>NC_137426.1:37949267-38549267 GCF_964374335.1 Astatotilapia calliptera
ACAGAGAGAGAGAGAGAGAGAGAGAGAGAGGAACAGAGAGAGAGAGAGAGAGAGAAAGAGAGAGGAACAGAGAGAGAGAGAGAGAGAGAGAGAGAGGAACAAGAGAGAGAGAGAGAGAGAGAGGGGAACAGAGAGAGAGAGAGAGAGAGAGAGAGAGAGAGAGGAACAAGAGAGAGAGAGAGAGAGAGAGAGAGAGAGAGAGGAACAAGAGAGAGAGAGAGAGAGAGAGAGAGAGAGGAACAAGAGAGAGAGAGAGAGAGAGAGGGGAACAGAGAGAGAGAGGAACAAGAGAGAGAGAGAGAGAGAGAGAGAGAGAGAGAGAGAGAGGAACAAGAGAGAGAGAGGGGAACAGAGAGAGAGAGAGAGGAACAGAGAGAGAGAGAGAAAGAGAGAGGAACAGAGAGAGAGAGAGAGAGAGGAACAGAGAGGGAGAGAGGAACAGAGAGAGAGAGAGAGAGAGGAAGAGAGAGAGAGAGAGAGGAAGAGAGAGAGAGAGAGAGAGAGAGGAAGAGAGAGAGAGAGAGAGGAAGAGAGAGAGAGAGAGAGAGAGAGAAAGAGAGAGGGAGAGAGAGGAACAGAGAGAGAGAGAGAGAGAGAGAAAGAGAGAGGAACAGAGAGAGAGAGAGAGAGAGAGAAAGAGAGAGGAACAGAGAGAGAGAGAGAGAGAAGGAGAGAGAGAGAGAGAGAGTGAGGGAGAGAGAGGAACAGAGAGAGAGAGAGAGGAACAGAGAGGAACAGAGAGAGAGAGAGAGAGAGAGAGAGAGGAACAGAGAGAGAGAGAGAGAGAGAAAGAGAGAGGAACAGAGAGAGAGAGAGAGTGAGGGAGAGAGAGGAACAGAGAGAGAGAGAGAGAAAGAGAGAGGAACAGAGAGAGAGAGAGAGAGAGAGAGAGAGGAACAGAGAGAGAGAGAGAGAGAGAAAGAGAGAGGAACAGAGAGAGAGAGAGAGTGAGGGAGAGAGAGGAACAGAGAGAGAGAGAGAGAGAGAGGAACAGAGAGAGAGAGAGAGGAACAGAGAGAGAGAGAGAGAGAGAGAGAGAGGAACAGAGAGAGAGAGAGAGAGAGAGAGAGAGAGAGGAACAGAGAGAGAGAGAGAGAGAAGGAGAGAGAGAGAGAGAGAGTGAGGGAGAGAGAGGAACAGAGAGAGAGAGAGAGAGAGAAAGAGAGAGGAACAGAGAGAGAGAGAGAGTGAGGGAGAGAGAGGAACAGAGAGAGAGAGAGAGAGAGAGGAACAGAGAGAGAGAGAGAGGAACAGAGAGAGAGAGAGAGAGAGAGAAAGAGAGAGGAACAGAGAGAGAGAGAGAGAGAGAGAGAGAGGAACAGAGAGAGAGAGAGAGAGAGAGAGAGAGAGAGGAACAGAGAGAGAGAGAGAGGAACAGAGAGAGAGAGAGAGGAACAGAGAGAGAGAGAGAGAGAGAGAGGAACAGAGAGAGAGAGAGAGGAACAGAGAGAGAGAGAGAGGAACAGAGAGAGAGAGAGAGAGAGAGAGGAACAGAGAGAGAGAGAGAGGAACAGAGAGAGAGAGAGAGAGAGAGAGGAACAGAGAGAGAGAGAGAGGAACAGAGAGAGAGAGAGAGAGAGAGAAAGAGAGAGGAACAGAGAGAGAGAGAGAGAGAGAGAGAGAGAGAGAGGAACAGAGAGAGAGAGAGAGGAACAGAGAGAGAGAGAGAGGAACAGAGAGAGAGAGAGAGAGAGAGAGGAACAGAGAGAGAGAGAGAGGAACAGAGAGAGAGAGAGAGGAACAGAGAGAGAGAGAGAGAGAGAGAGGAACAGAGAGAGAGAGAGAGGAACAGAGAGAGAGAGAGAGAGAGAGAGGAACAGAGAGAGAGAGAGAGGAACAGAGAGAGAGAGAGAGAGAGAGAAAGAGAGAGGAACAGAGAGAGAGAGAGAGAGAGAGAGAGAGGAACAGAGAGAGAGAGAGAGAGAGAGAGAGAGAGAGGAACAGAGAGAGAGAGAGAGGAACAGAGAGAGAGAGAGAGGAACAGAGAGAGAGAGAGAGAGAGAGAGGAACAGAGAGAGAGAGAGAGGAACAGAGAGAGAGAGAGAGAGAGAGAGGAACAGAGAGAGAGAGAGAGGAACAGAGAGAGAGAGAGAGAGAGAGAAAGAGAGAGGAACAGAGATGAACAAGAGCAGGTGAGACACACATGTTAGTCAAATGGTTGTTTACCAGAAGTATCACCGTATCACAGGTCCTCATGTATCTCGTAGTGTTTCTTTTTAGGTTTGTTATTTTTCAAATTCTACATTTATTAAGTTCTGCAGCTTGTTTGCACAACAAGGCTGAATAATTATATAAACTTTTCTGAATCTAATTAGTGGACTTTTGTAGAATTAAAATAAGTGTAGTGCAGGTCTATGATGATTTTTAGTGCTACTATCATCTAGTTCTGATTCTTGTTCTGTCTTGGTTAAGTCCTCAGTAGTCCTGATTTTGAACTGTTGTAGTCCTGTTTTAATTCAGGATCAGTTCTGGGTCTGGTTGAATTGGGGTTTAGTCCTCGTGTCTTGATACAGCCCCGACTTTGTTCTGACTTGCTGCTTAATTAAAAAACTAGTTTAAGGTGTCCTGCATATGCGATATATATTTTTTTCCTATATGAAGTCATTCTTTTTTGAACAAAACTCAAAACACAGCCTATTAATCTTTCAGTCATTTCTAACCCCCCCATCCCACATGCATACTACCCTTTAGGACTAAGCCCCGGATGTATAAAATGTCTGGCTCCACCTCTGGAGTCAACAGTATCCATGACACACAACATAACCTTCGATAATGTGTCATGCGCAAAAGCATTGGCTCTAAGAGCCGTGCTTAGAGAGCGCTTTGTAGTGAATCAGAGTCGACTGCCATTGAGCGAGAGCCGCTCCTCACTTAATTTCCTTTGACTGCTCAGCTCTCACACAGTGGCTCAGCTATGCTCCTATCCCTCCATATTGTGGCCGATCACGTGCGAGGATATAGGATAATATCATCATGTGAAAAACAGAGAGGGTGAGAGACGCAAACGTGGAGCGTGCGTCTGTCGTCTCAGTGAGTGAGATAGTAGACAGCAGTGAGGAGGGCTGTGCGAGTGCATCGCAAAAACGCATAAATAAGCCTGACACCCGGAAACGAAGCAGCATCTGGCTGCAGTTTAAAGACTTTTTGGTCTTGGTCTTGGTCTTGTCTTGGTCTCGGTTTAGGCGGTCTTGACTACAGGTCTAGTCCATACACATAGAAGGTCCATTATGCATGAAGTGGTGACCTTGGACGTCCACAATGTCCAGTGACTTATGACATCGTGATTGAGGACTTATAGAGCCTAACTGCTGTTGGGATGAATGACCTGCCAAAGCGCTCCTTCCTGCAGCGAGGGTGTTTCAGTGTCTGACTAAAGGAACTGCTCAGCACACTCAAAGACTTACAGACTGCAGTGGGTGATGTGGGTTGTTCATGATGGATGTCAGCTTTACTAACATCCTCCTCTCATGTTCATATATAACTGGATTCAAAGGGATTATGCTTCAATGAAGAATGAGAATGTGCAAATGAAGTCTCATTGAATACTGATTACACTGAATGAAGCGTGAAGTGAAGTATAGTCAAATGTGACTCAATGTTCAAATGTAACAGAATTTTCTATGTTAGGAATAACACAGAAAAGAGGAAAATGTAATATAGTAACTTTAAAGTTTGTTTTCAATTATATATTGAATCGATTTATTAGTCCCACATGGGGAAATTTCACAAGGCTGCCGACCTATTGCACTCGCCATCTTACCCTCCGACCATACATACATTACACAAACATCACATGGGGAAGACAGGTCAGAGAGGCATAACAATGGAAAATGCACCACATGAGGAAAGATAAGGAGAAAAATAACTCCCCCCAGACTGAGCTCCAACAGGGAGATCAGTTTGAGAACAGAAAAAACACCTCTGCACATGAAAAAAGTCTTAATACACCAAAGAAACACATGACAAGCAACAGGGGGGTGGGTAAAGGGTGCAGCATCGGAAGGGAATAAGCGTCGAAGGCGTTTGGAAAGGGAGGGGGGATGAGTGTGTGCATATCAGTGTATATGTGTGTGTGTGTGTGTGTCCAGAGTTCAGCTGAGACAGTGTCCTTCGCCCTGCTAGGGTAAGTAAACAGTCTTCCAGACAACCCAGGTGGCCTTTCAGACTGGACATCGGGTGAGTAGAAGTTACCAGTGTTATTGGACGTCCCAGTGGGTGACACCAGAGTCAGAAGATGTGACGTCCAGTAAGACAGGGGAAGAAAGAGTGAACAGAAGAAGAGACACGGGGTTCTTCCTTTTGTCTTCTGCGAGGTGAGCATCTAAGATGTTCAAAAAACATCTTAGAGCCAATCTTCTTCAAATTGGATCTAAGCAACAGCTTTAAATTTCAGCAGAGATGCCAAAAGGGTGGAGCTCTGGCCAGACAGTGAACCTGTGAGTTGGTTTTGCATTTTTGACTATTTTTCTGCTCATTTTTGCCTTTTTAAAATGTTAATCCAGAAGAGATTTGGGTTTACATGATACTCCACTGAATGCCCAGAGGAAGATGGAAGAAGTACTTTGAGGAGCTAATGAGTAAAGAAAACGAGACTTTGAGGAGGAAGGATAGAGTGAACCAGGAAATTTGCTATGAAGAGTGGAAAGGTGGTTGTTCCTGATAACTGTGGATTTGGAGATATCTAAGCGAGAGGGCAGTGGACTTTTTAACCAATTTGAACCAATTTTCACCATCAAGCGCAGAGCCATAGTTACTACAGAAAGATAAAGCTGATGGGCCATACAGTGGTTCTATTGGAACGGGTTATTCAACTTAAGAACTGAGCATGAAGAACCCCCCTCCGCTTTACATTGTTACATTATCTTGTAGCTCATTGTTCTGGTTTCAGAGGTGCAAGTCAGTACTTGACATACATCCTGCTATGTGCAGTGTGTTATACTGTGTTCATCAATCATCGTTTCCTTATATATACACAAATTGTTAGGTTTTGTTGCCTCCAAAGAATTCATTTTGAAACAACAGGATCAGTTGTTGTAGCCTAAACAGGTCTAAATGCTACCTTGTATCATCCCATTAGAAAGCTTCAGTATGAGCTTCAGTATGAGTATAATCTAATCTAAAGCTAATATTCTGAAAATGAATTTACGGACACGTGAATAATATAGCTACCGTTTATATATTTCTAAATCCTCAAACTATCTGATTAGGTCCTGATTTACATGAAACTACAACAAACTCTGAAACACTGTTCTTTTGCTGTCTTTTCCCTCTTCAACAGCATCCGTGGCTTGTTAGTATTCACACAGGGTTGATGTAGAACAGCAACATGGGGCTGTCCTTGGGTTCAAAAGGGGATTCCCCTTTAACTATGACAAGACTATGACCACCTTTCCCCTGCATCTCTTGCCATAGCAGATTGTCCTTTTAAAAGTCGATGATGCTTCCACAGCCAGGGGGCACTCTGATCCCTTCTTTGCTCTTTTCTGGTTTTCCCACAGAGCGACTCACCCAAGGTCATGCTTTCTGCTGGCAGTGCTATATCCCCTCCAGCTTAACATTAGTATTCTGCTGGCTGACTGGCAGCCCAAATATAAGGAAATGAAACCTCCTACCTATTCCACAGCCTTCTCTCCTATCTCACTTTGAAAAGACCATTTGTAATTGAACTGATGTAGGATGTGGCTTGTTTTTTTCTTAATAGATTAAATCTTCTCTCTCGCTCGCTTTCTCGGTACACGTGGGTTTTGGGATGGAATGAGTGTAATTTGATTCAAAAACTTTTGTGGACACAAATTAATAAGAACTTCAGTACTCTCGCTGACCAGTTTTTTTTATAAGTGACAACAGCTGCATGTGTGAGGACAGCTGTGGCATGCCTAAATTAATAAATAAATGAATAAAATTAGAAAATTATATTATATTATAAATTAGATATATTTTAAATGATACAATCAAGGTTGTTTTTTATGTGTCAAAACCAGTTCTTAGATGTCCCAGCAATGATATTTTTGATAGCAGAAAATGCTTTTGTTAAAACTTACAGTTACAGCCAATAAAGTTCACAATGTAATTAGAAACATAATTTCATCATGTCATTTGGGCTGTGCCATCTGTACACATGAAAAAATGCTAGACAGCTAAAATACTTTAAAATCCCCGGTGCAACAAAGCAGTAACGTCACTGTATTTGGGTGAAGGCTGTGCTGTTGTTATCAGCAGGACAGGAAGTAGGGAAAGCAGGATCATGAAACACAAGACTGGAGTACAAACACTGACGTAAAGAGACAACATAGAACTAAGAGGATCATAAGTAAAAGGTAAAATAGCAGTCAGAAAAATATAAGTATATTTTGTGAAATAATAATAATAATAATATGATCAGTTAACTGTTGGCTATCAAGCACAATAGTTTATTTTTAAGGCGTAATTAAACCATCAAAAACATCAAGAAGACAAAGTTTTTTAAGTTGTTCTACTTTTATATTTGATTTCCAGACTACTACTGCTGCTTTCACTATGTCCACCACAGAGGTGGGAAGTAATCAAGTACAAATACTTTGTTACTTTACTTTAGTAGAATTTTCAGGTATCTGTGCTTTAAGTAGTTATTTTTCTGACAACTTTTTACTTTTACTGCCTACGTTTTTAAACAAATATCTGTACAGTTGTAAGTTGCAGTTGATGCACTTCAGTATCTAAAAAAAATCATCAAACACAAACTGTTTGTGTCTACATTTTGTCACAGTGTGTCTGCTAGTTACAGATACGGCTCTTTTTCACAGGGAGATAAAATAAAAAAGGACAGGAAAGGAAGAAGACAGATTATATTTAAAGGTAAGGACTCCACAGTGGTATTTGATAAACTGGCAATTTTAAATCCTCATGTTCTTAAATCAGATTTTGGGTCTGTGCATCCAACATTATGTTTTTTTTTCATACTGTGAAAACACTTCCCACCCACTCCATGACATGCTGGTCAGTCACAGGAGCACGTTCAGTGAAAGACTGAGATTACCGGAAAGCACCACTGAACGACACAGGAAATCTTTCCTGCCTGTGGCCAGCAGTGGGGACAGAGCATCTCCTTGGTAGATCTCGCACTTGATGGTGACTTGTGCTATGGGCTTGGAGTTGGCCTCTAGTGTTGTACGCCACATCCCCATTGAGTTCCTGATGAAGGCTCTTAGGGTCCCATTGATCTTGTACAATTCTAAGCATTCCAGTATCCAGCTGTGGGGCATTGAGTCATAGGCCTTCTTGTAATCAATCCAGGCAGTGCACTGGTTGGCCAGTCTGGTCTTGCAGTCTCGGCTGACTGTTCTGTCTACCAGTAGCTGGTGTTTTGCGCCTCTGGTATTCATATATACACTGAACAAAAATATAAACGCAACACTATTGTTTTTGCTCCCATTCTCCATGGGATGGATGTAGAGACCTAAAATTCATTCCAGATACACAATATAACCATCCCTCCCAAACAGTGGTCACAAATCAGTCCAAATGTGTGGTAGTGGGCACATCTGCTATATTGAGATAATCCATCCCACCTCACAGGTGTGCCACATCAGGATGCTGATCTGACATCATGAGTAGTGCACAGGTGTACCTCAGACTGCCCACAACAAAAGGCCACCCTGGAATGTGCAGTTTTTTGCGCTATTGGGGGTCTGGGGACCCAGAACCGGTCAGTATCTGGTGTGACCACCATTTGCCTCATGCAGTGCAACACATCGTTGCATGGAGTCTATCAGATTGTCAATTGTGGCCTGTGGAATGTTGGTCCACTCCACTTCAATGGCTGTGCGAGGTTGTTGGATATTCGTGGGAACTGGTACACGCTGTCGTATACGCCGGTCAAGCACATCCCGAACATGCTCAATGGGTGACATGTCCGGTGAGTATGCTGGCCATGCAAGAACTGGGACATTCTCAGCTGCCATCTGCCCTGAACAATGTGAACCATGATTCATCCGTGAAGCGCACACCTCCCCAACGTGCCAGACGCCATCGAATGTGAGCATTTGCCCACACAAGTCTGTTACGGCGACGAGCTGGAGTCAGGTCAAGACCCCGATGAGGACGACGGGCATGCAGTTGAGCGTCCCTGAGACGGTTTCTGACAGTTTGTGCAGAAATTGTTTGGTTGTGCAAACCAATTGTTCCAGCAGCTGTCTGGGTGGCTGGTCTCAGACGATCTTGGAGGTGAACCTGCTGGATGTGGAGGTCCTGGGCTGGTGTGGTTACACGAGGTCTGCGGTTGTGAGGCCGGTTGGATGTGCTGCCATATTCTCTGAAACGCCTGTGGAGACGGCTTATGGTTGAGAAATGAACATTCAATGCATGGGCGACAGATCTGGTTGACATTCCTGCTGTCAGCATGCCAATTGCACGCTCCCTCATTGCTTGTGGCATCTGTGGCATTTTGCTGTGAGACAAAACTGCACATTCCAGGGTGGCCTTTTGTTGTGGGCAGTCTGAGGTACACCTGTGCACTACTCATGATGTCAGATCAGCATCCTGATGTGGCACACCTGTGAGGTGGGATGGATTATCTCAATATAGCAGATGTGCCCACTACCACACATTTGGACTGATTTGTGACCACTGTTTGGGAGGGATGGTTATATTGTGTATCTGGAATGAATTTTAGGTCTCTACGTCCATCCCATGGGGAATGGGAGCAAAAACAAAAGTGTTGCGTTTATATTTTTGTTCAGTGTATATATATATATATATATATATATATATATATATATATATATACATAGTACTATTCTTAGTTTGCGTATTGTCTGTCTTGTTAATGTTTGTTTATAATGGAGCACTGTAACAAAAAAATAATTTCCCCCAGGGATCAATAAAGTATTCTGATTCTGATGCACAGGCATCTAAGAACTGTCCACCCATCAGTGCAATGGGAGTGTGACATTAATATTTCTAAATGCCAACCTTTCCCTTAATTAAAGATCTGGGCGTTCTTTTTTTCCCCTTTTTTTTCCATATTTTAATTTACATTTTATTGTGTTGTGGTTTGCAGTAGGCCTGGGCTATATCATACCGTTCACGGTAATACAGTAATGTTGGGCAACGATAAGAAATTGAAACATCACGATAGAATATGGGTAAAACACGCATGCGCAGTGCCTTTGTTTACATACGCACATGGCGGCGACGCAGAATGAGAAGAGCGAAAGTGGATGGTTAACTGAAACGGATGAACCAGAACTGGTTTGTAAAAATGCTGCAGCTTCACTGGTGTGGAACTGGTTTAGCTTTCGTCTGTCAGATACACAACGAAGCACTATTTTTGGTAGCGCATGCTAGCGGGCCGTCGTTATTACCGTGTTGTTTGGAAAATACGGCACACTTAAAATCAATCCTTTGATTTTTCTGAAAGTCGACAGAGCCCCTTATAATCCCGTGTGCCTTATGTATGAACTCTGGTTGTGTTTACTGACCTCGAAACGATTTTATGTACACGGCGCTCGAAAATCTGTCAAAGGTTTCAGTACGACTTTGCTAAGCTACGAAGCCGCACCGCTTGATGGATTGTCGGAGCGTTACGGCTATCGTAGGTGGAGCCTCGCGCAGTGATACGTACTGTGCTTCAACATAATATTACCGTATTGTGTGTATAACCTCTTTTTAAGTTCTGTGGATGTTATACATGGTTATGCTGAGGATGTGTCGGCCAGTTTCCACTGGAAATGCCTTTTGGTTAAACTGTCAGCGAGGAATTGCATTTGCACTGTTACATTTTTATATAACTTTAATTCACAGTTGGTTTCTGTATTTTATAATTTATTAATTACATTTTATGTGGAGTCATTAAATAAAAGTATTCTTACAGTGGCCCCTAGAGACAAAGCACGTACAAACTCCAAAACACAATGGAAGTGCTCCAGGATGCTAGGGGCCATGTTGAGCTTTTGTTACGTAGTGGCTACACAAGCCAGGAAGTACCAACAATCGGATTGGGTGTGTGGTAGTAAAAGGTAAATGAAGTGGGGTTTTTTATTATTTGAATATCTATGTGTTTGTGTATTAATGTGTGTTAATACAAAAACAATAGACATATGAATTTGATTGTGTAATTTAAGTGATCTAGGTAGCTCTGTTTTGGAAGTTCAGTTAATGCTAGAAATGTGTTTTGGAGTTTGTACGCGTTTCGTCTCTAGGGACCCCCACATATATTTAGATATAAACATACATAAAGAAAACCACGTTTTTTTACATTACTAATTCCTTTTGTGCATAATTTTATATTGTTGTTGATAAGTAATTAATTAAAGCAACAAAACAACCTGAAAATCCATTTGGGAGCCGAAAGAGCCGGTTCTCTAAAAAGAGCCGGAAATCCCATCACTAAGAGGTAGGTTACCTTAAAGTAGACATAAAACACTACGTGTATAAAGGCCACACCATGGAACCCAGCTCTCAAAAACTGATCTAACAATGTTTGTGAAGGTAGATTTGAGGAATAAGTTCTTAAAGTTTAGCGCCATCTACAGAATGTTATGCCACTGGGTTAGTTGGTTGAAGTCAAAACACTCACATTAGTTTATGTTTATTTATAAGGAAACTTAAATTAAAATTCAGGCTGGGCGGGTGGGTCACTTTTGCGCAACAACAACTTTTATATTAAGAAACTGAGGCTGCACTGTCCATTTTCACTCTGTTTCTTAAGCAGCAAGTGGTTCTTCATTGTTTGGCTAACTGCACTGATAAATGAGAACAGTGTGGATGAGACACTGTTTTAATCAGCAGACCGACAAGCTGGAGTCTGACACTCCTACGCAACGATTCTGTCAGAAGCCCCTAAACAGCTACTCTTGATTGAATAGACGGTTCCCTCAGAAGACTGCGTAGAGGAGGCATTTGAGAGGAAGCTGGCCAAATACCAGGGTCTTCTAAAGGACTGAAACAGATGCCACTGCTTGGCATGAGTGAGCCATTTAGAAGAATAGCCATCTAAAGTGCAGCAGAGGGACCTTCCAGGTGGCTATAGACTACGAGAGGTGGTCGCTGGTGCAGTGCTGCTGGAATACAAATAGAGGCCTGATCAACCCTGGCTAGGTCATCTGGGATGGTGTGAGACCTGAAACACCCACTGAACCCAGGATACAACACTGATGATGCGTCACAGCACATCCATTCATCTTCTGAAACTGTAAAATAAATGGATAAAATTTAGTTTGAGCATTCAGACATTTCACACTGCAAATCCCTAAAGGTGTTCCCAGTAATCAGTTCTTCATTCATCCATTTCAATATCGATAAATAGATGTTAGATTTGTATTGTTGATTGTCATTTATGCTTAGAAACATTTACCCACATATGCTTAGAGGTGTATAATCATTTGTAGATTGAAAGAATGTCTCATCCTAGGAGGTCTGTAACGGCTCTGAGTAGCATGAAGGGGGAGGGCGTTCACTCCCTCTACAGAGTGTTCTGGCATAGATCACACACCTCCTAGGAGAGGTCGTATCTTCTCTTGCTGATATATGGTTTAGCAAACACACGTATATCTGTTTAAGTATAAGAGCCTTTTGTTCAGATGGACCGCTAGACTCCTGGCGCCAGCTTTGGGGAGTCTTCACAGGGTCACATCTGGACCTCACACACACACACACACACACACACACACACACACACACACACACACACACACACACACACAGTATTCTTTGTTCATATGTATACCTATGTAAGATGTTATATGTTAATGACCCTATGCATATTCATGTAACCACAATAAAAGTAGTGCTATGGGGAGCCTGGCTGAGAGTCTGACGGAGGCTAGGTGGTGGGACGACACTTGGCCCCAGCCAGACGGCGGCTAAGCTGTCATCCCTGTTGGACAACATCTCCCACCCCATGCAGGAGACTGTGACAGCACTGAGCAGCTCCTTCAGTGGGAGACTGCGGCACCCACGGTGTGGGACGGAGAGATTTCGCAGGTCTTTCCTCCCCACTGCTGTCAGACTCCACAATAAAGACTTTAATTGATCAAACACACACATCCACACATGTGCAATAATCTTTTCTGGCATCGTTGTATTTTTACTCAGTTGTATATAGCATTTGTATTCTATTTTTATCTTATTGTATATTTTATTCTATTTTATTCTACTGTATATAGTATTTTATTTTATTCTATTCTGTACAGTTGTGTACTGTATTTATTCTTATTGTATTCTAATTTTTGCTTCATAAGTTTTGCACTGTCCACTTCCTGCTGTGACAAAACAAATTTCCCACGTGTGGGACTAATAAAGGTTATCTTATCTTATTGCTGCAGCTTTTTTTGGCTTATTAACTTGGTGCCTTTGGGTGAAATAATGGTAATATGAGTGATCCATATGGTCACAAAGAATGGCCACTTGTTTCTGTGTGACCAAAGCTCCCCGGCTTTCATTCCAAATGTGTTTATTGTCAGCACTGACACATTAAACTACTTAAACATTAAAAATTCAAGCTCACACTGAGGCCTGTGGGGCATAATCAGCCACTGAGACAGTTCACACATTTATATGTGTATTTGTATATGAATATTTCATACTTTAAGGCTGTCTGTTTATTTAAGGGAGATGAACAAAATACATTGGAATTGTACATAATAATATCACAGATGATAAATTAAATAGATTTGAAGTAGATGCTTGTGCATCCTTAAAGTCTTATATGTTGAATTGAACTATGTGATCTGTTCAAAGTCAGTACTGTTCTCGATGCCTGTCTGACTGTGCATGATGTTATTAGCACAAACACTTCAAAGGTGATCGTTTAGGACTTCACCAATAATACAGACAGCAATGTAGTTAAACATTTACAGTTAGTTTTATTGGGAATTAACTTAAAAAACAAACAAACATTTGTCTCCTATTTTTTGTCACACAGGAAAGAAGCATCAATATCTGATGAGAAGACTTATTTATTTCTTTTTTTTGGGGGGGGGGGGGGGGGGGGTTCAGCAGGAGAAGAATATCTCTAACAAGTTGATTTGTTCACATTTTCACATCTTAATTTTTAAGTAAAATGTGCATTTTGAGTTTATACACGATGTATATAGGGTGACCGTTTCCTTTTGCAGTATTTTTGTGTGATGCGTTTTTCTATGTCTTAAGAAAAGGGGAACGAAGGTGTTTAAGTTAACCTAGAATGATTTGTCGTAATTTTCACATGGTCTTACTAAGGTGATGCGAATTGAAACATGCATTCTTTTTTTTGGCGGGGGGTGCTGGAAAAGTTTGAAAAGGGACCTTGAAAGTGCTTAAAAAGTGCTTGAATTTGACCCTGAAAAAGGCTTATGAACCCTGTTATTTGTAACCTATATGAACAATTCAAAGGAGCTTGCAAAGAAAAGTGTCTGGACTTCTTTAAGTTGCTTGAAGACGTTTCACCTCTCATCTGAGAAGCTTCTTCAGTTCTAAGGTCAAATGGTGGAGAGTCCCAGATATAAACCTAGTGGGAGTGACCCCCCACAGAGGGACAAAAGGACCCCTTGATGATCCTCTAATCGCCTGAGCCAAGGTGTGAAACTGGGTGTGGGTCCCAATCAGCCAGAGTTTCGGGTGAGTTCATTGTGAAACCTGGCCCCACCTTATCATGCGAATTCCTGAGGTCAGATGGCCCAGGATGTGAGTAACCATCAGTCCTCTCTGTCCAAAATGTGAATATTGGCATCCTCGAAAGAGTGACCTTTGACCTTTAGATGCAGATGGACTGCTGAGTCTTGTCCTGTGGAGGTGGCTCTTCTGTGTTGTGCCATGCGCTTGTGAAGTGGCTGTTTGGTCTCTCCAATGTAGAGGTCTGAGCATTCCTCGCTGCACTGTACAGCATACACCACATTGTTAAGTTTGTGTTTTGGAGTTTTGTCTTTCGGGTGAACCAGTTTCTGTCTGAGCGTGTTGCTGGGTCTGAAATGCACCGGGATGTCATGCTTGGAGAAAACTCTCCTGAGTTTCTCTGATACACCGGCTACATAGGGGATGACAATGTTGTTGCGTCTGTCCTTCTTATCCTCCCTCGCTGGTGTCTGATCTTCTTTTCTGTGCCTCTTTGCTGACTTTAAGAACGCCCATTTAGGATAGCCGCAGGTTTTGAGTGCTTCCTTTACATGTGTGTTCCTTCTTTTTCCTTCAGGATTAGAGGGAACATGTTCTGCCCGGTGGTGTAGGGTCCTAATTACATACTATATTATACTTTATACAGTAAAAGTTACAGCTGTATACAAATAACATCAGGCTGATCCTGCCACGATTTGTTCCCACGGTTCAAATCACGGACAAACAGGATCCCACAGCTGTTTATGTTTTTAAACCCATTTTGCACAGAGAGGCATTTTTTGAAAAATGTATTGACAGCAACGTTGAATATTATTACACAGGAAAAAAACTACAGTAAAATAATGACACCGTGACGCCTCTGCCTTTGTAAATGGAAGGACAGTAACTGTGTGTGTATGTAAACGTGTAAAACCTGCAGATAGTCAGATTAACAGTATTTTGTCTCTATCTGCCATTGTGCAATTCATCTCATGTAGTAGTAGTAGTTCATGTAGTTCATGAATTTCATAATAAAAGCATAACAAAACCGTAACAATATTCCTATCTGACGTTGTGAGTTTGTACTTCACCTTAGTGAGTGAGAAGCTTCCCAGCATCCTCACATGGTGACAAAAGGATCTGCTGTAATACTAATGATAGTCTGGACTCTCTTGCCTGTCTGTAAAATGATTGTAACGATTTACTAAAGATGTGCAGGCATGTGCAATATTTTTATAATAAATTTATCCAAAGGTGAGGACACATTTTTCAAGTCCCCCTTTCACAGTGCAGAAAGAGAGTTAAATAAATACAAGTGCTTCACAACCAGCAGTTTACTGCATTTTGAACTATTGTTTAGATATGTATGTAACATACAGTATATGTACACATGTATGGCCATGTCAAGTCCAACACTGTGTCAAAAATGTCATACTAACGTATGTGAGTTTGGTTAGTTTTTCATATGTATGAATACGTGTGTGAGAGGGATATAATATTTCTTAGGTAATATTAGTGCAAAACAACTCTGGACTCTACTTTCTACTTTTTATTTTCAGTAGCTCTTTTATTTACGTTTTTAAGTATATGATCTGACTTTGCTGTGCAAAGGTCATCATAAATCGAGTTTTCTTAAACAAAGTTTGTGGTAATCCAGAGCACATCTGATTTCTCTGGGAAAACATTCTCTGACTTTCTCAGCCCCAAAGCTGATGGACTGTCACGGGAGTTGAGGGAGCACTCTGGAGACTTATTGCGTGGTGTACATTTACCCCCACTGTAAATAAATGCACTGTTCATTGCACTAAGTCCAGCGTTTGGGTCCTTTCTCCAACATTCCCCACGGTCTGCCAGCCAGACTGTGACAGAACGATCCTGCCAGATGGACCCAGTGGACTTTTCGGAGAGGTTCAGGAGGGAGGTGACAGACAAAGTAAATCGTCTGTGTGACCTGTGGCTGGAAGCGCACGCGGAGGTTTTACGGTGCGCTGTGGAGAAGCAGTTGCACAATCTTTTTCCGATTGTGGCGGATTTCCTGCTCAACACCCTTCACCTCCACTCTCCGATCCAGGCTGCCCCCCCACCCGGCCAGTCTGAAGTTCTTCAGCCCGACACGCCGGCCCTGACGTCTACCCAGAAACGACGTTCGCGCCGTCGGCATTCCTCACCGCAGCCGACCTCCCAGACATCTCAAGAGCCGGCTGTGGTGAGTAATAAGGACACTTTTTCATTTCTCACCCCATCTGCTTTTTTGTTTACAGTGGATGGTGACACCGCTGACGCAGCTGCAAGCCGGCCAACGGTACAGCTAGCGCCGCCTCATTTAGCGGTCTCCACACCACTCGCTGCTTCACCATCTGCAGTTGTGGCGCTGCCGTCATCTCATCCGCCTGCAGTCACCCCTCAGCCATCTTCTTCACCGGCTGCTACGTCGCCACCCGCACCGGCCCTACCCGAGCGGGAGCTCGGCGAGCGGGAGGAGCCAGCCCCGCCAGCTGAGGAGCCCGGCGAGCCGGAGGAGCGCGGCGAGCCGGAGGGGTCCGTGCCGGAGCCGGAGCTCAGCGAGCCCCAGCGGGAGCTCAGCGAGCGGGAGGAGCCCGCGCTGCAGCCGGTGGAGCTCGGCAAGCGGGAGCCGCAGGAGGAGCTCGCGCTGCCCGAGCAGGAGCTCAGCGAGCCGGAGCGGGAGCTCGGCGTGTGGGAGGAGCGCCCACCATCGAGAGAGCGGCTCGGCGTGCCGGAGGGACCCGCTCAGCCACATCCGGAGATCGGCGTGCCGGAGGGACCCGCTCAGCCTGAGCAGGGGGTCAGTGTGCAGGATCCACGTCCACGCCCTCCATGCCGTCCACGTCCAGCACGTCGGGGATTATGGGCCATTCTACTCCACCGCCCGCCGGAGCTGTTGCAACGCCGCCGCAACCAGACCCGTGGCCGTCCGCCGGAGCTGTCACACGGCCGCCACCAGTCACACGGCCGCCACCAGTCACACGGCCGCCACCGGACCCGTGGCCGTCCGCCGGAGCTGTCGCGACGCTGCCGCCACCGGGCCCGTGGCAGGCCGCTAGAGCTGTCACACTGCCGTCACCGGACCCATGGCCGCCTGCCGGAGTTCCAACACCGCCGTCACCAGGCCCGTGGCCGGCCGCCGGAGCTGTTGCGACGCCGCCGCCACCGGACCCGTGGCAGGCCGCCTGAAGTATTCTGTTGCTATCACGGGACCCGGGGCAGGCCACCGGAGGAGCAGCGCTGCCAACCGGACCCGTGGCAGGCCACCAGAACTGTTCCGCCGCTGCTGTCGGACCCGTGGCCGCCCACCAGAGCTGCTGCGTTTCCATCAAGGGGTTAGAGGTAGGCCACCTGAACTGTTTTGCCGCCACTGCCTAACCCACAGCAGGTCCCGCTTGTTTTGCCATCCTGCAGGTCGGCCGCCAGAACTGTGTTTGCTGCCACTGGACCGGGGGATTGGACTGTTGAACTGTGTTTTTCTTTGTTGCTTTGTGGTGGCTGTTTAGCGGAGAGGTTTAGCTCTCTCCCGTTGCTACTTCAATCATGAAACTGATCAATGATCAGCTGATCGGCTTTTCTGTCGCAAGTCCGTCTCTCTTGTTTGTTTTTGGCCCATTTTGCTCCAGAAAGAGGAAACCAGCGGCTGAACAACAGCAGCACGTTTAAGCTTGATAAGCTGTTGTTAGAACTTATTTAATATTACTTTCTACACCAGGATCTTTATCTACGCAGCTGACGTAACTGTGCAGGGGCGGATCTAGCAAAGTTTAGGCAGGGGGGCCGATAGGGCATGAACAGGGAAAAGGGGGCACAAAGAAATACTTTTCTTTCTTATTCTCATATAAAATGTCGAGCTTTTAATAAATAATTATCTGAATCTGACACCCAAAGTTTTAATCTTTTGTAAAATGTATAGAAGTCCATTACTGTATATAGTAACTGTTAAGTCTAATATACCCTAGTAAGCTATACTACTTCTTCCTTTGGGAACCATCTGTGCAGTCTGCAGTTCTGTTGAAGAAAGATGTTGAATCTATTTAATTATTCTTGAAAAATTATTTATTTCTGTGCATTTTTTTTCACACTGCATCAAATTAAAGTTGATTAGGTCGATTAAGCATCATGAGGTGGAGGGTGGGGGGGTTCCCTATATTTTTTTGCTGGGAGTTGGAACCCTATTAGTTAGGTTGTTTAATATTTCTGCTAAATACTCTTTACAACACCAGAATAGGGAGGATGGAGTAGGTTTAAGTTTATTAGATTGATCAGTGTTCCTGAACTATGAAATATTTTGGGTGCAGTGTATTTTTTACATACAGGTATAACAGAATAGCTTTAGTGTTGTTGTTTATTTAAACTTTAGTATGGAATTATGCGAAATGCAGTAAGATATTAAAAAACAGTTTTATTGATTAATAAAAAAAACACAAAAGGGCCGATGATTTTTTTTGTTGTTGTTGTTGTGTAACAGCATGGACAATGAGGTGGTGGATTGGCCAGATGCTGGCCAATGTGTAAAAATAACTCAACTGTTTGGTGGTGGCTATGGCGGAGCTTCCACAGATGTCAGCAGGTGGATGAGAGAAAGGGGAGGCAGGAGGAGCAGAGACCTGAGGCGGTCTGAGTGTCAGGTGAACTGAACTTCAGGTAAGAAGTTATGACCTGCAGTGTATCTGGGTCAGATATAAACCAAGTTTAGGTGGAGTTTATTTTCATTGTGCTGACTTTTTACAGTCAGTTACAATAATTCGTACTGCGTACTAGCTAGCATGACGGGGGTTCTATACAGAGTGCTATGATGTTACTGATAGTTTATTTTATTCATAAGGTTAGTTAGTAGAGTTGCCAACCATCCCGTAAAAATCGCCTCTTATTTAGAGAAAATATTACGCGTTTCGTATTGAGCTGAAAAGGAACAGTTTGTCCCGGACTTCAGCTGGAATGAAAAAGACACAAAGCTGGAGTTATTCTGTGTCTTTGCTGTACAGCTGCCTCTTCTCCTCTCATTCTCTCCCCTCCCTCTCCTGTTGCTACTTCAATTATAAAACTGATCAATGATCAGCTGATCTCCTTTTCTCTTTTGTTTGTTTATCGCCCACTTTGCGCCAGAAAGAGGAAACCAGCGGATGTCGCGCTAAACAACAGCAGCCGGTCTCTAGTCAAAATGCCCGGGCTGTGTTTTTGTCCCAGTCCAGCCCTGGTCACGACATGCAGTGAATTAATCTGAGAAGGTGCATTAAAAAATAAATGGCTGGGCCATCAGTGCACATCGCAGATTAGCTCACATAGACACATTAATTGTGCCGCTTCCTAATGATGGTATCTCAGCTAACAAACCCAACTACCAGATTCAACTTGTAATTGGCTAAAATCACAAGTTGAGAGGGACGTTGCTAGCTGGCAGTTGTTTCAAGCGATGTTGAAATTTCCACATTCTGACACTTCAAATGCTTCAGGAGCTGTCGGCTCAGCGCAGCATCAGCACCACGGATACATCCGTAGACTCGAGACAGAATTCACAATGTGTTTTTGGGACTTTCAGGTGTTTGGACCAATGTTTTCTTTTCTGATCAAACCAGAAAGGTTTGTCAGCTGGATTTGTTTCGCATTAACTGGCTGGACACAGAGGACATCGAAATGCAGCTGATTGAACTGAAAAGCGCGACTCTGTGGGGTCAAAGTTTGCAGAACTACGAAGCAGCTGGAATCCACAGCTGTGTGTGTTCATGGAGCTGCATGTTCACCTGCTGGACATCACTACCTGACAGGTTTAACTGGCTTCAGAACATTGCAGAGGCCTTATTGACAGTATTTGGCTCTACATGTCTGTGTGAGTCCTCAGGTAGCCTCTGAATGCTGGACACTGGGGAGACCTGTGTCTCTGAGTGGGAGACCAGAGATCACATTAACATGTGTGTCTCTGTATTAACAAACATGCAAAATTGGCCCAGTTTATTTTTCTTATCATTGTTGTGAGGAGACCATAAATAGCATTTGTATTTTCTGTTGTTCAGTTCATTTGCTGTTATGGATAAAAAGTCTTTTTTTGTTTCAAAATAGCTGATAAGTATTCGCTGATAGCTGCCTACATCTGCGAACAAATATAATCCTATAAAGTTGTTCTATATAGTGTGTAACTTAGTATAGAGCGTTATTGAACTGTGACTGTAGTAGAGGTGGGAATCACCATACATCCCACGATACGATATTATCACAATACTTAACGCACGATACGATATTATTGCAATTTTTTTTAAATATTTTGCGATATTCAGATTCTGTACATAAAGGTAAACTTTGATATTAGATAAAATGAATATTGATAAAGTCTCACACTCAGTCTTTCTCTCATTTCAGTCAGTTTTATTGTTGACAAACTGAACGGTTTGTATTACAGTCTAGTCCAACTTAACTGAATGCAACCATCTGGTACAATTATAGCTATTCTGAACTATGCAATTTATGAAAACTATGCAGCCCCTTCAGCAACTGAAGAATTTGAAAGTACATTAAAACAAAATATAATTTTACATTAAATAAAAACGTTTTAAACTTAATTAAAATAAAACATGTCTTAAATTAAAAGTTAAACACATTTGGACAGTGAAGGAATGTCAGGATTCCTGCTCAGAAAAAGGAGCTGATCAACATGCTCTGCTGTCCCTGTATCGATACATTATTAGCAAACAAAATTAGCAAACAAAATATCACGATACTACACAGTATCGATTTTTTCCCCCACCCCTAGACTGTAGATACAGAAAACAAAAGAAAAAGGTTTTCAGGATATGCAAGATTTGCTTTTGTCCTGGTTGTCTACATGAGGCAACAAGGGTCTGCAGCACAGGTTAGCAAGATTGTCACTGACCTAAAACAGAGGGAATCGTGTATTAAACACACTGTGCAATTATTAGCAGAGTAAAAATGCATTTTTGCACAAAATCAGGTTAATTAAGCAGGCGTGAAATGGAGGAGGAGCCTTCATTCTACAAAGACAATTGTACACACCGGCTCACTCCTTGGTGGCTGCTTGTCGGGGCCTGGAGCCTGGGGCTCGCTCGGGCCACTTCGGAGGTGGGGTGCCCCCGGCCTCTCGGCCTGGGGCTCGGTCACTCAGGCACAGCTGGCTGCCGGCGGAGCTCACGGGCGCGTCACTGCAACCCCCCCTTGGCTTCTGCTCCGCGGCTGCTGAGTGAGCCCTCATCTGGGACTCTCCTCAGCTCTTTCTGGGACAGTGGCGCGGCTGCCCCTCTGTTGGTCTTCCTTGGTCTCTTGTGTTCTGGGGGCCTCTGCCCCTCTACCAGATCATTACATGAAGGAACCTTTTACAAACACAAGCGCGTCCATGCTCACAGGTGTACACACGGGTGATCACACCCACAAACTGCACCCTTTTTGGCTCCTACCTCAAAGCACACTGTGTTCTGTTGATCTTATGTGCTGCACAATAATGTTTAATATTTAGTATTTACTGTCATATTCCCATATATCATTGTGATGCTGTTTATTCTATTACTCTTGTTCTCTTCTGCTTGTTTTCTTTTTTCTTTCTCAACAGGTGATCCAGGTGATTGATATATGCATTATTTTTTTCTGCCCACTCTGTTGGTTTTTGTCTTTTGCCCTTCTCCCCCGTCCCTCTTCTCAGCTGTTTCTCTTTCCCTCTTTCTTTCTCCCCTTCTTTCCCCCAGTCAAATCTGTCCCGTATTCAGCAAGTGAAAATAAAATAAACAATAAAAGGTGAATCAAATGGACCATTACGGCAAGGCTGGGATGGTCAATTTGGTAAAGTAAATCCGTTGGGCCTCTTTCTTCGTCTTTAGACAATAATTCTGATGCAAAAGAGCCAAACGGGACAGGCCAAAAAAAAGAAGAAAAAAAAATACAAAGACAATTGTGTGACTATGAATTATTAAGCTGACGCTAGTCTATGACACAGTACATATACAGAATCTGTTGTGTTATTAGACTGGTGTGAATGATTTTATATCAAATAGGCAGTGTTGGGAAGGTTACTTTTAAAATGTATTCCATTACAGAATACAGAATACATGCCCCAAAATGTATTCTGTAACGTATTCCGTTACGTTACTCAATGAGAGTAACGTATTCTGAATACTTTGGATTGCTTAATATATTATCATGCTTTTTACAACAACGTGAATGTACTATTGCTGTGTGATTTATTACTATTACTGAAGGTCTGCGACTCCGAACTGTAGTAAAGGGACCTCTGACTAATACGGCGGGGTCCCTGTCGGCTCGTAGCCGAAAAATAGCTTTACCTTGTTGTGTGGGTCAACTTTTCTGGCGAGAGACAGAGAGAGGCGTTGAAAGGCTGCTCCAACGAAACTTATTGTTTTCGGAGGAAAACACGAACACGGTGTACAGTTGAGTCTTAATAGCTTACTTACAGCTGGGCTCGTCAGGCACTCTTCTTGGCTGCAGTGGTTATTATTATATTTACATGCTTCCAGCTCCCGTTTTTCCTCGATGACAACTCGTACCTTTCCACTCCCCTTTTTCTCCCTCCTCGCGCTCACAGACCCATAACGTGTATGGCAGTCCATTCTCCCTGCAGCACGGACTACACTGCCCATGATGCTACATTCTTTAGAGCTATGCTTGTAGCATTCTGCCTGTTAGCTTAGCACAACAACAACAACAACGAAAAGGCGCTCTCTCACCCAGGAAACACACAGTCGCATAGAGAGAGAGAGAGCGTCGCCCTGTAACCATGGCAACCGTAACGCTGCCGCCTGGAACAACAGGACGTAGCTGTCAAACAAACCCAAACAGTCCTGACCCGCGACAAAATGAAACAGGAAAGTACCGCAGTGTAATCCATTTATTTCAACAAAGTAACTGTATTCTAAATACCACCTGTTTAAACGGTAACTGTAACGGAATACAGTTACTCATATTTTGTATTTTAAATACGTAACGGCGATACATGTATTCCGTTACTCCCCAACACTGCAAATAGGCTCCCCTCCATTAAACCTATAAATAATACAATAAATTCAAACTTGTGTACCCAATTAAATTTTTTTTAAAGTAGTTAAAGATGTGTGCTATATATTCTTCCTCAAATCCTCAAAAAAGAAGCCACATTCAGTCTTTCATGCATCTCAGTGCTGTTCTACAAAAAAACAACATGTAGCTGTGTAACTGAAACCCACTGGCTGTTAATGTCAGTGAGCCAGTAAACCTTAAATAAACCTAGAGCAAAATCATTAAGTTGTTAAACACTTTGTAAGCTCACTGTTATTCCCCTCTTTCCCTCCATTTTATATAAAAATGTATTTTTGTGCCATCAATCTTTTTTTTCCACTTCATTCATCTTGTATCTCATATCTTAAAGCTTATATTCAGTAGCTGCTGAATCAACTGCAATATGAAACATGCTTGCACTACTTTTTAATATTCATTTTTGTGTGGCTGCTCACAGGCATCCACACTATTGAAATCCTGTTTCTCTTTATTCTTTATTCCACTATAATCTAGTTGCTTTTTTGGCACTTAACTACTTCCTCAGTTTTCAGCCGATTTTCACCGTTCAAACTCTAAACTGTTCTGCTCTTTCTGCTAATGGGTGCTATGACTTTTGGTACTTATAACTATTATATCTTTTTAAAATATTACACTTTTTTCCTTTTTTTTGTCCCATTGAAATGAATGGAAAACTTCCACGATTCTGCTAAAACTTAACTACTTCCTCATACTTTCACGTAGAACAATCATTCAAACTTTAAATTGTTCTCAACTTATTGGGCTATTCATGTATGATTCAGCTTTTTCATATCTTCTACCATTTTAATCTCATCCCTCTTTAAGTTTTCAGTTGCAAAATTGTGATTTTTCAGAAAATATATGCGTTGTTACGGTTGCTATGCAACTAACTCAGAGTGGACAGTTGAACTTTCTGAATTTTCTCTTCATGTCCGAACAACTTCTTGCTACTCGCTCAATTTCCACTCAACCCCCACAAATTATACATCAAAACGTAGGTATTTTTGCTGGCTTTCAGAAAATGTCACTATCATTGTTGTGGGATTTACAGATTTTTAGCAAATCTCCTCAGACCAACACAAAGTCCGACAACTCTCCATAGACAGTCAATAGAGAATTTGTTCAACATCACCGCTGGAATTCTCTAATGAGAGGCATTTTCAAATCGTCATAGCCTCAAGTTAAAACAATATATCTTCAGACACTCCTGACGCTCACAATTCAAGAATTTTTTCCTCACCTATTACCGTTTGGCCATGAATTATGTTTGTTTGTTTGAGGGTAGGAAATTCGTCCGTCGCTCAGATTTCTTCAGATTTCGAACTCTGGAAATTAGGCACTTTTTTCTCTCTTCATGTCTTTTTGATGGATTTTGACAGAGCCCTGAAAATGTCCATGACTGTTCACCAAAGCCTGCTGTTTCTTATGATGAAAGAATGATATTGATGCTCCATATAGATTTACAGTTACAAAACGTTGTTTGAGGGCAAGTCAAGGCAGTTTTTGCTTCGCCTCGACTCAGTTACAGTGTGTTACAAGTCACATATCTTTAATAATTTATACTTTAATTATGAATTATGAAGACCTGAAGATTCCCCCATCTCTTCTGAACAAAACGGTGTTAGAATGACCATTCTAGCCTCTACGGTTAGGAAATTATGGCCATTTGTTCGAGGAGAATCCTGAATGTGAGAAATACACTGAAGAAAACTCACACCTCTCTCTGTGTCTGTGTGTGTAAGGGCTGACTACAGCAGGTGCAGCTAATTCGACTGACCTACATATACCAAGCCCAGACTCTCCACAGCTCCTGTTCCCTTTACTCTCTGTGTATGTGTGTGTCTATCAATATTTCTACTATGTTAAAGTATTACTGCTAAATCATACTACTTCTGCTAAATCATAGTATTTATACCAAATCATAGTATTCAAACCAAAGCATTGTATTTGTACAAAGTCATATATTTCTTCTAAATCATAGTATTTCAATCAAATCTTAGAAGTTGTGGTAAAATGCAGTATTTCTGCCATATCATTGTATTTGTGCCAAATCATAGTATTTGTGCCCAATTAATATTTCTGTTATGTTATAGTATATGTGCTGAATATAGTATATGTGCCAAATAATAATAATAATGGATTGGATTTATATGGCGCTTTTCTGGGCACCGAAAGCGCTTTACAATTCCACTATTCATACACTCTCGCATTCACACACTGGTGGAGGCAGTTACAGTTGTAGCCACAGCTGCCCTGGGGCAGACTGACAGAAGCGAGGCTGCCATATCG
This sequence comes from Astatotilapia calliptera, assembly GCF_964374335.1. Classification (NCBI taxonomy): domain Eukaryota; kingdom Metazoa; phylum Chordata; class Actinopteri; order Cichliformes; family Cichlidae; genus Astatotilapia; species Astatotilapia calliptera. The sequence goes on from NC_137426.1 coordinate 37,974,120, forward strand.
TGCCATCGGCCCCTCTGGCCAACACCAGTAGGCAAGTAGGGTAAAGTTCTTGCCCAAGGACACAACGACCAGGACAGAGAGCCCAGGGATCGAACCGGCGACCTTACGGTTACAGATGCGATTCCCAACCCCCTGAGCCACGGTTGCCCCAAATCTTAGTATTTGTGCCATATTGTGGTATTTGTGCAGAAACATAGAATGTCTGCAAAATCATAGTATTTGTGCCAAATCACAGTATTTGTCCTAAAACACAGTATTTTTCCCAAATTGTAGTATTTGTGCAAAAACATTGTACGTCTGCAAAATCATAGTATATCTGCTATGTTATACTATTACTACTAAGTCATAGTATTTCTGCTTTGTTATAGTATTTGTGCTAAAATGTAGTATTTCTGCCAAATCATAGTATTACTGCTATTTCATAGTATTTGAGAAAAATTACAGTATTTCTGCTAATACATAGCAGGAATAAAATGATTTAGCAGAAATACTATCTTATAATACTTTTACTCAATTAAAGTATTTGTGCCAAAGTTTAGTATTTCTGCCAAATCGTGGTATTTCTGCTAAATCTTAGTAATTCTGCTCAATGACTGAATTTCTGCTATGTTGTAGTATTTTTGCTAGATTATAGTATTTCTGCTAAGTCAAAGTATTCCATGTAAATCATAAATCACAAATAATGTCTCAAATGCTACGATTTGGCAGGAAAAATATTATTTAGTATAAATACTATGTTTTAGCACAAATACTATGATTTATCACAAATGCTATGATTTGGTACAAATACTGTGATTTGGCACAAACACTGTGATTTACCAGAAATACTGTGATTTGGAAGAAATACTATGTTTTATTAAAATTACTATGTTCAAACTTTAAAAAATTCTGCTCTTTTTGCTAATGTGTGGTATGACTTTTGGTACTCATAACTTCTATACTTTTTGAGATATTGAATTTTATATGCAATTTTTTTGCCCATTGAGATAAATGGAACACATTGTCAGTGTGGTCATTGATTTTAGTTGCCGGGTCAAGCTGTGTTTTAGCTCAGTGAGATGAGCATCCGTTCTCGGAGCGGGAGGCCCGGGTTCAAATCCTGCTTATGGCAACAATATTTCAGTTCACAGTTAAACTTTTTAAACTCTTTTCAACACAAATTTCAGCTTCTTCACCCCTTTTCAAAAGAATTTTCAGTTTTTTCACCCCTGAAACTTTTCATCTTTTTCAGCTATTTTCAGCAAACAGCTTCAGCGTTATAGCATCCATGGGGCAGGGATAGCTCCGTAGGTAGAGTGGTGGCCCCATGATCAGAAGGTCGGGGGTTCGACTCCACTGAACGGCTACCCTGAGGTACCCCTGAGCTAGGTACCGTCCCTACACACTGCTCCCCGGGCGCTGCACTGGTGGCTGCCCATTGCTTCACTGGGTGAATGCAGAGGAACTATTTCCCTATGGGGACTAACACGCACACTTTACACAGCATTTTTGCAGGAAATGCAAATTTTTCTAGTTAAAACTTAGCATCCACCTATAATGTGGCTCCAACCCTGCAGTCCCTCAAAGACTCACCAGTTTGTGTTTGGCATCCGTTAGGTGGGTCTCTTCGTAGCTGTCATCATGGGCCGTCCAGCTGTAAGATACCAGGAAATGCTGGATGGGTGAGTGGTAGGTGACCTCCGGATGAGCCCAACGCACCACCAAAGCACTGCCATTGACATGCTGCACCTTCATGTTTATGGGAGCACTACTGCAGACTGGGAGGAGGGTGGAAGCAGGGTCAATGAAAGTCACAAGTGAAGTTGTGGATATGTGCAGAAAGAGCAAGAGGGAAGGCGTTAAAGTGCAAAATATAGTAGCCGGAAAAAGAAAGGTATGCAAGAGGGAAATGAGGAAGGGTAGGTAGGAATAAACAAAGCAATGCAATCAGATGGAAAAAACAACAATATTTATGAAAGGATGATGAATAATGAAGAATATGTTAGTACAAAGAAGAGGAGTGATAGGAAAGAAGAAAGAACGGAGATTAAAACAATGAGAAAATGAAAAGGAAAATTACATTTAAGAAAAATTAAAAGCAAAATGGAAGGAAATGGAGAAATTATAGAAATAAACATAAGAATAGAGATGAAGAAAGGTATGAGGAAAATAAAGAAAAGAGTGGAGAAAGAAGTAAAGAGGAAATGGGAAATTAAGACAAGTTACAGGAACAGATTATAAAAAGGAGAGTGAAGAAGGAAGTGAACGTAGAAGAATGGGCATGAGAAAGAAAAAGGATAGGGAAGATATAAAAATATGTAATGTAAAGGGAGAATGAACGAGGCAGATAATGATTAAAGACAGAGAGAGAGAGAGAGAGAGAGAGAGAGAGAGAGATCATTTAATGACTGAATACATTGGCTCAGCTTGTCTTTCAGATACACTCGAGAGGGAGGAAGAGCAACATAAATAAATGACAGGACTATAAAGTCAAATGCACAAATAAATGCTTTACAGGTATTGTAGCTGTAGATTCACATGGCAGCATCTGACCAATCACAAATATGGACAGGTCTACTGATCATTTTTTCAACAGTACATGGTTCTGGGTCTTTTTCACCCAGCATGTTGAATTTCATGTTTTTTGTATTATTATGTTCTAATTTGTTTAGTCTTCAGTTAGTTCTGTTGATACTGAGTTCAGTTCCTCTATTTAGTTCTTGTCTAATTTCCTTCCATGTCTGTTGGTTTTGGTGTCGTGTCTTCAGTGTGCAACTCAGGTCCCCTGTGTCTAAGTCTCCCTTCCCCTTTGTGTGTCTCAGTGGTGTCTTTGTCCTGTGTCCTGTCTCCTCTTGGTTCCCCTTGTGTCATCTGTTATGTGTTTTCTCCCTAGCTGTCATGTTGTGTGTATTAGTTTCTTAGTTATGTCCGTGCTCCATCTACGTTTTCTATGTCCCTGATGTTATGTCAAGCCCGTGTATCTCTGTGCTTCCTGTTTTACAACAGTGTCGAGTCCTTTGTCATGTTGTCTGTATTGTCTTTTTGTCTCCTGTGTCAGGGTCTAGTTCTCTCGTTTCCCTGTGTTTTGTGTTTTAGTTTTCCCAGTTTAGTCAATCAGTCTAGTCTAAGTTCACATTTTGCCTTTTATTTATGTTAACATTATCATTTAAACAGGCAATACCTCTATACTAGCAAAATAAGAGATAAAGGGTTGCCACTTGTGAAAAAATTTGGCTGTGCAACGTATATTTAATTTTTTCAAGTTTTAAAAAAAAACATGACATCTTTAAGTCAAAGGAGCTTGCAAAGACTGAGAACCTTCACAGACACATGACATCTTTAAGCCTAAGCTTAAGGAAATAGTAGGATACTTAACAGACTTCCAACGCAACAATATTAGATGTCTCGCTAATAGGGATGTGAAGGCAATAATATCCTTTTGTGTGGAATAAAGTGTAAGTGAGCGAACAGGAATCCCAAATACAGCAATCAGAGGACAAGGATGAAGAGTTACCCCAAGAACAGTTGACATAATAGCAAAATACCCTGTCCAGAAACCTTGTAGCTCAGGACACAGAAAAAACATGTGGCTAAGGTGGCAAGGAGAACCATGGCATTTATCATATTTATTTTCCACTTCTGGATACAATTCAGAAAGTCTAGAATTAGAGAAATGCACCCTGTGTATGACCTTAAATTGAATAAGTCCAAGACAAGCACAGGAGGTGGAAGATCGTACTCTCGCTATAGCCTGTTTCCAAGACTCCTCATGTATTTGAATTCCTAGTTCTCCTTCCCGTGTACACTTAAGCTTAACATTAGAGTGGTTACTAAAAGACAGAATAGCATCATAGAGTTTCGAAAAGGTTCCTCTGTGATGAGGAATAAATGATAATATTTAATGTTTTGAACCAAAATTCTTATTAATTGAAAGCTTATATATATTGCTGATTTAAGTGTTTCCTTATTTTTTCTTTTCAGCAGTACATTTGCCAAACATGATGATAAACTTGGATAGTCTGGAAAAGCACGTTTAAATTTGATTTTGGTTTTTTCATTGATTGGGCGAGGTCACTTAGGAATGTTTTGCAGCAAGTGTTTCTTCACCATCTACAACCAGGCAGCTGTTGAAGTGACTTAAACTTTTTGTCAAAGGCGAGACATGTGAACTCCAGGTTGTCACCGTTTTATTCCTTAGTTATATTTTGGAAGGACAACTCAAACCAGACCCAGCAGAAACTTATTGGCCAGTCTCTCAGAATCAAAAGCAACTCCAACATTTCCTAGGTTTCCCAAACTTCTACTGTAGCTTCATCAGGGATTTCAGTAAGAACGCCCTGCTTTTAACCCAACTCACCTCCACTAAAATCTCCTACCAGTTGAACCCCTCTGCCCGACTGCCTTTGACCATCTAAAACAACATTTTGCCGCAGCTCCCATTCTATCTCAACCTGATCTTTCCTGCCAGTTCATCATGGAAGTGGATGCCTCTAACTCCAGCATGGGAGTTGTACTCTCTTGGCAGCAAGAAAGTAAAATGCATTCTTGTCTTTTATCGTCATCTTACCCCTGCAGAGCGCAACTATGATGTAGGAGACCAAGAGTTGCTGCCATCAAGATCGCTCTTGAAGGGTGGAGGCACTGGCTGGAGGGGGTGGTCCCTTCATCAGACAGGTCACAAAAACCTGGCCTAGCTCCAGTCAGCTAACCGGTTCAATGCCTAACAAGTCAGATGGGCCCTATTTTTCATACTGTTTAGGAATATCAAACCAGACACTCTCCAGGAAATTCTCCACCTCTGCCAGCAGAATCAGTCTTCCTCTTTTCCTCATTTATCATTGGCGTCCTCACATGGGTGATTGAATCTGCCATCCACAAGCTTAACAGACCGAACCAGACCCCATGAAAAATCTACAGGGTTGCCTCTATATCCCTTCTGCTGTCTGGGCACACACCACCAAATTCACCTGCCAGCCTGTAATCAACTGTGTTATAACCTTCATTCAACGTTTGTTCCAGTGACCTGCCTTGATTAACAATGTCCACGAATACGTCTCTGCAGTCTCTGTCTGTGCACAAGAAGAGTCTTCCAGCTCTCCTTATGCAAGTTTGTTCAGACCTTCCCCAACTCTTTGTCACCCTTGGTCCCAGATTGCACTTGATTTTGTCACTGGTTTTCCACTCTCTTCTGGCAATATGGTAATACTTAACATAAAAGATCAATTTCCCAAAGCTGTTCATCTCATTGCCCTGTCAAAAGTTCTCTCATGTCAGTTTGTCCTCCCTTGGATACCAACCACAGGTTTTACCATCTGTTGAAGGTGAGCTTTTTCCCCCTGAATCCCTGGAGCCTAGTGTTAGGAAATAAAATATATAATCTGAATGCTGATTAGTGTGTTTTATGAGAGTCCCAGACTTCAGTGTAAAACTAGGTTGTAGGCTGACAGGAAACTGCATGCTTTTGCAGAAGCATGGTAATTGCAGAAGAAAGTGAAACCAACTAGGCTGTTTGATCGAAACTTAAAGTGTGGTGTGACGTAGAGAGCAAGTATATAAATAACTAGGCTTCCGTTTGTGCTTCAGACCTGAAACCATTGTTTTTCTTGTGACATTACCAATAAGTCTGATGTGTCACATGGCCCTCTTCCTATTGAAAAAACAAAAGTTGTATCCAAGATGGCCGACTTCTAAATGGCCACCATGGTCACCACCCATCTTGAGGAGTTTGCCCCCTCACATATACTAATGTGCCACAAACAGGACTTTAATATCACCAACCATTCCCATGTTATTACGGTGTATCTATATAAATGGCCCACCCTGTATAACACTTTACTCATTTTTCTTAAAAGAAACATGTTATATTACTTTCTCGTTACTCCATAAACCAGCCATCTCCAAACCGTTTGCACAAACTTGGGAGCAGAATATCTCTGTATGCTGAAGCATTAATAATTCATTTTAGTCGAACAAATGAGCTGAGCTGAACTCCTGAAAAACACCCCCACATCATACTGCAGTCAGACAAGTATCGTTCTCCTGGAAACCCAAACTCATGCACCAGATTGCAAGACAGAGAAGCGCGATTCGTCACTCCAGAGAACATGTCTCCAGTGGGAGGTAGTGAGGTGGTGGTCCACTCCTGAGTTCTACAGTTTATCCTTCAGAACTGTGGGAAGAATGGTGTTAAAGGAGACTGGAGAAATCAAAGAACATGATTCTCACAGTGCTGCCAGCGGTCTCTAGGTGAGAGAGGGAACGATATAGGAGGTGAATGACGGCACCATGCGCTCCGATGCCAGGCTGGTAGGCAAACTGAAGTGGGTCCAGTGATGAGCTCACCAGGGGGCGAAGCTGTGCCAGGACAAGCCACTCCAAGGTCTTCATCAGATGGGATGTCAGCCTGAGTGACCGGCCTGGGGCTCGGTCACTCAGGCGCAGCTGGCTGCCGGCGGAGCTCACGGGCGCGTCACTGCAACTCCCCCTGGCTTCTGCTCCGCGGCTGCTGAGTGAGCCCTCATCTGGGACTCTCCTCAGCTCTTTCCGGGACAGTGGCGCAGCTGCCCCTCTGTTGGTCTTCCTTGGTCTCTTGTGTTCTGGGGGCCTCTGGATGTCTGGAGTTTTGATCTCCTCCACACCTGCTTCATGCCCGAGAGGACGGGGCTGTGGCCCCCCCACACCCTCTAGCAGATTATTACATGAAGGAACCTTTTAAAAAACAAGCGTGTCCATGCTCACAGGTGTACACACGGGTGATCACACCCACAAACTGCACCCTTTTTGGCTCCTACCTCAAAGCACACTGTGTTCTGTTGATCTTATGTGCTGCACAATAATGTTTAACATTTAGTATTTACTGTCATATTCCCATATATCATTGTGATGTTGTTTATTCTATTACTCTTGTTCTCTTCTGCTTGCTTTCTTTTTTCTTTCTCAGCAGGTGATCCAGGTGATTGATATATGCATTTTTTTTCTCTGCCCGTTCTGTTGGTTTTTGTCTTTTGCCCTTCTCCCCGTCCCTCTTCTCAGCTGTTTCTGTTTCCCTCTTTCTTTCTCCCCTTCTTTCCCCCAGTCAAGTCTGTCCCGTATTCAGTAAGTGAAAATAAAATAAACAATAAAAGGTGAATCAAATGGACCATTACGGCAAGGCTGGGATGGTCAATTTGGTAAAGTAAATCCGTTGGGCATCTTTCTTTGCCTTTAGACAACAATTCTGATGGCAAAAGAGCCAAACGGGACAGGCCAAAAAAAAAAGAAAAAAAAAAAAAGAAAAAAAAGATGGGATGTCAGAGCCATCAGCCTGTAGCTGTTGATGTCCTTGGGATGTGGAGTCTTTGGCACTGGTACAACACGAGATGTGCTCCATCGCCCCACCCAGCTGATCTGCACAGGACCTGACAACCCTTGAGCTGATGCCATTTGGGCCCGCTGCCTTCTTGGCTTTAATCCTCTTCAGTTCCTTCCTAACCCGTATGGTTGAGAGAGAAAAGCTGGATCCATCTGGATGTGTACTGGGTGATGTGGTTGGGGGTGGGGAGTAGTGAGCAGGGTGAGTGGAGGAGGTGTGAAGTGGCTGAGGTGTCAGGAACCACAGTGGCAGTTTACAGAGAGTACAGTGAGCACGAGAGTCCATACAAACAATCCACATGCTGTGAGTGTGTAGATATTCCCGAATCTACCTAACACAGCTCATCAGAGTAACTCTAGAAAATAAGAGAGTTCAGCTCACTGCCCTATTATATTGTCCGTGACACTACCAGTATAAATGTTTATATCATATAAAAGTGTCATATTGGGACATCATCGGTATAGGAATGCCATGCATTTACGTTCCCACAACTACAAGCCAAGCCTAGTTACATCTGAGTGCAAGAGTTGTGTGTCAACCTCCAATGATTTATGTCCACATGTACACACTTCGAGTGTGGCACTAGTAGTTGGGGATGTACAACACAAAAGTATACAAATGAATCAACCGAGCATCACTATCTGCTCTCCCTGTGAGAGGAAAATGCTTAAAGTAAGTGGTTCAAAACCCAACTCACAATATCCCAGCTTAAAGTCTTAAGCAATGCTGTTATATTTAAGTTAAAATGTATAGGGAAAACACTACTTCGGCTACTGTCACAACTATTGCAGAATAATGCCGTTGCTACTGCTGTCACCTTGTTTGAACTAGGGTGTTTGGGAGTTTGCCCAACCAGTCTGCATGTATTTTGTGGATTTGGAGAAGGCATTTGACTGTGTCTCTCAGGCTACGTCCACACTAATGCGTTTTCGTTTGAAAACACATCGTTTTCTCTCAGTTTTGGCCTCCTGTCCACACTGAGACGACGTTTTTGCTCAAGGAAAATGCAGTGTTTTGAAAACACTCTCGAAAGCGCATACATTTCAGAACTGAGCTGTCCCATCGCAGTGTGGACACTTGAAAATGCAGACTTTCAAAAATGATGATTGCATTTTAGTTACGTGATGCAGTCATGTGACCAATTAAACAAAGATAGCGGATGACATTATACAGGAGTTGTTTTCTCTGCTCTCAATTTTGAAAGCCCTATTAAAGATTAATATCAGTTTGTACATGCTCCAGATTATTTAATTCTTACTTGCTTTGGCAACTTTTTACTTTTGTGTAGGGCTGGGCCATATACCGTTCACGGTAATACCGGTACAATGTTAGGCAACGATAAGAAAATGAAATATCGCGATAGAATATGGGTAAAACGCGCATGCGCAGTGCCTTTGTTTTCATATGCACACGGCCGAAAAAGCACGGCGGCAACGGAGAACGAGAAGGGGGAAAGCGGATTGTTGAGTGAAACGGATGAACCAGAATTAGTTTTTAAAAATGGTGCAACTTCACTGGTTGGTGTTTGTCTGTCAGATACACAGCAAAGCACAGTTTTTTGTAGAACATGCAAGCGGGCCGTCGTTATTGCTGTATTTGTCGTTATTATTAACAATTAATAAACTCTGGCTCCCTTTCTTACAGTTTGCCTTTTAACCTGTCTTTGTGCTCGTAAATCTGGGAGTAATCTGGGTCCAAAACTCAATCCTCTTCAGATCCCCTTCAGGTCCCAAAGTCAAACGGAGAGTTAAAAACTGTCTAAATTCTTTCATCTTTAATAAAACGATCAGCATTGGTACTTTACCAGGTGTAACTATGAAGTTTAACATCCAGGCATCCATGAAAACAATGTATTAGCGAGGCCGCGATATGGCAGCCTCGCTTCTGTCAGTCTGCCCCAGGGCAGCTGTGGCTACAACTGTAGCTGCTTCCACCAGTGTATGAATGTGAGAGTGAATGAATAGTGGTATTGTAAAGCGCTATATAAATCCAATCCATTATTATTATTATTATTATTATTATTATTATTATTATTATTATTATTATTATTATTATTATTATTATTATTATTATTATTATTATTATATGCAGCACGGTGGTTAGCACTGTTGCCTCACAGCAAGAAGGTCCTGAGTTCAATTCCACCATCAGGCCGGGGCCTTTCTGTGTGGAGTTTGCATGTTCTCCCCGTGTTTGCGTGGGTTCCCTCCGGGTACTCCGGCTTCCTCCCACTGTCCAAAGACATGCAGCTTGTGGGGATAGGTTAATTGGATAATTCAAATTGCCACTAGGTGTGAATGTGCGAATGAATGTGAGTGTGAATGGTTGTCTGTCCCTGTATGTTAGCCCTGCGACAGACTGGCGACCTGTCCAGGGTGTACCCCGCCTTTCGCCCTATGACAGCTGGGATAGGCTCCAGCGCCCCCCGCGACCCTGAAAAGGATAAGCGGAAGCGAATGGATGGATGGATGGATATTATTATTATTATTACATTTAACTGAGTTAGAAGTTAGCAGGAAGTTAGCGGAAGTTAGCTCGCTAGTTTCGCTAGTTACCTAAGCATGATATAGCTGAGAGATTTCTGAAAAAATTCAAACGTACAGCTCTGCTGTCACTTCCAACATAAATGAAGACAGAAAACTAAACAGCAGTGACGTTTGTAGGGTTACTGAAGTTGGGCTAGCTGGTATATAATGATGTGCTACGTGATCGCTAGCGACACAGCTATGTTAGCATAGCATAAACAGTGAAGCTGGAGGACGAACACTAACACTTTTCCACTTGATAAAAATTAACGTGAAGGTTCCTGATGGTTAGAGACAAATGCAATCGCATGGCAGGATGCTGTAATCCAGGGCTGCCCAATCCCAGTCCTCGAGAGCTACTATCCTGCAGCTTTTAGATGCATCCCTACTCCAACACAGCTGAATCAAATGGTTTGATTACCTCTTCAGGATGCCATCGTGTTTGGCAAAGGCCTGATAACAAGCCATTCATTTGATTCGGGTGTGTGGGAACAAAGCTGCAGGACGGTAGCTCTCGAGGACCGGGATTGGGCACCCCTGCTGTAAACGGACCAAACTTCAGTCAGGAGAAAAATTGAGATAATCCATCCACAATACCAGGTTAGTCATTAATATACTGCAACAACATGGGAATAGAGCAGCTGTGTTAGAATACAGCATTAATGAATCAATGGTACAGAAGTGGAGGAGTGGATATTATACATGGTTGTGCTCAGGATATGTCAGCCAATTTCTACTGGAAATGCCTTTGGGGGGGTTTTTGCGCTAGTAAAGTTGTGGAGTTGTATTTTGTCTCTCAGAAATTCGTCAGTTATATCGTTATCGCAATTTTTCAAATATATATCGTGATATATATTTTTGGCCATATCGCCCTGCTCTACTTTTGTGTTACTCGCAGCAACAACTCCACCTCATTGTTAGTCCATTTAAAAAAACTCAGTGCTTTTCCTCGAGCTTTTGCTGCGACATTTCAACGAGCCGGAAAGTAAATAAGCGGCAGACAGAAATGAGGCAGGCCGAATCTTATTCCGCTTCACGCGTGCGCACTACTGGAATGTAAGCATTCTCAGACGTTTCAATATGGAAGCACAACTCTGTGAAAACGACTGAAAACACTAGTGTGGATGTGGAGCGTTTTCAGGACATGGACGTAGTTTCAGGGTGTTCTTTGAGAGATGCTTCAGGAATATGGGGTGTTAAGAAACAGCTTACACTGACATCCATCTTGATCACAGCGGGACTTGCCGCCCAGTGGGCCGATGGTGATTTTTCATTTTTATGGGCCGAAGTTTTTTTTTGTTTGTTTTCGTTTGTCTTGTTTTGGCTTTTGGTAACAGTATAAACAATGAAAGGTGGTAAGTTGGTCAATTGGTCATGATGGACTCTGGGCTGGACCAATTACAATAACTCCCTATTGAGTTGAAAAGGAACACAAATGGTCCCGTACTTCAGCTAGAATGAAAAAAAAAGACACAAAGCTGGAGTTATTCTGTCTTTACGCTGCACAGCTGCCTCTTCTTCTCTCATTCTCTCCCCTCCCTCTCCTGTTGCTACTTCAATCATAAAACTGATCAATGATCAGCTGATCTCCTTTTCTCTCTTGTTTGTTTATCGCCCACTTTGCGCCAGAAAGAGGAAACCAGTGGATGTCGCGCTAAACAACAGCAGCACGTTTAAGCTTGATCAGCTGTTGTTAGAATTTATTTAATATTAATTTCTAGTATCAGCTGATGTTTGCTGGAGCCACAGCTGTAAAGCTGCTGGTCATGATGTCGGTTTGGATATGTGGTGAGAGGGAAACATGAAGATGAAACCAGGAGATGTCCTTACTGGATCATCAGAGCTGAACAGGTGATGGAGAAACAGGTTTACCTTTTAGGTGACATGGATGAGTTGAAGGGAAGTTATGAACTGTTTCTGAGACACAAATAACACCAGGATCCTTTTCTAAGTAGCTGACAGCTGGTAACTGTGCAGGGGCGGGTCTAGCAAAGTGTTGCCAGGGGGGCAGGTAGGGCATTAACAGGGAAAAGGGGGCACAAAGAAATACTTTTCTTTCTTATTCTCATTTAAAATGTCTCGCTTTTAATAAATAATTATCTGAATCTTACAACCAAAGTTTTAATCTGATGTAAAATGTATAGAAATCATACATATACCAACAAGACTGTAAATCACTGTCACAGCAGCGTCTGTTTCCATTCAAAGGCTTTATGGCTTTTCCTATAATACCTGGTGAGCCGGTCTCTAGTCAAAAAACCCGTGTCCATTTTTTGTCCCAGTCTAGCACTGATGTTGATAAAAGATGAGTGTCATGAAGCTGTGTTTGCATTTATTTGCACTGCTTTCCACTCTGGAAGTCTATTTATAGGCTTTATACAACTTGTTTTTTTGTTTTTTTTTTAAGTTGTTGAATATAAATATTATTTTGCATATCTCTGAAAATGGCTTTTTTTATTACAACTCTCAAAAATCATGGTGCAGACCCCAATAACTTTGATAATCTTCGCCCTATATCAAATCTCTACGGAGCCCCCCAGGGGACATGGGAGAAAAAAAAAATTAGGGAGGAAAAAAAAAAAAATTAGGGAGGAAAAAAAAAAATTAGGGAGGAAAAAAAAATTAAGACGGACTTTTGCGAGATCTCGCAAAAGTATTGCGAGATCTCGCAAAAGTATTGCGAGATCTCGCAATAAGTATTGCGAGCGCTCGCAAAAGTATTGCGAGATCTCGCAAAAGTTTTAGCCGCATTCTTCGGAGGCCGCCAGCTCGAAGCCGACCGGGAGGTCGAGGCACGATGTGCCGGGAGAGCGGTGTTCCTCCCGGCTGTAGTAGGTCTCGACCTCCCGTTAGCTTCGAGCTAGTGGGTGTCAGATCTCCAAAAACGTCGGAGCTCTTTTTCAAATATGTGATGTCTTGTAAGCCGAGCAGGTATCTGACGTTTACACAACTACATTCACGCCTCAAAATATCTTAAAAGTGTATTTTGTGACCCAGAAAGAGTAATATTACAACTAAGTAGCTGCCGCCATTGTTGGAGTTTTGCGAGATCTCGCAATACTTTTGCGAGCGCTCGCAATACTTATTGCGAGATCTCGCAATACTTTTGCGAGCGCTCGCAATACTTTTGCGAGATCTCGCAATACTTTTGCGAGATCTCGCAAAAGTCCGTCTTAACTTTTTTTTTTCTCCCTAATTTTTTTTTTTCTCCTTAATTTTTTTTTTTCCTCCCTAATTTTTTTTTCTCCCATGTCCCCTGGGGGGCTCCGTAAATCTCCCCTAGTTGTCGCCTCCCAGCTTCACTTACACCTCAATAACCATAATCTGTAATAGAACAGAAACTGCTCTGTTAAGGATTACCAGTGACCTTCTGATGGCAGCTGATTCTGGTCTCCTATCCATCCTCATCCTTCTTGATCTTAGTGCGGCGTTTGATACCATTTCTCACAATATTCTCCTGAACCGTTTAGCTTCCATTGGCATTAGTCACACCCCCTTTGCCTGGTTCACCTCATATCTCTCAGACCGCACTCAGTTTATGCAATTTAAATCCCAGTCTTCAAGTCTGTCCTGTTTCTGCTGGTGTGCCCCATGGTTCAGTATTAGGGCCTCTTTTATTCATTATTTACATGCTCCTTCTTGGTCATATGTTCTGAAAATATAATATAAATTTTCACTGTTATGCCGATGACACCCAGCTCTACCTTTCTTCTAAACCCAGTTCATCCCTCCCACCTTCCTCCTTCTCAGACTGTCTTATTGAGATTAGATCCTGGTTCTACTCCAATTTTCTCAAACTAAACAGTAATAAAACTGAAGTTTTACTTGTTGGTACACCATCTATCTTAACCAAATCCCACAGTTTTTCTATTAACATTGAACGTTCTCCCACCCTTCCCTCCCCTCAGGGTAAGAGTTTGGGTGTCATACTTGATAATACTCTTTCATTCCAGTCTCACATTAATTCCATAACCCGGTCTGCTTACTTCCTCTTGCGTAATATTAACCGACTCCGCCCCTTCCTTCCTCCCCATGCTGCTGCCGTCCTTGTCCATAGTCTTATTACGTCCCGCATTGATTACTGCAATTCCCTCTTATTTGGTCTCCTTAAAAGGTCCCTTCATAAACTCCAACTTCTCCAAAACTCTGCAGCTCGGGTCGTAACTCCTACTCTGTCAAGAGCTCATATTACAACAGTTCTTCAGCAGCTTCATGGTTGCCCGTAGAAACCAGGATAAACTTTAAAATCGTACTTCTCACGTACAAGTGTGTCCATAAATCTGCTCCTTCATATTTGTGTGAGCTGCTCCAGATCAACACTGTTTCCTGCCCTCTCATATCCTCATCTGCTGTTCATCTTACTGTTCCGTTCTCACGTCTCATCACTGTGGGGAGCAGAGCTTTCAGTCGCTCTGCTCCTCGCTCTGGGACTCTCTTCCTCCTGCACTAAGAAATATTGACTCTCTTTCCATATTTAAGTCACAGCTCAAAACACATCTGTTCAAACTGGCTTATTCGCTTTAGTGCTGATTTTATCTGTTGTCAAGCTCTGCTTTGCAATTTTAACTTATTTTATGTATTTTATGACTATTGCTCCTTTTATTAATGTTGTTCTTTTGTAAGATGACCTTGGGTTTTTGAAAGGTGCCCTCAAATAAAATGTATTATTATTATTATTATTATTATTATTATTATTATTATTATTATTATTATTATTATATTGCACTTCTATTTTTTGTTTTTGAAATCTGCATAAAATTGCATTTTAAATTTAAATTTTAGATTTAAAGTTCTGCTAACAGCTTAAATAAAAAGATCAGTATTGCTGAACTATAAAATATTTTGGGTGCAGTGTACTTTTTGCATCCAGGTATAACAGAATAGTTTTAGTGTTTTGTTTTTTTAAACTTGAGTACAAATACAAAATGCAGCAAGACATTAAAAAACAAAAACAAAAAAAAAAACAGTTTTATTGATTATAATAGACTATCGGATTCATATCGGCAGATATCCAAATTTATGATATTAGTATCAGACATAAGTGGTATGGTTTCATCTCTAGGTTATACACTACTACTACATTTAATTATTAACAATTAATAAACTCTGGCTCACTTTCTTATAGTTTGCCTTTTAACCTGTCTTTCTCTGCTCTTATCTTTCTCTTTACCCCCAGTTATCACAGTGGATGGCTGCCCCTAACTGGGCATGGTTCTGCCAGAGTTAGAATAGCAGAAAAACTCCTATTAAAAAGGAGTTTCTTTCCCCCGTCATTCCCATTGTTGCCAAGTGCTTGCTCGTAGGGGGTCGGTGATTGTTGGCTTCCTGCTCAGGTAGTAGGTCTTTACCTTATAATTTAAAGTGTTCTGAGGCAATTGTTCTTCTGAATTGGCGCAATGTAAACGAAGCTCACTTGAAAATTTGATCAAATTGAAGTACCAGTCACTGAATATTTTCTCTTTAAAATCACCTGCTATAAAGAGCCTCAAGATGGTTGTGTGAGAAATCCCAGTAGATAGGGATGGGTATCGTTTAGGTTTTATCGGATACCGGTGCCAAATCGGTACTTTTGAAACGGTGCCGGTGCTCAAACGGTGCTCAAACCGGTGCTTAAAGAATGGAGAACACAAAATTGGTCCAAAAACCTCTCATGTTCAGCTGGTTTTTTGTAAAAAGATAACAATGTTAGCCTTTTCTGCAGCTATGGGACATATATGGTATCACTCTTGGCTGGAAGCAGTGCTTAAACAATGGAAAAAACACAAACTTTGTCCAAAAACCTCTCATGTTTAGCTGTTTTCCACTTTTTCTTTGGTCATTTTAGCCTTTTTGGCCAGGGTGAAGGGAGTATCTGCCATCAAACAAGAAGACAGCCGCATGTAACTACGACGGTGTTTGCTAGTTCACCTTACATGCATTAATGTAATAACGTGGTTAGCCTACTCAACGTAAATTACACACGAACAACATTAAGCTACTCACGCAGAGAAGAACGGCTGCTGCTGCATCATCATCCTCATCATTTCTGCTACACTGGCAGGGCTAGGGGCCAGGACTCTCCTCTTCGGGTTTTTGGGGATGTTGCTAACTCCGGGTCTGATAACAGGCAACCCACCCGCAGTAGATGTGCTCAGTGTGAGGTCTCGCAGCAAGCTATTAAATACAGCGCATTTCTGGGCTTTTTAAAAAAACGCTATGCGTCGCCAGGTGTTTCATCGGATTTGAGGTGTTACCTCCTTTGACAGTATCACAGTATCAGCTTAAAGCACTTGTTGCAGGCTGCTGAGTTTGCATCTTTTGCTGTGAAGTACAGCCAGACTTTTGACCGCTTCGCCTTGGACATTTTTAATCTGTAGCTCTGCTCTAAAAGAACGTACGTACCTGGACCCGCCTACTATCCTCGGAAACGTAAAATGATTGGCTAGAAGTGTATCACAGCTCAGGGAAAAAAAACACCGAAATAAAGCACCGAAATGTGCGCTGCTTTTCGGTCTGGTTACTACCATTTATGTCAGAACCGGTGCCATCATGGCACCGGACACCGGTACCCATCCCTACCAGTAGATCACCAGTTTCCAAAATACTCATACAATACTCTGACACATTCAAAGTCACTTAGATCGGATTTTTCTCCATTCTAATGCTTAGTTAATACTTTCTACTGTAATTCAAACCATGTTCTTCCTTCCTAAATATACTGAATTGCTGCCATGTAACTGGGTGATTAGATATTTGCATTAAGAAGCGGTTTAGACAGCTGTACCTGTTATTTTCATTTTAACTGTAATTCTACACACTTCCATCCAGCCGTCTTCCCTCCTCCTGATCTGCATTTCTTCTTTGCATACAGAAAATGTCTCATAGTAGCACTCAAGGACATCCTACACGAGCAAGCATAATGTGCCAGGAAAACACACACACACACACGCGTATGTGGAAGAGTGGGTTTGTGCATGTCTAGCATATATACTTTCCTTGCGGACCATATGGAACAGTGCCTGAAGGAAGGTTGGGGACAAACTCTTTAGGGAGAGATGACAGTGAACAGATGCTAGGCCTCACATGCAGACTTATAAGTCCACAGAGAAAAACAAGCACATTCACAAACACACAGCATGCATACACAAACTCTGCACACGTTGTAGCATTCTTTGACTGGTAATGAGGTGAGAGTGGGAGGTTGGCCAGTGTGCCTCCCACTGCCTTATGTTAGGAGAGTTAACAGAATTAGTACTAAAAAGACAGATAATCCAAAAGCACACAAAAAGAAAAGACAATCTGTACATATACTTCGTTTATTAACATTAAGAATCATTACCATGGAAGAATGATGTGAGGATATATTTTAGCAGATTAGGAATTCTGTATAGATCACCTGGGAGACCAAGTGATAGAACCAAGCACTAACAGAGGGTCAATGCCAACATTTTAAACAACCCTAGAACCACCAGGATGTGTCATTTTGACTCTATCCTGCAAAAACTAACAATAGTTACAAAGTTAAGACATTAGATTGAACATTGAAAAAAAATTACAACTTATTTTGGGGAATTGGTTGAGTTACAGTAGCTATGCTAAAACAGATCACTCACTGTGAAACAAAACAGGATATTGTCTACATTTTTTATTTGCCTACAGCTGGATACAATGCCATAAGAAATGCTTTAATCAATTAATTATTGTAAAAGTAGAACACTGAAAGTTTATCACCTTGTCCACATGCCTCAGTGTCATCAAACCAAGCCTCAGTCTGCTCCACTTGGCTTAAAAGCAATAAGATTGAGCTGCTCTGCCTGGGATTTCACTTTTTATTTCTTCAGATTAGTTCTCTGCACTTTGGACTCTCAGCTCATTTCAGCTCAGTTCATAGCAGCAAGGGAAATGTAGCTGTTTAAGCTAGTACAAGTACCTGACCCAAAGTAGCATTTTCCCTTACTTTGATCCAAGCATAGATTGAAACTACAGATGTAAATACCAATACCTCCTTTTATATAAATTAAGTCAATGAATATGAATAGGTCAGAGGTGTGGACTCGAGTCACATGACTTGGACTCGAGTCAGACTCGAGTCATTAATTTTATGACTTTAGATTTGACTTGAAAAAACGTTCTAAGACTTGTGACTTGACTTGGACTTTTACACCAATGACCTGGGACTTCAATTGGACTTGAACCGGTTTACTTGAAAAGACTTGATATTTCACCCCAAATATAAAATTTAACATGTATATTAGATGTACATGTAGATTGAAAATGTGACGTCATTCAGGGGTAGAACCGCAAAGGATTCTGGGA
Source organism: Astatotilapia calliptera (assembly GCF_964374335.1). Lineage (NCBI taxonomy): Eukaryota > Metazoa > Chordata > Actinopteri > Cichliformes > Cichlidae > Astatotilapia > Astatotilapia calliptera. The sequence continues at coordinate 37,992,270 of NC_137426.1, forward strand.
ACTCGTGGCAAGAGGTACTAGCGCACGCAGGCTTTCAATTAAAATCAGTTATACAGCGATAAAAAGAAACACAAAAATGTCAAGAAGCCGTTGTACTATTAACTGCAATAGCCGGTCACATGACAGCCACGGAAAGCCGACGGGTAAAGAGATCGGTTGTTATCGGATTACGTCGTTGAAGAGAAATTGTTTGAGCCATGTTTCCGAAGTAACAAAGACGCGACTGGATTGCAGCCATTCAAAGACCAAATATAACATCCCAGAACCCTCCAGCTCCCAGGTTAGTCTGCTCCAAGCATTTACACGAAGGTCAGTTTGCTGTTGTAGTTAATGCGTCATTTTTCTTAACATAATTGGTGATATAGGTTACAAGCAAGTCTGGCGCTGAACAGAAATTGTCGCGCTATGCTCCTTTGTTTAATGTGCATAAATAGTCAATTGTCCTGACAAAATGTTGCGTTTCGCTTCTGTTATTACCATGGTACATTGACAAAAACATATACTTTTATTCACAGGATAAAACAGTTTTTATGTATCACTAATTGCCCAGTACGATTACAGCATACAGTATTATTGTCACTGCTACATTTCTGTAACGCGTACCAGAAATTATTTCTACTACTAATTAATTACCGTTGAGCTCAAAGGTCCTATTAATAAACGGTTAACGAATGTGTATTTATGAAGACGATTTGTGAGACTGGTAAACGTATGATACGTACGATGGTCTTTCGTTCTACATGGTGCATTTCAAGGTCCTGTACCCATCCGTCGGTAAACTGTACCTGGGCTTGTTGCAGTGACCTGAAGTTACTAAACTTCATGAGTGTATGCACTCACTCCAAGAACCGTATGATTATAAATATGCAAATAAACATGCTACGATGAGATAGCTGACTTCATCTAACTAGCAAATGTTGTCCAGGCTACGTTGGTGATGCAGTTTTTTTTAATGTGTATGATATTTTTGTCATGCGATTTTAAAGCCGGTGTTGTGCCAAAAACTGATTTCCAATGTTTCCGTGTATTTTTTTCCGTGTAATATCTTTATGTATGTTCGTAAATAGACTTCGGTGAACAGGGTTTACAAAGGGGTTATATATAGAATTAAAAAATTATCAGTTTTTCAAGTATCTTCACAACTCTGTGTTATTGTACTTACATTATAACCAATCCGGTCCCTTATCCCTACTTAAAATATTTTTAAAGAACTATTGGAATATTTGCTGCCATTTCTGCTGTCCTCTTGGCCAACTTACTCTTACAAAAGACATTTTTAATGTTAATGAGATTGTTTTTAACTGCAAAAATAAAGGTTATATAAAAGTCACTGCCAAAAACTGATTGTGGCTTCTACCTTGTTACACAGATGTTGTTTGTGGCTCAAGATGACTATATGTCATCCATGAGGGATGCATTTGACATCTGTTTCATATATTATAGCCCAACAAGTTACTTATAGCAGTTTAAATACAAGCAATCAATTTTGGCAAATACCGGAAATCAGTTTTTGGCAGACAATCACTTTTTAGCACAACACCGGTCCTACAACCGCATCCAAGAATAACATGCAGCTTATCTCAGAACTGTCGGTGAAAATTATTCTTGGAGCTAAGTGTAATTGAGCTGCAAGTTCACTATTTTGTCATGTGTTGAGAAAAACACAGATTTAAAAATTACATGGTCCAATATTTACATTTAGCATAACTGCAACCTTCTTTTTTCGTTTTTTTTTAAAGACTCGAAAAGACTTGAAATTCAAAGTTTCAGACTTGTGACTTTACTCGGACTTTTACACCAGTGACTTGAGACTCGACTCTGACTTGCCTGACATTACTTGAGACTTGACTTGAGACTTGAGGATAAAGACTTGAGACTTACTTGAGACTTGCAAAACAATGACTTGGTCCCACCTCTGGAATAGGTAATATAAAAAAAACCAAAAAATTAATACTTAAAGTGTGAACATCCTACCTTTGGAAGCCTCTGTGCCATACGGGTTGCTGCCGCTGTCATTTAGGTCAGGCAACCAGGCATCTTTTACTGCAGACTTGAAGACGTGCCGGTTATCTAAGCTCTGGATGGGCCTGAAGTTGCTGCGCAGATACTCCACCGACTTAACATGGTCTTGTTGCTCTGTGGTGAAGATGGAGTAGAAAGCCTCCAACTGGTGGTAGTAGGGAAAGTGAACATTACAGCAAAATAGAGATACGAGTGGAGACAGGTAGTTATTACCAAGCAGAAGTCAATTTGGTTATTTTGAGTGTCTTTTCATTCTTTTTTTGCACTCATCACACAGAAGCAAAAGCCAATTTTACTGACAAAATAAAACAAAGCATTTCACAAAAATTAAGAATATGAGCAGGAAAATAAAGAAACTTTGATAATTGCCTGGCACGTGGCAGTGACCAATAAAGGACCTGACATAAAAATACACAGGTTTCAACGCACTGAAATATAAATTAATAAAAATGAAATAACATAAACACATAACACACATTTGAAAACAACTGCATGCAAATATATAAATGATAAATAAATGCATTTTAAAAAATAAGCAAACATGGGACACTACAAAAATGCTGAATGCTCACTGTTACTATTCCATTAAAAAAAAAGAAAAAACTTTGTCATTCCACCAGTAAAAAAAAAATTTTTTTTTAAAAAGGCCTGTGAGTTTGAGGGTCCTGCACAGTATCTTAGCTGTTCCTAGGATCGCGCTCTTCTGGACAGAGATCTCCGATGTTGTTCCTGGGATCTGCTGGAGCCACTCCTTTAGCTTGGAGTCACTGTACCTAGTGCTCTGATTACCAGTAGGACCACTGTTACCTTCACCCTCCACACCTTCTTGACTTTTTATTTCAGCCCAGGTTCTTGTGTTCCTTCTCCCTGATGTTGCTATCATTCAGTATTGCTACATTTATCACGACAGCCATCTTCCTCTGATTCCTCTTCTTGTCCACCACTGTCTGGTTGGTTAGCCATCACCAGTTTGTCAGTATCTGAAAATCCCATAGGATCTTAGTTTGGTCCTTCTCGACCACTCTCTGCCTCCGTTTCACCAAACCTTTCACCAAACCCCCAAGCCTCAGTTTCACTAAAACCTTTGTTCTCTTCTGAATCACTCGTGTTCCATTTTGACCTCAGGACTTCCAGGCCATACTCTGCACAGATGTTCTTGTATACTATGTAGAGATGGCACGATACCACTTTTTTATGTCCGATACCGATATCATAAATTTGGATATCTGCCGATACCGATATGAATCAGATATAGTGTAGCTTGTAATCAATAAAACTGTTTTTTATAAATAACTTGCTGCATTTTGTATAAGTTCATACTCAAGTTTTAAAAACAAAACAAAACACTAAAGTTATTCTGTTATACTCGTATGCAAAAAATACACTGCACCCAAAATATTTTATAGTTCAGCAAAACTGATCAATCTACTAAATTTAAACCTACTCCATCATCCCTATTCTGGTATCTTAAAAACCCTCTACTGCATGACTTTTTAATTTTTGGGGAAAAAATATTTCTCCTTATTTTGGGGGAGCTTTACACAGCAAAATCTCCAGTGTTAAATTAACACTAGAGAGTGTCTATACAGGGAGTGCAGAATTATTAGGCAAATGAGTATTTTGTCCACATCATCCTCTTCATGCATGTTGTCTTACTCCAAGCTGTATAGGCTCGAAAGCCTACTACCAATTAAGCATATTAGGTGATGTGCATCTCTGTAATGAGAAGGGGTGTGGTCTAATGACATCAACACCCTATACCAGGTGTGCATAATTATTAGGCAACGTCCTTTCCTTTGGCAGAATGGGTCAAAAGAAGGACTTGACAGGCTCAGAAAAGTCAAAAATAGTGAGATATCGTGCAGAGGGATGCAGCAGTCTCAAAATTGCAAAGCTTCTGAAGCGTGATCATCGAACAATCAAGCGTTTCATTCAAAATAGTCAACAGGGTCGCAAGAAGCGTGTGGAAAAACCAAGGCGCAAAATAACTGCCCATGAACTGAGAAAAGTCAAGCGTGCAGCTGCCAAGATGCCACTTGCCACCAGTTTGGCCATATTTCAGAGCTGCAACATCACTGGAGTGCCCAAAAGCACAAGGTGTGCAATACTCAGAGACATGGCCAAGGTAAGAAAGGCTGAAAGACGACCACCACTGAACAAGACACACAAGCTGAAACGTCAAGACTGGGCCAAGAAATATCTCAAGACTGGTTTTTCTAAGGTTTTATGGACTGATGAAATGAGAGTGAGTCTTGATGGGCCAGATGGATGGGCCCGTGGCTGGATTGGTAAAGGGCAGAGAGCTCCAGTCCCACTCAGACGCCAGCAAGGTGGAGGTGGAGTACTGGTTTGGGCTGGTATCATCAAAGATGAGCTTGTGGGGCCTTTTCGGGTTGAGGATGGAGTCAAGCTCAACTCCCAGTCCTACTGCCAGTTTCTGGAAGACACCTTCTTCAAGCAGTGGTACAGGAAGAAGTCTGCATCCTTCAAGAAAAACATGATTTTCATGCAGGACAATGCTCCATCACACGCGTCCAAGTACTCCACAGCGTGGCTGGCAAGAAAGGGTATAAAAGAAGAAAAACTAATGACATGGCCTCCTTGTTCACCTGATCTGAACCCCATTGAGAACCTGTGGTCCATCATCAAATGTGAGATTTACAAGGAGGGAAAACAGTACACCTCTCTGAACAGTGTCTGGGAGGCTGTGGTTGCTGCTGCACGCAATGTTGATGGTGAACAGATCAAAACACTGACAGAATCCATGGATGGCAGGCTTTTGAGTGTCCTTGCAAAGAAAGGTGGCTATATTGGTCAATGATTTGTTTTTGTTTTGTTTTTGAATGTCAGAAATGTATATTTGTGAATGTGGAGATGTTATATTGGTTTCACTGGTAAAAATAAATAATTGAAATGGGTATATATTTGTTTTTTGTTAAGTTGCCTAATAATTATGCACAGTAATAGTCACCTGCACACACAGATATCCCCCTAAAACAGCTAAAACTAAAAACAAACTAAAAACTACTTCCAAAAACATTCAGCTTTGATATTAATGAGTTTTTTGGGTTCATTGAGAACATGGTTGTTGTTCAATAATAAAATTATTCCTCAAAAATACAACTTGCCTAATAATTCTGCACTCCCTGTATGGGTCCACACCTCTGAGTGTTAAATACAACACTGTTGAGTGTTAAATTAACACTTTTGACAGTGTTATATGTTTAAAAGTAACCTAGTCAGTTTTGAAGATTAACAATGGCTAACACTGAGCAGTGCTTGTTTTCTAACACTGGAATATTTCTAACATTTTGAGTTATTTTCCAGCTCACTGTCCTCACTTTCTGAGGACAGAAAGTGCACATTCCCTTGGTTTCCTTGCATAAAAGGTTTTTACATCCATGTCCTGTAATTATGAGTAGATTGTAAAGTAAAAACATTGACTATGATCATATAAATGCACACAAACACATCTCTACACACATATGCAAATGCATTATATTGCCTGAAAAAGATTGGGCTAACTGCGCAGTGTTGCCTTGAGGCAAAGAATGAAAATTAACAGTTTTACTGTATAAATAAATTTAAAAAAGTAGAACAAACAATCAAATATGCTTCTTAACATATTCATGCACATACAAGTATTTTTTAATATACATTTATTTCACTATAAACATGTAAAATAGTGATCTTTATCTTGCCTCCTAATGGAGATGTCTGTCATGTAGTGCAGCTTGCAGAAAGGGGTCCTGCCCCCCAAATGAAAGTCACACCACCTTCAACTCTTCATTTTATTTCAAAGAGATGTGCCTGGTAGCATTATTTGGAAAAAAAAAAAAGGTTGTTTTTTTTGAAGGGCCAGTGTAAGGCATGAAAATGTGATTTGTTGCCACAGGGCAATGCTATGCTGTAGAGGGTTAAAGAGTACTTAGCAGAAATATTAAACAACCTAACTAATAGGGTTGCCAACTCCCAGCAAAAATATTAGGGATCCGCCCCCACCCTCCACCTCACAATGCTTAATCGTCATAATCAACTTTAATTTAATGCACGTGCAAAACAAATGCACTAGTGATGTGGTGTTCGCGAACGAAACGGCTCTTAGAGCTGGATCTTTGAAGTGAACTACGTGAGCCGGATCCTTAATGGGAGCCGTGGTTTTTTTTGTTTTTTTGTTTTTTCTTCTTTCTCTCACCCTCTCTCTCGCACTTTTTTTTTTGCTTCACTCCGCACGCGAGCCTTGTGCTTGCGCTGAGCAGAGGGGGAGGGGCAGTAGTTACACTCGCAGTAGCACAGGAACAGAGCAGGAGAGAGAGAGAGAGAGCCAGGGACAACAACGTCACATTAGAAAGGTATAGTAATCATCCACAACTATTTTCAGTTGCAGATGATAAATGATTCAGAAAGTTTATTCATGCAGGTCCATATGACAGAGAATATGCATCTTCTTTTTGTTTTCATATTATAATTTATATTTAATTGTGTTGTGGTTTGCAGTGTTTTGTGTTGTTTCACTTTAAATTTGTTTAAAAGGAAAAAGCTGAAAATTTAAATAGTTAAAAGTTTAAAATGTAAATAGTTGATTTTTGTATTATATGATTTATTTATTACATTTTATGTGGAGTGAACAAATAAAAGTATATTTACAGTGGCCCCTACAGACAAAGCACATACAAACTCCAAAACACGTACAAAACACAACAGAAGTGCTCCAGAATGCTAGGGGGCAGTGTTGAGCTTTTGTTACCTAGTGGCTAAACAAGCCAGCAAGTACCAATGACCGGATTTGGTGTGTGGTAGTAACAGGTAAATGTAAATTCTTTTTTAATTATTTGAATATATATGAGTGCTTGTGTATAAATACACACACAATACACATATGCTTTCAGTTGTGTTATTTAAGTGATCTAGGTAGCTCTGTTTGGAAGTTCAGTTAACGCTAGAAATGTGTTTTGGAGTTTGTACGTGCTTTGTCTCTAGGGTCCACTGTATATATTTATATATAAACATATATAAATAAAACCACTTTTTTTTTTACATTAATAATTCCTTTTGTGCATAATTTCATATTGTTGTTAATAATAAATTAATTAAAGCAACAAAACAACCTGAAGAGCCGGTTCTTTTTAGTGAGCCGAGCCAAAAGAGCTGGTTCTCTAAAAAGAGCCGGAAATCCCATCACTATTTCCCTCCCAGGCTTCTAGACTTCTGATTGACCAAAATTTTGTTTTTAGCCTTTACATGTGGACAGACATATTTTTTTTAAAACTGCACGTGTGGATGAGATTTTTTTTTTAAAAACGAAAATGGAAAATCTCTGTTAGAGTGAATTGTTAAATGTTGTCATTTTTATGCTTACCATCTCTACATTGTTTCAAACTGTGTGATCAAAGACATTCCTTTGTTCCCCTCTCCAGCCTGTCGAATGGTGGGAGGCTGTAGTGTTTTATTACAGGCACATCCCATGTGAAGGTTCTGTTTTGTTGTTTAGTAAACTTCCTGCCCTTCATGGCCTCACTTGTGTTGTGCATGGTGAACCAATAAAGGAATTGAGCCATATATAGGGTGTGGGGGAGACTACCCTTTTTATGACCAAGGATGTTGTTAAAAACAGTTGTTATCAGGAAGTCCCGCACACAGAAAGACACACTCACGTACACACACACACACACACACACAATGCCTTATCTTTTGTAACCATAGGGGGGTTTTACAATGGGAGGTGCTTGTGTGTACTGTAACTGTTTTCAATAAAAGGCGGCAAGCGGAGCCCTGAGTCGAGGTCGTCTGTGGTAGGATTCAGAGTGCTCTGAGACACCGACCGGGGCCTCCCTTGCGCAAGTAAAATCGATTGATCACTGTTGCCTTGCATCATTCCTTCACGGAAATAAGTCTCACGAGTTAGCGAGGTCTAAGTTTAGACTCAACAATCTCCATTTTTAAAAATACCTGTGTACGTGTGGATATAGCCTAAGTATATTTATTTGAAAATCCAAATCACCATATCAGTATTTATTCTGAAGAGGTATTTTACAATGTCATGTTACAATTTAAAATGTTCTGAACCATCTCAGGTGGAAGGATTAACTCACCCATCCTACTTAGAATTGGTACTCATAGGTTAATCTCACTAGTATTTCTCTGTTGACATCTCAATTTTAGGGCAATTGTGAAATGAGTCGAGTATAACAAAAAACATTAAAAGGTTGACGACACACGAGACCGGCTCTTCATACACATGTGTCCACACACGCAGTCTGTTTGAAAGGAGCCGATTTTTGTTGAGCTGTCATGTAAGTATCTGAGCATCGGCCCCTTTTTGCTAACCCTACTTCAACTATCATCCAAAACGAAAGTGTTTCAAAAAGCAAAACTCAACAGGCCTTTGATTTTATTCACTTCAGGCTGAATCTCGTTTCGAAAACCTGAGCCCAAAGCAACCGTAAGTCAATTACAAAATGAAAAGTGTCACTGAAATTCCAGGAGGTAGCTTACAAAAGCTGTATTCAGGAGTTTCCTGTCATGTCAAATGTTTACGTGCAATAAAGTTTCTACTCAAATCAGCACATATGTCTTTATTGGCAGTGTTAAATTGATTGTACTGCTTACACGTATTGTTGGTATGTTGTCCTTTGAAAATAGAATAAACATATTCCTTCCATATACAAACATTTTAAATAAATAATATGTACTGAGCACTGTTATGTACCCAGTAGGTTTGGGTGGGAATTTTGTAAAGCGCTTTATTGAAGTAATGTGGCGGTCAAACAGGTGGTCGGCGGGCTGCAAGTGGTCACATGTGATGGCCCTGGTTTTCCTGAGACAGGAGAATCTGGCAATGGCCTACAGGGGTGGCAGAGGGCAGCCAGGGATTTTTGGGGCAGTGTTTATTGTCCTCGGCGCAGCCCCCTGCGTACTAAACACCCAGGCAGTAAGAGAGTACGCTCTCAAATGAGGAGTGGCAGAAGGTCAGGTTATTTTCCTCAGGACACAGGAAGTGTAGCTGCTGCAGGACCTTCTTTACCAAGTGGACCAGAAAAAAAAAAAGTTTGTTATTGCTATAAACATGGGCAAAATATTGTTCTGTCAGTAGTCTTAATGCCGGATCACCTTCTTATTTATGTTAAGTAACAGGGCTTAATAATTAGGGTGGATGGATTTTCCTTCTCATTAGGGATCAAGGGGTCACTTCAAGGAGGAGTCTCTGGAGGTAGCTTATTAGCAGAGGATTAGTGTCACTTTTGAGTGTGTGCAAGACAATGATGCATCTGTGGTACCAAATACTCAATTTATGTTTTATTTATAGAGCACTTTTCTCAACACTTTGGAGCTCAAAGTACTTTCTATAAAACCACACACACGCACACACACACACGCGCACACACACACACACCATTAAGTGCGCAGCATCTGCTGAGTTATTCTGCTCAAGCTGGCCTGGTTACACAGGATTTCCTTCACAATTACAATATGATGAACGTAGTAAATAACATCAAGTCACACATAACACTGAGTTGAACTGAACAATGGTTATCTTTGCATTTCCCAAAGAAAAACCTTGACAGTTTTAAAGTATAAACTACTGAAGGCACAGGGCAAGTTTAACATCAGGGCTCTTTATTTAATGCTTACTTCCATACTGTTCATATTTCGTGCTTTGACAGTATGATTAAGGCCAAATCTTCCCTTATAATAATGTCTACACCAAAAGCGGAAGGACAGATCAATTTGGAATGGAGTTATCTAACACATTTTCAGACAGCAGAGTGGTTTTACAACTTAATTGGAGAAAATTATCACTCAGGTCACTTTTTACCTAAAGCACGGAGTAATAACAGCCACAGTGATTTAAAAAACAAACAAACAAACAAACCTCGAACTTCTAGGATTTATCATACAGGTTTGTGTAACCATTGCAACTGTTATGAACAGTAATAATAATTTTTTGCACATCAAGTCACCCTGCATATTAAGCTCATAGCTCTTTTGTAGATCTCTGTTTCACACTTTAATATTGTCTTCTTTTTTATCTTCTTTTGTTTATTTGTACCATTTGTATTTTATGTTTTATTTCTATTTTACATGTTAATCGGCATCTGTGTGTGGACAGCAAAGAACGAATTTCATTGCACAGAGAAATGCCTTCTTTTCCTTTGGACACATGACAATAAACACTTCAACTGTTAAATACTATTTTAAATGCTTTGTCCTAAAAAAACAAACAAACAAAAAAAACCCAGAACAACTCGTAATTACCCTTTGTAAATCTCAATATCAATTCAACATTTATTAATATTTAGAACAAAAAACTTGATTATTGCATACTTGTCTTGCCCATTCAAAACAGTGATAGAAAACTTTGTGTGTATGGGACTTGCCACTGTTTCACTGAGACAGCTTTGTAAGTTTAACCCTTTTCATGATTTATTTTTTAAGAGATCAGGTAGCTTAGAGTAAATTAATTCTAAGTTGTTTATTTTCAGACTATGTAGTTACATTGCAGATTATTGTGCTTGCAGGCATAATGCACTTTTCTTTATATAGCGCCTTTCTAATCTTACTGACCACTCAAAGCAGAGCATGTTATTCTATACACTTATAATAACCAATTAATATAACATGCTTGTCTCTGGAACAGGAGTGCCTGAAGGAAACATTCACAGGGATACACAGGCCATCTAAACTGCAGGATATGCAGGAACCTTCCTTTTCGAGTATCTAGGAAACGTTTTACTACAAGACGACAGTGCAAACCACTTTACCACCATGCCTCTTATCAATCCATCTTCTCTCTAGGCATCCTCTGTAGGATTTCTGTTCCTTGTGCAATATATATATATGATCACTCCTGAGCTGTGTTACTATTTCAAAGTTTAGAACTCCCACGACCCATCAAGGACCAGCAGGTGCCTGTCTCTGTCAAATCCTGAGCAAACAGATCAGATAAAAATACACACGGACATGACTTTCCAATACCACCATTTTTCTTGGTAGTGGACCTGCCAATTCCAGTACCAGAATAAGCAGGTCCACCACTGGTGCCCTGTGCTTTTCACAGATGAGTATGAGTTCACCCTTAGCAAATGTGATAGGGTCTCAAGGAGATGTGGAAAATGTTACCCTGCCTACAACATCACTCAACATGACAGATTTGGTGGTGGGTCAGTAATGGTCTGGGGAGGCATAGCCATGGAGGGACGCACAATTACTGAAGCCAGGATGCTATACCAGATGTTCTCCATGGAACCATCCAAAACATACTGTCAATGGCAAGAGAATAATATGAGAACAGCCCCACCAATACTGGAGATGAACCAGTCCTGTTCTACTGAGCATATGGGAGAAGGATACAGCAGAGGACAACAATGTCCAGTGGCTAGTGGATCTAAGAACAGATTAAAGCACAGTGGCAGACATCCAAGAGCAAGTCTTTGTCTAAGAGCTGGACAGAACAGGCCCTGGCATGATTCACATCTACTGGCTAAAGCTAACTGCACTCCATGACTGTCTGGCAGCACAAATGAGCAAAATGCTAATAGATGAGACACAACCAGAATGGCTAATGAAAGCCTGGGCAGTCCTAATCCCAAAGTCAACTACCTGACTCAGCACAACATGAAAGAAACCTGTCAGCCATCATAGTGTCTAGCATGAACAGGCACATTGCTCAGTACATGGGCGGGGCACAGAAAGGAATTTGGCAGAATCACTACAGGGACAAAACACCAGCTGTTGGCAGATAGAACAGTCACTAGAGACTGTAAGACCAGACTGACCAGCATGTGCACCTCCTGGATTGATTACAGGAACACTTATGACTCAGTCTCTAACACGTGGACCTGAAATGTCTAGAACTATAAAAGATCAATGAGGCGATGTGGAGAACAACACTGGAGGCTAGCCTCAGCCAGATCATTAACAAAACTGACTTCAGATACTAACTATAGAATGTGTCTGTGAAGGTTCTCAGTCATCCAGGTCATTGTAGTCTAAGGAGCTTGGGAAGAAAAGCGTCTGGATTTTTTTAAGTTGCTTGAAGACCTTTCACCTCTCATCTGAGAAGCTAAGTTAATTCCCAATAAAACTAACAAACAAACAAACATCTGTCTCCTATTTTTTGTCACACATGAAAGAAGCATCAATATCTGATGAGAAGACTCATTTATTTTTGGTTGTTTTTTTATCAACAGGAGAAGAATGTCTCTAACAAGTTGATTTGTTCACCTAGGATGATTTGTCTTAATTTTCACATGGCATTGCTTGAATTTGACCCTGAAAAAGGCGTATGAACCCTGTTCCACAGTTTCACTCACTGTAATAAATTCTTGTCATGTACGCTCCACTTCTGTGTTAAATCTGCTCTGGGTCCAGTCTGTATGGCTCACACCGTGACAGACCTCTTACTTTAAAAGTAAGAGGTCTGTCAGTTACAAAAGTTGTAAATGATTTTATTGCTTTGTTCACACTTTTCCTTCTCACATTCCATAGTGAATACATTCCGGATCATGCAATGCATGAGTGGGGCACAGAAAGGAATTGGCAGGAATACCAGAGGAGCGAAACATCAGCGGCTGGTAGAGAAAGCAGTTGCCCGAGACTGCAAGGCTAGAGTGACCAACCTGTGCACTGCCTGGATTGATTACAAGGAGGTCTATGCTTCGATGCCCCACACCTGGATCCTGAAATGACTACAACTGTACAAGATCAACAGGACCCTTAGAGCCTTCATCAAGAACTCAATGGGGATGTGACAAACAACATTGGAGGCCGACTGAAAGCCTATAGCACACGTCACCATCAAGAGCGGGATCTACCAAAGAGATGCGCTGTCCCCACTGCTGTTCTGCATAGGCCTGGACCTCCTCAATGAGATCATTAACAAGACTGTCTAAGGATATCAGCCACTGTGAGTACAAGAAAACAATTATTAGAATATAATGTGTTAAATTTGCTTAGATGAAAGGGTCCAGCAGTAGATCAGAGGAATAGGGAAGGATTTGTCTGTGGGTTTCAGTTTGGTTTAGCTACAGTAGAGGGAGAGGAATTTATGCACACCAGGTGTCAGCCTGTCATAAAAGGAGACAGGAAGCTACAGATGGGGGATGCTAATGCTAGTACGTGAAAAGCTTATAATTGTCATAACTTAGAAGTAGGTTTGCAGGAGACCCTCCACATGCTTAGCTGTTAAAGTAAGACAACAAGAGGCCAATGGCCCAGTGGATGCAGAGTGGGGGTCTCAGTGCTTGTAATATGTTAACTGTGTTTTGTATGTTTTGTAAAGGAATTTGGTGTAGCTTGGGTGAGGGGAGATGGACTTTTATGACCAGTAGGAAGTCACATACACAGAGACACACTGTGCTTTAACTGTGGCGACGCACACCCACCCACACGCACAGTCACTCACGTACACTCACATAAACACACAGGTACGCACACACACTGGCACTCACGTGCTTGCACATACATATACAAACACAGAGTTTACAACACATCATGTGGGTTTTATGATGGGGTCGCTTCTATAAAGCTGGTTGTAACAAAACAAAGAAGTGAAGATCTGCAGAGGGACACCAGCCTTGAACGTCCCTCCTTCTAGAAGGTGCATGCGTAACTGAAGATGAATAAAGATTTTGTGAAATAACTACTCAGTCCGGTGCCGTCTCTGGAGACCCAACGATTAAAAAAAGAACCGGAGTGAAACTGCTTTAAGTAACACCACCTCTTCTACATCGATGATATCTTGCTGTATTCCCAGAGTGAATGGGACATCACTTCACTGATCCACTCCACAAGGATCTACAGCAACGAAACTGGAATGTTATTTGGACTCGAGAAGTGTAATCGGATCGTAACAAAGAGAGGAAAGGTAGTCAGAACTGAGGGCATCACACTACCAGAAGGCAACATTGTTGAGGACAGCTTCAAGTACTTGGGAATCCCACAGGCAAATGGGAACCATAACGAGGCCGCTAGGAAAGCTGCAACCACCAAGTACCTGCAGAAAGTAAGGCAAGTCCTGATTAGTCAGCTGAATGGCAAGAACAAGATCCGGGTTATCAACACCTATGCCCTGTTGGTGATCAGGTATCCTGCTGGGATAACAAGCTCCTGACCATTCATGGAGGATTTCACCCCAAATCCAGCACACTGAATCTGTACGCTAGAACCACATCCAGAATAAGACAATGAACATCCACGAGTACATCAGACAACTGACCACATGCTCAGTGAATACCTCAGACAGCAGAAACCCAAGAAAGAGGAGCAAGAGCAGCCAAAATGGGAGACACCCACTAGGGTGGTCAAGAATGACTGTGCTAAAATCCTGTGGGACTTTCAGATACAGACGGACAAACTGATGATGGCTAACCAACCGGACATAGTAGGGGTGGAGGAGAGGAAGACGGCCATAGTGTTAGACGTAGCCATAGCAAATGACAGCAACATCAGGAAAAGGGGACACGAGGACCCTCATGCTCACAGGCCCGTAGTAGAGAACCCGAGCTTAAGGGATAGACCGCCAGCAGAGGAGAGAGGGGAATTTTTTACATTTTATAAAATAAGTTGTGGTTAATTAACTTCAGCATTAACATAGAATAAAAATAAGGTTTTGCAATATGTTTAAATGAGTGGTGTTATTCTTATATAACTAAGGAAACAAGTTGACACAGCTGTATTACTGGCATGCTTCTTACCTGTTTGTAAGAGAAGTAGACAGGACTGCTGAAAATGATCCACTCTACCACCTTGCTGCAGGGTGGAGTGGTCAAAGAGCCAGTGTAACGATAATAACTTCCCAGTGAGGATGGCAGCAGGTCCTTAAGCACAAATGGCTCCAGAAAGGTCTCCTTTTCTGTTTGAAAGATAGTAGGACAGATAGTTTCAATCAATGCAATATAATCTATATAACAAGCTTTATTTCCCTGCAAACTGAAGTGGCAAGGGTTCAGACTTGCTTCAGAGCCTTTAGGTTTAATGTGTCACGGCCCAGCGGCACGAGGTAACAGAGATGGACACAGGTGCAGAAACCAACCCGGAAGCGAGACGATAAGGGAACAAAGGATTTATTTCCGCCCACAGGCAAACACAAGCAAAAAAAACAAAATGACGCCAGCACACTAGTGGCGCGTAGGATAATCTAAGATAACGGAGGGTGACCTAGACACCTGTAGGAGACTGCTGAACAGCAGAGGCAGCGGGGAGGCAGAAACAGGACTAGGTAGGGGCCGGGGCACTGGAATAAGAGGAGATCACGGGCAGTGGGATCCAGCAGACAATCAACGATCCTCCACAGTTGAATTGAGTTGCTTTACTTGGTTTCAGGTGGGGGGGACAGGTGGGGCGGAAGGCCCGGAAGCGGTCGAGATGTGGGGAGGCAGGCAAGTGAGTGGTGGGCCGGCAGGCCACGTCGTATCAGCAGCAAGCGGCCCAGGTGCAGGAAGGCGGGAGTGAGGGAGACAAGACCTCCACTCCAGGTGCTACCTATGGGGATAGCAGATACTCAGGCGATGAATGGTTGAGAGCGCAGGTCTGATATACTGCCGGAATAATTGCTCACAGGTGGTCAGCCAGGGAGGAGCAACCGAACCTAAAGGAGGAGGGGCCGCTGTTGGAGACCTGCAGGTACCCTCCCAGACCCTGACATAATGTCTTGATTTCCTTTGATTTGTGCTTTCATAATTTAGCATCCCCAAGAGATGACAGAGAAAACAACATATGATTGTCAGCCTTGAAGTAACATTGTCAACTTTGACATAACTTAGTGTTTCACTCTTTAACAAAATGCCCAAGAACATGGGTGGGTAAAAAAGCTTTGAAGATGATGAAAAAAAAGAGAAGAAAAATGTTGGCAGAAGACACCATAACAAAAAAGACACCTGTGCTTCTTTTACAAACTGCCTTGCAGTTTGTTGCAAGGTAGCCAGTGAATGTCCCTGCACCATCAATGTGAAATTAAAAGGCTGAATGAAAGGTTCTAATAGCAAACACAGGGACCCAGTGTCTTTGCAAGGGTTTGCAGGTTTACAGATGGAAAGGTTCATTATAGCAATGATATCCAGGAATGATGAGAAACATGAGTTGTGGTGGTTGGGAGGACCATGTGGTTTTCTTTTGTCAGGTTATTCATTTACCGTATTTCCCGGACTACAAAGCGCACCTGAATATTAGCCGCACAAGCTAAAATCAGGGGAAAATCCTGTTTTGTACATACATTAGCCGCACCTGACCAAAAGCCGCAGGTGTTTCAATGTTGACTTATCATATGTAAGAGAATATGCACAAAGGGAATTGTCAGGAAAGAGATGGCTGTTTGGAGACACATCCCTTTTATTAATATTTTGAAAAACAAGTTACGGGTACATATTTGCATAACTTTTTAGGTATATGTAAAAGTAGCGATAATTACAAGTACGAAACATGTACTGTGCTTCATAAATGAGTAACAAATGTAGTACATAACAATAACCTACAGCACACCAGAAAAATAGATTCGGACTACCTTTTAGGCTCAGGTGCAGTGACACGGCTTTAACAAGAAGAAAAGTCAGTCATTCACCACCATCTTTCTGCGCACTAAAACCACCAAAGTCCTCTCCTCCAGTGTCGGATACGAACAGGCTCAGGGTGGCTTTGTCATCCACTCTCAGCTTCTTTCCTTCGTTGTCACTTTCAAAACCAAACAAATCCTCGTTGTCAGTGTCAGAGTTGAACACCCTCTGAAGGGCCGTGGCGGTGTCCTCCTGATAGAAGTAACTTTTAAGTTTAAACTGCAGATGTCTATTATTAAAAGATACCTCCATTATAAAGCTTTCAAATGTATTAAAATGTTCATATATTTTTGTATCACATGCCATTACATCCTGTCACGTACACACACACACACACACACAGAACACACACACACACACACACACACAGAACACACACACATGCTGATAAGTAAGCTTGAAAAACAGGAAATGCTATGCAACTGTCTCTTGGTATAAATAAATCTGACTGCAATGCCTCGGTTGTGAGTATCACCCGATCACTCACCCGTGCACGTAGCTCTATGAAACTCCTTTTGACTGTCTTGTATTCCTTCATCGTATTTAAAAATGTCACACACCACTGACACCTCCTCTCCATCATGCAGCAGTCCAGCCCTTCGAAATCCGTTGGTGATCGTGGATGTTTTCACACTTTTCCACGCTGTCAGATTCCACCGGTGGAGTTGAGCATAACTTGCTTTTCGCAAGTTTATCGCTGCTCGTCATCCACGCCTCCCGCTGAATGCGTAGCGCTACTTTGAAGTTTGTTTTTCGCGCTACTTGTACGGCACTATGTTGCCTGGCGGATGAACATGTGACTAACATACCACTCTTGAACCCCGATACTGTGTGTCTGATCACATGCCCTTCCGCCAGGCAACGTAGTGCCGTACGACAGCGGAACAAACAAAACAAATCGTCTTACGATATCACAAAAATCATGGATAATCCATAGAAAAGCCGCACCTGACTAAAAGCTGCAGGGTTCAAAGCTTGTGCAAAAAGTAGCGGCTTATAGCCCGACAATTACGGTATATTTAATGTTTCTAGAAGTTACATGTTTCAGATCATCAAACTAATTTGACTATTAGACAAAGATAACACAGGTAAACACACAATGCATTTTCGAAACGATGATTTCATTCATTATGGGAGAACAGTTATCCAAACCCACCTGGGCCTGTGTGGACAAGTAATTGCCCCTCTTGTTAAATCATGAAGTAACTGTGATTAACGACATTTGTTGGAATGCTGAGTTCAGTTTCACTCAGGCTTGATTACTGGCAGACCTGTTGAATCAACGCATCACTCAGGATCTGTTTGACAATGTGAAGGAGGCTAAAAGATCTCAAAAAGCAACACACCATGCCACAATCTAAAGAAGCAACTGAGAATCTATCAGTCAGGAAAGGGTTATGTTTTGAAGGAAGGCTCGGAGGAGGTTGGAGCTTGTTACCATCATGGGCTCATTCGGTCAGGATGAGAATGAACAGTCAACAATCACTTGCAAGTTTCTTGTTTTACTGAATAATGAGCAAAAGGAAAGACACGCATGGACTGCTAACTGAAAGGAAATAAAGAAAATAAAGTGTGTCACTCAGTAACTCAAAATAATAGATGAACTCAGGAGACTCAAACAGAAACTCACCTCAGCTGCCGCCCCATGTGGGAGTAAAGAAAGAGTTAGCGGTAGGTGAGTGCAGTCCTTATATAACGGGTGACAGGTGAGTGCAATTAAGGGCAAGCACCACACCCAATCAAAGGTGAGGAAAAGAAAAAAGGTGCAGCTGGTGAAGTGTGAAGAAAGGTGAGTCTTTACAACAGCCGCCCCCATATTTCTAGCGAGAAATATGTTTAACTGGTTAGAGTTGACCTTTGTCAGGAAGTGGGGCAGAGGAATCAGACACGCCACAGGTCTGATATAGGTTCTGTCCTGCACTAAGACTTCTACAGTTCTGATGCGCTCATCTGGGCTCTTTAGGAGTGTTACTTTTCTACGGGCCAGACAGTTCAGGAGGTCGACCCAGAGGTCGACGACGCAGGCCAAACAGTTCAGGGGGCCGACCGTGGAGCCAGCGGTGGCGGCGAAGCAGGTCCAAATGCCGACCGAATGGGATGCAGCTGCAGGCACATAACTGCAAATCGTCAGGCAGTTCTGCAGGCACTGGGCACAATGTACGGGGCTTGGTAGAGACAGGACCAGGTGAGTTAGGACCAGGAAGTGCAGTGACCTCTGGCGGAATGGCAGCCACAGGCAGTGAGTCTGGTGATGGCGGCACTGCAGGCGACGACATAGAAACTGCTGATGGTAGAGTAGGAGGTAGCTGAACGGATTCAGAGCCATCAGCGGACACGAGGATGTGCTGGAATGGATCTCCTGAATCTGAACTGAAAGATGTGAACAAACACTGGGCATGCGTGGAACTGTCCTCGGGTTGTAAGTTTGTGATCGGACCTTGGAGTGTACATCCTAAGCGGGTTTTGACCGCTGCAGGAGATCCATATGGACCAGGTCTCACTGGAGCAGTAGTCGTGATAAGGTGAGTATGATTTGAGCCTTATTTTAAATTTTAACAGTGCACTAGAACAGTCACTAGGTCTATCAAGGTACAATGTCCTCACTACAGGACTAACTTCAGTTAGTTCAGGTCTCTGATTCACCTCACACAGGATCTGTAGATGTCATCCCATGCAGGTGACAAAGTCTTCTCTCAGATCACACTTTGCAGCCTGAAGAGTCCTAGCACAACGCCACCACCATGTGTTTCTCTTTATCCAGTTTATTTTCTCATCCTTTGTTTTGTGAATAAACTCAGGACACCTGCTAATGTGGTGTTCAGGTGAGCAGCAATATGCACATGTTGCCTTAGTCGTTATGATTGGTTTTCTTGGCTGTACAGTAGGGGTGGGCGGTGTAAACGGTATACGGTAGAAACTATATAAATTTGGCCAACGGTAGAGATTTTGATGGTGTCATCAAGCTGCACCTGTTTTAGTCGAAAGCATTGCAGCGGCTGCAAACATCATCTGCAAATTACAGTAATAGCGACAGTAATAGCAAAGCACTTTTGGAATATGGGAAAGCCAAAAACTGCGCTTTCTCCACTTCTGTACCATTGATTCATTCATGCTGAATTCTATCACAGCTGCTCTATTCCCATGTTGTTGCAGTATATTAATGACTAACCTCGTATTGTGGACGGATTGTCTCAGTTGTTCTCCTGACTGAAGTTTGGTCCGTTTATAGCACATGTGTCAAAGTCAAGGCCCGCAGGCCATATCCGGCCCGGCGTACATTTATATCCGGCCCGCGAGATGTATTATTATTGTTACGCATGGCCCGGCGATATGAGGCGCTAATAATATACAAACTACAGATCCCATAATGCAGCGCTGCAGCCTCCTTGCTGAAAGCTAGGCTAACTGGGAACATTCCCCGTCAATCAAGTCAAACTTCTGTAATTGTGAAGCTCGCCGCTCACAATGGTGGAGAAAAAAGTTGACTCTGAAAGCAGAGCCTTTCAGCGCCAGTGGGAGACTGAATATATGTTTACAGACATGCTGGTAAACCGTGTGTCTTAGTAGTGGAGCTAATGTGGCTGTAATTAAGGAATTTAATTTAAGACGGCACTACAAGACAAAACGTCAGGATAAGCTGAAAAACCCAAATGCAGAAACTACAGAAAGTAGAAGAGCTAAAGAAGAATCTGACATTTCAGCAGACGTTTGTCACCAGAGCAAAATCACAAAGTGAAGCTGTTGCGAAAGCAAGTTTTATCGTGGCAGAGGAGCCAAATCAGCCCGGTACCACTCTGAAGAGCTGCAGGATAAAGCTGTGCGACGTCTTGTGTCCAGACAAAACGCAGATTTTGGCAAATGTGAGCCTGAGCAGAAATACGATTGCTGATCGGGTTTGTGAGATGGCCACTGATTTAAGAACACAGCTGTGTGAAAGAAGCAAAAACTTCACTGCATACTCGGCTGTGGATGAAAGTACAGACATGATGGACATTGCACAGCTGACCATCTTCATCCGTGGAGTGGAAATATTGAACATTAAATCGAGGCACGGGACAACGACAGGAAAAGGCGTTTTTAAAAACGTTTGTCAAAGTGTTACCGACATGAAACTGCCCTGGGACAAACTTGTTGGACTTACAACAGATGGAGCGCCGGTGCTGTGCGGTGAAAAAAGCGGACTAGTCCGCAGGATGGGAGTAAAGATGCAGGAGGAGAAATGGCATGTATGATGCGGTGAAGGCGTTTCAAGTGAAGCTGCCACAAATGCACCAGTGCAACCTGCCTCACTTTCCCGGTTGCCAAGTAATGTTGAACCAAGTCAGCGCACTTTGCTGAACTGGAATAATATTCCTGTCTGTTTTTATTCATATTTATGTTTAAAAAAACATTGTTTTAGTGTGTTCAATAAATGTTTATCTTGTTTGGCCCGCGACCTAAAGTCTGCCTTGAGTTTTAGCCCCCTGTGCAATTGAATTTGACACCCCTGATTTACAGCATCCTGCCATGCAATTGCATTTGTCCCTAACCACCTGAAACCCTCACGTTAACTTTTATCAAGTGGAAAAAAGTTGGTGTTCATCCAGGTGCCCTGATGAAGTGTGTGATTCGCCTCACCTGTTAGTGTTATCCTTATCCTCAGAATTGTTTTTAGTTTAAAAGAAGATTTTTGACGGATTTCAAAAATATGTTTTCTCTTGATTTTATATATTAGGGAATATCTACACTATTGAAGTCCTTCCTCTCTCAGCACTAACTGGACCTGCCACTCACCATGATGGACCACACCCTTTAGGCCATGGATTATGGGGTCAACGGCAGGATTGTCCCTTCCTCCCACCTAAGGAAGAAAAAACAAAGATATTTATTAATTGTGAAAAACAAATACTGAAAACACAAGCTTTGTAAATTATACATTTAAATGTTTATAAAATAATTTTGAAAAATAGTCTACAGTCAGTGTGAAGGTCTACAACATTAAATTCTGCTTCTGTTTCATAAATCCATGAAGGACAACAACAGTTTAACATTATTCAGTTTTACACATTTGTTTTTGCTAAATTTTGCTGTATTCTGTGTTTCTGCAGTGCACTTCTCACTAATTTTACCACAATGATGAACTCCGTTACAATATGGATTTTCGTTTATTTATTTAATTCACCCTATGGCAGCTGGGATAGGCTCTCTCCCCACGTCCCCAAATTGGATAAGTGAAAGAGGATGGATGGATGGATGAGTTCAATCTGAAACTGGTGCCTCCAAATGGTGTAGTGGTTAACAGATTTTGTTAGTAAATGAAAGATTCAATTCTAGCCATTGACAAAAAATCCCCCTCAGAAACTTTGAGCAAACAGGAGATGAGGGGAAAAAAACACAAGTGTGTTTAGAAGAAACAAACAGCAGCATTTAACAACCTCTTTAAGGTCTTTTCTATCTGAACTCACACTATGGGATGTCAGGAATGTGTTTTTCATTGTCTTCAGTTAGAGCATCACTGTTGTAATGTGGACTGGAAATCAACAGAAGGCATAAAAGGCAGTGAAACAATAGCAAATAACTATTTTGTCCAGACTGAAATGTTTCAAGGACACAGGCCTAGTTTAACATTTGAAAAGTTTGCATTCAAATTCCCATAAGAGACATCTTGGAGAGCCTTACAAAAGGCGCCTGGAAAGAAGTGCTGTTAAATGGCAGAACACTATATTCCTTCAGTAAGTGAGCTCTGGGGGGACAGTGTCTGCCTGTCATTTAATCATTACCTATTATTAATCTCTGGCCCTTATCCACGTGTCTCTATCCCATCTTCATCCCCTCGGCCGGATCGGATGTGGCCTCCTGGAGAAGGGCTGGACATCTCAATTTGGAGTTGACCTTGGTTAGAGGCAGCAGGCTGGGGTATGCCTTTGGGGGTATCCCCTCGGCTGGCTGCCTGTAAGTTGGGGTTTTTCCCGGTGGATGACAGGGTTTGTTCCCTGCGCCTTTGGGTCAGGAAATGGGTCCTGACTGTCATCTCCACTTATCTAACTGGCCTTCTTGGAGTCCATGGGTGGAGTGCTTGAGAATGCTCCACCTGGGGGTTACTTTAAACGTCCATGTGTGCAACAACAGTGAGACCTATAGGGGAGTGATTAGGAGGAACGGCCTGGATCTGAATCCGAGCAATGTTCTGTGACTCCTGTGCAAACCACAGTGTGTCTATAACAAAAATCATGTTCAATTCTAAGAGCGTCAAAAAGTGCTCGTGGCACCAGGACACTAGGCTGCAGCCCAATCTTATCATCATGTGGCTGTATTTTCTGGTGTGGAAAATACATTATTAGACATTAGGGTTTTTATTGGTAACATGTTAATCTAGAAGCTATTGACCATGCATAATTCGGGGCCTTAGGAGAAACATTCTGCTCGGGTGAAAAGAGGTGCTGAGTTGTCAACTGATCACTACCTAGTAGTGAGTTTGATCACGTGGAGGGGGAGGATGCTCGACACATGCCTGCCTGGCAGAGGCCCCAGTGAGTGAGATCTTCAACTCCCATTTCCAGCTGATCTTTGACATGGAGACTGGGGACTTAAGTCTGAATGGACCTCCATAGCTGAAGTTTGTGATAACCCCCAAACCAGATGATGGTCACCGGAGGCTGAGAAAGGGCTTGGTTAGCCTGTGGGACTTCAGAGGCAGCTGATAGCTACTGACGGGCCAGCATTATTTGCTCTAATTTCTAACTTTGGACCCCCCAGGCCTATCTTCAGATGATGTGTTCTGCTCATTGCAAGAACTAGAGAAAATAACCCAGAATGTTCCCAGGCACCTCTTTTATACTCATTTGCCCTTTGCTTCCCTCTCTCTCCTGTCTTCTCTGGACACCCAATAACATACAACCACTTTATACTAAGGCAAAGGTTACTTCATTAAAATCACTTCATCACGTTTTCTTCTTTTCTCTTATTCTTAACATAGAAAATTTGATTACATTTGAACATTCACGTATTAATATACCTGACTTCATGTTTTATTCATTTTATGAAATTTTACTTCAGTTAAGTTTTTCATCTGTTCATCCTTATGTGAACAACTATTATAGCATGATGTAGTTGCATAGGATTGTTTTCTTTTAGTTTTTCCCTTTACTAAATCCTATGGCAGTACAGTCTCTCTCTCAATCCAACCTCTCTCAACACCTGCCTTTCATAGCCAGCCTGTCTCCTACACCAAACAGAAAGACGAAGGACTAAGCAGGCAGAGATGGATCATTATCACCCCTCTGACCATCATCGTGGTTTATGGCCAGTGTACATTATGAAATACCCACCTCAGAACGTATCAATGCAATGGTCTGATTCTCAACAACAGATACGCTGAACTCGTATACATTGAACTTTCTGGAATGAAAAAAAGCCTCTCAACACTGGCCCTTGGGTGACTAAACAAATCTGACCTTTGACATGCCTCACTGACCTGAGATCAGTGAGGGGTGCTACAGCGGCAGAAAAGTTCCTACAAAAACTTCAATAGTACTTACCCATACTAAGGGAACTGTTCCTTTTTTGTTACAGGAGGTGGAACGTCTTTGGGCTGGACAATTTACTTTCAATGCACAACCTCCCACTATTTAGGTTTCTAACATCTGTGTATGGTCAAAATGTAGAAACTTTTTTTTGATTTAAACCAGTAAATATGGAGATGCCCAGCTGGAGCCAGATGATTATGCTATGCTATTATCTAGCATGTACTATACCTCTTCCTCCAACTCTGCTCAATGAGATGCATTTGTGATGAGATATCACAAAATGAAACCAACTGGTTGTGCTTAAACTCATCCAGCTGTTCAAGAGCTTCAGACTTCTGGCTTGGATTTTAAAGCCTCAGTTATTCAACATGCCTGTAAACCACCCTAATTTCTTGTTCCTTTGCCCTCCCCCTCAACTGCTTCCACCAAATAAGAAACATTTGTATTTACATAAAGCGCAGGTTTTGTCTCTTAAACCATCAGGGAGACAGGCCAGGATGGCACACAGGCATGATGAGTAGAGGAAGTGGAGGAAGCCAGAATATGGAAAAATCCCACAAAAACACAGGTAGAGTACTCTGAATAACAAATAGCTTGACACATCAAAGTCAAAAAGTACTGACTACCAGACTTAAAGGTAACCGGTAGACCAAAATAGGACATAATTAAATACTCAAAGGGCTGATCTAAAACTAGGATTGGGCACGGCAGAAGAGAACTTTTGTACTGCGTTGGCTTGCCTTTCAACCTCTGAGTAGAGGCGGAAATGAGGTTGCAAATACAAGCGGCAGAAATTAGTTGGTGAGGAGTTCAGTCATTTAAGAGGGACTCAGAGTAGAGATGCCACTCCTCTACGTCAAAAGGTGCAATTTAAGGTGTTTGGGGCATCTGATTAGGATGCTTCCTAGCTACCTCCTGGGTGACACGCTGCAAAGATCTCTCAGCTGGCCAGGGAACACCTTTGGGGCATCTTTTCCAAGGTCTTGTCTGTTGTGGTAGAACCCAGCCTCTATTGATCCTGTGCTTGGAACCTGTTCCTATTACCATGATCTAATCATGGCAGAGCAGTCCATCTATGTCCAGTCATTAGAAGAATTTATCGATATCAGCCACTTCTTCTATCTACTACTGGTATATGCCATACATGGCTCTGTCCTTACATGATGGTTCCTTTTCTTTGTTTCTATACAGAGCTGCTTATGGAGGCACCAGCATCAGGTGGCTGCTCTCCCCAATCCCTCAATCTAAACTGTCCCTGATGCTCAGTACCTACACTTTCTCTTTACAAATTCTATTGGGGTTCAGTTATTCCTGAGCACAACCAAACCATGATAGCTAATTTAAACAAATGTATCATCATCTTGATTGTGGCTTTTATACAAAAACATGTTAAAGATGTTGTACATCACCTGCTTCACAAACCACCAGCAGAACTCATCCCCCTAATTCCACTAATACTTTTTTTTTTCATTAACCTGTACAACTTCAATATGTGTGCAGCCCGTGAAAAGAAATGGCAAACAATTAATTGTAAGGCAACGTGAGACAGCCTCAAACTTACCCAAAAAACATGAATTGTGTAGTTATTTCAAACAACTGAACAAGTTAAGAACTGGAACTACAATAAACACCTGGTGAGAGAAACAGGCTATATGAATGGGAAAGTGGATAAAGAGAATTCAAAGCTACCATAAAGACACAGTGAGACTATGGCAGACAGACTCATTTAGGACAAGAAAAAAAGAAAGGAGGACAGTGGGAATTAGAGTTTTATTATTAATTCTTGTCTCTGAAGGCCCACAGGCTCGTCCCCTTAAATCCTCAGCCACAGTGCTTTCCTTTACAATGTCCTACTCCCAATTTCTCTTTCCATCCACTTCTCCCTTTTCAAATTATGTACCTCTCTCTCTCTCTCTCTCTCTCTCTCTCTCTCTCTCTCTCTCTCTCTTCATTCATCCCTAAAGCTCCCTTTTTCTCTCCAGGGACAGGCTGATGCAGTGACAAATTAGAGGAAAAAAAAGAAACCACAGTAGAATGTGAGATGTCCTCATATTTTTTTCCCTATAAAAAGTCTCTCTCTTTCTACAGTGATTCCTCTCACGGTAATCCATCCAAATTTATCTATTTTGAAAGTTGGTGACCTTCACAGAAGTAACATTTTAGTGGCTTATGTGACATGTACATAGTGGCACAGATATACTTCTGTTTTACATACTGCTTCTGTTTTACGTACTATTCTAGCTCTAAAGCTCTTAAACAATTTAAAATTGATATGGATTTAATGAGTTCAAGTCTCATGTAAATATTGGAATTATAGTTCCAGTATCAGCTAATAAAATGCACTTTTTAAAAATGTTTAAAGTAAACTTGTTTATTCTTTCATTGAAGAACAATTTTAGCAGTTTAGATTATATTTTGTACTGAATCTGGATGGCTGCTCAGATAACTGTTGACTTTGGTGAATTATCTTTCAAGAATTTAGCAGTATAACTAATTCTTGTGATTCAATATTACGGCTCATGGTTTTTACCTGCAGTGCATTTTTCTAATCAAATTTTACCCCTCCGCAAATTGCTACCTTATCGTGGTGGAGGGATTTGTGTATCCCAGCGTTCCCAGGGGCTATGTTGTCTAGGGGCTTTTGCCCCCTGGTAGAGTCTCCCATAGCAAATTGGTCCTGGGTGAGAGACCAGACAAAGAGTGATTCAGAAACCCCCTATGAGAAGACCACAGAGGGAACAGTTCACCCTGCCCGGGATAGAGTTACCGAGACCCCTACCTGGAGTCAGGCCTGGGGAGGGTGCCCGAGGGCAAGTGTCTGGTGGCCGGGTCCCGGCCGGACACAGCCCAAAAAAGGGACATGGGCCCATCTTCCTGCAGTCAGGAGGCACTGTAGGGTTCGGGTGCATTGTGAGCCGGGTGGCGGCCGGAGGTCCCCAGCTACCAAGACTGGCAATTGGGACTTGGAATGTCACCTCTCTGGTGAGGAAGGAGCCTGAATTAGTGCGTGTGGATGAGAGGTACCGGTTAGATATAGTCGGGCTCACCTCAATGCACGGCCTGACCGTCATCTCCACTTATGCTCCGATGCACTTATGCAACCTGTTGGGTGATGGGCTCTGTCAGGGCTGCTCTTTGTCACCGATCCTGTTCATAATTTTTATGGACATAATTTCTATGCGTAGCTAAGTCGCGGAAGGCTTTCACTTGGGTGGTCTCAGAATCTCATCTCTGCTTTTTGAGGATGATGGTTCTGTTGTCTTCATCGGGTGATGGCCTCCAGCTCGCCTTGAAATGGTTTGCAGCCTAGTGTGAAGCGATGGGAATGAGAATCAGCACCTCCAAATCTGAGGCCATGGTCCTCAGCCAGAAAAGGGTTGAGTGCTCAGGGACGAGTTCTTGCCCCAAGTGGAGGAGTTTAAGTATCTCGGGGTCTTGTTCATGAGTGACGGGAGAAGGGAGTGGGAGATTGACAGACAGATTGGTGGTGCAGCTGCAGTGCTGTGGATACTGTACCGGTCTGTTTTGGTGAAGAGAGCTGGGTGTAAAAGCGAAGCCCTCAATTTACAGGTCAATCTTCGTTCCTACACTCACCTATGGCCAAAAGCTGTGGGTAGTGACCAAAAACGAACAACGAGATTGCAGATACAAACGGCGGAAATGGGCTTCCTCCGAAGGGTGGTGGCCTCTCCCTTAGAGACAGGGTGAAAAGTTCGGTCATCCAGGAGGGACTCAGAGTAGAGTTGCTGCTCCTTCACATCGAAAGGAGCCAGTTGAGGTGGTTTGGTCATCTGACAAAGATGCCTCCTGGGTGCCTCCTGGGTGCCTCCTGGGTGAGGTGTTCCTGGTATGTCCTACCGGGAGGAGGCCCCCAGGCAGACCCAGGACACAAAGGAGAGATTATATCTCTCAGCTGGCCTGGGAATGCCTTGGTGTTCCCCGGACAAGCTGGAGGAGGTGGCTGGGGAGAGGAAGGTCTGGGCTTCTCTGCTTAGGCTTTTTGATTGCACTCCAGTCATTACGGTTCACAACATATGACCACACATGTAGTGTGTTACTCAGAGGCTTGTCAGAGTCGGACGATGCCCCGACCGGTCGACCTGTGTGTGTGTGTTTGTCCTCTTCTCTCTCTCGCACCTCTGCGAGTGTTACGCGGTCGCGTAGCAATGAGAGACCTCTGACCCGGAAGTGCTGCCACTCTCAGCTGCCTCACCTGCGACCGATTCCTCGCCAGCTGCTGCCAATTATCCACCACCGTGGCAGGACTATTTAATGGTGTGGCTGAGTGACAGACAGCGCTGGAGTATTGCACCAAGCCTGGTAGTGACTCAAGCTCAGAGAGTGTTAAAGAGAGTGTTCGCGCGCTGGGGGCGGCTAATCGTGTCTGTTTTGCCTTTTTCCCAGGAAGCGAACGAGACGGAGAGACGGAAGGGGAGACTTCACTGAATTCCAGGAGATTTGTGGACACACGAGGGGAGAAGAGGAGAGGAGCACTGAAGGGACTTGCACTGTGGATAACTGTGGATTGGTTTTGGCTTCACTGTAAATAAAGACACTGTTCAACTTAAACGAGAGGTCCGCGTCTGGGTTCGCTAACTCACCATCCTTAACAGAATACTCCAGCCATCAACATGGATCCAGCGGACACTGTCCCGGTTCTGCGGGAACTCTCGATTCAAGGTGAGATGTTGGACGCCATGAAAAAATTATGAAACACGTTGTTGATGAACAAACTGAGTTGCGGCAGCTGGTCGCTGAATTAAAAGAAATTTTGCTAACTCCACCTGGGGCCGCAGCTAATGTTCTGCCGCCCGGACCGTCTCTTAGCACAGCTGCTGCTTCTCCTCTGCTGATAAATGCCCAGAGTCGGGAAAAGAGGCTGCCCATCAGTAGCCGTGGGGATATTGACGGGTGTCACCGCAAACATCTTTCCCCACCAAGTTAATTTTCAAGTTAATTGATGAAGCCCTGGCCCAGAAGTTGGGTATAACTGTTGAACCCTTACCAGAGGTCCTCCAGGTGGCGGCTCTTAATGGTGCCCCCTTAGCTAGCATCACCCATCGCACTACAGATCTAACTCTCTCTCTCTCCAGCAACCACATTGAACAAATCAGCCTGTTCCTGTTCAAGGCTCCTCACACTCCGCTAGTTTTAGGTTACTCCTGGCTCAAACACCATAACCCGCAGATCGATTGGAGGAAGGGCAGGATAACTGGGTGGAGATCGGAAGGGCAGGATAACTGGGTGGAGATCTCAGTGTCATGAACAGTGCTTACGTTCTGCTACAGCTAGCCAGACGCACACAAGTCAGTCGTCACCAGATGCTTCACCCGATTTGACTACAGTTCCGGCTGAATATCACGACCTAGCCCAAGTGTTCAGTAAGGAAAAGGCCAAGTCTCTCTTCCCCCCCCCCCCATCATCCATACAATTGTGGGATAGACTTGCTTCCCGGCGCTCCCTTGCCCACTAGCCGTCTGTACAGTATCTTGAAACCAGAGCATGAGGCAATGGTGAGCTACATAACAGATTCACTGGCGACCGGGATAATCTGGCCGTCCACCTCTCCCCTTGGGGCAGGTTTCTTCTTCGTTGAGAAGAAAGACAAGACACTCCACCCCTGCATTGACTTCCGAGGTTTAAACAAGATAACAGTTAAGAACAAATACCCGCTTCCTTTACTCACCTCTGCTTTTGAACTCCTTCAGGGAGCAACCATCTTCTCAAAACTTGATCTCCGCAATGCTTATCATCTGATTCGGATCCGCCAGGGGGATGAGTGGAAGACGGCGTTTAACAGACACCTTGGGCACTTTGAGTATTTGGTGATGCCATTCGGGCTCACAAATGATCCAGCTGTTTTTCAGGCCATGATAAATTATGTTTTACCAGACCTCATTTATCACTGCGTTTTCGTTTATCTAGACGACATCCTCGTGTTTTCCCAGTGAAAGTAAAGGAGGTGGTGGAATGGCCCGAACCCAAGAACCGTAAGCAGCTGCAAAAGTTTCTGGGATTTGCCAACTTCTATCGACGGTTTATTCGCAATTTCAGTCAAGTCGCCTTGCCCCTCACCAAACTAACCTCCCTAAGCAGTCATTCCAGTGGTCTCCCGGCGCTGAACAAGCTTTTGAGAAACTCAGACACCTTTTTTCCTCAGCTCCGGTGATGGTGCAGGCGGACCTCAGTCAACCCTTTTTGGTGGAGGTGGATGCTTCGGACGCAGGCGTGTGGGCAATCCTATCCCAACAGGTAAACGGAGAGTTACACCCATGTGCCTTTTTCTCTCAACGTTTATCTCCTGCAGAGAGCAATTATAACGTTGGAGACCGGGAGCTCCTCGCCATAAAACTGGCCCTCGAAGAGTGGCAGCATTGGCTCGTCAGTGGTAATTTGGACAGACCACAAGAACTTAGCCTATCTCCAAGAAGCCAAGAGACTGAACGCCCGGCAGGCCAGGTGGGCTCTATTTTTCACACGGTTTAACTTAACAATCTCTTACAGACCCAGCTCCCGCAATCTCAAAGCGGATGCGTTATCACATCAATTCACCCTGGATCTTGACCCTGAAGAGAAGGAGAAACCCATTCTGCCCTCCTCGTGCTTTGTGGGGGCTCTGACCTGGGAGATAGAGAGGATCATCAAGGAAGCTCAGCTGTCAGAACCTGATCCAGGGACAGGTCCAGAGGGGAGGATGTTTGTTCCCACGGCAGTCCGAAGTAAGGTCCTTCACTGGGCCCATACAGCCGAGTTCGCCTGCCACCCAGGTAAAAACCGCACTACTGCCTTTCTGCAACATTTGTTTTGGTGGCCAACTTCAGGGAAGGACGCTCAGGAGTACGTGGCGGCTTGCCCTGTTTGTGCCCGTAACAAGGCCCCCAGTTCACCTCCTGCCTCCTTCGTCCATTGCCTGTACCCAGACGCCCGTGGTCTCATATCACAATGGACTTCATCACTGGTCTCCCACCCTCTGGTAACACGGTCATCCTGACCATCATCGATCGCTTCTCTAAGGCTGTTCATTTCATCGCTCTGCCTAAACTCCCTTCAGCCCTGAAAGCTGCCAAGATTATGACACAGCAGGTGTTCCGTCTCCACGATGTTCCCCAAGATATAGTGTCCGATCGGGGTCCCCAGTTCACGTCCCGGGTATGGAAGGAGTTTTGTAAGGAACTGGGGGTCAGCTTATCTTCCGGCTTCCACCCTCAAATTAACGGGCAAACGGAACGAGCTAATCAAGAACTCGAAGCGATGCTACGTTGTGTAGTCTCTTCCAACCAATCGTCATGGAGCAATCAACTGGCTTGGATTGAATATGCCCATAATGCTAGCACGTCGGCAGCCACTGGAGTTTCCCCATTTGCGGCCTCCCTGGGGTACCAGCCCCTGCTTCTCTCTGTGTCAGAAGGGGAATTGACGGTTCCTTTGGTTAAGCACCACATGCGGCACTGCCGACAGGTATTGTGTGCCACCCGAACTGCCCTTTTGAGGACCGCCGAGCAGAACAAGAGAACACCGCCGCGTTCTGGCCCTCGCATACCGGGTCGGGCAACAGGTATGGCTTTCTGCAAAACATGTTTTCTGCAAAAAAAGAGCAGTCGAAAGCAATTTTTGGTGTGCATGATGTAAACAATTTCGTCATGTGCTTTTTGGGGTTAAAGGAAGATGTGGACAAATAAGATGATTTGTTGTTGTGTAACTTGGGCAATCAGCAATGAGCTCCCAGCAACCCTTGCTGTTGACCTTGACATGACTTTCCGCAGTTGCCATTGCGTTCATGCTCATACAATGCCATGTGCTTGGCAAACTGATGTTACCGAAGCTGAATTGCTGGAACTTGCAAGCGACTCTGCTGCAGTGGTCGGTTCTTTAGAATTTTACCCTGTTCTTTGGTCAGGTTTTTTTTTATCTGGTAAAAGGATAACTCGACAGACGAACCCAGTCTGAAGCAAAACTCCATTGAACAGTAGCGATTCCACAGTTCCAGTTAACTGGATGGCGAGCCAACCCAAGAGTGATTAAGATTGCTGAGGTTGTATTGAAGCCAGAGTTTCATTTCCATTGTGTGTTGGAACAGGTACCTGCAGGACTTCAAACGTTCCTTCTTCACCAGAGTGTGGTAGGACAAACAGTTGAACAAACATAGAATGGGCCCTGATGATCCATCAGTTATCAGACATTCATTCAAACATTTGACTCAGAGAAAAGCTGTATGCCATCCATCCATCCATTTTCTTCCGCTTATCTGGGGGCAGGGGCGCGGGGGCAGCAGCCCAAGCAGAGAAGCCCCTGACCTCCCTCTCCCCAGCCACCTCCTCCAGCTTATCCGGGGGAACACCAAGGCGTTCCCAGGCCAGCTGAGAGATATAATCTCTCCAGCGTGTCTTGGGTCTGGCCCCACTTTAATTTATTTTTGGGGAGATATTTTGTATTTTATTTTATTGTATTAAGTACATTTATTTGCAGCTGCGGTGTGTCAAATATATAATTTTATCCACTGTTTATCCTGGTGTGGTCCTTCATTATTGATGTTTATACCTCTTAGATTATCTGATACTGGCCTAGTGAGAGTTTGTCACGGCCGGGCGGATCACACACAGTAATTCGGCGTGCCCGTGTGGCGTGCTGGCTAGACCCAAGCGCGGCGAAGGCTAGCGGTGGGTTTGGAGCAGACACGCAGTTATTCTAGTAATGACCAGTGCACGAAGCGTGGCTTCGGAACGGTCGTTACAGACAGAGAGCGAGCGGAGCCGGGAAGAGAAAAAGGATTGAAAGGGATTGTAACTCACAGTTGCTGAATCAGGCGGAGACTGACGTCGGCAGAGTTTCGGAGCTCCTGACACGAAGATACTGATGTCTGAGCGGCGAACAGGTGGGTGGCGTCTCTCTTTTAACCCCGGCCCCGTGATCAGCTGATCACAGCCGATCACCGGCTGACAGGACCCCCCCCCCCCCCCGAGGACCGGCACCCGACGGGCCAGGACGGCGGCGACGGAAATCCGAGATGAGGGAAGGATCCAAGATGAAGCGGGACGGCACCCAGGAGCGCTCATCAGGGCCGTAGCCAGCCCAGTCCACCAAATACTGGACCCCCCGACCCCGGGGACGGGAGTCCAAGATCCGACGGACAGCGTAGACAGGACCCCCATCGACGATCCTGGGCGGGGGCGGGGCCCGGGAGGGGGGCGCCAGTGGGGAAGCGACGTGCCGCTTAAGCTGCGAGACGTGGAAAACCGGATGGACCTTCATGGCGGGCGGAAGCCGGAGACGGTAAGCCACGGGGTTGAGCCGGGCGGTGACTTCGTACGGGCCGACGAACCGGGGAGAGAGCTTCTTGGACTCACCGCGCAGCCGTAGGTGCTTAGTGGAGAGCCAGACGCGGTCCCCCGGCCGGAAGGGGTGACCCGGGCGGTGGCGGCGACGATGCTGCCGGGTGTACAGAGCGTTGGCCCGGGAAATGGCAGCCCGCGCCTTGATCCAGGCCTGGCGACAGCGGCGGACCATCCGTTCAGCAGCCGGCACGTCGACCTCCGCTTCCTGATGGCTGAAGATAGGAGGTTGAAATCCATGACAGACCTCAAAGGGCGAGAGACCGGTGGCGGAAGAGATGTGAAGGTTATGAGACAACTCAGCCCACACCAGGTAACGAGGCCATAGCGACGGTTGGGCGGAGACGAAGCACCGTAAGAAGCGCCCCAACTGTTGATTGGTCCGTTCAACCTGCCCATTGGTCTGAGGGTGATAGCCGGACGAGAGGCTGGGAGACGCTCCAATCAGGCGGCAGAAGGCCTTCCAGAACCTGGCGGTGAACTGTGGCCCCCGATCGGAGACTATGTCCTTGGGAAATCCGTGAAGCCGGACGACATGGTCCAGGAGGAGCTCGGCCGTCCGTTTGGCGGAGGGGAGGCCGGCCAGGGCGACCAGGTGCACCGCCTTAGAAAACCGGTCCACAAAGGTGAGGATGGTGTCAAGACCGTCCACAGATGGAAGGCCGGTAACAAAGTCAAGGCCGACATGGGACCAGGGACGTCTCGGCACCGGGAGAGGGTGAAGGTCGCCAGCGGGTGGCTGGGTGGAGGACTTGGCCCGAGCACAGGTGTCACAGGCGGAAACGAAGTCACGGACGTCCCGAGTCATGGAGGGCCACCAGAAGGCACGACGGAGGAGCTGGAGGGTTCTGTCGGGCCCTGGGTGACCAGAGAGCGGGGAGGAGTGAGCCCAGAGCAAGGCCTCCTGACGGCACCGGGATGGCACATAGAGCCGCCCAGCTGGGGTCTCCGGCGGAGGCGGTTCGGCGGTCAGGGCGTCCCGGATAGAGTCCTCCAAGGGCCACCAAAGGGGGGCAGCGAAACAATGAGACGGTAGGATAGGTCCAGGGTCTGACGTGAAGTCGTCCTGGGTGAACTGCCTGGAGAGGGCGTCTGCCTTGGTGTTCTTGGAGCCAGGGCGGTAGGCGAGGTGGAAGTTGTACGGTTCGAAGAATAAGCCCCAACGGGCCTGCCTTGGGTTGAGCTGCTTGGCAGAACGAATATGGATCAGGTTCTGGTGATCAGTCCAGATCAGAAATGGTTCTTTCGCTCCCAGGAGCCAATGCCGCCATTCTTCCAAGGCCCACTTGATGGCCAGGAGTTCCCGGTCGCCGACACCATACCGTCGCTGTGTGTCAGAGAACTTCCTTGAAAAATAGCAGCACGGGTGAAGTTTTCCATCCGGGCCATGTTGAGAGAGGACGGCGCCAGCGCCAACATCGGAGGCATCCACCTCCACCACAAAATCTCCGGCAGGATCAGGGTGGAGCAGGACGGGAGCTGTAGCAAACCGACGGATAAGGTCTCGGAAGGCCAGTTTCGCACCAGGGGGGAGGCAGAAGGGCCTGGGCAGGTTAGCTGGTTTAGTGAGGGATGTCAGTGGCGCGACAATGGTGCTGAAATTGCGGATAAAGCGCCGATAAAAATTGGCAAAGCCCAGGAAGCTCTGTAGCTGCTTAAGGCTGGAAGGCTGAGGCCACTGGGTCACGGCTTGGAGCTTTTGCGGGTCCATGGTCAGGCCATTGGAGGAGATGGTGAAGCCCAGGAAGGTAGTGGACCGTTGATGGAAGGCACACTTTTCCAGTTTGCAGAACAGCTGGTACTCGAGCAGCCTGCTTAGCACGGCCCGCACATGGCGAATATGGTCCACTTCGGTGCGGGAGTAGATCAGGATGTCATCCAGATAGGCAAACACCCATCGGCCCAGCATGTCCCGCAAGACATCGTTGATCAGGTGTTGGAAGACAGCAGGGCTGTTGCAGAGGCCGAAGGGCATCACCAGATACTCCCAGTGCCCGTTAGGGGTGATGAAGGCCGTCTTCCATTCGTCCCCTTCTCTAATCCGCACCAAATTGTAAGCGCTGCGTAGGTCTAGTTTGGTGAAGATGCAGGCCTGGGAGAGGGAATCGAGCGCGGTGGATAGCAGAGGAAGAGGATGGCGGTTCTTAACAGTGATTTTATTCAAGCCTCGGTAGTCTATACAGGGGCGAAGCCCGCCGTCTTTCTTCTTTACAAAGAAGAACCCCGCAGCTGCAGGGGAGGTAGAAGGGCGAATGAAGCCCTGTTGGAGAGCCTCAGCGACGTACTCCTCCATGGCTTTGTTCTCTGCGGTTGACAGCGAGAACAGGCGACCACGAGGAGGGACTGCTCCCGGGAGGAGCTCGATGGCCATGTCGTAGGAGCGATGAGGAGGGAGAGCGGAGGCTCGCCTCTTACTGAAGACCTCGGACAGGTCATGGTAAGCCGGAGGGATCCTATCCAGATCGACGGGCTCCGGGGGTGACGCCTCTTCTGACTTTGAGTCCTGTCCAGTCCGGAGGAGAGGGCAGCGGCGTGAACACCGGGGACCCCAGTCCAGGATCTGGCAGGAAGACCAGGAGACGTGGGGGTCATGTCGACGGAACCAGGGGTATCCGAGGATGAGAGGAGAGGAAGAGGCCGAGACTACTAGAAACCGGATCTCCTCCTGATGATCCCCGACAGACATGCGGACTGGCTGGGTCTGGAACTGGACCGGGTAGGGTTGGAGTGGTCGCCCGTCTACTGAGGTCACCGGGAGAAATCGGTCGACGGAAGTCAATGGGATGCGAAGCCGAGAGGCTAGTTTTTGGTCGATGAAGTTCTCGGCGGCTCCGGTGTCCAGGAGGGCTTCGGATGAGAGCTGTTGGTGTTTCAGGTGAAATGTGACCGGTAACAGAAAACGAGAGGGATCGGAGGAGTGGGAAGGGCCAGGTGGGACACCCCCGCAGTCTACCTGGCGTCGTCGTTTCCCGGCCGTAGCGGGCACTGGGGACGACGGTGTCGAGCTGATCCACAGTAGGCGCAGAGGCCCTCACGCCAGCGTCTCTCTTTCTCCTCTTTGGGGAGTCCACCCAGCTGCATGGGCTCCTCGCTGGATGTGCTGCTTGGGCTAGCCGTGGCTCCATCAGAGGGGGGAGGAGGTCGCGACGACGTGGTCCGCTGAGGCTGGAAGGGTTTTAAGGCCCGAGGGGCATGGCGAGGCCGCGACATCACACGTTGGTCGATCTTCAGGGCAAGGTCCATGGCCTCATCCAAGGTCTTTGGGGCCTCACGGCCGGCCATCTCGTCCCTGATGTAATCAGCCAGCCCCTCTAGAAAGATGGAGCGCAGAGAAGCATCTCCCCATTGAAGCTTAGCAGCCAGGGTGCGGAATTGGGAGGCGAAGTAACAGACTGGTCGGCTGCCCTGGCGTAGATGAAGCAGCTGTGACTCCACTTCCACTTCACTGCTGGGGGGAACGAAAGTCTTTTTTAACTCCTCCACAAACAGAGCATAGTCATTACACGCTGCAGACTTATTGTTGTAGAGAGCCGCGGCCCATTCCTGAGCCTGGCCAGACAAGAGAGAGGTGAGCATCGCCACTTTTGCACGGGCAGTGGCGTATTTAGTGGGTTGACATTCAAACATCATGTCTAAGGTGGCGAGCAATCCATCAGGCCGGCCGTCTACTCCGTTCCACTTGTCGGGTAGTCCGATCCGGGGTTCAGCGCTCACCGGCGCTGGCTGACGTTGCAGCGAGGTGACGGAAGAGGAAAGCTGGAGGACAGTTTCGGTGAGAGACTCCATCTTTGTGCTCATCCGATCCACCACACCGCGAAGATATAACACTTCGGCTTTCAGCCGTTCGAATTCCGCTGGGTCTATATGCGGCTCAGACATCCTGTCACGGCCGGGCGGATCACACACAGTAATTCGGCGTGCCCGTGTGGCGTGCTGGCTAGACCCAAGCGCGGCGAAGGCTAGCGGTGGGTTTGGAGCAGACACGCAGTTATTCTAGTAATGACCAGTGCACGAAGCGTGGCTTCGGAACGGTCGTTACAGACAGAGAGCGAGCGGAGCCGGGAAGAGAAAAAGGATTGAAAGGGATTGTAACTCACAGTTGCTGAATCAGGCGGAGACTGACGTCGGCAGAGTTTCGGAGCTCCTGACACGAAGATACTGATGTCTGAGCGGCGAACAGGTGGGTGGCGTCTCTCTTTTAACCCCGGCCCCGTGATCAGCTGATCACAGCCGATCACCGGCTGACAGAGTTTGGTCATTCTTGCTTAAAAACTGTAAGTAGGGTTACAATTTTGTATCAATTGCTTTTGCTGAAAATGAATTACAGTTGTCCAGGCTAGAAGTAATTAACACATGAAATAGTTTCGCAAGACAAGATGTCTCTAATTTTGGAGCTATTGCTCAAATGCAAGAAACCAGTTTGCATATTAAACATATATTTTTATTCTCTTCAATGACTTGAAGAATCTTGAAGAATCTTCAAGTCATTTTTTGACCAGAATATCCTTCAATGTTACTTGAGGCCAAGGTAATGCCATCTAGAGTACACATCTAGTTAAACACCATATTTAAGGACACGGTTTAGCACACTGGGATGAGCAGGCGACCA
The DNA here is from genome assembly GCF_964374335.1 of Astatotilapia calliptera. Lineage (NCBI taxonomy): Eukaryota > Metazoa > Chordata > Actinopteri > Cichliformes > Cichlidae > Astatotilapia > Astatotilapia calliptera. Next base: position 38,030,284 of record NC_137426.1, read on the forward strand.
TATGCCGCATGGCTGAGATGCTTTCCCTCTCTCTCTCCCCCTGCTTTCCTATCACTCTTTAATGTACCCTTTGAAATAAAGCTGTAAAAAGGCCAAAAAACACACCATATTTAAAGGATTTTTAGGGTCGCGTACGTAACCTCAGTTTTATCTGAAATGCAGTTTATAAATTCATGTGTGTCAATAAAATAAACAGCAGGTGTAAAGGTCTTGCTTGATGGATAGATAAAGTTGGGTATCCACTGCGCAGCAGTGAAAATGTATTATGTACCTTCTGATACTACTGCCTAAGATAAGCATGTATAATGCAAGGGTGTGCGTGAAGAATGTCAAGAACTCATCCCTGACTCGAAGTGGATACTCCACCCTTTTCTGACTGAGAACCATGGCCTCAGATTTGGAGATGCTGATCCTCATTCCCGCCGCTTAATTCCAGTGCGACCTGGAGGCCATCAACCGATGAAGCCAACAGAACCATCATCTTCGAAAAGCAGAGATGACATTCTGAGACCACCCAAGTGAAAGCCTTCCATCACTTGGCTTTGCCTAGAAATTCGCCTAGAGATTCTGTTCATAAAAATTATGAACAGAATCAGTGACAAAAGGGCAACCCTGGCAGAGCCCATCACCCACCAAGAACGAGTTTGATTTATTGCCGGCTATGCGAACCAAGCTCTTGCAATGGTTGTATAGGGATCAAATGGTGTAGCAATGGGCCAGACACCCCATACTCCCGCAACACCTCCCACAGGACACTCCGAGGGACACGGTCGAATGCCTTCTTCAAGTCCACAAAACGCATGTAGACTGGTTGGGCAAACTCCAATCCACCCTCATGTATCCTGAAGAGGATAAAGAGCTGGTCCAGTGTTCCGTGACAAGGGCGAAAACTGCATTGTTTCTCCTGTATCTGAGATTCCACTAATGGACGGACTCTCCTTTCCAGCACTCTGGCATAGACCTTCCCAGGGAGGCTGTGATACCCCTGGAACACACCCTCCGGTCCATCTTCTTAAAGATGGGGACCACCACCCCGGTCTGCCAGTCCAGGGGTACCGCCCCTGATGTCCATGCAACATTGTAGAGACGTGTCAGCCAGGACAGCCCTACAACATCCAGAGCCCTCAGGAATCCAGGGCGGACCTCATCCACCACAGGGGCTCTGCCACTAAGGAGTTGATTAACTGCCTCAGTGACCTCACACCTGGAAATTGGCGGGTCATCCAACTCTGCTTCTTCTACATTCCAGTGTGTGAATGTGTGTGTGAATGGGTGGATGACTGGATATGTAAAGCGCTTTGGGGTCCTTAGGGACTAGTAAGGCGCTATATAAATACAGGCCATTTACCATTTACCATTCTATGGAAGACGTGTCAGTGGGATTAAGGAGGTCCTCGAAGTATTCCTTCCACCGCCCAACAATTTTCTCAGTTGAAGTCAGCAGTGCTCCACCCGCACTATACACAGTACAGGTAGAGCACCACTTTCCCCTCCTGAGTCGCCTGAAGGTTTGCCAGAATCTCTTCTTCAGCGTGGTGGCTCCCTTCACCTCTGGTGTCCATCATTTGGTTCGGGGGTTTACTACCATGACAGGCAACAACCACCTTGCGGCCGCAGCTCAGTGCATCAACTTCGGCAATGGAGGTGCTGAACATGGTCCATTCAGACTCATTCAGATGTCCCCAGTCTCCCTTGGAATGCTGTTGAAGCTCTGCCTAAGGTGTGCGTTGAAGATCTGGGGCGGACTGGGGCCTCTGCTAGACATTCCCAGCACACCCTCACTGTACGTTTAGGAGCACCAGGTCTGTCCAGTGGCCTCCCCCAGCTCAGCCCCTCTCTTTACCCGAGTGTGCAGAACATATGGCTGGAACATATATGTTTTCAGAAACATTGCGTGTATTTTTAATCATAACTGTGGTTTTACATGGCTGGTATATTGTTTGAAGTCCACACTTTCAACACAAGTTGAAATGGAGACTTTGTGTCAGGGTAGGCGGAGAGGAGGATCCAAACGCAGGACTCAGACACTAACTTGACACTCAAAAACCTCAGCTTTATTGCTGGTACGAAAACAAAACATGAAGTGACCATGGAATATGGAGAACCGAAACACACAGGCATAATCTGATGGTACGACGTGACACTGAGCACAGGAAAACACAGGGCTAATACACACAGGGTGGTAATCAGCGAATGGGCAACAGGAGGGAGACACAGCTGGGAGAGATCAGGGTTAACGAGACGGGGGGAACCAAGCTGCACACACTAACATAAGACAAAGACTTTCACAATAAAACAGGAAACATGAATTACTAAACAAGCATGCAGACTTTACATTGAGAGACAGACAAAGAATGACACATGGAACCTGAACTAAACGTGAGATATAACTGAGAACAAATCCTTAAGCACGGATAAACAGAAACAAGAAATAATAATCATCGTCACTATGAGAATAAGAAAGCAATCCATGAAGCAGAATTAAACCGAAATATAATAAACTCAAAATACTGGGTCCAACGGACCCAGAACCGTGACACTTTGGGTCACTGCATCTTGTTGCTGGAGTTGCAATATGAGTTCACAAGGCTTAGATGTCCCTTGTAACATAATGTTAGACAGTCTGCTAGATGTCTGCACTGTGTTATTGTATCAACAACCTCTGATATGTCAGTACAAAGCTTGTACTGACAGAATTTTCTTTTTGCAGTGAGTTCTCCTGTAAAACATTAATGATAAATTCCCAACCCAGAAGAAAGAACATGCACAACTGAAATCTACCTCATCTTTCGAGTAAGTAACATAACCTTTTCCTACCTGGAAAAAAACAGCCATGGCTGCAATGATTCTCTTCTCTCTGAGTGCTGCAGTGAGACTTTCAAAGTCATCTGAGTTATACATGTAGATCTGCATCTGTGGAAAAAGAAAAAACTGACATTAGTTTGTGAGACAGAAAACTAGTGAAACCATGTTAATTTATGGTGCTGTGGCTCAGGAGGTATAGCAGCAGTTCACATGTTGTAGGTGTACAGACACCCAAAGCTGCCATGAAATATATATTTAGATTTATATACAATTTTGGCCACTTAGTTATGACGTTCCATGTATGTCCTGTGCGCTAGCATCTCGCACGCTGGTGCAATGTGAAGGATTGTCTCAGGGGCATCTTTACACAGCCTGTCTGCTTTGCCTGGTGTGGTAGACCACAGCCTCTCTGGATCTTAGAGCTTGCTCCTGTGCTGCCTCTGTGCTGTCTTTTAGTCCAACTTTATCCACTGGTAGGATTTCTGGATGCCAGCCACTTACTCTATCTGTTGGTGGTACATACTGTGCAGGGACCTGTCCTTGCATGGTTCTTCCTCTTGCTCCTCTTCTTTTTGGGATTTCTCCTGCCTGAGGTGTTCACTAAGCACACAGTTGGTTGTGACGATCTTCCTGATGTACTCATTGATGTTCATTGTTTCATCCTGGATAGTGGTTCTGCGGTGGTTTGCAATGTTGCCTTCAGATAGAACTGAGAGGATCGCACTAACTACCTTCCCTCTCTTTGTTACCATCCGACTGCACTTCTCCACTCCAAATAACATTGCTGTATATCCTGGTGGTGTGGAACAGTGAATCAATGTCTTGTTCACTCTCAGCATCGAGCTTCAACCATGTTAAGGAGGTGGCTGACAACTGCTCCCTTCCGTAGTCAGTGTCGGTAGCCAGTCTTGTCAATGATCTCACTGAGAGGGTTCAGGCCTATGCAGAACAGCAGTGTGGACAGAGCATCTCCTTGTTAGATCCTTAGTTGGCCTCTAATGTTGCTGAGTTCCTAGTGAAGGCTCTGTTTCCTTCACCCTCCACATTTTCTCGAGCTCTTCTCTGAGCCCTTGGTATTTCTCAAGCTTCTCGTGTTCCTTCTTTCTGATGTTGGTGTCATTGGGAACCGCTACATCTATCACTATGGCCGTCTTCTTCTGTTTGTCTACCATCATTATGTCCAGTTGCTTAGCCACCACCATTATGTCCGTCTGTATCAACATGGGATATTGAATTCTATAAGATAAAGCCATATATACGTGTATCTGATCTTCTATCAAAAGTTATAGCTATCTTTATGAAGGATATCCTCGTTCATTCTTGGCATACAGCTTGATGTCATCCATGTAGAGGAGGTGGCTGACAACTGCTCCATTCCGTAGTCGGTATCCGTAGCCAGTCTTGTTAATGATCTCACTGAGGGGGTTCAGGCACCATAGTCTGGAGTGCCACAACATTGGTGGGAATGCAGATGTTCAGATGTTCTGGCCGCGATACTTAAGTATCTAGCTATCCCTACAGAAGACGAGCGAGCATAAGGTGAGTAATACTTTATAAGGGAGAAGTGTGTGAATGGGTGAATGACTGAATGTAGTGTGAAGCGCTTTGGGGTCCTTAGGGACTACAAAAGCGCTATACAAATGCAGGCCATTTACCATGCAGGCCATAAGGGGCACATAATTTCAAATGCTACATTTGTATCAGCTCAACAAATATCAGTAAACACAATGTTTATGTGCAGCTTGTTTCACACCGTATTTGCCACAGTAGCTAAAAATCCAGCTTCTGTTCAGAGACAGAAAAGAGTGAGAGCTGACTTCAATCAGAGATGGAGAAAGATGTAAGAAAGACAGGACAGGAGAAGAAGAAGAGCAGTGTTCAGAGGCATTTGATAAATTGCTAATTAAATGTATGCATGTAGTTTCTCATTTTTTAAATCAGATATTAAATCTGCACATGATGTGAATTTATGATTTTTCATTTTGTGAAACATCCTGCAAAAAAAACCTGATGTATATTAACACTTCGTAGTCTAGTGCAGTGAATTGTTTTAAGGTCTCTGCCTTACAATATAAAGCACCTCATGGTAATTACTGTTTTGTAATTTGGTGCTAAATAAATCATACTAAATGAATTAAATAAACAGTTTGGCTCACGGTAACATGATGAGTTTATTGAATTCAGTTGTGTAAGTTCACAAAGAGCAGTAAACTTCAGAGTAGCTGCAGCAGCAGGTCTGCTGATCACAGCCTGTACACTAAGAAAATCTACTGGAGCTCTCAATAGAAATTATTGTCAGTTTTCCCTAGAGCCACTAAGATTGTATGGTTCCTCCATTGGCTGAATCACATTTTAATCCCCGAGTGTGCTAATGTTCCTGTTGAGGTCTGGAAGCAAAGCCACGCTCTACAATGTAGGCAACAGAAAATTGGGCTATTTAAAAAAAAACCTTCTTTTTCATGCTCATGATATTGACTGAAGTAAATGATTGAATCTCATTGAAACATTAATTCTCCCATCCATTTACAGTTTAGTCACAGACCATCGGCTTATCCACAATGTGCATATACAAAGCACCAGATAAAAAGCTGTTAGCCTCTCAGCTTTCCCAGCTCCACTTATTGTTAACAGGACACAGGCACTCTCTGACAGAGACAACTACACTTTTCGATGAGACTAAAATAAGCACAACTTTCAGCAACAATAGCCAACTGCAGCCACACGATGGAAATAATGCAAATGCACAAATTGACAGGCAGTGAGCTTGATGACAGTGCTGCCTGTGATGAAAGGAAAGAGAAGAAAAAAAAACTCTGAAAGTCTCTGTGTGGTCAACAAGTGACACAAATCATGCCCCTATCGTGTGTCCCAATCAGAGATAGTCAGGGGCGGCACCTCTATGATTGGCCGTGCTCCTGTACTTGTCCCATAGTCCTTTGTGTGTACGTTTGAAAGTGCAGGTGGAAGAGGGAGGTGAGTAGCTTGAATAAAGTGATATCGATTCATGAAATCCTGAATCAACTTTTAAATATATAAATGTATTTTGCCAGAAATGCCAGAATCTCAGCAAACACCAAACAGCAAATGAGAGCAGGTAAACAGATTCCACACAAAGAGGTAAACATAGACCGGACCCGAAGCATCAGAATCAGCTTTCTCTTTCTTGGCTTTCTCACCCAACGGACACGCCGTTGGGTGAGAAAGCCGACAGCTCACTGATTCTGATGCTTCGGTTGGTCCTTCGCTTTGTGTTTGTGTCTTTTTTGCATCTACAGGGAGTGCAGAATTATTAGGCAAGTTGTATTTTTGAGGAATAATTTTATTATTGAACAACAACCATGTTCTCAATGAACCCAAAAAACTCATTAATATCAAAGCTGAATGTTTTTGGAAGTAGTTTTTAGTTTGTTTGTAGTTTTAGCTATTTTAGGGGGATATCTGTGTGTGCAGGTGACTATTACTGTGCATAATTATTAGGCAACTTAAGAAAAAAAAAATATACCCATTTCAATTACTTATTTTTACCAGTGAAACCAATATAACATCTCCACATTCACAAATATACATTTCTGACATTCAAAAACAAAACAAAAACAAATCAGATTAGATTAGATTAGATTAGATAGAACTTTATTAATCCCTCGGGTGGGTTCCTCTGGGAAATTCGATTTCCAAAAAAGCACAGCACCGACAGAAGTTACAGAGTTATACACACACACACACATATATATAAATACAGAGACAATATAAATAAAATATACGAAGGGGATAAATAGAATAAATAGGAATAAAAATAAAAATACAAGTGAATTGCACATTTCAAGTATTGAGTCTATTGCACCGTTGACTATTTACAAAAGTATTGCACAAAAGGTATTGCACAGTGAGGTGAAGAGGCACTACAGCTTAGTTGTTCCCCCCTCCTTTGTCCTCCTGTTTCCCCTCCCTCTCCCCTCCAGAGAGGAGTTAAACAGTCTGATGGCGTGTGGGACAAAGGAGTTTTTAAGTCTGTTAGTTCTTGTCTTTGGGAGAAGCAACCTGTCACTGAACAGACTCTTCTGGTTGTTAATGGCCGTGTGCAGAGGATGCCCAGCATTGTCCATAATGTCCATCAGTTTCTTTAATGTCCTTTTCTCTGCCACTGTCACCAGAGTGTCCAGCTTCATGCCGACCACAGAGCTAGCCCTCCTGATCAGTTTCTCCAGCCTGGATGAGTCCTTCTTTGCTGTGCTGCTCCCCCAGCACACCACAGCATAGAAAAGTACTCCAGCAACCACCGACTGGTAAAACATCCTCAGGAGCTTCCTGCAGATGTTAAAAGACCTCAGCCTCCTGAGGAAGTACAGTCGGCTTTGGGCTTTTTTATACAGGTGCTCTGTGTTGCATGACCAGTCCAGTTTATTGTCCACCCACAGCCCGAGGTACTTGTACTTGTTGACCACCTCCACCTCCTCCCCCTCTATCTGAACCGGCAGTGGACCTGCTCTAGACCTCCCGAAGCCACAACCAGTTCCTTAGTCTTTGAGGTGTTGAGTTGCAGGTGGTTTGTGTGACTCCATGCGACAAAGTTCCTCACCAGACTTCTGTACTCCTCTTCCTGATCATCCCAGATACACCCCATGATGGCTGTGTCGTCTGCAAACTTCTGAATGTGGCATAATTCAGAGTTGTAGCAGAAGTCAGAGGTGTACAGGGTGAAGAGAAGAGGGGACAGCACAGTTCCCTGTGGTGCTCCGGTGCTGCTGACCACAGTGTCAGACGTGATGTCCTTCAGCCTGACGTACTGTGGTCTGTCGGTGAGGTAGTCGGAGATCCAAGCCACCAGGCAGGGGTCCACCTCCATCCTGTTCAGTTTTTCTTGAAGCATAGAGGGCCGGATGGTATTAAAGGCACTGGAAAAGTCAAGAAACAGGATCCTGACCGTGCCTTTTCCCCCATCCAGGTGTGAGTGGGCTCTGTGTAGGAGGTACAGGATGGCATCCTCCACTCCGACACCCGCCTTGTATGCAAACTGTAGTGGGTCCTGGGCATGTTGTACCTGTGGTCGGAGGAGGTTGAGGAAGAGCCGCTCTAGAGTCTTCATAAGATGTGACGTCAGTGCCACCGGTCGGAAGTCATTCAGCTCATTGGGCCGGTTCTTTTTGGGGACCGGGACGATGCAGGATGTCTTCCATAGGGCGGGCACTCTCCCCAGTCGCAGACTGAGGTTGAAGACTCGTTGTAGCGGCTCCCCAAGTTCAGCAGCACACGCCTTTAGCATCCTAGGACACACCTTGTCTGGGCCTGCTGCCTTTCTGGGGCGAAGCTTCCTCAGTTGTCTCCTGACCTGATCCACTGTGACACTGGGAGATGTTTGGGAAGAGGGGAGGGGGGGAGATGTCTTGCTGCTGAGAGAGGGATTGGAGGAGGGGGGTGTCATGGTGTCAGGAAGGGGGGGAAGCGAGGGAGGTAGGAGAGTGGGGATTGGACTCTGTAGTGAAGGTGAGGGTGGGGGGGTTGTGGGCTGGTCAAACCTGTTGAAGAAGTTGTTAAGTTCGTTTGCCTTCTCCACAGTCCCCCCCACTGTGCTTTTCTTGGTGTTGTGGCCTGTGATGGTTTTCACACCAGTGAAATCAGCGACCAATATAGCCACCTTTCTTTGCAAGGACACTCAAAAGCCTGCCATCCATGGATTCTGTCAGTGTTTTGATCTGTTCACCATCAACATTGCGTGCAGCAGCAACCACAGCCTCCCAGACACTGTTCAGAGAGGTGTACTGTTTTCCCTCCTTGTAAATCTCACATTTGATGATGGACCACAGGTTCTCAATGGGGTTCAGATCAGGTGAACAAGGTGGCCATGTCATTAGTTTTTCTTCTTTTATACCCTTTCTTGCTAGCCACGCTGTGGAGTACTTGGACGCGTGTGATGGAGCATTGTCCTGCATGAAAATCATGTTTTTCTTGAAGGATGCAGACTTCTTCCTGTACCACTGCTTGAAGAAGGTGTCTTCCAGAAACTGGCAGTAGGACTGGGAGTTGAGCTTGACTCCATCCTCAACCCGAAAAGGCCCCACAAGCTCATCTTTGATGATACCAGCCCAAACCAGTACTCCACCTCCACCTTGCTGGCGTCTGAGTCGGACTGGAGCTCTCTGCCTTTACCAATCCAGCCACGGGCCCATCCATCTGGCCCATCAAGACTCACTCTCATTTCATCAGTCCATAAAACCTTAGAAAAACTAGTCTTGAGATATTTCTTGGCCCAGTCTTGACGTTTCAGCTTGTGCGTCTTGTTCAGTGGTGGTCGTCTTTCAGCCTTTCTTACCTTGGCCATGTCTCTGAGTATTGCACACCTTGTGCTTTTTGGGCACTCCAGTGATGTTGCAGCTCTGAAATATGGCCAAACTGGTGGCAAGTGGCATCTTGGCAGCTGCACGCTTGACTTTTCTCAGTTCATGGGCAGTTATTTTGCGCCTTGGTTTTTCCACACGCTTCTTGCGACCCTGTTGACTATTTTGAATGAAACGCTTGATTGTTCGATGATCACGCTTCAGAAGCTTTGCAATTTTGAGACTGCTGCATCCCTCTGCAAGATATCTCACTACTTTTGACTTTTCTGAGCCTGTCAAGTCCTTCTTTTGACCCATTTTGCCAAAGGAAAGGACGTTGCCTAATAATTATGCACACCTGATATAGGGTGTTGATGTCATTAGACCACACCCCTTCTCATTACAGAGATGCACATCAGCTAATATGCTTAATTGGTAGTAGGCTTTCGAGCCTATACAGCTTGGAGTAAGACAACATGCATGAAGAGGATGATGTGGACAAAATACTAATTTGCCTAATAATTCTGCACTCCCTGTAGATTCTGAGCTGCAGGTTTCGTCTCTCTCCAACCAAAATTCACTGAACCAGCAGCAAAAGAAGATCAAAACTACACTTCACATTTGATAAATGTCGTCCTTAATTCCCTCTGACTTTTGCTGTTTTGCTTTTATCACCATCAGTGTGATAAAATCACACTTCATGCACAGCTCTCTCTGTGTACTTCAAGAACAGTTTCCCATCTCAAATCTCTGTTTTCTGCATTATTCATTCGGTTATTACCCACCAGTCTACCATTGTTTACAGCGCTCTCAGCCGCTGTCCTTTTTTTTTTTTTTTGACTTTTTTACTGATTTTTTACTGATCTTGGACAAGAAAGCCTAATTTCTGCTGTTCAATACTGAAGAAATTTGTACTTTTTAAAATTGCAGAATAATTTTAAAGTTATCTGCTATAAAATCCCAGGCAAGGAAAATCACCTTCATGTTTTTCTGTGTTTTATCCTCAGTTACTTTGACACAAAGGCATCTGCTGTGATGCTTACACTTTTGATAAAGTCTCGCGAGTGTCAGTTGTCTTTTTATAGATATAAAAATATGGAAATGGACTGATACATGATCAGAATTATAATATTTCTGGCTCAGGCAAAATCAAAATCAAAATCAAGAAGGTTGGCTACTGTTTGTCCGTGATTTGGACAGCGCAGCGTGTGTTCCTCACACAGGGGAAACAAATTCTGTCAGGGAGACCTACCTTGTACTTGTGCAGGTGAAGCCAAAGGGAAGACATGCTTCATCATATTTTCTAGTATTTGGATTGGAAGGAAGTTGGTTTGGGAACATATTTGGCAATGCTTCATCTCCTGCTTTGCGGTTGTGTGGGCACCCCAATGTCCAAGCATTTTTTTGTTGTTATTGTTTTTCACATTCATACCGCACCCCCCTCCCCCCTGCAATGGCTCTGCACCCCCCTGTGGCGGAAAGTGGAGTAGTCGAGACACCCGGCTGTTCCTGTATCACTGGAAATCGCGGGAAATCATGTAGTCATGCAGCTGTTACTCTGTGGAAGGTATATCACCTATGTGGATATCAAAATGTTTAAATGACTGAAACAGAAACTCTGGAAGGCTGTGATTGAGGAGTCACGATGCTGCTATCTAGTTACCCACATAGCAAGGAAGTCCGGCCCAGATCTGGTATCAAGCTGGCACTGCTGGCTGACTTCTGGCATGATAAGATGTATGTCATCCAGATATGGGCCAGGCGTGGCATAGATGGCACTGTCTATGTGATGGCATGCCATATCGGGCTCGATTGTGATTTGGTTTATGTGGCCCAGGCCCATAGAAAACAGGTCTAGCCCTGATCTGGCATCAAGCTGGCACTTCTGACTGACTGGTGTAATGGCAGAGTGTATGTCAACCAGATGTGCGCCATGTCTGGCAATGATGGCATTATTTATGTTCCTATTTTCCTATTTGAGAAGACCCATATGCCATGTTGCAATACTATACTGTTATGGTAGCTAACGTTTCAAATGCATGTTTGACAGGTTTGTGAGTGTACACTTTATCCAAAACCTGTAGCTCAGGAGGTAAAGCATGTCACCTCCTGATTGGAAGGTTAGTGGTTCGATCCCTGGCTCCTCCAGTCTGCATGTCAAGAGTCTGAATGTGTAAGAATGTAGTTAGGAAGCACTCAGTTTAAAGAAGATGTGTGATTGACTGAATGTGGAATGTTGTATACAGCACTTTGAGTACTCTGGGAGACCAGAAAAGTGCTATATAAGAGTCACTCACTATCTGAACAGAGTTTCGTCATGTTACTTTCGCACTATTTTGCATGTTCTGGCACATGTTGTTAGTACATGGCTTGATTATTGTACACATTAGGCTGACATCTGGGTCCAGAGCTGAAACTGTTCTGGGCCAGCGCAGGACCAGCAGTGTGTCTGCAACTGGCCTTGTGCTGACCCATGTGTGGACCACATCTGGCAAACCAGATCTGGGGCACCAAAGGGCCGTCATTCTTTTGGGTATGTGGACCATGTGTAAGCACACTGTGTAGGCTAGGTCCGGGCCATACCAACTTTGCTATGTGGGTAAGTGCTGCGTGGAGCTGTTGACTGTTTACATGTGGAAGCCACTCATTGTTTAAACTTTGTGTGGGCTGTATGCTGTACAATCACACAAAGATAAAATTAATATTCTTATAATATTTTAATAAAATATTATAAGAAAATGTGACACTGCGTAGTATATGCAGAATATAATAATTTGAAAAAAATTATCAAAAATTATCAAAAAGCAACTCACTATTGATATGAAATGGAAAATATGGGTGACCTTGCCAGTACTTTTATTTCAGTGGTTTAGATATGTTTCAGGTGTGTTGACCCAGGGTCATATCTAAAACATGCAGGACACCAGCCCTTTGTCCACCACTGATATAAACAGACACAGTAGTACTTTTGTTAGTGTAAATTTCCTCATGATGTTAAATCTTGAGTATTGACAGTGAGAAAATACTATTAATGTTTGTTGCAGGTGCAGAACGCTGTGATGAGTGGAAAGACGAGGCTTGCATGTACAGACGAGCAGCGCAGGTGGAATGCAGGGACAGAAAAGAGGCTTGAATCCAAACGTCTAAGACAGATAAACTAAGATAAACTAAGACAGACGTCACAGGGCAGAGCAACAGTGCAATGTGAACTCCCAGTGTGCACCATATCACCTTGCACACCAAGACTTTATTGATAGTTCAATAAAGTCTAGTGTTAGCAAAGCACCAATGAAACCTCGCCATCACTGCAACAGTAAAGTTAGCAATTGAGCTCATCCTCGAACAGGTAAAGCCGCTAATTACAGCACAAAGTAAACAATTTTTTTGTTAGCAACGAGTGAACGCTGGCTCTCACTTTGAGTAACCGGACTGCGGAAGTACTGGTCTGTCATGGCAGCCTACGTATGTTCTTACAGAAACCTGTGGGTCAATAGCAAAATGCCAACCAAAAACAAACATTATATGATAACTAGTGCTGTCAATAGATTAAAAAAAATTAACTAACTAATCTCACAATTTTCTGTTATTAATTGCGATTAATCTCAATTACTTTATTAATAGCCTGGCTCCAATTACATTTTTTTATTCTTTATATTTTAAGTAATTATCGTTGTTCACCGAAGTCCAGTGGTCTCCGGTGAGAGCGACATTCCTTACTTGCACAAGCTTGCTGGACTGCTGAGCCCTCTGGTCCCCATACAAAGTGTGCAGTCTCGACACAATGGTTCCTCTCGAGGGCAGATTGTAACACTCATCTCCTGATGCAGCACGAATGACTTCTCTCAGTCCATCATCTTCTACTATGCTAACTGGTCGGCAGTTTTTAGCTATCCAAACAACCAAGGAATTGGTTACCTTTTCTCTCACATTTTTTGTTATTCGTCCACAAGCACCATACTCCTGAAGCGTAGACTGGCGAGGTCCCGTAGAGGTGGATTCAGTTGGGTGTTTTGCTCTCAGGTGATACGCCAGTGATGAACTGCTTCTGTGGTACTTGAATTCAGCGTTGCAAATTGTGCATCTTACTCTCGTTTTGTCCAACAAGCCATCAGGCAACTTCTTAAAGAGAAACTTTCCACCCAAAAGTCCGCCCTCGTCCATGCTTGCGTGTGTTAGCTAGTGTTAGCTAGATAGTAGCATGGTGTCACTTCTTCTTCTTCTTCTTCTAATCATTTCTGTCAGGCCAAACGCCAGCATAGCACACTGTTGCCCCCTCCTCCAGAGGTGCTCATGAATTTAAAGGTCTTAGATTACAGGAAATTAATAAAAAAACAAAATCAGCATTAAATTTTTTTAATGCATTAAACATTTCGCGTTGATCTTAACAATTAACGCGATAATTTTGACAGCACTAATGATAACATTTGACATTTGCTTGCTTAGGAAGCGGGGATAGTGACAGCGACAAGAGAGCGAGATTTGAGATGTGAGATTTGTGACATTAGCTTGTTTGGAGTGTGTAGTTGGTTTGTAGTGTAGTATTTTTTGTTTGTTTTTTGTATTATGTGTCAAAACAATAAGGTGGCTGTTGAATGACACAGATGCTGGCCAAATAGCCACGACAGGGACACTGAAATGTAAATGCTGTCTCTGCGTGGAAAACAGACAAAGTGATACAGCTCCTGTTGTCAAGTCTTTGGGTCTAAGGCCTGTCCCTCAGTCTCGTGGTGGAATGGCACAAATAATTTGTGTAGCACCTTATTATGACACCTGATAGTTCTAAAGGAAAAAGTTTTAAATAGTTGCACAAAAGACACCCCAGCCATTGCATGTATTTTTTAAGTTTGCACAATTCATATATATTTTTTTATAATTTATATTTGCATCTCAAGTTATAAAAATGATTCCTTAAATGTGTTTGTTTTCACAGTAAAAAAATAATAATTTTTGCCTACTTGGATTTTATGTTTTTCATGCAATAGAAAGTAAATGTTGTCAATACAATATGTCGAAATTGAAAAAAAAAGTAAAGACATGTAAGGTTGTGCTGAAAAGAAGTCTACCAAACAAGGTAAGGTAAACACCTTTTAAAGGTGAAATATAAATGTAGTCAAAAATTATATTCAAACATTTTAAATTATATTGTATTTTTTTTCCTTAGAAAATTGAGCTTACCTCCACAGGATAACGTTGGCCATTGATACTGTGTTCAGAGCCCTCCGATCCATTGCTTGTACCCCAATGAAACTCTACTTTTTCTGCCTTAAACCTCCCTGGTAGACCTGCTCCCCGAACAAAGTAATGATCTTTCAACATGATGGCGACTGGAAGAAATACAGAAGAGGAGAGAAAAAAAAACAGTGATTACCCACATAGCAGGCAGGTCTGGCCCGCATCTGGTGTCAAGCAGGCACTGCTGGCTGACTTCTGGCATGGTAAGTGGTATGTCATCCAGATATGGGCCAGGCCTGGCACTGATGGCACTATTTATTTTCCTATTTTCCTATTTTAGTTAGAAGACCCAAATGCCATGTTGCAATACTATACTGCTATGGTAGCCAACGTTTCAAATTCAAATTCAAATTCAAACCAGGTTTCACAGGTTTGGGAGTGTACACTTTATCCAAAACCTTGTAAGGGTTTACTCATGCTTCCCACTGGGTGGCTGTAGCTCAGGAGGTAGAGCAGAACACCTACTGGTTGGAAGATTAGTGGTTTGATCCCTGGCTCCTCCGGTCTGCATGTCAAGAATGTGAATGTGTATAAATGTAGTAAGAAAGCACTAAGTTTAGAGAAAGTGTGTGAATGTGGCATGTTGTATAGAGCACTTTGAGTAATCCAGGAGACTAGAAAAGTGCAATATAAGAATCAGTCCATTCACTGTCTGAACAGAGTTTCGTCATGTTACTTTTGCACTCCTATGTTCCGGCACATGTTGTTATTACATGGCTTGATTAAGGTACACATTAGGCTGACATCTGGGCCCAGAGTTGAAACTGTTCTGGGCCAGCACAGGACCACCAGTGTGTCTGCAAATGGCCTTGTGCTGGCCCATGTGTGGGCCACGTGTAAGCCAGATCCGGGCCATACCAATTTTGCTATGTGGGTAGATGAAAAAAGTGAGCTTTGATTTATTACTTATCAGATTTTTCAGCAGACATGGAAATAATTTCTCTTTAAAAACAGATACAGAAACAAAAATGTGACATCTATAGATGACATGAAGACAATTTCAAAGGTTCCTTGAAACACCATCAGAATGTGGGCACGTGCACAGCATGAAACAGCTTTACATGCATAAATTAAAGAAACATATTCTAAGACATGCTAAATATAGGTCTGTTTCTCCTTCAGATTTTCTCTGAGGAATACATCCTCACTAAAGATCATTTCCGTCAGTTTCCATCAGCTTATAAAGCATATTCTCACATGTGGGGCTAATTTGCCAGGCAGAATTGTTTTTCAGTTGCTTACAGTGTCCCTTACAGGGTCCTTTGTCATTCTATTGCAATTTTCTGAGATATAGAGAGAATTGAAACACTATGCTCGCCTCTGTCAGTGCACCCCAGGGCGGCTGTGGCTACACTGTAGCTTGCCATCACCAGTGTGTGAATGGGTGGATGATTGTGTATAGTTTAAAGCGCTTTGGGGTCCTTAGGACCAAGTAAAGCGCTATACAAATACAGACCACTTACCATTTATTTTCACATTCACAAGTGGTGTCAGGGTTAGTGCTGTGTGACAGGCAGGATGAGGCTAAACCCAAATGGGGCCAGCTCCTGATGGTTGCTGCCTTTTATTGGGAAAACAGTTCACACAATACACTAGTACCTCCCCTCGTAAACCCCCCCGGTTACAAAGACAAGGCACTGTATGTGTGTGTGTGTGTGTGTGTGTGTGTGTGTGTGTGTGTGTGTGTGTGTGTGTGTGTATGCAGGTAAGAATGTGTGTGTGTGTTTGAGTGAGTGTGTGAGAATGTGTGTCTCTCTGTGTGCATGTGTCTCTGTGTGCATGACTTCCTGCTCACCAAAAGGATCACAAAAGCAGGAAGCAACATCACAAGAAACAGATCTTTCAGATAGGATGTTTCTGCATAAAACCTCCCCCAGCACAGAGAGGAATGTCTTGATCCTATAGACTGAACTCAGACCTTACAAATTTAAGAAGCATAATGACAAACATTCAACAAATAGACTTAACAGCGGGTTCTCGGGAGGGGCCATGCTGACACCTGCTGCTTTCTTGCAGAAAACACCATGCCCCTCCCGTGTTTTAAATGCACTTTAGAACAGCACACAGCAACACATATGAGTGGGCGGAGAGAGGTATGGGTTCTTCCCCCCCGTTTTCTGTTTGGGAGGAGGAGTTGGCCGTCTGGTCGGGGTCTGGGATGCTGGGCCTCCCTGCTGCTGTTCTGTGTGTCTCCACGGTGGGCAAGTGCTGAGTATTTGTATATGTGTGCATGAGGGTGGGAATGCATGTTTGTGTCTGTGTGTGCCTGTTTGTCTGTGTGTATGTGTCAGGTCGGGTCTTAGACTCCACCTCTCTGGGAACATCTGAGGCCCCCCTGGTGTAGGGATCTATCTCCCACCACCACACTCCCTGCCAGTGGCTGATGCCCTCAGCTGTCAGTGCATTGGTGGTTCTCGGTATCCAGGGCTGGGGGCTCAGATACATACTAGCTCACTCCCGGTGGCTGCTTGGTGGGGCCTGGGCCCTCATAACAGCCCACTAGTCATGAAAACCATCGACATGATAAGCAAAGTTGCACAGATCATATAAATGTTAATTATAACTGCATTTATCAACCTGCTGACATATTTAGAGTTTTTCACAAAAATGTGTTAAATGTACACCTGAACTCTGAACTGCCCTTCAGGCCCAGGTCTAGGTCCACTCTGACACAGCTGGCTGCCGGCAGATCCTGCAGGCACATCGTCACAGCCCCCTGTAGCTTCTGCAATGTGGCTGCTGCATGACCCCCTGTCTGGGACTATCCTAAGCTCTTTCTAGGTGGGTTGCATGATTGTCCTCCTTGGGCTCTCGTGCATTGGGGGGCCTCAAGATATTTGGGGCCTGGATCTCCTCCATGCCTGCTTGATGTCCTGGGGGGCAGGGCTATGGCTCCCCACACCCACTATCAGATAGTGGAGAAACCTTTTGAATACAAAGGAGCTTGCAAAGAAAAGCGTCTGGACTTCTTTAAGTTGCTTGAAGACGTTTCACCTCTCATCCGAGAAGCTTCTTCAGTTCTAAGGTCAAATGGTGGAGAGTCCCAGATATAAACCTAGTGGGAGTAACCCCCCACAGAGGGACAAAAGGACCCCCTGATGATCCTCTAATCGCCTGAGACAAGGTGTGAAACTGGGTGTGGGTCCCAATCAGCCAGAGTTTCGGGTGTGTTCATTGTGAAACCTGGCCCCACCTTATCATGCGAATTCCTGAGGTCAGATGGCCCAGGATGTGAGTGGGCGTTAAGGCGTCTGGGAAGGGAACTCAAAACTGGATTATAGATGGCAGAGAGTTGGTGAGTCAAGCAACTTAAAGAGAGTCAGAGAGTCAAGCAACTTAAAGAAGTCCAGACGCTTTTCTTTGCAAGCTCCTTTGACTACGATGACCTGGATGACTGAGAACCTTCACAGACCTTTTGAATACAAGCGCGCTCATGCACACAGGTGTGCACAGACACATACTGTATCTTCCTTGGCTGCTGCGTCAAAGCACGTCATGCATTGTCGGTCTTGCGCGCTGCTCATTAACATTCAATATCTATTGGTCACTTACACTTATCTAGGTTCTTGCTGTGGTTTCTCTTGTGGTTGTTCTCTTTTTGCTTTTTTTTTCTTCCAGCAGGTGATCCAGCAGATTTTTTTTGTCTTTTCTCTCTGTCCCTCTTCCCCTCTATTTTTCTTCCCCTCTCCTTTTCTTGAACTTTTCTATTCTACATCTTTACCTTTCCTATCCCCCAGTCATGTCTGTTCCATTTGTAATATCTTAAAAGTTAAAAATAAATGAATTAAGTAATAATCATAAAGATCATTTAAGTGGACATGGCAAAGCCGTAATAATCCACTTGAAAAAATAAATCCACTGGGCATTTTTCTTGGCCTTCAGAAAATAATTCTGATTGCTACAGTGCCGAACAAACCACCTGAAAAAGCTGCAGGCCTCTCAGCTTGCCCAGCTAAAGTCAATGTTAATGTGAGAATTCATGCCCGTACAATGTCAGACAAGATACGCCAAGGTATAGAAATGATCTCCCCTCCTAAAGACAAAGATTGTTGTTGTAAAGGGAAGCATAAATCAAGAACAAAAAAAGAAACTTCAACAAAAGGACAAACAGAACATGTGTTATGTTTACCTGTTTTGCCAGTGTTCTTCATAGATGTCTTATTTGAAGATTCTATGTTAAAACCCTCCAGTGTCAGCTCCTGATATTCTCTGGATATTTTGGTATCCTTATCCACAATATTGATTGGTGACTGGTTTCTCTCTCCACATTGTGGGTAGGCAGATGCCCAGCCCTCATCTGGCCCATACATACCTGGGGAAAATAAGAAATACAACAGCATCTCATCACTTGAAAAAAAATGTGAATGCAAAACTGAGATATAGTCAAAAGTTTCAACACATCCCCTAATTTAATGTTTTTTCTCTATTTTCATGACGATGTATATTGTAGGTTCTTACTAAAGGTGTCAAAACCATGAATGAACACATATGGAATTATGTAGTAAACAAAAAAGTGTCAATAACTCAAAACATGTTTTATATTTTAGATTCTTCAAAAATCCACCCTTTGCTTTAATTACTGCTCTTGGCATTCTCTCAATGAGCTCATGAGCTCCTGTTTTTTCAACAGTCTTGAAGGAGTTCCCAGAGATGCTGAACACTTGTTGACCCTTTTGCCTTCACTCTGTGGTCCATCTCATCCCAAACCATCTTGACTGAGTTTAGGTCAGGTGACTTTGGAGGCCAGGCCATCTGGCACAGCCTGGAGGTGTGTTTGGTGGTCATTGTCCTATTAATAATTAAATGATGGTCCAACTAAACCCAAACCGGATGGGATGGTATGTCGCTGCAGGATGCTGTAATAACCAGGTTGGTTCAGTGTGCCTTCAGTTTTGAATAATCCCCAACAGTCTCCCCGGCAAAGCCCCCCCACACCATCACACCTCCTCCTCCCTGCTTCACAGTGGGAACCATGCATGTGGAGATCATTGTTCACCATTTCTGCACAAAGAAATGGTGGGAGGAGCCAAAGATCTCAGATTTGGACTTATCAGACCAAAGCCGAGATTTCCACTGGTCTAATGTCCACTCCTTGTGTTTCTTGGCCCAAACAAATCTCTTCTGCTTGTTGCTTTTCTTAGTTGTGGTTTCTTAGCAGCTGTTTGACCATAAAGGCCTGATTCACAGTCTCCTCTGAACAGTTGATGTAGAGATGTGTCTGCTACTTGAACTCTACGTGGCATTTATCTG
This sequence comes from Astatotilapia calliptera, assembly GCF_964374335.1. Taxonomy (NCBI): domain Eukaryota; kingdom Metazoa; phylum Chordata; class Actinopteri; order Cichliformes; family Cichlidae; genus Astatotilapia; species Astatotilapia calliptera. The sequence goes on from NC_137426.1 coordinate 38,049,882, forward strand.
GGTTCTGATCTGAGGTGCTGTTAATGTGTCTCAGCTGGTGTCTCAGATGAAGTTATCCTCAGCAGCAGAGGTGACTCTTGGTCTTCCTTTCCTGGGGCGGTCCTCATGTGAGACAGTTTTGACGTAGTGCTTGATGGTTTTTGCACTTTGGGGACAAGTTTTAGAAATTTTCCGGACTGACTGACCTTCAGTTCTTAAAGTAATGATGGACTGTTGTTTCTCTTTACTTAGCTGATTGGTTCTTGCCATAATATGAATTCTAACATTTGTCAAGTAGGGCTGTCAGCTGTGTACCAACCTGACTTCCGCACAACACAAATGATGGTCCCAACCCCATGAAGAAGAGAAATTCCAGAAATAAACCCTGACATGCACACCGGTGAAGTTAAACCATTTCACGTGACTACACCATGAAGCTCATTGAGGGAAGGCCGAGGGTTTGCAGCAGTGTCAACAAAACATAGGGTGGCTACTTTTTAGGATTCTAAAATTAGTTATTTATCAATTTATTGTTTGCCACATAATTCCACATATCTGGCTTCATACATTTGATGTCTTCAGTTTGTATCTACAATGTAGAAAGTTGTAAAAATGAAGAAAAACCATTAAAAAAAAAGGTGTATGCAAACTTATGACTGGTAGTGTATATCAGAGCAAAAGGGCATTTCAGACCTCTCTGAAACCAGCTGACAGGAAGCACTGCTAAATTATGTGAATCACTATCAAACATTCCACAACTGGGCAATGCTCACTGTCAGCTACCCTGAGCACCAATCAGAGGAAGCTGCTGAAATACAAACCCTTTTTGTTCATGAGGATTTCGGAAGATTTCAAAATGTCATTATTTGAGGGCAGGTTATATTCACAAATTCTGTTTCGTGAAATAATACATATGATATTGACCTCTATATCTGGTTTTGCACTGCTGACTCCTTTTTTCAACCACAACATAACTACAAAGGCCAGGACTGAAATCTCACAGGGCCCAGCTTTAACATCTCAATGTTTACTTAAAGACTTGGGGTGCATTCCAATAGTTCACTTTGTTTAGGAGGGTTTCTAACTGAGAGACATCAGCCAGACATATCTGTGTGGGGGCAGTAATATGAGCTGTGAAAATTCTCCAAAGATTAAGGAAAGGAGCATCATTGCTTCCTTTAGCATAGGATACACTGAACCATCCTTTATGAAAGGATAGGAGAAAATGCCGTCCCATAATTCATTGCGACGTAACAGCCCACCAGTCATGAAAACCATTGACATGATAAGCAAAGTTGCACAGATCATATAAATGTTAATTATAACTGCATTGCAACCGCTGACATATTTAGAGTTTTTCACAAAAATGTGTTAAATGTACACCTGAACTCTGAACTGTGAATTAGTGGCTCAATAATCCAGAAGAGAGAGAATGGTGCAGGCCTACAAACTAAATAAACAATCCAGTGTAAGCTCAGGCAAAAATGGTGCAATAGAGATAAATATTTGTTAGAGGTTGCTCGCTGTGTGCGCACTGCTGAGAAAAAAAAGTGGCTTGAGAAAAAGAAGCTCATTTCAATTAATTCCTGTCAAAGTGAAAATCCCGGTGTTATTGAGGAACAAAAGGTGGGGCTCACTTCTAAACACTCAGCATGAGAACTGAATGAAGAGGCACTGAGGCTTTGAGCCATCAATGCAAAGTGCCAATTATGTGATCGTTCTGATAACTTCTGATAACTCTTAGTAGCAACTATCACTACCACCACAAGGCATAAGACATATTTTTTCTCAGCATTAGATTTTGGACAGTCTGTGGTACTGTGGCAGTTTAGTGCAGACGGCGTAATTCACATTTGCGTGACTAATTTAATTCTTCTCCTGAAAGTAAAGGTTTTAAAAATACATATGCACAAGGCAAGCCACCAAATGACACTCCTTTACTTAGTACATTCAGTTTTTTAACATCAAATGAATGCTGTGTGCTGGTTAGTTAATGTTGCCCTAGATCTTCCTTCTACTTTAAAATTCCAACTTTTGCAATGAAATAATATTTTTCACTGCCTGTTCAGTGTGGCAAAGTAAAATGCACACTGTGTAGTCTCTGCACATTGTAGTTTTGAAGACAGTAGTTTTCCCACTAAGGAGAGAGTGTAAAGCTGTTCCATTTTCAGTGCATCGCTTGTCTGCACAATTGCCACACCCAGTTTTCCTTGACTTCAGTGAATTGCATGAGCTGAATAAAACATTATTAACATACAAGTATAGTATATTCATATTTGACTGAACATTCATATGTGATGGAATTATTGACAAATTAAGTATAACATAGAAAAGAAGAAAATGTCATTAAATAATTTTAAAGTTTAAACCCTGTTTTAAGTCATGGATTTAAAAAAGTCAGTTAGAGAGGAGATAATAAGGTGTGGCTTGAATGATTGTATGTCAGCAACAATGAGTTCCCACTGCAGGTTCAGAGGCAAATGTGAACCTGCAAATTCTGTTTGCATTTTTTGTTTTTTTCTCTGCTCATTTCTGACGTGTTAGATTAAAGAATCAGAAGGGAAAAGTGCATCATCAGATCTGGTTGTGCTCATTCTTACCTCCAACCTGCTTTCTACCAAAGATCAGAACAAGGTCAGCATTAGCTGTTAATTATACAAGTATAATTCAGGTGATTAGATTATTACTTTGTGATTATCATTATTTGATTCCACTTTTCCACTTTTGCCTACTAAGTTGCTTTAAGAAAATATCCTGCAAATAAATTCTAAATTGTGCCCATTCCCTTTTAACCCTTTGTGAAACAGTAAAGGGGAAAAACTGAGATACGCAGGGTGGACCTCCAGACACCAGAGGCTGTTAAAACCAGTCCCCTCACCCATCTATCCAAGCTCTGCTCTGCCTGCTGGGTTAGACTCATAGGATCCACACACCCTGCATTGGGGTGCTGGTTCCACAAATTTATATCCACCACAGTTTTTGGCTTCCACACACCATCACTACCTTCAAGTGAAGTCTGCGCCACATACTCCCATTTAGATAAAAGCTGTACAGTGAAGATCACTTCCTTTGATTTCTTAAGAGCATTTGACATAATCTAGTAGCTGCTACCGGAAATATATGTAATTATCTGCCATCTCATGGGTTACTGACTACCTGACATAAAGATCAAATTATGTGAGACTTTGTAGTGTCCACAAAGGACTACAGTCTCTTCTTTCCAGTTCACACAGTCTCTTTCCCTGTTCACAGTTTCAGTTCCAGTCATCTAGTTGTGGTAATCGCAGATATAGAAACATCTTTTACATAACATGCTACGATTATCTGTAACATAGATAATATGACATTGTACCGTATTTTACGCACTATAAGGTGCACCTAAAATCCTTAAATTTTCTCAAAAATCAAAAGTGTATGAATATGTATGCATTCCTGTTGTGCTTACTGACCTCGAACCGATTTTATGTGGTACACGCCACTCAAAAATCTGTCAATAAATGGTTAAGTATGACTTTGGTAAGCTACGAAGCCGCACCGATTGATGGATTGTTGGAGCATTACGGCTACCGTAGTCAGGAACCTCGTGGAGTGATCTGGGTCCAAACTCCACTTCAGCTCCCAAAGTCAGACAAACACTGCGGCATCACTGAGAGTTAAGAACTCTCTAAATTATTTCATCTTCAATAAAATGATGAGTGTTAGTGCTTTACCAGGTGTAACAATTAAGTTTAACATCCAGGCATCCACGAAAACAGAATTTATTAAATATAACAGAGTTAGAAGTTAGCAGAGAGTTAGCTTGCTAGTTTCCACCTAAGCATGATATTGCATGTTCTGACGGAGAGATTTATGAAAAAATTAAAACGTACAGCTCTGCTATCACTTCCAACATAAATGAAGACAGGAAACTAAACAGCAGTGACGTTTGTAGGGTTACTGAAGTTGGGCTAGCTAGCATATAATGATGTGCTATGTGATCGCTAGCGACACAGCTATGTTAGCATAACATAGCTGTTGGAGCTCAGTCTGGGGGGAGTTCGTTTTTTTCTCCTCGTCTTTCCTCATGTTGTGCATTTTCCATTGTTGTTCGGTTCCGGGTCGTTCCATGCTTGTGCGGCTGACCGGCCAGCTACCCAGCCTGACCTGTTTCCCCAATGTGATGTTTGTGTACGGTCGGCAAAGTCAGTCTCTTAAATGCCCCTTGGGGATAAATAAAGTGTTCTGAATCTGATAAACACAGTGAAGCTGAAGGATGAACGCTAACTTTTTCCACTCGATGAAAGTTAACATGAGGGTTCCCGATGGTTAAGGACAAATGCAATCGGATGGCAGGATGCTGTAAACAGACCAAACTTCAGGCAGGAGAAAAACTGAGATAATCCATCCACAATACGAGGTTAGTCATTCACATACTGCAACAACATGGGAATAGAGCAGCTGGAGAGAATTCAACATTAATGAACCATTGGTACAGAAGTGGAGGAAGCAAGAAGTATGAGTTGAGTAAAGTTTGACATATTTGACTGTTTGGTTTCGCTTAATGCACCTTATAATCCAGTGCCTTATAATCCAGTGCCTTATAATCCAGGGCACATCGTTCATATCTCTCTCTACAAATTACCAACCAGACATTAAATCTGTTCGGACCAGCACCTACCACCCTCTGGCTGATGGAGCGGCTGAAAAAGACTTTGAAGTCCATGAGTCATGAGTACAGGGTGGGCCATTTATATGGATACACCCAGGGCTGGACTGGGACAAAAAATCGGCCCAGAGTCTGGAGAGGTTCGAATGTCGGGACTATGACTGGCGATGGTTGAATGTTGTCAGTGCGTATGCCCCACAGGGTGGATATCAGTGAGAGGACAAAGAGGATTTCTGAGTGACTTGGATGAAGTGGTAGAGAGTGTTTCTGGGGGGACACAAAGAAAGAAGAAAATGACCTGCACTGAGTCGCTATACAGAGAGATCGAACTGGAAAGAATTTGCAGCAAATTAGTGTTCTTAAGAATAGATATGAAAAAAGTGAAGGTGGTGTGGTGAGGGTTAGACAGATTATAAATGATTATATCACAGGGACAGCTTACATTGAGCAGCTTGGAGGGAAAGTTAGCGAGACAATGCTAAGATGGTTTGGACAAGTGCAGAGGAAGGATAGTGGATATTATATTGGACAAGAAGATGCTGAATATGCAGCTGGCTGACAGGAGGACAAGAGGAAAACCATAGAGAAGATTTGTTCATGTCTGGCTCTGTGGTGGGAGGTGAAGGGGTGTGGTGGAAACAACATCTTAGTGGAAGTGTGCCTTTTTTTTTACCTGTCCTGTCTGACACTGTAGCAATCAGAATTATTGTCTGAAGGCCAAGCAGAATGCCCAACAGATTTACTTTCACAAGTGGATCATTACGGCTTTTCCCAACTAGTCCACTTGATTGCCATAGTTTGTTCGATCTTCATTATGTATTTATGTATTTTTACTTTTAAGTTATTACAATTGAAACAGACAGGAGCGGGAGATAGGAAAGGGGAAATGATGGCCAACAGGAGGAGAGGGAAAGAAAAAAGGAGAGAAAAGACACTAAGTGTGACTTTTTCTGTCACTTGTCTTTCCCTTCTGTGTGTGTGTGTGTGTGTGTGTGTGTGTGTGTGTGTGTGTGTGTGTGTGTGTGTGTGTGTGTGTGTCAGTGGTGGAGGTTGAAGGCTGCCATCATCCTCTCAAGGAGAATTTTGTTTTCCAAATTCCTTCACGCTCAGTTGGACATTAAAGTGGGATTAATGGTTAGCGGCATGCTGACTGACGGGGTCAGTCGGACATGGGACGTGGTGTGAAATCACTTCTCTGTGGGCCTGTGACAAATAGCTGACAGGATGGCCATTCCTTCTAAGAAAAAACCTAGCCTGAAAAGTATCTCCTTATATAGCATGTCTGACCATGCAATCCAAAAAGAACTGCATAGCATGCCAGAGGAATTGAAAACTGGAGCATGCACAATTGAGGCAAATGGCCAGAGACCGACCACACATGGAGGACAGCAAAGACAACTCATAGGTGTTTAAATTTGGGCCCGCACCTTCAGAATCAAGACATTGAGGGTCATAATCATGTTTTATCATTTCATAGGTGATCCCCTTCGCCAAAAATGACCAGTGTTGGGCAAGTAACTTTGAAAAAGTAATTAATTATAGTTACTAGTTACTTCTTCAAAAAAGTAACTGAATTAGTAATTGAGTTGCAAGATTCTAAAAGTAATTAATTACTTGAAAAGTAACTATTGTGTTACTTTAAAAAAAAGTTTAACCCTCTGGGTTCCAGGGTATAATTGGCCATTTGATGTTTCCTCCACATTTCACCTTTAAAAACTATTTACTTTGTTTGGTCTCATTCTTTTCAGCACAACCTCACGTGTCTGAATTTACAGTCATGTTTTCATTTTGATATACTGTATTAACACAATTGATCTGAAATCAGACAAAAAACATAAAATCAGAGTAGAAAAAGTGATATTTTCACCGTAACAACCACAAACATGTTTAATGAATCATATTTCATAACTTTCAATGCAAATATAAATTGTCAATTTTAAAATCATATGTACAAGTTTTGCAAACAAAGTTATTTGCAGCCATTTCAAACTGTTTACAGAGCGACAAAAAGAAAAGCCCCAGTGCCTCAGGGAAGAGTAACACATGCTCGTCATTAAAGTTCATAAATAATTCCTGATCACATGTGGGAGGTGCTGTTTCCCAAAGCTCTGATTGTTAGCCCTGCAGGGGGTGTTTTTGTTTTTTCTGATACTAATGTCAGAAATATATATTGCAATATATACGTTTTTAAGGATTTTTTTTTTTTTAAATTAAGACATCAAAAGACATGCAAAGGAAAACATTTTTTAGTGTTTAGATCTTTATGACTCATAGAGTGCTTCAAACACCTGTCCTGTAATAATATATGAGGATGAACCCAAAACATACACATACACATGTGGTCAGACAAGACAAACAAAGTCTATATAACATAAGATAAACACTCAGTCATTAAGTCCAAAATGCAATAAGAAGTAATATATACATCTTTATTGGTCCCAACCAAATGCTCAACACTGTTGATTTACTATGTTATTATTGTATAAACTTGCCCCACAAAAACTAAAAAAAGAGAGGAGAAAGTATAGATACCATGACGGCTATAATTCAGATATAAATTAGCATAACTTCATAATATTCTTCCAAAAGCAAGTTTCAAAAAGTTCTTTTAAAACTGAATAACAGGTGAACATTGCTGTAGGTCCACATGTAAACTGTTCCACAGTTTCACTCCAAAAGTTACAGTTTTTACAGCCGCTAGGACACATTTCTCAATACTTAGGTCACTTTTGCAAAACTCTTCACACAATTCTCCTAACTGACCGTCAGCTTGGCAAAGCAGTTCATTTCACATTCAAAATGCACTACAACTACCAAAACACTTTATTCAGGTCTCAAATAAACTCATTCTTCCAGAACACTAGCAAAGGTTGACAGCCGACAAACACACTTTGTCACCCACAAAACAATGACCTAAAAAACACTAACAACATGTAGCATGACACAGTGTTTTCTTGTGTGAAACAAGGACACATCTCTGTTTATAATTTCAATATATGTTACTGGAATGAATCAGACATCATGCAGAATTCGTTAATATTTGTTTATGTATTTTTAGTTTTTTGCACTAAGAAATCCCAAAATACAAGAATTTGTATACACACCATCCACTGATACACATACAATAGTAATGCTAATCTACTCGGTCTTCTCCATTTGGCCACAGGTTCTCATCCACATCACATCTTATGTCATCCAGGGCAACACACCTAGGAAAGAATCTTCTGGCTGCCAGAATTGAAGGAGTTGAACAATTGAAGGAGTAACACCTGTGCAGATGTTCATCTACAATGAGAATCAGCTGTGGCTGGTTAAACTGCATTTTTAGATTTAAAATATGTTTCAATGAAATATTGCTGTTGGATTTTGCTGTCTTTTCAAGTTTTGCATTGTGTTATTGTTTTGACCATAAGTTTAACATTTTTGAAAACAGTATGTAAGCACATGCAAAATGTCCTGTACGTACAAAGATTTTTGGCAGTTGTTGTGTCTGAGTGAGAAAATAATTCATGAAATTTGAGAGATGTAGTCATTGAATGCATTTTGTGCCAAAACAATGATAACTGATCCTCAGTTTAGCCCACATAGACTTCTGTTGTGCTCACTGTGTGAGGAGTTTTGCAAAAGTGACCTAAGTATTGGGAAATGTGTCCTAGCATCTGTAAAAAACTGTAATCCTGGCAGCCGTTTTCGTCAAGCTTAATGCTGCTGTACATTAACACAGTACAGCACATATGCTTTGGTCTTATTATGGGACTCTCTGCAAAACGAAATAAAACACCGGTCTGTATCCAACTGGCGTCAGTGGAACATTCCACATCCTCCAGTTACAAATAAGGATAAACTTGCAACTATTATCACATTTACTTTGGATCTTTTTCTCAGGCTAAGTAAATCATAAATTACTGTTTGTGAAGTGATGAAGTGTAAATGTGCTGGATCTAGCTCAGAAAGTAGAAGAGGTCATCTGTGCTTTGATTGCTGGCTGATACAGTCTGCATGCCAAAATATCCTTGGGCACAATGCCAAATCCTGATGTGTTCATCCGAGTGTGAATGTTGATAGAAAGCAAAAATGTTTGTGAGAATGAGGATAAAGTAGTATAAATGATTTTTATAGAGCAGAAATTCACTATATAAGAATCAGTCAGTTTAAATGATTATTATTGAATGAAAATGATTTAACTTTTTAGCATTATTCATTAAGTGTTTTATTTGCTCATTATCTGGAAGAAAGATCGGCGTTTGAGGTGCATTAAATACACGAGTGTTCGAGGGGTTTTACAGCCTTAAAACATCTGTAATAATTGTAAAAAATAAAGTTGGCTACTTTGCGGATTTCACCTATGGCAGGTTATAAGATAAGATAACCTTTATTAGTCCCACACGTGGGACTATTTTTAGAACGTAACTCCCGCGATAAACGAGGGACCACTGTACATGACATAAACAATTTGAAATGGCTTCTTTCTGCCCTCGAACAGTATTTACAGCAGCAATACTTTAACTTTTCTTTGGACTTTGTCTCTCTTTTCATTTCTGAATTTAGCCTCTTAAAAGTGCCAAAGATACCATAAGAAATGTGGCATGTAAATGCCCAATGTTTATGCATTTATTTCAGTTTGGGTAAGATTTTAGGCCAAATTAGAATTAGTGCTTAAAATTAGTGGTTCAAATTTGCAGGATGTACAGAGGAGGTCAGGACAGAGGTCTACAGCCATCTGTAAAACATCCTGGAGGCTCTATTGTGGTTTGGGGCTGTATTTCAGCCAGTGGTGTTGGAGAGCTTGTTAAAATGTGTTTAATTATAAATGTACAAAGCTGCCATCAGATTTCCCATCAGTGGCTTTGTTCTTCAGTATGACAGATCTCACACAAACAATAACATCAATTTAATGGCATTTGCTATAAGAAGCAAACCGACAAACCTGTGAATTATGGTGACATCAGCTTATAGTTTGAGGAATTGCGGAGTACGCCGCAAACCAGGAGCGCTCTTTCAGAATTGTTCAGAAACTAATTTTAAATATATTCCTACACCACGTAGCCTTACCCGTTGACATGGGCAAGCCAAATAAGAAAGCAACTCAAGCTCCAGCGGATGATGGTCTCTCTGAAGATTTGGGACATTTGATATAAGGATGTGTGGAGTGTGTTTCACTCCATAAGCAACTTTTGTGTTTTTAGTTCATTCACTCATGTTCACCATATAGTTCAAGGAGAAGCTAAGTGTTTAGGAGGTCCCCCCTTTGTTTTGGGTGAATGGTAGTGAATGTTGAATATAGACAGATAAAGCAAAAATCACAGTATCACTTTTTTACTCAAACAAAAGCAGGTTGGTGAGGTTTTCTATTCAAATTTTACTGCTAAAGCCAGGGGTGCTGCTACAAAAAGATGTGACTTTTCAGTCAGAGGAAAGAATTTCAGATCCAGCAAGGTGTTATGTAATCGTTTGGGGTCACTTGTTCTCAACTCCTTTTATTTTACAATCAGTATACGCTCAATGATTCAATTCAATTTATTTACACAGCGCCAAATACAACAACAGTCGCCTCAACAGTGTTGTTCTAAGTGCTCCATGTTGGGATAATGAGGATTTTTTTCACTAAGCTGTTCACTACTTTGCCTAATCATAACAATTACAACATCAAAGTAGGAGATGACTTTAATAGCGTCCTTTACCCTACACCGTAAAATCCAATTAGTTATCGTTACTTAAAAAAAACATGCAAACCGTTTGCAATAAAAAAAATTAAGGTGTTACGTACCTTAAATAGTTCATATGGGGAAGAACAAAACTATGCTGACGAGTGCAAAGTGGCTTCATTCAGTGAGCGCAGAAACCTGAGAAGGTTAATGACTGTCAGTGTATCGCACATATGTGTGGATGAATTTACATAGATCTAGTCTCTAGTATGAACCCATGGGCTAACAGTTTGAGTGAAGAGTCTTAATGTAGTAAACAATAGATAAGAACTGAACAACTAAATCCACTTATTGACAAGTGAGATTTGCCAAATGTCATCGGTGGAGGCGATGTTGTACACCTTTGATATGTTGTCCAAACGAGCTCATCACAGGATTATGGTGGGAAACCGCCCAAACTGGCCTTAACCCTTTAAAACGGGTCAGAGCGGGCACGCTCCGTTTTGCGCAACTACTTTTAAATCCCGGTAGCACTGCAACCACGTAAGCTAGCGCAATAATTTTTTTTGCATATGAAACCAGAGGAGTTGTACTTACATCTTATGCCATCAGCTTGTCCTCGGTCACGGTTTCCTTCCACATATAGCTTTGCAAAAACTGCATAAAAAGCACTTGCAGCAACAAAAACAATATTCCAGAAACACACTTTGCCGATCCGATCAGCTGCTTGTAACACTTCCTATGTTGGAATAGACGTCAGCCATGACCTGCCTGAAACCGGAAGTGACGTCATTTTCGCGAAAATGTCGTTTTTTACCATCAGGGCCTCATGAGCCTATACTGGTGTTTTTTAAAAGTTATGTTTGACTTTATGACTTTCTGTGTCGTTTCTGCGATGCTTAGGACTCATATTGCACTGCTGGAAATAGTTTATTTTGATGCATATGCTGCTTTTTGCAAATTTGCATCATAATATTTATTTTCGTTTTTCCTGCAGTATATAAGAATTGGTGTATTTAAAAAAAAAAAAACTATGAAGACACTCAAAATAAATTTCCTGTGGTGGGAAACTATTTTGTGCAACTTTTTTGTATTTACAGTTTTGAGGGATAAGCCTCTTAAAATTCTCTAACTAGAAATATATATTAAAAAAACAAAAACGATTTAAAATTTTTTTGTAGTTTATTGCACTTTTTTGCAATTTATGTAATTACTATGCACTTAATGTCATGATCCTGGGTCTGCTGACCCAGCGTTTTGTGTTTAGTTTATGTAGCCTTCAGGTTTCCTAAGTTCATCATAATCATGCCTAGGTGTTTCTAGTTATTTTCCCCTCGTGTTTCCACTATGTTAAGTCTCCCCTGCTTTTCATGTATTTCATGTCTGTGGCTTATGTTGTCAGTTCAGGTTGTCATGTCTATATCTCACTGTGTTTCCTGTTTTATTGTGAAGAGGTCTGGTGTGTCTGTGTTCATCATGTTCAGTTACTCTCCCCCTGTGACGTAATTATGTTCATGTGTCAGCTGGGTTCCCCAGGTGCTGCCACTTCCCTCATTATCCTCCTGTGTCCATTTAGTCTGTGTGCTCTCAGCCATTCTTTGTCAGGTCGTCCGTTGTATTCACCCGTTGTATTCGTCCGTTGTTTCCTATGACTCCGCTCCAGGTATCCCTGTCAGTTTGTTATGTTTAGAGTTTTCTATGTTTTGTTTTAGTTCACCCAGTTTAGGTCATTGTTTAGTTTTCATCGATTCCCTATTATTTTGTACCCTCGTTTCTTGCCTTAATAAACGGCTTGTTTTGTTATTCACATCTCATTTCGGTCTGCGCTTGAGTCCTTCCCTGCAACATACGGTCTGCCCTAGCCAGACCGTGACAGTACGACCTGACCAGTATGGACTCAGCAGACCGCGAGCTCTACGAGCGTCGGGAGGCAGCCTTCGCCCAGCTGGAGGAGGAGCTCCGCTGGAAGCCGTGGCGCGCCCCCGACTATGAGCGGATTTTCCACGGGACTCGGCTAGCTCTCGGAGGTCCCAAGAGCTGCCGTAAGTCCCCGCCTGTTTCCAAGCCTCGTCCGCTTCAAGTGGGAGTTTTTCGTGTGGCTACAGGCGCTCACGCTCCAGCCTCGTTGTCGCCGTGTTGTGCACCAGGGGCTCAGTCGCTCGCACCGCCGGCTTCCTCCGCTCGAAGGAAGCGGCGCGCCCGTCGCCATAAACTGGACAATGCCGAGCTCACGGTGGTGAGTGACATTGACTTTTATTCTCACGTCCCGTCTGACATTAAAAGTAATCAGCTCACTTCTGATCCGTGGGGAACTTCCCTTATGGATGACGACGTGGACTGGGAGGATCCGTTTTGTTTTACTCCCTCTACACAGGGAGGGATGAAAGACAATTCCCGCTCGCCTAAGCCTGCACATACGGTTAAGGGAAAGACTGTTAATTACGTTACCAGGACAAACACACTCGGTTCCGCTTCCGTCTGTTCAGGTTCTGTCAGGTCCGTTTCAGTTATCCCTGAGTCAACCCGCTTTGCTACCACTAACCCACGGATTTCGAAAGCTGTTAAAACTAGGACTGCAAATGCTAAGACTGCTAAACATGAAGTGGACGGCGGGTTCATTTTTGATAGATCCGTTTTTTGTCGACCCTGTATGTGTTGACCCTGAGCCTGCCGTTTCTGCGACTGTTTTTTCTGAGCCTACTCCCGTTCCTGCTCGTGTTTCTCCTCCCGGGGCAACTCGGGCCCAGCGTACCTCTGCACCCGTGTCTGTTCCTCGGGTGGGGGAGACTGAGGCCCAGTTGGCTCTGGTTTCCAGGCCGGCTGAGGCTCTGACCCTTTCTGCACCCGTACCTGCTCCTCGGGTGGGAAGGGCAGTTGCCCAGCCGTTGCCGGTACCTGTTCCGGTCCCCAGGGTGAGGGCAGCCAGGATACAGCCCGTCTCCGCACCTGTACCTACTCCTCGGGTGGGAGTGGCTAGTGTCCGGCATGCTCCTGCACCCATCCCTGTCTCTACTGAGGGCTCAGGAGAATTCGGTCTGCAATCCACACTGCCATCGCTACTGCATGCCTTTCAGTCATTAGCTCAGTCATTAGCTCTGTTAGCAGCCCGGTCCGTAGCTTACATTCCTGTGCTTCCGTTAGCCCAGCCCTTAACCCACTGTGCAGCTCAGTCATTTGCTCCATCACCTGCTCAGCCTTCTGTCCAGCCGGTGGTCTCTACACCTGCTGGTCATGCCTCGACAGCTGGAGGGCCCGAGGGGCCCGCCCAGCCTCATGCCTCGTCAGCTGGAGGGTCCGAGGGGCCCGTTCAGCCTCCTGTCTCCGCTGGAGGGTCCGAGGGGCCCGTTCAGCCTCCTGTCTCCGCTGGGGGGTCCGAGGGGCCCGTTCAGCCACCCGTCTCCGCTGGAGGGTCCGAGGGGCCCGTTCAGCCACCAGCTGCTCCACCGGCAGCCTCGTCCACGTCTGCTGCAGCTCCAGCCTGTGCTTCGCCTGCTGCAGCTCCAGCCTGTGCTTCGCCTGCTGCAGCTCCAGCCTGTGCTTCGCCTGGTCCGGCCTCCGTGTCTTCAGCCTCGTCTGGTCCAGCCTCCGTGTCTTCAGCCTCGTCTGGTCCGGCCTCCGTGTCTTCAGCCTCGTCTGGTCCGGCCTCCGTGTCTTCAGCCTCGTCTGGTCCGGCCTCTGCTTCTGCCTTGTCTGGTCCGGCCTCTGCTTCGGCCTCGCCTGGTCCTGCAGCTGTGTTGCCGCCGCCCAAGCCGCATTTTGCCCCTTGGAATCGCCGGCCGCTTTCCGGGCCATTAGCTGGACATTGTTGCCATCGGGGTCGGCCGCCTGAGCTGTTGAACTGTGACCTGTGGTGCTCGCGACCTCCGGGTCGGCCCCCTGAACCTTGGAACTATGACCTGCTATGCTGTCGGCCTCCGGGTCGGCCCCCTGAGCTCGTGGACTATGGGCTACTGGACCGTTGGCCTCCTGGTCGGCCGCCTGAACCATGTGAACTCTTGTGCTGCTGTCGTCCAGGTAGGCCACCTGAACTGTTTGACCATGAACTCCTGTGCCGTCGGCCCCCGGGCCGGCCCCCTGATCAACTGAACTATGAATTTCTGGACCGTCACCCTCCGGGTCGGCCCCCTGAGGAGTCATGAACTGTACCCTGCGCTCCTGTGCTTTTGGTGGACATTTTGGTTTTGTGGCCTTGTTTCTGGCCCTCCGCCCTGGGCCCCCGCCGCCCGCCCTCGGTGGGTTGTCTTTTGGTTTTGTCTTTTCGGGGTTTTGGGCGTCTGGAATCCGCCCTTGAAGGGGGGGCTCTGTCATGATCCTGGGTCTGCTGACCCAGCGTTTTGTGTTTAGTTTATGTAGCCTTCAGGTTTCCTAAGTTCATCATAATCATGCCTAGGTGTTTCTAGTTATTTTCCCTCGTGTTTCCACTATGTTAAGTCTCCCCTGCTTTTCATGTATTTCATGTCTGTGGCTTATGTTGTCAGTTCAGGTTGTCATGTCTATATCTCACTGTGTTTCCTGTTTTATTGTGAAGAGGTCTGGTGTGTCTGTGTTCATCATGTTCAGTTACTCTCCCCCTGTGACGTAATTATGTTCATGTGTCAGCTGGGTTCCCCAGGTGCTGCCACTTCCCTCATTATCCTCCTGTGTCCATTTAGTCTGTGTGCTCTCAGCCATTCTTTGTCAGGTCGTCCGTTGTATTCACCCGTTGTATTCGTCCGTTGTTTCCTATGACTCCGCTCCAGGTATCCCTGTCAGTTTGTTATGTTTAGAGTTTTCTATGTTTTGTTTTAGTTCACCCAGTTTAGGTCATTGTTTAGTTTTCATCGATTCCCTATTATTTTGTACCCTCGTTTCTTGCCTTAATAAACGGCTTGTTTTGTTATTCACATCTCATTTCGGTCTGCGCTTGAGTCCTTCCCTGCAACATACGGTCTGCCCTAGCCAGACCGTGACACTTAATGCATACATATTATTACAATTTGAGCTATAATGGTTGTATTGATGTATAGCAACTTGAAATGCTCCCAGAAATGGCACTACAGCATGTAAAAATATAATATAAGCTCTGGCAGACTTGGTTCTATGGTAGGTCTTAAAGGGTTAAACGACCCACTTCTCTCTCTCCGGCCAGAAATACCAACTTATGTCATGTGTTCACCTTGATAAATGTAAGCGTGTTCCTCCTTGCGTTCATGTTATGTGGTCATGTTAATGGAGTGTAAGCTGCTTCTTCATTGCATATGTATTTTATCATCAGGTTTAACTCTGCCTCTTTGCACTGAGCTGTGGATTCAAACTATCTCAATCCTGCTTCTCCCCAAAAATAATTTCACATGTAACCATTTGTATATGTGTGTTTTCTACTCATTAATCTAATTGTTAGTTAGTTTCTCTCATTTCTAAACCTGCATAAGTTCAGCCTTCAATTCAATTTTCCCATATGCATTCACTATATAATGTCCAGGTTCACCTCTTACTGTTCTCACAGTTTCCTGTGGGGCCTCGCAGATCAACACAGGCCCAAATCAGCTGTTTCTTCTCTCCATTGCTTCTCTCTCGATCTTTTCAGTCTTTTCTTTAATGATTACTCCAAGCATGGCAAATCTGAAAATCAGTGTCCAGTGCTTCCTGTCACACACACAGCCACACAGACTCATATTTTCTGTTTCTCTCTTTCCTGTTCCTACAGACTAATCGAACTCTTATTTTTTTGTATTTACAGTCTATAAACCCTCTGTATTCTCTCAACACAATGTGCACCTTTAATCATTCATCCAAATAACAATTTTACACTTCACTTATACATTCACACCTATATCACTAAAGACTGCCAGTAACTGCCAAGATAAATTATTTCCATTACCATATCACCTCTTCAAAACTGGTATTATTCACCATTTCCATATCACAGTTTCCAAACCTCAGTACTGGTACACCTAACTTTTTCCTTGATTAATTTAAAAGCCTCTAAGCCCAGGTTCAACCTTGCTGGTCAATCAACCTGCTTCAGGAACGCCCTCACCGATAGCAGTCAAATTTCTAGGCCCTAATTCATTTATAACCACAACAGGAAGCTCCACCTCCAGCATCTAAGTATCCCACTTCCGCCTTACAGCTTTACTTAAAGCTCACCTGTCAGTCACGTTGAAATGGTCACGGCCGAGTCTAACTCTTCACTCAAACAGCGCAGTAAAAAAGTCGCCCCTGACCACTTGGTTTTTAACGGGTGCTCGAAGTCCCGCGGGTACCACCCAAACGCCAGGCCTGGTGACATATCCGCCACCAGGAGTCGCTGTCACACGCTGAGCACCTGCGCTCCTCGGAGCCTAACTCCTGTCCTAGATTAATTTAAATCATTTTAAAAGCATCACTGTGGACTATAACAGCCCGTTTATTATCTGATGCCCGAGTCCAACTCTGCTAATCAATACAGGGATAAAATCCCCTAACCAAATACCCTAACCTTGTCACGATCCTGGGTCTTGTGACCCAGTGTTTTGAGTTTTAGTTCTTTTGATGTTTATAGTGTATGTTTAAGCTTATTAGGTTTCCTATGTTCATTTGCTTATTAGCTCCCCCTTGTGTTTTCAACCCCTGTGAAGTCTCCCTTGCCCTTCGTGTGTTTCATGTCTGTGTGTCTTATGTTGTCATGTCTGCCTCTCATGTTTCCTGTTTTATTTTGAAGAGATCTCGTGTTTTTATATTATGGATTATGTTTTGAGTCCTTTGTTGTGCTGTTTCCTGTTTCCCTAGATTTCAGTTATGGTTATCATAGGTTTAGTTCTTTGGCTTTGTAATATGGCTTCCCTGTGTTCAATGTTGTGTCTACTGTGACCTTTTTGTACCATGTTTCTGGTCCCTAAGTTCTGTCTTCTCAGTTGCTGTTAAGTTTGCATGTTTAGAGTTCAGTCAGTGTGTTTCCTGTTTTACTTTGAAGGTCCTGTGTATTTGTCTATTTCTGTGTATTTAAGCCCTGTGTTTCTCTTTGTCAGTGTCGTAGTCTCCCTCATGGCTGTGTTTCCTTGCGTGTCAGTTTATCCATGTCCCAGTTTAGTTTTCCATGCCATTCTGCAATAAAGCAGCCTTTTGAGTTTAATTTCGTTGTCGTGAGTTTTGCGTTTGGGTCCTTCTCCTGCCTGTACACAGCCGAAACATGACAAACCGAAACTCTTTTCTTGGCTGACATAACACACACACATAACACACCAACTTCAAACATACGTCGCAACAATTAAAAAAAAATCCACCACAATATTAACAACCATGAGCTTTCATCAAATATCCCCAAACTTTACTTTTATTTATCCCAAATTACCCAAAATTATCATGGACATGTCACCTGAAATCTACTTAACTGATTTTATAATTTAGTTTAATTTCCTCTACTGAGCCACTTTAATGGTAACAATCATCAATTCAGTGGACAACTAATTTAGAATTCATCCAATGTGCACAATTTTCAACAGGCTTGCGCTTACCTATACTCTTTTAGACCGGTCTGTTGTCCACCTCATATCAGATCGTACCTTAAGGTCCAAATTAGTCCCCTAAGCCGCACAAGAATCCCAGGTCACTGGCACCAAGTATTAAAAACGGTTCTTTCGGATTCTTTAGGGCCAAGAAAACATGGCTCAAAAGTGGTCTTTTACTTTAAAAATGATCTTTAATTTACATATTCCAGAATGTGGAGACCTGAACACAAAACACACAACCCCAGATCTGAAGCACAAATGGAAGCCTAGTTATTTATATACTTGCTCTCACTTCACACCACCCTTTAAGTTTCGATCAAACAGCCTAGTTGGTTTCACTTTCACTTCATTCTAGCTGCAAAAGCACGCTCTGCAAAAGCATGCAGTTTCCTGACAGCACTTTTTGGCACAGAGTGTACTCAGAGTTAGGCCTTTCTCATATGACGCAATATAATCAGCATATAAACATTTGAGATGATAAATTTAAACCTCAACAATATATACCAACAAGACAGCGTACATCACTGTGACAACAGTGTTTGTTTTCATTCAAGGGCTTTATGGTTTTTCCTATAATACCTGGTGGGCTGCTCTCTAGTCAAAATGCCCGGGCCGATTTTTTGTCCCAGTCCAGCCCTGGCTCCCAGGAAGATTGCCTCGGGTATGCTTTTATCCACACCTGACTAGGTGTGGCCAATTAGCACCAGCTGAACACATTGAGATGATTAGGGGCTGCAGAGGTAGGTAACACCTCCTCCCTAAAAAGGGTTCCTCTAGGACCCCTAAATATATTAAAAGCCCCTCTGAAGCCTCCAGGTCCTTGACCCACAAACCTGAAATAAAAGTAAAAGCTAGCAGAAGCACAGTGTTCACATTATAATTAGCATCTTTAAGCATGGATGCCCCTGCATGAGGATTTGAAGTTGCCACACTTAAGACAAAGTAACATATGACCTCCGCTTCAGGACACCTACACTAGGAGATGCCGGACTAGAGCAGCGCAGATACTGAAGGACCCGTCCCATCCAGGCAACAAACTGTTCCAACTTCTGCAATCTGGTAGAAGGTTCCGCATCTTCCGGGCAAGGACAGAGAGACTCAAGAGGAGCTTCTATCCCCAAGCCATCCGTGCCCTAAACACACACACCCGCCCTCTCACATCATCTATAATTGACTGAGACAGGACTCTTCCAGACACTAAACCAAGGCACAATGTACATTTCAATTCCTTTAATTTTAAATATGTTTATATTGTCTATCCTGTAAAATAGTCAGATGTCTATTCATATTAATGTACAGAATTCACCTGCTTGCTGCTACTACTGCACATTCACCCAGTGTATATACTATATATATATATATATATATATAGTTATATACTTGTTATTTATATACTTGCTCTCACTATATATATATATATATATATATATATATATATATATATATATATATATATATACTTGTTATTTATATACTTGCTCTCACTATATATATATATATATATATATATATATACATATATTAGGGGTGCAACGATACACAAAATTCACGGTTCGGTTGGGTTCGATACTTTGGTGTCACGGTTCGATATTTTTTCGATACAAAAACATGTTCATGCATTTTTAATTTGTCATTTATTAAAATTATAAATATATATTTTAACTCAAAAGTACAGTTTTTAAATTTAACCCTAACCCTTGTGCGTGTTTTTTATTTTGACAGCGAATGCGCACCTGCGGACCACTTATGTGCAGCCCTGGTTATTTAGCTCATCATATCGCAGCCACAGAAATTCTTTTGTCCATGAAACCATAAAGCTGCACTTTCTTTTTGCCTTATAGTCTCATTTGTCATAACTTCTCCGTTTTGTGGTAAGCTTTTCTTTGGCTGTCACTTCTTCACCCTGACCTGTCTTATTTGGCTCAGCAGAACTGAAATGCTTTTACACGCTCACTCACATAAGCTCAGCGATTCTCTGCGCGATCAACCTCTCACATGTGTAAGCTGCGGGAGATTTCACTTGTCATGTTTGCATAGTAAGCTAACGATTAATAAGACGATGTCAGAGGAATTGGTGCACAAATTATCATCACTCACAGATCAGTGCTGTCGCTCTCTATACACAGTTCGCACGATTGCAAAGTGAAAGCAAAAAAACAAGCGCAAATTCAAACGCGACTTCAATATGTCACATATTGACAGTGGCTCACCGATGCCAATGACATAATTACCCAGCTACATTTCTGAAAGAATGCAAAAGCATTGACATATATTTTTCCTACAATAGCCCGACAGGCAGGGCAGAGATAGATTTTGGTAGCCCGACTGAAAAAAATCGCTAGCTCCAGGACGTCGGGCTAGCGATATTGCGAGCCCTGTATCTGATTGAGGAATCACTCATCTTTGGAAAAGAGAGTTTATTACAGAGAAATGGCTCTTTCCAAAATAAAAGCTATACTATCCGCTTCTTCTGGGCTATATTCTCAGCAGCATAAGGAGAATCATGTGCTAACAGCTGTCTAAATGACTCGGCTAAAGTTAGTAGCATGCTTGCTTTTTTTTTGTCTGCTTCCACTTGTCTTTGCACTAGGATGATGTCGGCGTAAATGTGCAGTCATATTCGTTGTGTTCCCACTAGTGCTTTCAGGTTAATCTCGTTGAAATGACCTTAACGCCACAACACGGCAAATCTCCGTTAACGAGCTACCGCCGATCGCCCCGTGCATGGGGCTAGACGGCCAACACGTTAACGAGCTAACTGCGCTAACACACTAGTTCCCACCCATGTAATTGAGCATTGCATGGCACATCCAACATACTGTTTTACTTTAGTCCATGACTCGCTTACCTTCAGGGTCATACGTCACATGAAAACCAAAATAATTCCAAACGCCAGATCTGAATGAGGTTCAATTTGCCTGTTGCAAGTAGAGCTTAACTTCTGTCTCGCTAGCTTGCCCTGCGCTCTTCCTTCTGACTATGCTGTCTGTGTTGAGCGCTCAGTGGATCTGCGCTCGACAGTGCAGCCTAGGCGGAGTAGTCGAACGCAGATTCACTGAGCGCTCAACACAGACAGCATCGTCAGAAGGAAAATTGATAAAATAAATTACAAATGTTGTATTGTTCGATACATATGCGTACCGAACCGAAAGCACTGTATCGAACGGTTCAATATCGATACGAATATCGTTGCACCCCTAATATATATATATATATATATATATATATATATATATATATATATATATATATATATATATATATATATATAATGTTCTTCCTCTACACCCCCCCCCCCCCCCCCCCCACACACACAATTTTTGCACATGTCGAGGAGCGTGTCAGGCTACATTTCACTGTGTGTTATACTTGTATAACTCTGCATGTGACAAATAAAGAACCTTGAACCTTGAACCAACACAAAAGAGTACAACAGTCACAAACTCAAAATGATTACTTGACCTGCTACAACACAAAACCAAAAGTAGCAACAAATAACCACAACCAAGTGATCTGTTGTCTCCACCACACAAATGGTCACATACAAATGGCCTTATACCACAATAGGTTACTTTAATGCACAAGGTTCTGTAAAGCAAGCATACTAGGCTCAGCACCCCTCAGTGTTATTACCTTCACCTGGCCAACAACACTCACAAATGATCCAACAAAAGTAGCCATATTCCCCACAACACTAAAGGTCACAGCACAAAACACTCACCTCATGAGGATGTCATTAACATCCATCAACACTGACATATTAGATGCACACACATGATGTACACACTATGCCAACTTAAAAACAGCCTACCTGCCTCACCCATGAGACCATAGTTAACAAATGTCTTAATCCCCTGCCAAGTTTGGTGCCACTGGTTCACTTTGAGCAACTCCCAACCTAAAATGCTAAAAACAATAAAACTTTACCTATTTAGTCTTCAGTGATGTACTGGGCTTGAGGCAACTTGAAACGCAAACTCAAGGGCAGGCAGCAGACCAGGGGTACAGTCCCGCACCAAACCCTGAAGCGTACCCACACCCAGGATAACCACCAAACACAACAAATTAAAACAATAAAGCAAAACAACAAATAAGTGCTTCGCTGGAAGGGCAGCACAGCCACCCAGCTGAAACACACTTACTAAAGGGACGTTGCTCAATCACAGTGAACACCTTCACTCACCCACTTAAAAGCAATAAAAAAAAACCTGATATCCAGTCTCCACAAAAATGTCCAAGCGATCCCGGACGAGCCCCCATTTATGTTACGACCCGGCTCAAAAGCCGCAACATAAAAAAAAAGAGATGAATACCAGAGTGTTAGTGAGAAGAGGTTTTATCTTAAAATGGAATACCAGGTTGGCTAAAATGGCTGGTGCGACCAAGGCAAAGACAAGTGGGCTCCCGGGAAGATTGCCTCAGGTATGCTGTTATCCACACCTGACTAGGTGTGGCCAATTCGCACCAGCTGAACACATTGAGATGATTAGGGGCTGCAGAGGGATGTAACAATGCATGTATGGTTAGTTATCCCCCTGGATGCCCTCTGTCATCACAGCTGAGAAGAAGAAAAAGGACTGTATTAAAAATTATCAGAGTGCTAAAACAGAGCTTTTCCCTGTTTGCTAATGATAAAGGATATTCTTTAAATGAAAGATAAATCAAAATCTCCACTCACAAAGAGAAGAACAAAATCAGCATTATCTCAGGGTAGGTTAATTAGATAAAAATAACTGATGATTATTATTATAACATGAATGCATTATTATTAACCGTTATTGTCCTTTGATTTTGCTTTGCACTTGCCAAATTGCTTTAATAACATTTCTTGCAATTAAAGTCTAAATTGTGGACACTTTTTAACCCTTTGTGAAACAGTAAAGGAAAATATCTAGGTATTCATCTTTAATAGTGCAAATACCTTTTACAGGTTACTCTGGCCCTTTAAATACAACACTTCCTTGCGGCCTACTGTCCAGACATGTAAAATCATTATCTGCTGGGTAAAATTCATAAGATCAGAGGTTAGGACTTTTTTAGCAGACAGCCTAAACAGACTTGTATAGGGGTCGTGGGTCCTGTAGATGGACCACTTGTTTTGAAGTCCAATGCTAGCTATTAACAGGCTGTGTGCTGCTTTCTGAAACAATGCATGGATGCAAAAACTACAAAGATGTGAAATTAAAGCTATCTCATCTAATCTCATTTTACTGTTCAGAGAGTATGGACTGAGATGATGAGATGAGATAGCCTTTATTTGTCAGTTGCAAGTCTTTTGCCCACAACCGAGATGACAGACCTTGCCAACCATACATACAATACACAAACATCACATTGGGGAGACAGGTGTGTAACATAAAAGGATAATACAGGAATGCACAGATATCAACACATCACAGCACAATAAACACAGACAGCAACATGGGAAAGAGTTCCAGTGTGTACATCTGATCTGGGACCGCTGCAATCTTCGACTGCGCCTCCAGCTGACCCGATGTCCACATCATGGGGGAGGTAAGCGTTGGAGGTGGCGTTGGATCCGGGGTAGGGAGGGTGATGCGTCAGTGAGTGCTTATCAGTATATGTATGTGTGTGTGCGTGTCCATAGTTCAGTTGAGACAGTGTCCTTCGCCCCGCCAGGCTAAGTAAACAGTCTTCCAGCCAACCCAGGTGGCCTTGCATAGAATGGGAAGGAACAGACTCAACACAGTCGTTATCAGGGAGTTTTTGTTCAGCTCCGGCCTTGCAGCTGGCGCCAAAGGGGTATCCGCATAAGTGATGGTATTTTTACTTTAGTGCGAACAGCTCTAAGCGCTAAGAAGTTACCATCAGTGATTTAGGACATAGTCCACAAACTTGCAGCCCAAAGGCATTATGTAACAAAAGGTAGTGGTATCAAGTTGTTAATGACTGGACGGAGTCTAGCGGTTTGGTTGTGTCACGAATGTTATAAGCTGGTTTAATCCTCCAACTTAAGGAATGTCTGTGGTAATTTGTACCACTTGTTTAAACATTACAACTTTCACCAAACTATCAGGAATCAGTCACCACAGCTATTTACTGCCACTGGTCAGTTAGAATAGGTAACATGCACTAAATAGCTTATTGTCATATCATTACATGAAGTAGCAAAGCAACACATTTCTTAGTTGCTTTTTCTCCACAGACTCATAGTTAACCCACCAGATCATATACTGCGTGTTGCACACAGACATCTGCTAAATGTGACACTGTACTTGCTGTATATAAAGTATGCATAGCATATACATTTTAACATGAAAGGCTATAAGGAAGGGGCGATCGTGGCTCAAGAGTTGGGAGTTCGCCTTGTAATTGGAAGGTTGCCGGTTCGAGCCCCGGCTTGGGCAGTCTCGGTCGTTGTGTCCTTGGGCAAGACACTTCACCCGTTGCCTACTGGTGGTGGTCAGAGGGCCCGGTGGCGCCAGTGTTCGGCAGCCTCGCCTCTGTCAGTGCGCCCCAGGATGGCTGTGGCTACAATGTAGCTGCCATCACCAGTGTGTGAATGGGTGGATGACTGGATATGTAAAGCGCTTTGGGGTCCTTAGGGACTAGTAAAGTGCTATATAAATACAGGCCATAAGGACTGACTCACTTTTCAAGCCAGACCCTGTATTTAAAATCTCAGTCTCATCTCTCTCAGTCTCAGTACATCAACTCAAATCTTTATTGAACATCATGGTGGCGCTGCAGCTTCATAGCCGATTTGGCTCTGCATTATGGAAAAGACCTACGCTAGCTATGAAAATTATGAAAGTACTAGATTTTTGGACTGTTCAGAAAGCCGACAGAAAGAGGCCATCATTACTTTAAGTTCTCCTTCACAAATGCTGCCACTGCTGTGACAAACACTAACACCCACATACAACATTTGGACAGAGTTGTGTTTATTGTTTTCTTTGTGTAAAGAGGATTCACTGTGCTAAAACGTGTGGGTTGATATCATATGTTTTCCTGAAGCCACAGCAGGTGTGAGAATCCTCTGAATCAGCCATAGTGTGCATACATATGTGTGTATATTTTTTGATTGTGTAAATGATCTTAATCGGCCTCTTTTTCCTTTTTCTTCCTCACTCTCATTCTTGCCTCAGTCAAAATCATGAGTAAATACAATTGAGTTTTATCCACAAAGGCTCATATTTTCAAAATGTTGCAACACCTCTCTCTGTATAATATGTTCATCTCTGAGCTTCTATATTGATATATCATTAAAAATTACCGACATGAGCATACACTTGAGTCTTTGCCCCAGCTGCAAGAGAGGTGTACCACCGGCAGAAATGGTGACTTGCAACAGCGGATGTGACATCAATTGGACATCAACTATGTGGCAGGCATCGAACAGTGGGTGCAATTCGGCCCTAACCCCTCTACATCATACTTGCTTACTTGCCAAGGTGGTTAGTGAGCAAAAACAAATCTGTTAAGAGGGCTCACTTACTTGCTAATGGTAGCTTTATTTCTTCAAACATTCAGATCATAACTAATCTAAGAGCAGTCAGAGCAAATCCTGTGGCTGCTAGTTTAGCACTAGACACCCATTAAAGACCAGAAGTTTATCCACAAATGTTGTCCTTACCACTTGACAAGCTCATGTCTTTGTTAATGGACACATCCATTAAAACAAACAGGGGTTACAAATTCCAATGAGTTCTGAGTTAAGCGCAGTGAAGTCGGATTTCAGATATAATAGCAAGTTTGAACTGAAAACCACATTAAACTCCAATCTCACTTCATTTCTGCTTAATGACTTGGTATTCAACACTATTTAGCTGCTAGTGCACTGTGTGACATGATAAAGTGCAGCTTTTCAGATGAAGATAATAGTAAAACTAATAAAAAGTGTTTTTGTCATGGTTGTCTGTCTCCACGGCTATCTCACTCAGGGTCATGTTTGTTACTGTTTCTCTCTCCATCTAGCTCCTCTCCACCTGGGTGGAAATCACTGCAGGAAGGGCTGGGTTTAAAAAATCGATTTCCCCAATTTCAATCAATTTCGATTGAAATAATGCAATATCGATTCATTAAATCCTGAATCAACTTTTAAATATAAATGTATTTTGCCAGAAATGCCAGGATCTCAGGTTAAAGCTCACAAAACTGTTTCAACAACCTCCAATCAACTAAAACAGTAAATGATTAAAGAGCAAGTAAATGGATTCCTCAAAAATATGTAAACAAAGCGTGTATCCCCCTGTCCCGTCAGGTGCTGAAAGCCCACATCTCACAAACATCTCACAGATTCTGAAGCTGCAGGTTTCTTCACTCTCTGACCAAAATTCACTAAACCAGCAGCAAAAGAAGATCAAGACTTCACATTTGATAAACACTGTCGTTCCCTCTTACTTTGGCGATTTTGTTTCCATCACAATAAAACTCAGTGTACTTCAAGACCAGTTTACCATAAAAATGTCTATATTTGGCATTATTCACTTGCTTTTTACGCACCAGTCTACCGTTGTGTACAGCGTTGTTGCCCACAAAATGACCTCCAACAAGAAACCCTCATTTCTGCTATTCAACACTGAAGAAATTTAAACTCATAACAAATTATGACAAATTGCAAAACTATAAACTGTGTCTTTAATAAAACCTCTGTAACTTCACTTCAGCAGCATCAGGTAATGTTCATACAGGGAGTGCAGAATTATTAGGCAGATGAGTATTTTGTCCACATCATCCTCTTCATGCATGTTGTCTTACTCCAAGCTGTATAGGCTCGAAAGCCTACTACCAATTAAGCATATTAGGTGATGTGCATCTCTGTAATGAGAAGGGGTGTGGTCTAATGACATCAACACCCTATATCAGGTGTGCATAATTATTAGGCAACGTCCTTTCCTTTGGCAAAATGGGTCAAAAGAAGGACTTGACAGGCTCAGAAAAGTCAAAAATAGTGAGATATCTTGCAGAGGGATGCAGCAGTCTCAAAATTGCAAAGCTTCTGAAGCGTGATCATCGAACAATCAAGCGTTTCATTCAAAATAGTCAACAGGGTCGCAAGAAGCGTGTGGAAAAACCAAGGCGCCAAATAACTGCCCATGAACTGAGAAAAGTCAAGCGTGCAGCTGCCAAGATGCCACTTGCCACCAGTTTGGCCATATTTCAGAGCTGCAACATCACTGGAGTGCCCAAAAGC
The DNA here is from genome assembly GCF_964374335.1 of Astatotilapia calliptera. Lineage (NCBI taxonomy): Eukaryota > Metazoa > Chordata > Actinopteri > Cichliformes > Cichlidae > Astatotilapia > Astatotilapia calliptera. The sequence goes on from NC_137426.1 coordinate 38,076,777, forward strand.
ACAAGGTGTGCAATACTCAGAGACATGGCCAAGGTAAGAAAGGCTGAAAGACGACCACCACTGAACAAGACACACAAGCTGAAACGTCAAGACTGGGCCAAGAAATATCTCAAGACTGATTTTTCTAAGGTTTTATGGACTGATGAAATGAGAGTGAGTCTTGATGGGCCAGATGGATGGGCCCGTGGCTGGATTGGTAAAGGGCAGAGAGCTCCAGTCCCACTCAGACGCCAGCAAGGTGGAGGTGGAGTACTGGTTTGGGCTGGTATCATCAAAGATGAGCTTGTGGGGCCTTTTCGGGTTGAGGATGGAGTCAAGCTCAACTCCCAGTCCTACTGCCAGTTTCTGGAAGACACCTTCTTCAAGCAGTGGTACAGGAAGAAGTCTGCATCCTTCAAGAAAAACATGATTTTCATGCAGGACAATGCTCCATCACACGCGTCCAAGTACTCCACAGCGTGGCTGGCAAGAAAGGGTATAAAAGAAGAAAAACTAATGACATGGCCTCCTTGTTCACCTGATCTGAACCCCATTGAGAACCTGTGGTCCATCATCAAATGTGAGATTTACAAGGAGGGAAAACAGTACACCTCTCTGAACAGTGTCTGGGAGGCTGTGGTTGCTGCTGCACGCAATGTTGATGGTGAACAGATCAAAACACTGACAGAATCCATGGATGGCAGGCTTTTGAGTGTCCTTGCAAAGAAAGGTGGCTATATTGGGCGCTGATTTGTTTTTGTTTTGTTTTTGAATGTCAGAAATGTATATTTGTGAATGTGGAGATGTTATATTGGTGTCACTGGTAAAAATAAATAATTGAAATGGGTATATATTTGTTTTTTGTTAAGTTGCCTAATAATTATGCACAGTAATAGTCACCTGCACACACAGATATCCCCCTAAAATAGCTCAAACTAAAAACAAACTAAAAACTACTTCCACAAACATTCAGCTTTGATATTAATGAGTTTTTTGGGTTCATTGAGAACATGGTTGTTGTTCAATAATAAAATTATTCCTCAAAAATACAACTTGCCTAATAATTCTGCACTCTCTGTATGCTGATTCATGGTTTTCTTCAGATTCTGTTCTACAGCAGGAAGTTAAGGGTTTTCAGAGTTTATTTAGATTATGCTTCAAAATATCTGTCCCAGTAAGTACCTGGCATGGCTGCCAGGGTTTGCTTCTATGTTCCTACAATCATACAGAGTATGACTTTATGACTGATTTGTCTTACTCACATACACTAACAAACAACAATACAATACAATACAATTTTATTTATATAGCACATTTAAAAAACCACAGGTATGCCAAAGTGCTTCACAGAATGAGTTAAGAGCAATAATAAATACAAATATAAAATACAAAATACAAATAAAATATACTAACAGGCGGGTGACATAACTAACCAATAATACACCAGGCATAGTAGGCACCAGTGAAGTCCACACACAATGCTGAAGGTTAAAACATTATAAACATTAACAAAGTGATAAAGATAAGTTCCAGTACACTAAAAATGTGGGCTCTAGGAGGCGGGCAAAGCAAGACTAAACAAATAAGTTTTTAATCGAGATTTAAAAGATTGAATTGAATCAGACGCCCGAATAGCTAGGGGGAGGTTATTCCAGAGGTAGGGTGTGACAGCGGCGAATGCGCGGTCACCTCTGGTCTTGAGCCGAGATCTAGGTCTTAAAGCACCTGGGAGTTATGGAGCACTGAGATCGGCCAATAAAACTAACGTATCTACCACACCCACACACAGATCCACTGGTTACTATGGATGTACAAATATAAATGTGTGAACATTTGTCCGCAAGTAAGGTGGCAGATTGTAATTTGGTGAATGAGAGCAGGGAGTCAAGCCCTTCAAATGCGAGTAAGCTGCATGTACTAATTTGTGATTTCCCATGAACAGGTCTCCAGGGTAAAGGCAGCAATCATTAACAAAGTCTGGAGTACATTATTCCAAAATGCACATTCCTCAGTCACCCTGCTGCACATGGAGAAATACAAGACTAAGCTGATTTATATTGGCTGTAACAGTATACCTTGAGTAAAGTAACAAGACAACAGCTCCTGCTGGTGAAAAGAAGATCACTGTCTCTGCATTAAAAAGCTGAGAAAGACAGGAATATGAAACAAGAAGAATAGTGATTTTTTTTCTTACCACTGATCCTTAATAACATGCAGGAGAAATCTGCATGACACCCATGGTGATGAATTACTTTAACCAGTTAAATATGCATTAAGCATAATCCCTGCACAATCAAGCACTAGTTGTCATGAGTGCAGGGTTCAATCACAGTGAGCTGATTTCCTGACAGTGAGATTGTGAGCTTCAGAGTCAGTACATCTCACAAAGCATTTAGTAAATATTTGGTGACAGTCTTGCATGAATAGCTGGGATGTTGTCTGACATACTGCCATATAGAAATTGCCAATTTTTCCAGATGGAGTTTCTAATTCAGCATGTTCAACTGTGGTGGGATGTACTAGAGAGATACTTACAAACAGTTCATAGGGGGTTTGGGCTGTCACTTACACTGAGCATTTGGCAAGGCAGAGATGGCTCTGTCCTGTCGTAGCTAAGTAATTGTGTGGTTTGGTGGAAAGGTTTAACATCCATCCATCCATTCTTTACTGCTTATTTGTTGTAAATTTTCAAAAAGTGCCTCAGAAGAATGTGAACATGATGTCAACAATTTCTGTGAAGCCTAAAAGTGGGCCTTTGAAAAAAAACACCTGCGTGTTTGATTACATGTAGGGGTCCATTCGAGACAGACAGCCATAGAAACAAATATACAATAAAACGAAATGTGAAATATCCTTGATTTAAGTTCAAAATAACAGTTTTATCAATGCAATAAAGTTTTGGTTTGGGGGTCCGTATGGAGGCCAAAACATAAACAAAAAAGTAGAAAACTCTTGCCTTGGAGACTAAACTTTCCTGAGCAGCAGCAATTGAGCATGTCACTTATTACTGTGTAGACAATCTGCCTGCCTTTGTCTCAGGATGCCTTCTCTCTGCAGACTGAATGAATATCTAGCAGATGGCAGATCCTCCTTGGAGAGAAAATGACTTATGTGATGGCTAACCTGAGCTGGATAAAGAAGTAAACACAATAGGATCCACCAGCTGGTTAGTGCACCAGAGACTCCGAAAAACAAGTTTGTGTGCTAGCAGAAATTTCTAATTGATTTGTATTCCCCTGACACACCAGCTGCTGATACCAGTGTAGTGAAACCAAGTCTCAGCCTTCATCTGAGGTAGACTGCTGATTTTGAAGAGCAACAAAATGGTTTATTGTAATGTCACAACTTAGAATTACCAACCAGTGTTAGTTGAGGCCAAGGTGATGACCTACACTAACACTCTAGAGCAGGGGTGTCCAACTCCAGGCCTCGAGGGCTGGTGTCCTTCGATAACACCCAGGGTCAGCACACCTGAATTAGGGCTGCTCGATTATGGCAAAAATGATAATCACGATTATTTTCACTGAAATTGAGATCACGATTATTTGACGATATTTATTTAACCCTTTAAGACCTACTATAGAACCAAGTCCACCAGAGCTTATATATTTTTTTTACATGCTGTAGTGCCATTTGTGGGAGCATTTCAAGTTGCTATACATCAATACAACTGTTATAGCCCATATTTTAATAATATGTATGCATTAAGTCCATAGTAATTACATAAATTGCAAAAAAGTGCAATAAACTACAAAAAAAATTGAAAATTGCTTTTGTTTTGTTTACATATATTTCTACTTGGAGAAATTTAAGAGGCTTATCCCTCAAAACTTTAAATACAATAAAGTTGCAAAAAATAGTTTCCCACCACAGGAAATTTATTTTGAGTGTCTTCATAGTTTTATTTTGGAGATACAGCAATTTTTATATACTGCAGGAAAAACAAAAAACAATCCTATGATGCAAATTTGCAAAGAAAACAGCATGTGCATCATTTCACTGTGGGAAGTGTTACGAACAGCTGATAGGAACGGCAAAGCGTGTTTCTGGAATATTATGTTTTTGTTCCTGCAAGCGCTTTTTATGCAATTTTTGCAAAGCTATATGTGGAACGAAACCGTGACCGAGGACAAGCTGATGGCATCAGATGTAAGTACAACTCCTCCGGTTTCATATGCAAAACAAATTATTGCGCTAGCTTACACGGTTCAGGTTCTACAGGGATTTAAAAATAGTTACGCAAAACGGAGCGTGCTGCTCTGACCGGCTTTAAAGGGTTAACAATGACTTTAAAAAATAATATAAAATAGTGTGCAACACCACTGAAGTTTTTTTTTTTTTAACTCTTTTCAACCAACGGCAGTCACTCTCCAAATAACTTCTGCTTAGCTTTCCGAGCTTCCCTCGGGTCCTCTTAATCAGCGGTCGCCAACCTTTTTTGCGCCACGGACGGTTTATGCCCGACAATATTTTCACGGACCGGCCTTTAAGGTGTCGCGGATAAATGAGGGAGGGGCTAATAATCGGCTCAGTCATTTTTAATGATCGTTGAAAGCCCAGATCGTAATCGTGATTAAAATTCGATTAATTGAGCAGCCCTAACCTGAATCACATGATTAGTTCATTACCAGGCTTCTGGAGAACTTCAGGACATTTTTAGGAGGTCATTAAGCCATTTAAATCAGCTGTGTTGGATCAAGGACACATCTAAAGCCTGCAGGACTCCGGCCCTCGAGGCCTGGAGTTCGACACCTGTGCTGTAGAGTATCTCGTTAGACTCCAGGTTTCTAAGATTTTTAGAGCTGAGTACAATAAGCTCAGTTTAATCTGAATTTAGAAGGCAGGAAATAACTGGTCATCCAGGTCTTTATGTCTAAAGACATACCTGCAGATTAACTCACTGTGTGTCTCATCTGGCTTCATGGATAGATAAAGCTGAGTAAATCTGCATTATATTTAAGATTCACACTCTGATCAATAGTAGGACTTCTTTGAGCAGTCTTATGGGAATGGAGTCTAATAAGACACATTCATGATTTAGCGGAAGTGATTATTGAAATTTACTCAGAAAGATCAATTAGAGAGACGAAATAAATATTAAGAGGATTGAAGGTAGCTGTATGTAACGATTGATCCATTAGATGTTTATGAATACTGTCCCCTGTAAAAGTTAACATTTTGTTTGTGAAGAAATTCATGGAGTTATTACTAGTTAAGGTTAATAGAATGCTGGCTCAGGAAGAAGAAGGTACCATGTCGAAAGGTGAGACTCACTGCAGCCAGTAAAAAGTCTAAATAAAGTCTGAATAAATCCAGAAATACACACAATTCTTTAGCCCAATCTCTCAGCTTTACAGTAGTGGTATAGCTACTACATTCAGTTCATTTTTTTTAATTTGTGAAAATGTCACATTTTGCCAAAATACAGCACTGTCATGACCTTCCTGGTCTGATTCAACTTTGTATCTGTTTCTCTCCTCCTGGACCTGTGAGTGTTTGTGTGCACGATTTAATCATGCCTTTGTTTACAGAGGAGGAGTCCCTCCCATGCACCTGGTGTTGATGAGCACACTCGTGTCTCACCTTCTGATTCTTCTGAAAGACTTTGTTACACGGACAGTGGGCAGTTGACATTCTTTACTGGAACTTACCATTATTCTCTTTTGTGTAGGAAAATCATCTTCCAAGACAGAGGTCTGAGCAGAATGTTGTTTGCACCCCAAAGATGTTTGCCTCTACATATTACTGGATTATTATTATTTGTTCTAAATAAAGTTGAACTTTTATTCCAAGAGTCTAGTATTTATGTCCAGCTTCCCTATCACAGACAGAACAAAGACCACTAAGATGGAGCTCAGTTGGAAAGACACAAATAGATGTTTTGGGACAACAGTGCCGTGCTTCAAAAGCTCACATAGATGTATGTCTTATTCACGGCTGGAGTCTATGCCAGCTGCCATAGGGTGAGAAGCAGGGTACACCCTGACACAAGGCTAACAAATGACCATTCACACTCACATTTACACCTGTGGGGAATTTAGAATCACCAAGTAACCTAACCCCACTAAGTGCATGTCTTTGGACTGTCAGTGGAAGCACGAGTACCTGCTGACCACTAACCACACCACGCCACATACAACTTCAGTCGACCTACTCCGGGGAGCCATCTGGCCTAGCCTACCTCCAGTTTTTAAGCAGTGCTTCACTCTCTACATTTACTAACTTAAAAAGTTATAGATCAAAGTCGTTCTGTCTCGAAACGTTTGTTAAAAAATGGAAAAGGAATAACAAACAATAAGAGGAGGAGAGGGACAGGTGCTGCTAGGGCGAGACAGATGTCTCTCACTGAGTCCATTAGTGCTGCAGGCACGCAAAGTGTTCAAATAGCACAACTTCAAGTTTTTTTTTATTTCTATATGATAATTCTGCATTATTAAGCAATAAGAACAAGTAGTCTGATGTCCTGTAATCATTATGAAGCTCTATTATTACAATTACATAATACAATTCTATATTGTATTATGAAATACAATGAAACATTAAGTTTTTGTACAGAGTATCAGTATCGGATCAGTGTCGTCGATACCACCCTGAATATTACTTGGTATCGGATCGGAAAGGAAATCAGTGGTACCGCACATGACTACTGCTTACATATGACAACGTTTCCACATAAAAGGGATTAAACCTGATTCTTTGATCCCCATGATAGAACAGAGAAAACCTAAAACCCTAAAAAAAATAAATTCTTTATTCAATCATCTTCCAGAAGAGAGAGCCCTGCACAGCCCAAAGCTGGTTGCAGAATCTCTAACATTAGAAGCCAAAAATGTGTCTCATAAAGGCGTTATTTTGGTCCTTTACACGGCACACATAGTTTCGATAAAAACAACTCCTTCTGTGTTACTAGTTCCGCTTTTTCTGTCTGGTTTCCTGTTCTTAATATTGCCCCTGCAGCTCTACACTAAACTTCCTGTTTTTCAGTCTGGCTGAGCACTTGGTTTGTGAGTCAAAGTTGGCCTTGCTTTACAGGCCTTTATTATTAAAATATATAAAACAATATAATCAGAAATTAAGCACTAAGAATATATATTTATTCCGTAACAAAGGGGAGACTGAATTCTCAGGAGCATCCTAGCTGTACATAAGACTCACTGAAGATCATTTTGAAACTTAAGTACAGCAGTCAAGCACAGGATTTGTTTACTAGTTGCAATTTATTTGTCTTTATATATTTTCTTTGTCTCTCTTTTTATTCGTAGTTCTAGTCTAGTAAATGTTTCAGTGTATTCAGGAATTTGAACTTGAGTATTTCTTGGGAATGGAACAAAATAAAGAAAAAACCTGATGCAGTCTTGTGCAACTACCAACTGCCTTCCCAATGATTTACTCCTCAGAGAAAATCAAGAGTAAGACGAACATGTAACCAGAGGATGTATGCCTCAGTCTTGATGTGACCAATGAAACCAGCAGACAATGGGACTTGAATTGGTATTCTACAGAGCCCTGCTGCACTCTGGTTATGGTGAGGGGACTGGAAGAAGACAGATGAAATATGCAATATATGAAATATAAATACATACCAACTGTATGTTGGACTACCATTAATATTCATGTCCAACAAAGATTTCTCAGAGTTCATGTATCAATGTGTAAGAAAAACAGGCAGGAACAGAGCAACCTGGCAGTCATTCGATTTGATCTCAAATGTAACCTACGGGGACATCACCCTCCTAAATAGCTGAAACCAAACTAATCCCAATAAGCATTTGCAAAGACTGGTGTTGCCTGTAACCTGACACAGTAAATTTATTCAGCCTGTTAGCTCTAGTCCCCTGGAGCCTGTTTCCAATCAGTATATGTGCACCTTCACTGACAATAAGGTATTGACTGAAATAAATTATAGACCTATTTACTTAATGAGTTTGGTCAACCTACTCGAACAATAATAGAACAGTAATTATGGTGATGCGAATCAGAAACCTCCAAGCTACTATTTATTGTACATGTACATTTGAGTACAAGCTATACTCAGGTTTTCTTACTATTAGAACTAGAGACATGATTGGCAACTTAATGAAGTAAAACTATAAACTACTTGCTCTGAGATTCATCACATATATAAAATAGGGAAGAATCCTTTGTTAACAAAGTGAATTTGATGAATCCATGTCCCGTTGCAGTTACTAGACATTGATGATCTACTGGATTATGGGAACTAAGACTAAGAAAATACTATTTAAATCTAAACACTATTACATTCAGTCACAAAATTCAGTTTGACTTTAAAGACCATTAAAGGCCCATGTGCAGTCTCTAACAAGGTTACTGATGACTGCATGAATTTAGACTGCCAGCAGTGCAATGGCAAAACATGCAGGTCTCTACCCTCAACTACAGTTTGTGGTCCTGTAACGAAGGGTCAAAGCTGTAAGATACTAATGCTCCTGTGATTTTGATCTCAAAGTTCAAGGCAAAATTATTTCCCTGATGAAGGAATAAAGACAAATGGCCTGTATTTGTATAGCGCTTCACTTAGTCCCTAAGGACCCCAAAGCGCTTCACACTACATTCAGTCATCCACCCATTCACACACACACTGGTGATGGCAAGCTACATTGTAGCCACACCCACCCTGGGGCACACTGACAGAGGCGAGGCTGCCAGACACTGGCGCCACCGGGCCCTCTGACCATCACCAGCAGGCAAACACGGGGTTAGTATCTTGCCCAAGGATATTTGTCATGCAGCCAGGAGGCAGCCTGGGATCGAACCACCGACCTTCTGATTAGTGGCGGACCTGCTCTGCCACCTGAGCTACAGCCACCCAACAAAGACCAAAGCAATGTGTATTTAGTCAGTACAAAGGTTGGGCAAGGTGTGGAACGTACACTAATCTCAAAAAAGGGATTGCATGGTTCTGCTACTTGTAAGATAAGCTTAGTGCTACAGACATTGTATTGAAAAGAAATTCAGTAATATGGTAATAAAACCTTTATTTTCTACAGTGATGATTTCAGAGGGGCAAACCAGTAGTGATTGCAGGGATAATGAGGCACCCAGGTACAAACATATTCCTTTTCAAATCAAAAGATACACACTATAGAAAAAAAGCAGGACTGAGCAACTCATTGTGTATTACTTAACTGTAAATTGTATATGAAGAGCCGAGTGCATTGTAAAAATATAGTAAAAAAAATTAAATAAATGGGGACGTCTGGTTAGCAGATGGAGTAGACAGATGTGTGGGCGACTTGCTCCAGCTTAAATTCGATTGTTTTATATAATAAAAAACTGGTTACTGATGTAAAGGGGAAAAAATGAAACAGCAAAAAAGGGAAACAGAAGTGCAAGAGGCAAATATTATAAACAAACCATGCCAAAATATCAAGAGAAAAGCAGCATGACTTCGAAAACCAGCGAAGTAGCACCACAAGCTAACTCCAGTCTACCTGAAATGCCAGGACTGGCATAACATAGAGCAACCTTCTGGAATTCATAGAAGAGCTCAAGTCTAAACTCAAACAGGATAATGACTGTTAGGTTTTGTATTGTTGATTGTCATTTATGCTTAGAAATATTTACCCACATATGCTTAGAAGTGTATAATCATTTGTAGATTGAAAGAATGTCTCATCCTAGGAGGTCTGTAACGGCTCTGTGTAGCATGAAGGGGGAGTGTGTTCACTCCCTCTACAGAGTGTTCTGGCGTAGATCACACCTCCTAGGAGAGGTCGTATCTTCTCTTGCTGATATATGGTATAGCAAACACACTTATATCTGTTTAAGTATAAGAGCCCTTTGTTCAGATAGATCTGCTAGACGCCTGGCACCAGCTAGCACCAGAGTCTTCACAGGGTCACACCTTGACCTCACACACACACACACACACACACACACACACACACACACGGAGTATTCTTTGTTCACATGTATACCTATGTAGACGTCATATGTTAATGAACCTATGCATATTCATGTAACCTCAATAAAAGGAGTGCTATGGGGAGCCTGGCTGAGAGTCTGACGGTGGTCAAGTGGTGGAACGACACTCGGCCCCAGCCAGGTCTCCCTCATGCATGAGTAAAACAGAGAACTTTGCCTACTCGTGTCTTGCTTTGCAGTGTAATTATATTGTCCTCAACGTTCCAGCGGATAGGTACAAGCTACAAACCTATCAATGACCAACTCAGAAACACTATGGACTCAAGAGATAAGCAGCAAGTTGGATATGCTCACTGAGTAAGCACAGGAGCTGAAGGAGCAAGCAGGAGGAATGGCCAGTTAAGGCTTCTGAAGCTCTGACAACAATCCTACAGCAGGAGAAGAAGATGCAGCAAAAACTCAAAGACTTGGGGTCCAGGTCTAGGACAAATAACATAACATCTGCATTTTTGGAGTGGCTGATGTCACGGTCGCAGTGGCTGACCGTATGGAGAGTGTGTGGAGGACTCAGGCGCAGACACTGGCGAAGACATGAAACTGAGTTTTGAACGAAAAGCGAGCCTTTATTTTGGCTGAAGACACGGGGTTCAAACAAGGCAGAATCACAGTGTAGAGAACTAAACTGGGGAACTAATACTATGATAAATTATGAAGACACGGAAAGCTATGGCTAAGAATACAAAAGACTGGGCATGAAAACATGGAGGGTGGGAACACAGACTGCATGAAACACAGAGACTAAATACACATGAGGGATGATCAGGGAAGTGGAAACACATGAACCTAAAGACAGGACCAGAGAAGTGAAACTAAATACACTGACAGTGGACACAGACTTTCAAAGTAAAACAGGGAACATGGAGATTAGACATGACATGAACTTAACATAACCACACAGACATGACGCATGACAGGTAGACGCACAAACCAGAGAGACTGAGTACAGGGAGATGACATAAACAACTAAGAAACAATGGGCTAAACAGCACCCTAGAAATTAACTAGACAAACTAAGCTAAAGCATAAATGAATACAAAAGATACGTAAAACTCAACACTGGGTCACACGACCCAGGACCATGATAGCTGAAGGCGCTGCTGTGTGCTTTGTGTGGGAGCTTTCACAGCAGGAAATACCAATGACTGAGGAGGTCAATCCAAAAGTCCAGCGGGCCCATGCTCTCTTGCCCCTAAACCAAGACCCAAGGCTCCTCCATGCCTCCTCATTATCAAGGGTGTATAGTGTTAGGGATGCACTGATACCACTTTTTTGGAAACGAGTACGAGTACTTGCATTTCAGTACTCGCCGATACCGAGTACTTAATAAAAACATGATTTAAATTTACAGGTAACAGCTTTAGTCCTATAATTTAACAAAAACAAAACAAAACAAGGGACTGGTTTGGAATTAAGAACATTTATTTAAAATGAATAATGAATAAATATAAATGAAATAAATAATTATGAAAAAAAATTTAAACAGTGACAGTGCAACTCAAGTATTGTTTTCAGTTTATTGCAAACTCTGCCGCTTTGGACAACACAAGGGGTATTAATAAACATCTTTGCCATTTAGTGCACAATATTTGAATAAACCAACAACATCCACCAACATAGAACTGTGGCAGTCAGTGCAACTGAGGTAGGCATTAACATCAAGTCTAAGATGACTCACTTAATGGAGAGAAAAAGTGAGTGGCAGGTTTTTTTTTTAAGAAAAGTAGCTTTTCTGCATTATCAGCAGTCAGACTGTTTCTGTTTTCATCTATAATGTGTGACACTGAGCTGAAAAGCCTTTCACTTTCCACACTGCTACATGGGGCTGAGAGGTATTTCCTCATCTGTTTCTCTGTTTAGAAGTCTCACTAGCACAGTCACAGCTGGGATGACATCAGAGGCTAGTGCGTCGTAGCTGCTCACTTTTTTAGTTAGTTCCTCAAAGGGGGCGAGGATGGCAACAGTCGTCTCCATAAGAGCCCATTGGTGAGCGGTGAGATAGTCAGGGAGTTCATGCTCGGACACCCCCAGCCCTCGCTTTTGCTCAATGAGGGACTGGAGCATGTAATACGTGCTGTTCCCGCGCGTCTGTACGTCCTGCTGCAGTCTCTTTATTGGCTGGTTGAGCTGTCCCTGAATGTCCTCGAGGCGGGAGTAGGCTAAGGCGGAATGTTTAAAATGCCCAACTATTTTCCGTCCCACTGCTTTAGCATCAGCTATGCTCCTCTGTGCTAATAAGCGTGGGTAAATAAGCGTGCGTAAACTCTTTGTACTCGTTGTCGTGTTGGGATTTTGGTGCTTGATTAAATTGCTTGTGTTAAATGCGCTACCTTTTGAGCCTCCTCTGGACAATTTCGCTGAGCACAATTTGCCGACCGCCTTTGCTTTCGCGTCTTTGTTCACTTTTAAATAGTTCCACACAGCTGATATGTCTCGCCTCGCTTTCTCCCCGCTCTGAGCTGCAGCCGGGGCCTGGGGGCGGGCACTCGGCGCCTGTGATTAACCCCTTACATGCCGCTCAAACATAGACAGGTCTCAGACCGTGGTATCGGTCCTCGGTATCGGGGGACTTTTAACGAATACGAGTATTTTAGAAAATGTGGTATCGAGGCCGATACCCGATACCGGTATCGGTGCATCCCTATATAGTGTGATGTGAGATGTTGTCCAACAGGGATGACAGCTTAGCCACCTCTCCTGACACCACACCCTGAACCCACTACTCCAACCCTCCCCTGAACCCTGAGCCACAAACCAGACCCTGCCACACGGTGATTTTAAAAATTCAGATAACTTATAATTGTTTTACTGTCATACTATTTATCAGATGCATTTATTCATTAATTTGGTGCTTTTTTATATTCTTATATCTGAAATAACAGGAAAGTGATTAAAAAAAAATTCTCTTCTGTCCTTGATGATTGCTGCACCCAATCGTGGAGGGCTTATAGGAATTGTAAAGGAGGAAAAAGTGGTAACTTCTTGTAAACTACATGAGTGATTGGACATGATCATTACCATTTATTGCATCGAGTATGGTGGACAGTTCTTAAGTGATCTGCGCATGATGTTACATGCAAAACCTCTATACAAGCAAATTCCACTGCAGATCACCAAAATAAGTGTTATTTATTCAAACTGATATCCAAGGTCTACAAGTAAGCTGTGTTAGATGAATTAGAGACATATTATCATTATAAGTTGCTGTCAGCTGCATAATGTCTCTGCTAAGTATCCACTAAAATGGCGGACAGAGGACAGAGAAAACCAACCATTCAGTCTGAGTTACACCTGTGCACTACTCATGATGTCAGATCAGCATCCTGATGTGGCACACCTGTGAGGTGGGATGGATTATCTCAATATAGCAGATGTGCCCACTACCACATATTTGGACTGATTTGTGACCACTGTTTGGGAGGGATGGTTATATTGTGTATCTGGAATGAATTTTAGGTCTCTACATCCATCCCATGGGGAATGGGAGCAAAAACAAAAGTGTTGCGTTTATATTTTTGTTCAGTGTAGAATCAAGTGAAAGTGAAACCAACTAGGCTGTTTGATGCACACTAGAGAGCAAGTATATAAATACCTAGGCTTCCGTTTGTGCTTCAGACCTGGGGTTGTGTGCTGTGTGCTCAGGTCTCCATATCCTGGATATGTTAAATAAAGATCACAAGTAAAAGACCACTTTTGAGCCGTGTCTTTTTGGCCCTAAAGAATCCGAAAGACCCGGAATTACAGTTTTTGCCCGTTGCTTGAACACTACAAACCAACGGGGTGGCTGTGGCAGAGCAGGTCAGCCACTAATCAGAAGGTCGGTGGTTCGATCCCAGGCTGCATCCTGGCTGCATGCCAAATATCCTTGGGCAAGATACTAACCCCGTGTTTGCCTACTGGTGGTGGTCAGAGGGCCCGGTGGCGCCTGTGTCCGGCAGCCTCGCCTCTGTCAGTGCGCCCCAGGGCAGCTGTGGCTACAATGTAGCTTGCTATCGCCAGTGTGTGAATGTGTGTGTGAATGGGTGGATGACTGAATGTAGTGTAAAGCGCTTTGGGGTCCTATGGACTAGAAAAGCGCTATACAAATGCAGGCCATTTACCATTTACCATAAACCCATGCTTAGACTAAAGTAACACAACTTGAAGCTTGTGTCACCATACCTCAAACACATGTACTCATACCTTAAACAAAAGCGCTGCTTTGCACCCTAGTTGCAATTATGCAACACACATGGTCCTGCATACTACACTCTATTTCATACATAAGACACTTCGTTCACAAAATGCCATTTGGAAAACACATGTATCCAAAATACAAAACACATCGGGTAATTGCAACCACTCAAATACACACCTGAAGGCACTTACTTGCAAAACTGAACACCAATTAGCCAACTACAAAAAGCCCTCAGTTCAGCCAATTCAAGAACTTTGCAAGCATGGATGGAGGGAGAGCAAGAGGAGGAGGAGGAGGAGGAATTCGAAGAGGCCATGCACAGACCCATATTTCCGATGATATAAGAGCAACTTTGGTGGACCATGTCATCAACCACGGACTGGCTATGAGGGAAGCTGGGCAGAGAGTCCACCCACATCAAAGCTGCTTCACAGTGGCATCTGTAATACAGTTTTTCTGAATGCTTAAACCCTAACTGTGATTCTTACAGCACAATTTCTAAAACTATTGATACTTATAGCAAAACCACTCACTGAGTTTGCAAAACTAAAAGCACAAACACTGCTTTGCACTTAGTTTGCCATTTTGTAACACACACTTTGCAAACCTGTAGCTACAATCCACTGCACAGCACTCTTTTTGCAGAACTGTAAACACAACTCACTGATTTACACTCAATTCCCAAATGATCAACGCACTCCTAGCAAAACTATACACATGTACGGACATTATTTACACTATTTTGCCAACTGTCTGGCACACTGTCACATGTGAAAGCTTTTTTAGTTTAATAATTAGTTCACTTTGCAATCAGCCTAAGCACTATAATACAGGTAAGCTCTGTGTATGGAGTACAATGTAGGGAGCAGGAAGAGTGAGAAGTAGAGGAGGCCGAGGAAGAGGACGTGGAGGTGAAGAAGTAGGATGAAGAGGACAACAAGGACAAGGAGGACCAAGAGGAGGACGAGGAGGGGGAGAGGAGGATGAGGAGGGGGGAGAGGAGGATGAGGAGGGGGGAGAGGAAGAGTAGGAAGAGTAAGAAATAGAATTGCTGATGACATCAGAGCTACAATAGTGGACCATGTAATCAACCGTGGAATGTCCCTGAGGGTAGCTGGCCAACGGGTCCAGCCTAACTCGAGCCGCTACACTGTAGCAAGAAACCTAGGATCACTGGACTAAATGACTACAGACCCGTGGCTCTGACATCTGTGGTCATGAAGTCTTTTGAGCGCCTAGTTCTCTCCCATCTCAGGACCCTCACGGCCCCCCTCCTGGACCCCCTGCAGTTTGCATATAGAGGTCTGTAGACGACGCCATCAACATGGCCCTACACTTCATCCTGCAGCATCTGGACTCCCCAGGAACCTACGCCAGGATCCTGTTTGTGGACTTCAGTTCTGCCTTCAACACCATCCTTCCAGACCATCTCCGAGACAAGCTTTCCCAGATGAATGTGCCTGATCCCATCTGCCGGTGGATCACTGACTTCCTGACGGACAGGAAGCAGCATGTGAGGCTGGGAAAGAATGTCTCGGACTCCCGGACCATCAGCACCGGCTCCCCTCAGGGCTGTGTTCTTTCTCCTCTGCTCTTCTCCCTGTACACCAACTGCTGCACCTCCATCCACCAGTCTGTCAAGCTAATCAAGTTTGCAGATGACACCACCGTTATTGGACTCATCTCGGACGGGGACGAGTCTGCCTACAGGAGGGAGGTTGAACGTCTGGTGTCCTGGTGCAGCCACAACAACCTGGTGCTGAATGCCCAGAAGACAGTGGAGATTATTGTGGACTTCAGGAAGCACACAGCCCCACTCCCCCCCATCATCCTGACTGACACCCCCATCACCTCTGTGGACTCATTCCGCTTCCTGGGTACCACCATCACCCAGGACCTGAAGTGGGAGCCCACCATCACCTCCGTCATCAAGAAAGCCCAGCAGAGGATGTACTTCCTGAGGCAGCTGAAGAAATTCAACCTGCCAACACGGACGATGATGCAGTTCTACACTGCAATCATCGAGTCCATCCTCACCTCCTCCATCACCGTGTGGTACGCTGGAGCCACTATCAGGGACAAACAGAGACTGCAGCGTGTTGTGCGCTCTGCTGAGAAGGTGATTGGCTGCAGACTCCCATCTCTGCAGGACCTGTACACCTCCATGACACTGGGGCGTGCAGCTCGGATCTCAGCTGACCCTTCTCACCCTGGACACAGTCTGTTTGACCTGCTCCCCTCAGGCAGGAGGCTCCGGTCCATTCGCACCAGAACCTCTCGCCATAAGAACAGTTTCTTCCCCTCTGCTGTTGGACACATGAACAATAACCATATGACTGTACCCGCCACTAACACATGACCCTACGCTGTGTCACTGCATCATTCTATGTTTGGCACTGATCACCACCTGCACTCATGTATATATCTTTCAACGTAGCACTCTTAATTCTCATTCTCATGTATATATCTCATGTATATCTCATGCACATATCTTTCCACGTAGCACTTTTAATTCTTATCCCTACTTTTATTTTTTTTCCATGTCTATTTAAGTGCTATTTATGACAGCATGTTTGCACTGAAGCACCGCAGCAATTTCCTAATGTTGTAAACCTGCTCAACATTTGGCAATAAACCCCATTCTGATTCTGATTCTGATAAGGACATCTTGAAATGAGAATCGGTTAGTACAGTCACTTCGCACAAAGATTTGTAGCACTGCCGTATGCCAATGAGAAACACACCAATACCATTGATGTAAAAATACTGAAATTGTTACTTTACAGAATTGCTAGATGACCAGATGCTGGGGGCAGAGGAAGCATGTTCACTGCAGACCAAGTAACCCATATAGTCATTATGGCGATTGCAAATAATCCTATACTTGGAAATAAACACTTGTGTTTGTTTTGATGTGTTTGAATAAACACCAGTACTTGAAGTTTGGATCCCTCTATGCTTACGGATCTATGACAGAAGTATGAGCTCAAACTGACATAGCCTACCTTGTGCACAGAGGAAGCAAAAGCCAGATGTGTTTTGTATTCATACCATCAGTGTGTAGTTGGTGCATTGTGTGCCTAGTAGATGATGGCTTGTGTTAACTGTTTGATACGGAAACACCATTTTTACGAAGGTGTGAAGAGTTACAGTTTTTCTCAAATGCTAAAACACATGTCACAAACATTACCACCAGGTCCCCCAATGTCCAAACACAACACCCTTCTCTAAAGCTACATAAACACAACCACACCTTCCCACTGCAAAACTCAAACTCCCACACCAAGAGAGCAGCTCGAAGTTGTCAAAACTGTAAACACTATACACAGCATTACACACTACAGCAAAACAATTGAAAACACAATGCTCAATTTGTGAGAAGGTTCTTTGGTTCATAACTGCCAATGCATATTTTTATAAACTGTACAGTAACGGATCGTCATAGAACCCTGCAGAGGATTAGGCATTTAGATTTGTGAGTTTCGCATGAAGACTATAAATCTATAAAAACATCCTGCATGTACGTACACTACTGTAACACAACTCAATGCAAAAACAGAATCTATCGCACACAACAGTACTCTCGGAAACATGATCAGGGTGTGAAGTCTTTTTTATTGTCTACACGGTCTTTTTACAATATTACACACAGTCACTGTGCGGCATCATGTCGCCGAGCTGCATTGGGCCACATCACCTCATCCACATCACAGGCTATATTGTCCCTTGCTAGGCACCGCGGGAAAAACGCCCTGGAATGGCGAATCCATCCCTGGAAGGCCTCCACTGGGATGTCAGCACAGGCCAGCTCCATTGCCCGTACAAGGTTCTCTCTTGTGTATGGCTGTCTGTCATACACCTTCCATCTCCATGATGAGAAGAACTCCTCTATAGGGTTCAGGAAAGGGGAGTAGGGTGGCAGACAGACGTTTAAAAAGTGGTCACTGTTGGTGGTGAACCACTCTCTGATTTGGTGTGTTTTGTGGAAGCGGACGTTGTCCCAAATGATCACATACATGTGATGTGCTAGCCTAGGATGGTGTTGTTGACGGTCCAGGATGATGTCTTTTAGCTCCTCTAGGAAGATGAGGAGACGTTGGGTGTTGTAAGACCCAAGGACAAGCCCCTCCATACCCATAGCTGCACAAAGAGTAATATTACCCCCCCGTTGGCCAGGAACCTCATAGATGGCTCTTTGGCCAATGATGTTACGGCCTCTTCGCCTTTGTTTCTGGAGGTTGAAGCCAGCCTCATCCAGGAAGAGGTACTCATGGGGTCTGGCCATCGCGTCCAACTGCATTATCCTCTGTGAACATGGAAAAGCGTACAGGTGTTCAGAACGGTCAATCAGGTAGCACAGTATTGTCCAGAAGTAATGTAGGCCACTAAGCAACACAGTATGTCCACTAACTGTACTGTGGACATGGATGTATACGTACTTGCACATACTCGTAACGTTGTTCTATGTGTCGCGCAGAGTTGCGCTCAAAGGGAACCCTGTAGACCTGTTTCATCCTCATCTGTTGGCGCCGGAGAACTCGGTCTATTGTGGACACGCTGACAGCATCAATGTTCTCAAAGTTTACATTATCTGCAATGACTTTGTCTCTGATCTCTCGGAGTCTAATGCAGTTGTTCTCACGGACCATATCTGCAATGAGGGTTTCTTGTGCCGCTGTGAATATGGCAACCCTCCCACCTCTATGTGGCATTCTTTCAGCTCTAAAGAAAGAAACATGTGTTGCCAATTGACTGATTTATATGTAAAACTACATGTAAAGTAACAGACCACTTTCACAGGCCTGTAAAACTGTAGTGTGACAAAGAAAGCAATAGCGTACTACACCTGTTGTGTTGTCTAAATGCCTTGATAGTGGTGGCCACGGTGAACCTACTCAGGTTTGGATGTACTCTTCGTCCCGCTTCAGCCATTGTCATGCCATGGACAATGACATGATCAATTACTGTTGCTCGCATATCATCTGTTATGATGGTGCGAGGTTGTCTTCTTCTCCCACCTGGACCTTCTCCTCTCTCTTGTTGGCCTCCTTCTCTTCCTCCTCTACTCCGAACTCCTCTTCTTCTTAGGCCTTCACCTCTTCCTCCTCTGATCTCAACCCCTCTTCCTCTTTGGCCTGCAGCTCTTCACCTTCCGCACGCTCGAATGCCTTCATCCATTGTGATTGTTTGGCATCTTCACCAAACTATGCTTTTATAGGTGGGGTCACATCATTAGCAACAGGTGTCTTCAATTTTGAGTCGTTGTGTGTAGTGACTGACGCCAGGTGTGTTCCCTGTGTTCAAAGATTGGTGACTGTGGCAAGCATTTTGCATCACATGGGCTTTCATTTGAGAATATGAGCAGAGTTGTTTTGCAACATGTGTTTCAGCAAGGAAAAATGTGTTTAGATTTATGAGTACAGAGGGTTGTGTTTTGTGAATTGTGTCTTCATGTGACATGTGTTTATGGTACTGGAATAGTGGCTACATTTAGTAAATGTGTTTAGACTACTGGTCATTTGGGTTACAGGATTGGCTTTTGTGTTTTAACATTTGAGAAAAACTGCAATCTAGCTGTGTTTGCTTTTGCAAGAGAACTACAATGTTTTGATTATTGGGTGACAGGTTTTCTTATTTGTGTGAAGAGTTTTGCAAAATTAGCCAATAGTTACAAAAAATGTGCTTAAGCAATCAGAAAAAACTGTAAGAACATTCCAACTAGGAAACAGGTCTGTCTTCACCTCTCTACCTTCTACTCTACTCAGATGGTTTTTATAGCACTGTTCTACAGTATATCACCATATCAAGTGTACAGGGTACTGCAGGGTGCTAATGCTCCTTTTGCAGCCAAAGTGGTAGTTTCTGTGAAACATACCATGATTACTTATATTGAAGTACAGTGTTGTACAGTGGATGATACAGTATATACAGTAAAGTACTGTAAGACAAATAAGCAAAGCGATGACAATATGTGGTTGTATTTCTCTAGAATGACTCGAAGACCTTCTGGGGTGGGACGCCAACGCCTGTTCACACAACAGCAGGAACTTGCCGTTGTGGACCTAGTGAGGGAAGACAATGCCATTCGTCTCCACCAGCTACGAAAGCAAATACTTGCAGACAGGCGAGTGTTCAACAACATAAACCATGTGAGCATCACCACCATCAGACGCATCTTGGGAAAACTCAGTACCACATGAATCCATCCTGAGAGCTACACAGGTACCTGTGTGATGGGTGAGGGTTCTGTATGTGTAGCACTGTAGTACAGTAATATGTTCTCTTTGTTTTACAGAGAATCTTGGCCATGGATGGAGCTGCACAGCCTCATGAATTCATTTTCATTGATGAAGCTGGATTCGACCTGTGCAAAACAAGATGACGGGGTCGTAATGTAACTGGCCAAAGGCCAATTGTGCACGTCCCAGGGCAGCGCGGGGGAAATATCACATTGTGTGCCGCCATAAGCCTTCGAGGGCTTCTGCACCATCATGCAAAACTAGGTCCATACAATAGCCAACATATATACTCACATTTCTAGATGCTCTCCATGATATAGTTGTACAGAACAGATCAGCCCAGGTTTGTGGTGATATGGGATCATGTCAGTTTCCATTGGGCTGCTCTGGTCCAGGCCTGGTTCTCCAACCACAGCCAACTTGAAGTGGTATACTTGCCCCCTTACTCACCATTTTTAAACCCTATAGAGTAATTTTTTTCGGCTTGGAGATGGCGTGTATATGACCGCCAACCACATGCCCGCATGCCTCTTCTGCAGGCAATGGAACAGGCCTGCGGCGACATTCAGGTGACAGCAATCCATGGATGGTTTCGACATGCAAGAGGATATTTTCCCCGGTGCCCAGCGGGAGAAGACATTGCTTGCGATGTCGATGAGGTCCTGTGGCCAGACCCCAACAGACGGCGGGATCCATGAGCCCACTTATGCACAATTGTCATAATGTTTTGTGTTTACAGTATAGTGTTTTTTCTATTACTGTATTATGTTGTTCTTTTGTTTTTTTTGCTTTATCTGAATTCATGGTACTGCAATGTACAATATTGAGTAGGCCTATTTGCGTTTTTGGTTGTTTGAAAATATGCCTTCTGAATAAACAATGAAAATCAAAGACTGCAGTGTTTTATATGAAGTAGACTAGTGTGTTCCCCCTGATCTGTAAGTGTTTGCATGTGATGCAGGTATGTGTCATTTTGTCAACAGAGTTACATTTTGACAAAGGAATGTTAGGTTTCGACAGCAGAGTTTAGGTTTTGAGAGTAGAGTTTCAGTTTGGCACAGATGTGAATGGTATATTTCCCAGGGTTGTGTCATGTTTACTTGTGTTTAGAGTTTTGGCACAATGAGCGAAGTTTTGCAAAATGTGTTCAAGCAACGGACAAAAACTGTAATAATGTGTAGACATGATCCATCATCAAACTTTTTATTCGTGTTTGAGAAGATGAGAACTGTGTCACTAATCTGTCATTATACTTTTGAACATGAAAAATAGTGTTAAATGTTGTAAGGGTTAAACACAGAATTATGATCCAGAGAGAAATTTGCTGACAGTTAAACATGTTCAATATTGATCAGAACATAATCAGTTAAATATAAAGATGTTTGGGTAAAATGATGAATAAGAATAAAAGTAAGAAAAGAAAATAATGATTCGAGAGACAGGCCTAACTCAGGCCCAGCTGACAGCCTGTGTAGAAATGGCCTTGAGTGAGTGAGTGAGTGTGTGAATGAGTGAGCGTGCACAGGAAACTACACTCTGATCTCTGAATGAAACAACACAAGTGCAAAAACAACTGCACCTCACTGATTCCTTTATTATTGCTCTTCTCTTGATGACATTTCACATATTATCAGTTCAGCTTTTTTCTTCATTCTGATTCAAGCTGCTGATTATTCCACTCGGGTCTGAATTGATAAGGGGGCCAACCAAGTTATTGCTTTCCTCATACACAGTTATTGCTTTCTGGTCTTCCCTGGCTGGGCCTGCTGAGTCCGCACAGAAAGAACCAAATAACACTGACAGAGGATGTGAACAACATTTTCACACATCAGCAGAAGGCTTTGACCAGCACAGGGGTAAATTAACACACACCATCTGTAGACACAATACACAGTCCATATAGTTACTGTAGTTCTTTACAGAATACGCTGTGCAGGTTTCACCTCAGTCTGTATATGAGAGTGAACAGTGTTTACATTGTTACAGTGTTTGAGATTTATACCATGTGTCATGGTTCTGGGTTTTTTTACCCAGCATTCTGAGTTTGGTGACTTTTGTGTTATAATGTTCTAGTTTTTATAGTTATTGAGTTTAGGCTTCAGCTGGTTCTATGTTGTTGAGTTCTGTTTCCCCGTTTAGTGGTATGTTTAAGTTTCTCCTCACTATGTTGTTCATATTGCCGTGTCTTCAGTGTGTGAGTCTGTCATGTCCCCTGTGTTTAAGTCTCAAATTGTTTGACATGAAGCTGCTGTTCCTTTCAGTGAGACAACTGCCATCACTTTTCAGTATGAAGTTCTTGAATTATTTAAAAATGTCTTGCACACAAAACCCCCAAATTCTGTCCATTTAAGTGATTAAGATGGCTAGAGCATACTACTTCATTGACAGAGTGGATGAAGAAAACTCTACATCCCCAAAGTTGGATATTGTCACTGAATGCTGTTCTCTTTAAATCTCATATAATTCTGCAGCTCTCAGTGATTTGAGAGTGTTTCCAATTCCAGCAATGATGATCTTCTAAATTTGTGAGATGCCATTTCCTCTCCAGCTTATGAGTTATCTGATTTAAGGTGTGCATTCGAGAATTATACCAGGGAGTCAAGTACTTGTGATTTGAGGCTTTCTTTTCTACTGGAGCTCCAGAGTCGTACGTACTAAGGAGGAAGAATTATTAACAAGATGATCAACCCCTGTTGGAGTAGCGTTCAGATAGCTGCTCTGCTATGTGTTGGTACAGGGCATTGAAGATGATAACAGTGGGTGGATTATATTCTTAAACTTAGTTACAGCGCTTTCAGAAAGACATCTACTTTGATAAAGTCTACTCTCCACTGCTGTGTAATCAATTATTGTAAATGTAAATGTTATCAGGAAATGATCAGACAGGAGAGGGTTTTCAGGAAACACTGTTAAATGTTCAGTTTCTATGCCATATGTTAAAACAAGATCTAGAGTGTGATTAAAGTGGTGGGTGGGTTCTTTTACATTTTGAGAGAAACCAACTGAGTTGGTCACGTATCACTTTTACGTGTTGAGGCTGTCATTTTTAGCATCTACATGGGTGATAATAACAAATATTACAATTTTTTTTAAGTTTTCCAGTTAGGCTGGACAAAGCTAAAAATCAGGCTTTCATCAGATTTGCCTTATGTTTAAGTCATTCTTTGCTTATTTTCTGTCTGTTTGCGAGCTGACACAGTCTCTGAGGGGATGAGGTTTTGGGTGGGGGGGGGGGGGGGGGTAGCAGGAGGGGAGAAGCTGCAGAGAGGCGTGTAAGACTGCAGCTCTGCTTCCTGGTCCCAAGCACCAAGCACACCATTGTTTTTCTTGTGACATTACCAATAAGTCTGATGTGTCACATGGCCCTCTTCCTATTGAAAAAACAAAAGTTGTATCCAAGATGGCCGACTTCTAAATGGCCACCATGGTCACCACCCATCTTGAGGAGTTTGCCCCCTCACATATACTAATGTGCCAGGACTTCAATATCACCAACCATTCCCATGTTGTTACGGTTATCCATATAAATGGCCCACCCTGTACTTTTAAATAGTCTGGGAACCACAAGTAAACCAGTGGTCTGAGAGAAAAGTGCTCTATTGGGGTGGTAGAGTGCTATGAGGTCTTCAATATTATTCAAGACGTAAGTATGTAAAGAAGAGATTTTTAAATTAGATTCTATAGATTTGATAAATGAAACCATCATTTGAGAACAGTGAGAGAAAGTCAACAGAACATAGAAAAAGAGAGAGTGTCCAGCTACTTCTCCTTCGCCTGCTGGAATTATTAAGGAGCATAGTTGAGCTCATTTCTCTTTAATGTAACAGATTGGGTTCTGAGAAGACAAAGGGAGGTACAATTCCCAAGAAGTGACAGAGCTGACAAAGAGAAAAAGAGTCCTCCCACAAAGACCCATTCAGCTGCAGATACTCTTTGCTCTGTACTATTTACAACAGAAAACAGATCCAACTACAAGCTTTTTAAGTCCAGGAATGTATGTGTCCAGTGTATGTTTAGCCTAGCCTAGCTTATCACAACAAAAGGAATGAGGTGGAAACTAGTGATGGGAATTCCAGCTCTTTTTAGAGAACCGGCTCTTTCGGCTCCCGGCTCTTCAGGTTGTTTTGTTGCTTTAATTAATTTATTATCAACAACAATATAAAATTATGCACAAAATGAATTACTAATGTAAATTTTTTTATTTATTTATATATGTTTATATATAAATAAATACTCCACATAAAATTAAAAAAAAGAAATTATAAAATACAAAAATTAAAAAGGGTAAATTTAACTAGGAAGGAATAAAATATAAATTAAGGTTAAAAACGAAATAACTGTACAACACAATTTAGAATGAAGGGTAAATTTAACTGGGAAAGAATAAGATAAAATATATAAATTAAAGTTGAAAATAAAATAACTGTACAACAAAATACACAATATAGAACTATATAAGAATGTATGAAGAAATATAAATAAATATATACACAATAACAGCAGCTGTACAAGTATTAACTGGAAATGAAGAATGTAGTGACCAGTGTTGTGCAATCCACATTATGTCTTGTGCAGTGCAAATATGCTTAAAGTGATGAAGTGAAAACAATGTCCAGAATGTCCAGTGTGTGTAAGAACTGTATGTGTGGGTCAGTACTGTGTGGTGGTGTGATTGAGAGACCGTATCGCCTGCGGGAAGAAGCTCCTCCTCAGTCTCTCTGTGTTGGTCTTCAGGGAGCGGAATCGCTTTCCTGACCTCAACAGAGAGAACAGTCCGTTGTTGGGATGGCTGAGGTCCTTCACGATCTTCCTGGCCTTGGTCCAGCACCGCCTGCTGTAGATTGAGTGCAGGTCAGGGAGCTCGGAGCGGATGGTGCGCTCAGCTGACCGCACAACCCTCTGTAGAGCTCGTCTGTCCTGCATGGTGCTGTTCCCGAACCAGGTTAAGATGTTTCCCGTCAGGATGCTCTCTATGGTGCACGAGTAAAAGTTCCTGAGCACCTTGGAGGGCAGTTGGAAGTCTCTCAAGCGTCTGAGGTGGTAGAGACGCTGTCGGGCCTTTTTCACCACGGTGTTGATGTGACAGGACCATGACAGGTCCTGCGTGATGTGAACTCCGAGGTATTTGAAGCTGTCCACTCTCTCCACTGGCACTCGTTCATTAGGGGGGTCTGGTAGTTCCTCTCCTGCTTAGTGCTGAAGTCCACTATCAGCTCCTTTGTCTTACTGACGTTTAGAAGGAGGTTGTTCCTCTGGCACCAGTTCTCCAGATTCCTAATCTCCTTCAGGTAGGCCGTCTCGTTGTTATCAGAGATCAGGCCCACCACGACGGTGTCGTCAGCAAACTTGATGATGGTGGTGGAGCTGGTAGTGGCCACACAGTCATATGTGTACAGAGAGTACAGCAGGGGGCTCAGAACACACCCCTGGGGGGCTCCAGTGCTGAGAGTGGTGGAGGCTGAGACATGTCCGCCCATCCTTACTGCCTGTGGTCTGCCAGTTAGGAAGTTGGAGATCCACTGACACATAGATGAGCTGAGTCCCAGATGCTCCAGCTTGGTGGTGAGTGTGGAGGGAATTATGGTATTAAATGCAGAGCTGTAGTCTATGAAGCGCATTTTAACATAATTCCCCCTTCTAGTGTCCAAGTGAGTGAGTGATGTGTGGAGGAGATGAGAGATGGCATCGTCTGTGGAACGATTTGGATGGTAAGCGAACTGTAGTGGGTCCAGTGTGTCTGGTAGTGAAGAAATGATGAAGTCTCTGACCAGGCGTTCAAAGCACTTCATCACTACTGAGGTGAGGGCTACAGGGCGATAGTCATTGAGAGAAGCAGGGTGGGGTTTCTTCGGGACAGGAACAATGATGGACTCTTTGAAGCATGTGGGGATCACCGACTGAGATAAAGAGATGTTGAATATCTCAGTGAACATAGGAGCTAGCTGGTATGCGCAGTCTCTGAGGATACGACCTGGGATGCCGTCTGGTCCTGCTGCTTTCCTAGTGTTCACTCTCTTGAAGGCTCTCCTTACTTCATGCTCGGAGATGACGAGCACGTTTCCGGTGCTGGCAGTATCTTCCTGTCTGCAGCCGTTAGCGCCGCTAGCACTAGCATCGTTGGAGTCCTTAGCTACAGCCTCGAAGCGAGCATAGAAAGTGTTCAGCTCGTCTGCCAGAGTCACGGCCGCGTTCGTCATACCGGTTGTTGGTGCTTTACAGTCCGTTATTGTCCTTAGTCCCCGCCACAGGCTCCTAGAGTCACTCTGTTGGAGTTGTGACTCTAGTTTCCTCCCGTAGCGCTGCTTCGCCTCTTCCACCGGCCTCCACACGTTATATGACGCGGCTTTGTACGGGTCCATGTCCCCCGTCGTGAGTCCCGTGTTGTAGGCAGCGGTGCGGGATCTCAGAGCGTCGCGGATGGTTTTATCCACCCACGGCTTCTGGTTGGGAAACGTTGTGATAGTCTTTGTCTTCACGGTATCATCCGCTAGTTTCCCGATGAATCCCACAACCGCTTCCGTAAACACGTTGACATCATCATCGGAGCTGTTTCTGAACATGTCCCAGTCTGCGTCATCGAGTGCGTGCTGTAACGCGGCCACGGATTGATCCATCCAGCGCGCGACCTTCCTCTGAACCGGAACTTCCTGTTTCAGCCTTTGTTTGTATTTTGGCATGAGGAAGATGGCGGCGTGATCGGATTTGCCAAACGGAGGGCGGGATTGTGCCTTGTAGCCGTCCTTGACCGTAGTGTAGCAGTGGTCCAGTGTCCTTTCACCTCTGGTGGGGCAGGTGATGTGTTGATAAAAGTTCGGCGCTGCGCGTTTGAGGTTGGCGCTATTAAAGTCCCCCGTCACAATAAGCGCAGCGTCCCGGTGTTGTGTCTGGTGCTGTGTGAGTGCCTCATGCAGCTCGCATAAGGCGGTGACCGTGTCCGCTTGTGGTGGAATATAAACGGCACTTACAATGACCGATGTAAATTCCCGAGGTAGATAAAAAGGACGACACATGATGGACAGTAGTTCCAGATTTGGTGTGCAGGAGCGTGTGAGAGGAACAACGTTCGCACTGTTGCACCAGTTGTTGTTCACCATTAAACACACGCCGCCTCCCCTTGACTTCCCCGAGTCCCGTGTCCTGTCCATGCGGTGAACCGAGAAGAACTCGGCCGGCTGGATGGCGTGGTCCGGCACCGCTGGGTTCAGCCATGTCTCGGTGAAGCAGAGGAGATTGCAGTCCCGAATGTCTCTCTGGAACTTTACCCTGGCCCTGAGGTCGTCAAGCTTGTTCTCCAGTGACTGGACGTTGGCGAGCAGGATGCTAGGCAGAGGTGTGCGGTGTGCACGAGCTCTCAGCCTGTTTCTGACGCCGGCTCGCTTCCCTCTAGGCCGCCGCCGCTTCCCTTTGTTCTCCCTCAAGATCTCACTCGGCCAGCTCGGTTCCGGAGTTAAAAACTTCGAATTGTGAGTACATTGTATACCAATAGAAACAAGAGTGTCACTGTCATACCTAATGTACCCAATGGTGATGATTTTGCCGATTTAGAAACGCTGAAAACTAACTTAAAAAACAAAGACAAAGAAAAAGTGGTCGGAGCAGTCGTGACGGCAGCCGACCTCACCGGCGCCATCTTTTTTTCTTTTTTTTTTCATTCTTTGAAGTCGGCCTGTTAGTTCTTGGCTCATTCTTAGTGTTTTCCTGGTAATCCTGATATTAATAAACAACTTAAAGTAAAATACATAAAAAACTAAAATGACTAAACTTTTTTTTTTTTTTTTTTTTTGGCCTGTCCCGTTTGGCTCTATTGCCATCAGAACTGTTGTCTAAAGGCAAAGAAAGATGCCCAACGGATTTACTTTACCAAATTGACCATCCCAGCCTTGCCATAATGGTCCATTTGATTCACCTTTTATTGTTTATTTTATTTTCACTTACTGAATATGGGACAGACTTGACTGGGGGAAAGAAGGGGAGAAAGAAAGAGGGAACGAGAAACAGCTGAGAAGAGGGACGGGGGAGAAGGGCAAAAAACAAAAACCAACAGAATGAGCAGAAAAAGAAAAAAAAAGAAGAAAAAAGAAAAAAAAAAGCATATATCAATCACCTGGGTCACCTGCTGAGAAAGAAAAAAGAAAACAAGCAGAAGAGAACAAGAGTAATAGAATAAACAACATCACAATGATATATGGGAATATGACAGTAAATACTAAATATTAAACATTATTGTGCAGCACATAAGATCAACAGAACACAGTGTGCTTTGAGGTAGGAGCCAAAAAGGGTGTAGTTTGTGGGTGTGATCACCCGTGTGTACACCTGTGAGCATGGACGCGTTTGTTTTTTGTTTTTTAAAAGGTTCCTTCATGTAATGATCTGCTAGAGGGTGTGGGGGGGCCACAGCCCTGTCCTCCAGGGCATGAAGCAGGTATGGAGGAGATCAAAACTCCAGACATCCAGAGGCCCCCAGAACACAAGAGACCAAGGAAGACCAACAGAGGGGCAGCTGCGCCACTGTCCCAGAAAGAGCTGAGGAGAGTCCCAGATGAGGGCTCACTCAGCAGCCGCGGAGCAGAAACCAGGGGGAGTTGTAGTGACGCGCCCGTGAGCTCCGCCGGCAGCCAGCCGTGCCTGAGTGACCGAGCCCCAGGCCGAGAGGCCGGGGGCACCCCACCTCCGAAGTGGCCCGAGCAAGCCCCAGGCTCCAGGCCCCCAAGGAGTGAGCCGGCGTGTACCTGGACGCCCACCCCCGGACACAAAGAACCTCCAACGCACCGATGTCTGAGGGAGTCCGCCACTGGCAGGGGAAGTGGTGGTAGGGGGAGATAGGCCTCCATACCTTGGAGGGCCTGAGATGTCCCCAGAGAAGTGGCGCCTGACACCCAACCTGACATATAGACACAGACATACAGGCACACACAGATACAAACATCCATTCCCACCCTCATGCTCTCATATACACTTACTCCACACTCAACCAACGTGGAGACAGACATAAAGAGACGCTGTACACACGATCACACTCCCCAAGCATACTCTAAGCCCCGGGTCTAGGTACCCTTGCCCCTGGAGGGGGAACTGCCCCCAGACCCAGGTGGTGTTACCCTTTTACCTGCGGTGGGGGGAGGCAGACCGCCCCGACTCCGCAGCAGCAGGGAGGCCCCACACTCCAGACCGCAGTCGGACGGCCAACTCCTCCTCCTAGCCCCCCCCCGCTCCAGCAGGTCAGGCCCTCCTCCTCAGCAGCCTCTCTGATTATCCAACTTCAGGGAGATCTGATGTTTTTAATTCATTGTCTTCAAAAGTGTGCACAACAGCTGTATTTCCTGATGTATTTCCTGGTCGACTCATAGAGGAGAGGTTAGAGATGAGCTATGAAAACTTTGGTGGCAATGTGAAACTTGCCATGCCTGTTGGAGGCAGATGTAAAACACATTGATAGCATTCAACTAAAAGTATTTCTTTGTAATAGATACATTCAAATATATAATAAAAATGTGACAGAAATGTCATCTGCATTTAATCAAAAGACATAATAATAATAATAATAATAATAATAATAATAATAATAATAATAATAATAATAATAATGAACCATATGCGCATTCCAGGACAGCAATATCAACTCAAGTTATTCTCTGGAAGCAATGTTGTGAAGCAACACTATCTGTCGCACTCAGCAATAACAACCCATCATCTGTGGTAAACAACCCAATACTTTTTCAAGGCAATCGTCATCCAGCCAGTCGGCTTATATACCAGGATGGCAGGGAGGGGGACTGCAGCAGCTCAACCTGCTGAAGAGAAAAAAAAAAGGGGGTCCACTTTATTTGAGACTCATTATCCCATATATGATATTATTATCATATAAGGCCTAATGCTAATCAGATTCCTTGCCACTGAATATCAGGACTGGCAGGTCCACCACTGGCACATGTGAAAGGGTCTGAAGAAGCAGAAAACATTATGCTGCCTGTAATGTCGTTCAGAAAGGTTTCCTCACTCACTGGCTTCTTCAGTCTTCACTAACTACAGGTTTCTCTAATATTATAACGAGCACAGCTGACTAATGAGGGAGGTGCAATTCTCAGGATGTATCACAGCACATCAAGTTAACCAGCGAGGATACGAGAAACACAGGCCAGCACTCCTGGACTGTGAAATTGCCATGAGTATTGGAGGTTGTTTGAAAATCATTGTGTACAATGCATATAGATCAGTATTTAACGTTTGTCTTTCATCATACACAAGACCAAAAACTGAGTGTGGTCAGGACTAGGGATGGGTACCGGTATCCGGTGCCATTATGGCAGAGCTACAGATTAAAAACGCCCAAGGCGAAGCGGCAAAGCGGTCAGGAGTCTGGCTGTACTTCACAGCAAAAGATGCAAACTCAGCAGCCTGCAACAAGTGCTTTAAGCTGATACTGTGATACTGTCAAAGGAGGTAACACCTCAAATCCGATCAAACACCTGGCGACGCATAGCGTTTTTTTTTTAAGCTGAGAAATGCGCCGTATTTGATAGCTTGCTGCGAGACCTCACACCGAGCACATCTACTGCGGGTGTGCTGCCTGTTATCGGACCCGGAGTTAGCAACATCCCCCAAGAACCCGAAGAGGAGAGTCCTGGCCCCTAGCCCTGCCACTGTAGCAGAAATGATGAGGATGATGATGCAGCAGCAGCCGTTCTTCTCTGCGTGAGTAGCTTCATGTTGTTCGTGTGTAATTTATGTTGAGTAGGCTAACCACGTTATTACATTAATGCATGTAAGGTGAACTAGCAAACATCATCATAGCTACATGCGGCTGTCTTCTTGTTTGATGGCAGATACTCCCTTCACCCTGGCCAAAAAGGCTAAAATGACCAAAGAAAAAGTGGAAAACAGCTGAACATGAGAGGTTTTTGGACAAAGTTTGTGTTTTTTCTATTGTTTAAGCACTGCTTCCAGCCAAGAGTGATACCATAAATGCCCCATAGCTGCAGAAAAGGCTAACATTGTTATCTTTTTACAAAAAAAAACAGCTAAAGACATCACACACAAGGCCTCAAAAACATATGTGTGTAAGACAACAGTCTTACACATTGGTGCAATAAATTTAAAACAATATTTCCAAAACTGGCAAGTTATGTTGCTTGTGGTTCTTCCCCTCAAAAACCTTTTCACATTATGAACACAAAAGATGCAACCAATCTACATACAGTGGCACATTGTTCTTCATGGATCATACAGTACACACACACCAAAAACATTATGCCACCTCAGCATCCTGTCTGTGTTCTGGGTCAGGCCAGAGAATCCTGGCCCTAGCCAGGCAGCGTGGGTAAAATCCTCTTACATGCCTGTCCCACCCCTGGCATGCATCTACCGATATGTCTAGGCAGGCTTCTTCCATGGCCTGGAGGAGGTGAACACGTCTGCCCTATGTCTGTCCTAACTAGGCCTTATTTTTTTTTACTTTCACAGAGCACTGAGAGTTTTGATTGACAATCTCTCTCGTTTAAGCTGGCCTGCACAACTGGAACTGAAAGCACAACATTTTATCGGAAACGATCGCAAAGTGAGTTTCTCCACATTAGAATGGGCTCTGGAGAAAGTCACTTAGTTGGGACTCCATCAGATAGTGAGTCCCTGTCTAAAAGGATTCAGCGAGGTAAAGCAGTCTAAATTCTTCTTTTTCTTTTTTGAAATGATGTCATATTGCTGGCAGTCGAAACTTAATGCAACACGAGAGGTTCTATGGCAGGGGTGTCAAACTCAATCGCACAGGGGGCCAAAACTCAAGGCACACTTTAGGTCGCGGGCCAAACAAGATAAACATTCATTGAACACACTAAAACAATGTTTTTTTAAACATAAATATGAATAAAACAGACAGGAATATTATTCCAGTTTAAATAAACTTAAAAAAATACACTTTAACTTTAAATATTTTGCTCTTCATAAAATATATCCTGTCAAAATTATGTAAGTTAGAAATATGAACATGCTGCCAAAAAACCGCAGAAAAAAATAAATGAAAGCAAAGGTTGGAGCCGCACGTAGACGGAGCTGGGCGTTGCTGCAGGAGTGGAGCTAATAAACTGTGCGGGCCGTTCAGTGTCGTACTTTCCCTGAGTGCATCATTACACTGCAGCTGCATCTGAATCTGCACAGGTGCAGCTCAGCAAAGTGCGCTGACTTGGTTCAACATTACTTGGCAACAGGGAAAGTGAGGCAGGTTGCACTGGTGCATTTGTGGCAGCTTCACTTGAAATTCCTTCACCGCATCATACATGTCCATGAACTGACAGGTTTCCTTGCTGAGCTTAGAACTGAAGAAGCTTCTCGGATGAGAGGTGAAACGTCTTCAAGCAACTCAAAGAAGTCCAGACGCTTTTCTTTCCAAGCTCCTTAGACTTGCTGAGCTCAAAAACTCTATTGAGAACTTTTATCCCA
This sequence comes from Astatotilapia calliptera, assembly GCF_964374335.1. Taxonomy (NCBI): domain Eukaryota; kingdom Metazoa; phylum Chordata; class Actinopteri; order Cichliformes; family Cichlidae; genus Astatotilapia; species Astatotilapia calliptera. The sequence continues at coordinate 38,109,549 of NC_137426.1, forward strand.
ACTCAGCCAGCGGACCTCTGAATGAAGGAATGTGGGCAAACTCTGAATCTATTTCCCACATAAAAGACTGAAACTGACGGTGATTTAAACTTTTAGCTCAGATCAAATGTACGGTCTGCGTCACGGTGATCATTACATGCTCCATTTTTAGGACTTTACCACACAGCCTTTCCTGGTGTATGATGCAGTGATGTGCTGATAACTCACCGGTACATTTCTCCTGCATTTTTACTCCCGTCCTGCTGACTAGTCCACTTTTTTCACCACACAGCACCGGCGCTCCATCTGTTGTAAGTCCAACAAGTTTGTCCCAGGGCAGTTTCATGTCGGTAACACTTTGACAAACGTTTTTAAAAATGCCTTTTCCTGTTGTTGTCCCGTGCATCGATTTAATGTTCAATATTTCCACTCCACGGATGAAGATGGTCAGCTGTGCAATGTCCATCATGTCTGTACTTTCATCCACAGCCGAGTATGCAGTGAAGTTTTTGCTTCTTTCACACAGCTGTGTTCTTAAATCAGTGGCCATCTCACAAACCCGATCAGCAATCGTATTTCTGCTCAGGCTCACATTTGCCAAAATCTGCGTTTTGTCTGGACACAAGACGTCGCACAGCTTCATCCTGCAGCTCTTCAGAGCGGTACCGGGCTGCTTTGGCTCCTCTGCTACAATAAAACTTGCTTTCGCAACAGCTTCACTTTGTGGTTTTGCTCTGGTGACAAACGTCTGCTGAAATGTCAGATTCTTCTTCAGCTCTTCTACTTCCTGTAGTTTCTGCATTTGGGTTTTTCAGCTTATCCTGACGTTTTGTCTCGTAGTGCCGTCTTAAATTAAATTCCTTAATTACAGCCACATTAGCTCCACTACTAAGATGCACGGTTTTCCAGCATGTCTGTAAACATATATTCAGCCTCCCACCGGTGCTGAAAGGCTCTGCTTTCAGAGTCAACTTTTCTCTCCACCATTGTGAGCGGCGAGCTTCACAATTACAGTTTTTTTTTTTTAACTTCTATTTAAAAAACTTTTTTTCACAAATCATGGTCACAATACATAATGAAAACGTTGCCATTATACACAAAACAAAACAAAACAAAACAAAAAAAGAAACCCCCCCTCCCCACCCGAGGCTCATGTAAAGAGAACAAACAGAACAAAACAAACAAAAAATGTACGTCACACATCTGGAAAATATGTTTTTATATAGTGTGATATTATTCTGTTATTATATGTTACCTTATATATGTAATCAAAGTAGTTGAAGTATGATACTGCTATAGATCATATGATACCCTTTAACATAGAGTGTGTGATCAGTATGTAGTCTTAGTTTGCATTATACTTCTGACCTAAAAGAGTGTGAAAATCATTAGATCTATTGGATTGACCTGTATTACTTGACACTGTTGAATGTGTTACACTGTTTCTTGACATTTCATACTGCTGAATCATGAAGAGAATGTTGTGTGCAGAGGACCTTGTGCCGATAATAGAAGAGACAGACCACATTCCACACCCCCACCTTACAGAAAGCAGAGAAAGACAGGGAGCCGAGGTCATAACTTAGGTGCTGTAACAGAGAAAGAATGTGATGTTTTGGCTTTTACGACTAGATGGGGGCCACTAGAGACTATAAAAAGCTGAGCAACCCGTCACCATTTTGAGATTTGCTGTGACCCTCTTCAGGCATGTCTCCCCATCATGATGGTCCTTATGCTCTTAAGTGTTGAATTGTATGGAAATAAATGATTGTTGATTGAGCATAAATACACCGAGTATTGTCCTTCCTTCAGCCCAAAGATTCAAAGAATTGGGAGATTTCAACAACTTGGTGCCGTGACCCGGATCTTTGGTGTGCTGAAGAGGTGCAGATTTGGCCTTTGGTGAGATCGTGGGGCGAGGTGAACAGAAGGCCGGCCTAAAACAGAAAGGTAAGCACAGCCTGTTGTATTATAAATACCAAATGTGCATATTGGGCTTTCCAAATTAATCTGTTCGCTGAGTCACACGTATTTTCACAGTAAATTTGTCGGTGTCTGGTTTTTGGCGCGAGATGCTAACAACATAAGTTGAGGCTGAATTCCAGTGTGTTAAATAAACTGCTTCTACCGAGAAACTAATAAGATACTACGTTGAGCTAGTTGCAGTAAACTGCTTCTACCGAGAAACTAATAAGATACTACGTTGAGCTAGTTGCAGTAAACTGCTTCTACCGAGAAACTAATAAGACACTACGTTGAGCTAGTTGCAGTAAACTGCTTCTACCGAGAAACTAATAAGATACTACGTTGAGCTAGTTGCAGTAAACTGCTTCTACCGAGAAACTAATAAGATACTACGTTGAGCTAGTTGCAGCCACTTTACCTTCCACATTTAATTTTGTCTAAGACTGGCTTCTGTAGCAATAATACATTAGAATTTCTTCTGAAGACGCGGCCATTAGTTCAGTACATTGAAGTCGAGGTTTGAAGTTTGTTTATGGTGTCGGTTACGTCCTGGCTCTTGCCGGCTATGAAATAGAAGTTGATTTAAGGAAACGCAGATGCTGGCTCACGATGCGGTTGAACGCTGGCAACGCGAGAGCGAAACACGTCCGTAGGTTTGGTTTATGATACGGCCGTGTTCCGGTGGTACGGCCGTGGAGTGCAGTAGTGGTTGGTGCTAGTTTTAGTACATTGAATAGAGGTTTGACGGTGGTTTGTGGCGTCAGTCGAGTTTTTTTTTAAGGGCTGCGGTCATAAAACAAAGTAAAATTTTACTTGCCAAGAAGTACATAGAGCAAAACCTGGTTTATGATGTCGGGTATAACTTCGGGGATGCAAGCATCACTTTTATGATGCGACTTTGCCCCGTTGTGGCGGTCATAAGCGCAGAGAAAGGGGTATTTTGGTCTATGGTGCAGTGTGCTTTAAGGAGATCTAACAGTTGAGCTCAGAAGTTTCTGTGTAATCTTCCGCTGATGAGGAACGCTCTCTGTGTGTCTCACTGATGGTGAAACGCGCTGTGTGTGTAAGGCGCGCTCTGGCTGTGGGTGAGGCGCGCGCTGAGTGTGTTTCTGTGTGTGAAGTCTGAACACAGTGACAGTGACGGTTGATGTGTTTGATTAGGAGGACGCTAGAGCAAAGACACATTTTAGGATCAAAGGTTGATGCCTAGTGTACCTGTGGAAACTAATTTTGTTCATGGTTTGGCAACCCCCCTGTCTGTAGACGTGCAGGCAGGTTAAGTGCCGAGGTGGCGACTTGGGAACTGAGGACTCCCGCTTAGCTACGGAATAACACTGGAACGACCGTGTAACCACGGGTTCACATTTATTCCGGACTAGAACAAGACACATTTTGCGAACAAAGGTTGAGTCTAGATTAGTAAAGAAATAAAAAGGTTGAATTCCTCGTTTCAGTGGTTGAAATTGTTGTGTGCCTGTCCCCTGACGAGTGTGAAATTAAAAAAAAAGAGGGAATTTGGAGCCACATAGAGATAGACGGGCATAATTGGGTGTATTACTCTGTGGTGTAATAAAAATAAAAAGGAGAGATAGTAAGAGGTGTGTAGTGGAGAATTATGGAGGAGTACAGAGAGGAATGTGTTGGGAGACTGGCGTGCAGTTTACGCTGTCAAGGTAGGCGGGTTGCCTGCTTATCTGTTTAACAGTGATGAAAATGAAATTAAATAAATCTCTTAGTGTGTTAATACAGGAAGCTGCGGACCTGGACCAACTGCCCCCACAAGCACAGCGGCCGAAGCAAAATTATAGGTAATGGGAACCACACCCAGCACGAATCAGCAGCTGTGAAACAGACAGCAGCAAGGAGAGAATTAGAGGAGGAATTAAGAGAAGTTTTAACACATAAAATTGGGGCCAACGGACTTGTGGAGGTTGGGAAGGCGTCCGGAGCATCACAACAAAAGGTGAAACAAAAAAACACACGAGCAGAGAAATCTGAGAGAAAGGCTCCTTTTAAGGTAACCTTTTAAATTAAAATGCCTGCCTACAAATGCACACACACGCAATGAAGAAACAGCTTACACTCATGAACACGTGAAGATTTTCCAGCAAGGCTAAAGCAGCGAAACTTAACATACACCTGTTGTTAAAGGATAAATACATTACTGACAAATAAACTCTCTGGGTTGCAGGACAACAATTTAACTTCAAAGAAAAAGACACTGGTCTGACCAACCAGTGAAGACATGACAAATTTAGGGGTTAAAAGACAAATTGTGACATGTTTACTGCTGATTGATTGATACAAGTGATTACTGAATGAAAGAAAATTTCTTTTTGGGCTTTTAAACATGATCTTAAGAATTTTAACAGGTGCATGTTGTCCTGTCAACTTGGTGGGTTAGGAGTTGATTATATCGGGAGAGAAAAAAACAAAAACAAAAAAGGGGGAGAGAAGGCTGACACAGGGCCTGGTCCCGGTGCTTCTCCCCTCTCGTTGTAATACAGCCAACACAACATCATTTTCCTGTTCGTTTGCTTTTGTTTTTGTCTGTTTTTGTTTTTTGTTTTTTTGTTTTTCTTTTTATGTTTAATTACAGGCTGCTTTGCCGCCCTGAAAGCCGAGGCGGACTGGACTCCTGCTTTCCCCCATACGTGACACTGACCAAATGCTGCAACAGCTGGACCCACAACAACGACCTGAAAAGTCAACAGTGCTGCAAGAATGTGATCTCATGCAGCAGATACGGAGAGCACTAAACCTAAGGCCCGTTTCACTACACGGGGGGAAAATTCTCAGACAGCTTCAGCTGACAGAGCTGTGACGAGACGCCCGCCAAGCCCGAAGGAAAAGTAAGGCTGAGCAAAAGAATGCTGACCCTGATAACTCTGCATTTACACTGTGCAGGACAGTGATGGACCAACACGGATGATGGGGCAGCAAAAAGGGCGTGACCGAGACAGGAGGAGTAACTGAGGACAGAAGGCACCTCAGAATGGACAAAAAAACACAGAAGAAGATGCAGGTTTCACCTGCGGTGAGCATGGACACTGGAGAAAGGACTGCCCCAATTGGGGTCAGAACCAGGACGGACAGAACTTCGAGCAGCAGCAGCAATGGTCGCAAACAGACTGAAAAGGAGGAGGGCAGGACCCCAGGGCATGCTTCAGGCCGTGGTTTACCCAGAACGCCAGAACAGGAAAGTGATGAACACACACACACACACACACACACACACACACACACACACACACGCACACACACGCACACACACACACACACACACACACACACACGTCTACAAACACACAGATTCAGAATGAAGTGAAATACACACATGAACACGTGCACTCGTTGAGTGAGTGAGAAATGACACACACACACACACACACACACACACACACACACACACACACACACACACACACACACATTGGAATGCTGATTCACTGAGAAGTGATACACACACACACACACACACACACACACTGATGCAATGAAGAATGCTTTGCTTATGCTGCTATGCAAAATGCTGCACACAAACATCCCAATGCATAATTTTTATGAGGAGCCATTGATTACCATTGATTACTTAGAATGTGTTATATGTCACCCAGAGGGCATTTATGTAGATTTTAGGAATAAGGTCTAAAAAAGTTTGGTTATGAAAACAATGTCTGTGCGTGATGTCTGTTTATGGCTCAAGGCCTTGACTGAATTCTTTGCTGTGCTTCACACAGCCCTGATGAGGAACAGTGGCACAGAGTGAAAAATGATGAATTAATAGTGTAAGTTTTAGGTCGGAGTACGGCATTTTCTGTGATTGAAATTTAATTCAAGGAGGAACAAAAGGTGTTACGGCACCTGAGCTTCTCATTCCCACACAATATTGTCCCGACAGGAAGCAAAACGTTCCTGTGAATTTCTGGTTGATTGTTTGGTTTTGTTTAGCGCTAGCTTGATGTTATCAGTGAGCTTTGGCTTGTGTTCTTTCTCGTAAGCGAGAGAGGGATAGTTTTATGCTTGGACATGTCTGCAACGGGCCCTAGTTTGTGTTATTTTAGTAGTATTTTGTTGGTTATGTCTGTTTTTGTTTTTGTTACAGTGCACTGAGATAAGAAAATCGGAGAGGTGTGATCCACCGGTGGTGATATGGTGATATTTTGTGAGTTTATGATTTAACAATCAGCTCTTTAAACCAGGCCTGAAAGATTGAAATTTAAAGCGCTATGAAATATTCTTACAAAAACAGTTGCAAAGTGTGCTTCTCCATGATTGTAATTGGCTTGGGAGAAATTCACTTATAGGGAACACTGAGAAGTTCTGAGTCTAAAAGGATTGCACTGAGTCAATCCGGCCCAAAAAACAACAAGGAATTGTTTTCCTTTAAAATGATGACGTCATCTTGCTGATGATGGATGCTCGAATAGGTTGCGCGTGAGACTCCATTATCAGCAACATCTGGTATGAATGTGTATGGAGGTATGCATGTGACTGGACTGTGATGGACTGACGACTAAAAGTTTTGACTGACTTGATACTGAGACAATGACTGCACCCACTTTAGGATTAGTAAATGCCAATAAACAATTCACCCAGCCGACAAAAGAAGGGTGGATGCTTCGCTTCGTTTTGTTTTTTCAGGAGCAGGAGGATAAGAGAGACTGGAGGAGGAGACTCTAGCTTCACATAAGTATGAACTGCAGACTTAACACTGTGGTTGCTGATTTTGAGTTACTGATGTTTGCATTAAGAAAACTGTGCTAGATTAGCTGTGTTTTGATTAAGGTATCATGTTATATTATTGGGAATGCCAAATGCTACAGTGGAGAAAACTATTGATATCACTCATGACTGGAATATGTTACTATTAACCACAGCAGGCCACTGTAAAAAAGTCAATTAAACTTTATAGAGGAAAATCGCCAAAACTTTAACAATACCTATGAATGACTTGCCACATTCAGAATAGAGATATGCAATAATGAACATTGGTCCACGTGATTTAGGTTCTCACTTGAAATAGTAAGTATTAAAAGTAGAATATAATTGACAGGGACATTTGATAGGATGTGGTACTGCAAAAGAACAAGAGCAAAGTAGAGAAAGAAAAACCTATTGTGTTTAGTTTGGATAAATTCAAATTAAAATGTACCATTACACTCAGAGGATCAATATGAAATAAAACATATGCGAAATTTGTATGAAGTACATGACTGTCCTGAGCTTTTGTTTCTATAGCACCCACTTGACCACACCAACAGTTTCTCGCCACCAACAGGGGGTATTTGCAAAGAATAGGGAGGAATATCATCAAAACCGGGAAAGGTAAGCCCCGAAGGGGGTGATGACACCATAACTTTCACTTATGGTCAAATTCTTAAAATTTGACCCCAAACTTGAAAATTCTTCAAACATTTAGAGACAAAGTGGATAAACATAATGTCGCAAACCACATAAGGATGGAGCATTTGAATCAATAAGATGGTGAAATAACACGCAGTAAAATGTGGATCATGTTGATTATGTTTATTCCAGTGTGCAGAGGAGTCAATTCCCTTCACAAAGTTTATAAATTCACTCGAACCAAAATTAGGAGCACCCGGTGCTGCAAGAGTTAATAGTCACAATACCCAAGGATAAGCACAAGAGCATGACTGATATGATGGGACTGGGATTTTGCTACACTTAATTATTGCAGACACAACTAGAACTATAACTGAAACTAATCAAAACTAAACTAAACTAGCAAACAATTGGTAAAAACTGATTAAAACTGATATAAAATTGAAAATCTGAAGTCGAAGCTAAATAAAAATAAAAACTAATGAAAATTGCAAAACTATTACAACCCTGGTCCAGACTAAGATGGCGTTGGACATCTTCAGGGCAGAAAAGGGTTGGTGTGACCAAGGTGTGGTTTGGCTTGTTGTATGTACATTTCAAAATGTTACAGCTCTGGATGGACCAGTTACCAGGGCATGGAAGGATGACAGACTTTATTACATGAGGAGAAGGGAAATTTCCGGGATTGAGGATCCTCTGGGATGACAAGGCTGGAGCAACGGTACTCGAGAGAAGAATTTCTGATACTTTCTGAGATATGATGTCACTAACCTTCTCTTTTAATTGTCTAGCTCCAATGAATTGACACATGGGAGCGTGTCAAAAAGGGGGAGTTGAGTCCGAATATCAAACAATGGTTTTATGAACATCTTATGACGTTATTTCTGTGTTTAATAAATTAGCTATGGTAAAACTTAAGCTTATAATGTATTAGACTTAGAAAGGGTTCACTAATTTTTGATTTCTTTTACACACACATAGATTATGATTAGAATAGGTCCTGAACATAATATTTTAAACCAAATTTGAATCATTAGAACAACAATGGATAACAATATTAGATTATCAAGGCTAGGGAGAGAGGTGTTTTGGTTTTCTGTCTCTTGCAGAGAAAGGAACAGACACCAGACGGGGACACGGAGATGTGAGGACCCTTCACAGCAGAGACAGATGTAGGGACTGCCGAGACAGCAACTGGGGTCAAGTGTCATGGCGTTTGGGCTCCTGGAGAACATGGATCCCACAAACACAGAAATGACCATGAAGGGGGTTGGCGAAAACCAGGAACACCAGACCAACAAGGTTCGAGAGACTCTTGGCAAAAAGGGGGACACAGCGGTGATCCCAAAACACACAGATCCTTGTTTGAAATCGGGGCAGAATAATCCCCAGAACTGTGCAATGACTAAAGGGTGGTCTAACCCCGGAGGTCGAAGAAAGAAGCTGAGAATCACCCAACTGGAAAACACTGGTAGCTGCAGCAATAAAAATAAAGGTTAAAAGCTCCTTAGACAGAGGTAAGTACGTTTGAAAGGTATAAGGGGGCATTAAAAAGGGGGTGGAAAACTGGAGCACCAAAATAAAGCTGTGGGAGAATTGGGGAGTGATGGGAGTGTCATCTGTAACTGCTGTTATGGTTGTAAATCTAACTTTGCTTGCATCTGAACTGCGTGAACACAGAGGTCATCCCACATATGGTCCACCCGTTAAAGGGGGACAGAGGGCCTCAGGATCAAGAAAACCTGGACCTTGCAATGCTGGAGTGTATGTTGTAAGTGATCTCTTTGAAGAAAAGAGATCAAAGGGGGAATTGTGATATTATTCTGTTATTATATGTTACCTTATATATGTAATCAAAAGTAGTTGAAGTATGATACTGCTATAGATCATATGATACCCTTTAACATAGAGTGTGTGATCAGTATGTAGTCTTAGTTTGCATTATACTTCTGACTTAAAAGAGTGTGAAAATCATTAGATCTATTGGATTGACCTGTATTACTCGACACTGTTGAATGTGTTACACTGTTTCTTGACATTTCATACTGCTGAATCATGAAGAGAATGTTGTGTGCAGAGGACCTTGTGCCGATAATAGAAGAGACAGACCACATTCCACACCCCCACCTTACAGAAAGCAGAGAAAGACAGGGAGCCGAGGTCATAACTTAGGCGCTGTAACAGAGAAAGAATGTGATGTTTTGGCTTTTACGACTAGATGGGGGCCACTAGAGACTATAAAAAGCTGAGCAACCCGTCACCATTTTGAGATTTGCTGTGACCCTCTTCAGGCATGTCTCCCCATCATGATGGTCCTTATGCTCTTAAGTGTTGAATTGTATGGAAATAAATGATTGTTGATTGAGCATAAATACACCGAGTATTGTCCTTCCTTCAGCCCAAAGATTCAAAGAATTGGGAGATTTCAACAATAGTCAATAAATGGGTTCCAAGTCGCAGAGAATTTTTGTTGTGATGAGAGAACTCTGTATCGAAGTTTTTCCAGTGGTAAAAAGAAAAGCTCCTCCTTTAACCACTGTATCTATGAAGGAGCCTCATCAGACTTCCAGTGGAATAGAATGAGTCTATGGGCAAGCAACGTAGCAAACGCTATGGCATTTTCCTGAGATTTAATAATTTCGTATTGAGGTGGCATAACTCCAAAAATGCCAATGCGGAAATCAAGCACTAAATTTTGCGCACTGATGTGAGATAATACTTTGAATATATTTCCCCAGTAATTATCCAGGTTCAGACAAGACCACATCATGTGACCCTCATTTGCTGGATTATGTCCACACCTGGGACAGGCAGGATCGGCTTCTGGGAAAACTTTTAAAAGCCTCTCTCTTGTATAATGAAGATGATGAAGAATTTTAAACTGAATGAAACCACTGTGAATGCAAAGGGAGGAAGTATGTATACAATTCAAGCAAGATCTCCACTCATCATCAGATCAATCCACCCCAATGTCTTTTTCCCAATTATTTTTAGTTTTTTCCCAAGTAACAGGCCTTAAGCTCTGCATCAGTTTGTATATGACGGAGATTCGCCTTTTGCCAAAAGGATCTATTTCCAAAATAGTATCCACTTGATTTTTAGGAGGTAAGTAGGAGAATGAAGGAAACAATGTTTTTGAAAAACTTCGTATTTGCAGGTATCTAAACATATGTGAGGTTGGTTTATTGTAATCTCTCATCAGAGCGTCAAAGGTGTTAAAAGTTTCTCCTGAAAATAAATTGTAAAAAAAAATTCAAAGCGTTATTGTGCCAAATTTGGAATGCTTTATCTGAAATGGATGGCAAAAAAGGGTTAAAAAACAGGGAAAACATTACTAACCTGTTGCAACAAGTGCCCTCTGAATTGAAGCCATATTCTAACAGATGTTCCTACAACTGGATTTGTTATTTTCTGTTTTTGATTTAGAGCTACGGATGAGGTTAGGAGGGGAAGTGGATTAGACATCAGTTCCATTTTTACCCCAGCCTCGCCCTCGCTGTTCTCATAAACATATTTCCAGTGCAATAATTTGGTGATATTAGCCGCCCAGTAGTGGCAACCCTAGCCCACCAGCCTCTTTTGGTGCCTACAAATATGTTTTTTCCATTCTGGGATTTGAATTTTTCCAAATAGATGTTGCTATTAATCTGTTTAAATCTTTGAAACTTGATTTGGTTATAAAAACAGGAACCATTTGGAAAACAGAGACGTTTTGGTAAGACTGCTATTTTAACTAGATTTATTCAGCCTGCTAATGAGATTGGAAGTGTTGCCCATTTTTTAAAATCTTGTGATGTTTGTTCTAACAAAGTGTCAAAATTATGAATCCACAACTTGTTCATTGTGCGAGTTATATTTATTCCCAAATATTTAAACGTTTCTTTTTCTAATTTAAAAGGGAAGGCAGAGAAATCTTGCTCTATGTTATTAAACACTAGAATTACTGAGCCTTTTTTCCCTGGTGCAAGTCCCCACTACTAGATTTACTAGCCCTGCGCAAATTTGTGTAAATTCCCCCGACCCTACCACCTCTTGGCACCCCGCTGAGATTTTCACAGGTTCTTCAGCTCCATTGTTCTCCTGCTTTTGTTGTGCAAAGACACCCTCCTTACCTGCAGTGTACAATACACCATGGCAGTTTCTATGTGCAATATTTCTCAATATTTCTCATATGCAATATTAGTTCTTGTCAGTCCTTGTCACTACATGTCATGTCCATAAACATATATACACAGAGTTGTACATACATTTATATAGCCACACCTTACATAATATGCATAAAGTCTAGTTATATATATATATATATATATATATATATATATATATATATATATATATACACACACACACACACACACACACACACACACACACATACACACACACACACACACAGATAGATAGATATATGTGTGTGTGTGTGTGTGTGTGTGTGTGTGTGTGTGTGTGTGTGTGTGTGTGTGTGTGTGTGTATATACACACACCAATATTTTTGAATACACGTGTCCATATTTATGTTTCCAGATTGTTTGTATAGTGCACTTTCTATACTGTGCTCTTTGTACAGTTGTTATTTAGCTGCTGTTGTCTTGCACTGTCCACTTTTTTGCAATGACAATGCAGATTTTCCACTTGTGTGTGTGTGTGTGTGTGCAACATTGGCATTTGTTTACTCAGATCCAAGGCAGGCCAAACCTCTATGTTACAACCTACATACAAAAGACACACATTCACAATATATGGGTACACACGTCTGTTTTATTTCAAAGTGTTTCAAACTTTACAGCGTTTGCAGACCCAGTGTCCATCATCCCTGCATTTGGCACAGGTGAATTTCTGACATGTTGCACAGGTAAACCTGCTGCGATTCCTGTTGCAGCTCTCTTGCACCTGGCGCTGCGTTGTCTTTACAGTCCCTGGCACAGCAGCTGCAGCAGCTTCAGCAGCCTGCCTCTGTGCTAATATTTCCTTGTGCTGCATGAATCGGCAATGAAGTTGCTGAGCTAGAAGACTCAGAAACAATCTTCTTTTGCCTGTCCACCCTGTACATGCCTTGTACAAAATGTAGGCATTCATCGCCGCCAGGTCCAGCATATTGTAGAAAACCACTACTGGCCATCTGCGTGTTGTTGCTCTTATGGAATACATCCGTGCCATTTGGTCCAACACGTCTACACCACACTGTAAAAGCAGAGAGAGAGAGTCATGAGTATATGTTTTTTTCTATAGGCCTGTATAACACACATCAGAAAACATTGTAGCACTGGTGTAAAATTGTACACACATTCACGTACCTTCATGTGGTTATAGTCTGTTATCGTGTTGTGTTTCCTCTTTCTGCCGTCACCGATCGTCACGTCTTGGTGCATGGAACTTAGAACACACAGTCTTGGTTTTTTTAGGTGCATAAATTGTTAAGGAGACACCGCCACTTCTAAGCACTGAAGTGGAGAATACCTCTCACTTTGCAGTTTCTTTTGCAAGTTGAGGAAGTTCACGCCGGACTTTATTCACCGTGCACAGTAACGTTGTTTTGTGCTGCAGAAGTCTGTGCGACGGTAACAGTGAAGAAAAGAAATTGTCCGTTGTGACGTTTCTCCCATCATCCAAAAACAACTCCATCAGTTTCATGACCACGTTCTCTGCCAGCCTCTCTCCCTTCTGACGACTGGGGTCTTTTCCCAAGTAAGGAGATGCACTGCAGACATATTTGGTGTCCAAGTCCGTGGCCATCCAGAACTTGATCCCAAATTTGTCTGGCTTGGTTGCGATATACTGTGTGAATGGACAGTGAAGTGAAGCACGAACGTGCTACTGCACTGGGCATTCCAATAGGGAACAGTAGGCTTTTTGAATAGTTCAATTTGTATCCACATAGCTAAAGGTTCAATTACTAAATTGAAAAGATAGGGAGATAAACGACAGCCTTGCCTGCAGCCTCTACCAAGCTGAAAAATGTCAGAGGTTACATTATTTGTCCTCACTGCTGCAACTGGAGAGGAAGACAGTATTTTAATCCATTTTCAAAACAATGGGCCAAATTCAAATGTATTTAGGACCGCATGAAGATATGGCCATTCTATACGGTCAAAGGCCTTTTCTGCATCAAGAGAAATTATTATTTCTGACTTTTCTTTTGGTTCTGATGCATATAAAATATTAAATAGGCGGCACATATTATAAAATGACTGTCACCCTGGTATAAAGCTGGTTTGATCAGGATTCATAATTTTTGGCAGTATGAGATCGATTCTATTAGCTAAGATTTTTTGTGAGAATTTTGTAATCACAGTTTAAGTGTCATGGTCTCCGCTCCTCGACAGCTGACAGCTGTCAGGTGCTTTGTTTTTGTTTCCCTTTCTCTCTCGCCCTCTTCCATTCTCTCTTTCTCCTGCCGGGGCGGAGCTCAGTATGGGCTCCTGCCCCTGGCCTACACACCTGGAGGTGATCAGCACATCTGTTGCTGATCATAAGAGATTGGAACCCTTCTTAAGAGGGCGAGTCTGCTCTACTCGTCGCTGGATCGTTGAGCCATCAGCGTCAGTCGTCCTGTATTTTGTAAAGTCAGTTTGTGAGCCTGTCTGAACCAGGAAACTAATGGTTTTTTTCTGCCTGTGTATAGATCGCCTCTGGACCTGTTCTTTCCCTGTGCATGGCGACTGAACGGAAGCAAGAGAGATAAAGGAAAGGAGAGGAGATGTGCGAGGGCTGAATGAAAACCTTCCCTTCCTGGACTCCTGCCTCTTTCACTCCTGGACTCTGGAACCCCGGCCCCTTTTCCCCTTGACATCACTATATGTATATATGAATTCCACTGTAGAGGAACACTGTAAATAAATGCACCTTTTGAAGACACTAGTGGTCTGCGGGTGAGTCCGATCTACAAAACCTGACATTAAGAGGCTCACCGGTCAGTAGGAGCTGCATTGTGAGGGATCCTTACCCTTTTTGTACAGCACAGAAATTATGGCTTGTTTCATAGTATCTGGTAATTTCTCTTGAAAGAATATTTCCTGGTATACATCTTTGAGTATTGGTGCTAGTTTGTCTATAAACATTTTATATAGTTCAATAGGGAAACCATCAGGTCCTGGTGCCTTGTTACTTTGCATTGATTTAATTACTTCAACAATTTCACTAATGGTTATCTCTCTATTAATTTCTGTTCTATCATTTACAGATATTTGTGGAATCGGTAATCTATCAAGCATTTCAGCAACCTTGTTTTCATCAACCGGATCTGAAGTATAAAGATTGGAATAGAACATTTTAAACTGGTCATTAATGGTTTTCGGATCAGACGTCTTTTCTCCAGAGGTTTTACAGATTTCAGAAATCGTGTTAGCTGATATGGATTGCTTAATTTGATGTGCCAAAAGTTTTCCGGCTCTTTCCCCATGTTCATAGAACTTTTGCCTTGATTTGAAAAATAAAAGTTCTGTTTGCTGAATGGACCGAATTTCGTATTCTGAATTTAGTAATTTTCTCTTATAGAGGTTTGGTGTTGGATTTTCTGCATATAAGCAGTCAATCTCTTTTATACTGTTGGCTAGGTTGTTCATTTGTTGTAAGTATTTCTTTTTTTGAAATGATACATATGAAATTATCTGGCCTCTAAGATAGGCCTTTAATGCCTCCCATACAACAGTCATTTTCATCCCTTGGGTTTGATTTGTCTCTAAGAAAAACTGTATTTGCTCAGAGACCATTTTTTTAACCCTTGTATGGTGTTCGGGTCTGTGAGACCCGTGTTCAGTTTATGTCAAAAGAAAAATTAAACAATTAATTATTTTTTCACGTGTAAATGTGTTGTGTCTTTCCACTCACTCCACTTGATTATAACTGATTTATTTATAACATTTTATATAAAAGAAAAACGAGAAGCACATTAATTCATAAATGTGATCTAACAAAGGTAAAGGGAAAAAATTAACCATGTTTGCTGTTCATATGTCTTGTAATTGGGATGAAGTAAACATCTGTTGAGTAATTTAACATAAAATTGTTTGATAGTGTTAATTTGGAAAGCCAAAACTCTAGCGGGTCCACCAGACCCATGAACACTGGCTGAGTAACAAAAATACGAACACCACACAAGGGTTAAATGAGTCTTTAGTTAGGAGTAAAGGATCAAGCCGCCAGGGCAGTTTTTGACTTGAGCGTTCATAAAAATTAACATCTAATTGTACTGGACTGTGGTCTGAGATAACAATAGAGTTGTATTGGCAATCTAAAACCTTGGGAAGAATTCTACTATTTACAACAAAAAAAATCTATCCGTGAGCACTGGTGAGAAAAATGAGAATTGTTTAGATGTAGGATTTTTGTTCCTCCAGGGGTCAAAAAAAGCATAAGATTGCATAAAGGATTTTAGAACATTACCTGCTTTTGAAATTTTGCTATCAAGTTTTGGATTTGATCTGTCGAGTTGAGGATTAAGCACGCAGCTAAAGTCACCACCCAGTATCAAATGGGACTCTGTTAAATCTGGCAGGTGTTTTAAAAAGGTACAATAAAAATTTGGGTCGTCCCAGTTTGGTCCGTATACATTTGCAAGAATTACTTGTTTCCCATACAACCTGCCCTGCATAATAATATATCTCCCTCTGGTATCCGCCACAGTTGATAGTGGAATGAATGGAATCCCCTTCCTAATTAGAATAGCCACACCCCGTGATCTATCCTCAAATTTTGAGCTAAATATTTGCCTTATCCATGTTTTTTTTTAATTTTAATTTGTTCACTTGATCGGAGGTGTGTTTCCTGCAGATATACAACATCGGATCTCAATGATTTTAAATGAGTAAAAACCTTTGTGCGTCTGGTTTCTGATTGAGCATGCATTAAGACATAAGCAACATAGAGTATGCTGTGCAGTGCAGCGAAGAGTGCTCAGACCTCTACACTGAAGAAACCATAAAGACAACCCATAAATGCATGGCACAACACAGACGAGGCACCACGACAGGACAAGACTCTGTACATCTGCATCTGCACTACTCTACTGCAGTACCCAAAGCACTTTACACAGCATGCCTCATTCAGCGACTCACACACGTTTTCTATCTAATATTCATACTCCCATGGGGGCAATTTGGGGATAGTATGCTGCCCGAAGATATTTGGCATGCTGACTGGATAAACCAAATTTCATACCACCAACCTTCCAATTAGGAGATGGCCTGATCTACCTCCTGAGTGGACGAAACTAGAAACTTTGAGATATTGTAGTTAACATAAGTGATCTTGTTGACCATAGTGTCTCAAGGGTATGCCCTGTTATTGTGTGTCAGTTAAATCTTAATCCCGTGTCTTACAGAGTTTAAACGCGTAAACACCAGCACACATTTTAGATCCAATAATTACAAATGTAATACAACAACAATTCATCATAACAGTTGGTTTTCAGGGAGGGTTGTCTGTTTAGATCTTTGTTTACTTATCTTGATTTTTTGTTTAAATATTAAATAAACGAATTAGAAATATATATCAAAATCACTTTGATCAGCAAACACATTCTTAAGCCAGTTGAGTCACAGCATTAGGGCAGAACATAAAATTCTCATCCAGTTCTTGTAATCTGCTTATGATTCAGATTTTGATTTAATAATGCTAAAAAAATTTTAAAAAGCCCCTTTCTTCAATACATAAGTGATCCGTTCAAAGCAGTCACTCTGTTTTTTTTTATCTGCCTTTAGAAGACATAAAGAAAAGGGAAGTGGGACACCAGCTGGGTCTCAGGAAGAAAAAAAACAGCAGTTTGCCTCAGTGACCACACAGACACACCTTCCTGCCAACAGAGAAGTTTGACTTCAATGAAAGTAAATCCATTTCAGAGACACGAGCACAAATTTAATTTATTCATATCTTCTGCTCTTTTCATCTAATTGTGGTAAGAAAAAATATATAAAAATAAAATAAACTCACCTGAATAACTTCATTATATTTAATATAATTTTTACAATTTGTCTTATTCTGCCACACATTGCTGCACAATGTGAAATGCTCTGGAGACTCCTCTAACAGAAAATTAAATGTACGTTTTTTGCCTTTTCAAAAAGTTTACCATATTTTCCACACTATAAGGCGCACTTAAAAGACCTACACTCACCCCCTAACCCTGTGCCATCAGAAACTGAATTTGAATAGGCTGAAATTTTAGATGGCACTCATCATCAGAAAGGTTGCCAACCCCTGATTAAAAGAATGAGAAGTGTTGATTATTATTTTTTTACAGAGTTTGCTGTCTCAGTGATAGTTGTATATCATATCACTACAAACAGAGATGATCCAGTAATGCTGCACTAATGAATTAAACTATTCACTAACTAAAGTTATTAAGTTAGCTAAAGAGTTGGGATGCTGTGTAAGACATAAATAAAGCTCAAATACAAAGGTTTGGACACTGTTTTGCATGTTTCCCTACTGTAGGGGTCTCTGCAAGCATACAGGGCTCTGAGAGGGTACAAGATGACAACTTTGGAATTCTGCTAGAAACAGTCGATCATATTTGTTTGTCAAAGCTGAATTCAGGGTAAACTACGCTAAATTAGCGTTTTAGCTAACAGCTACAATAAGCATAAAAGTTACTGTCCGGCTCTCATTTGTTAACATGACGCTTGTTCACATGTAATACATTTATTACCAACCTGAGAGTTTATCTGCCTGTCATTCGACATGACGAATGACTTCTGAAGTCTTAATTCAGCTCAAGATGCTGTAGATTCAGCCCAAAAAACTGAATTTTGGAACTGAAATTGAACGGTGAGAAGTGAAACTGAAAATATTCGAGAGCTACATTTTTAAAGGACAAAATACAGTTTCAAAGCAAATGAATTCATTTTCAAAATATAAAATTCAATTTCAGTGTAGTGACCATCATTTTCAAACTAATACATTGAATTTCAAATTAAGCTCGTTCAAATTCAGTTTTAAAAAGCATTTATTCAAGTTACATCTGAGCAATTCAAATTTGAATTTAACTTATTCAAATTCAGTTTCTGATGGCACAAAGGTCTGCCCATAGTGATAACGCACACACATTTATTAGGGCCGCAACGCTTCATCAAGTAATTCAGTTATTAAAAATCTTGGATGTTTCGTTTAATACACGGCTCTGTAGCCTGACGTTACCACACAGGCCTTTATCAAAGCAACTGATCAACTCCAACATGAAGAAAAGCAAACTTCCATCCCCCCGCCATTTGTTTTACAAAGAAAAATGTGCAGAAGTTCTAAGCACTCTAGCGGGACGAATTCTCTACTGCTGCCCTGTACGCTGTCTCATCTCCATCAGAGATGACCTCAGTCACAGTGGTGTCATCAGCAAACCTGACGAGGTACAGAACACAGCCCTGTGGGGATCCAGTGCTGAGTGTGCTGGAGAGTTTTGGAGCCAAGCAGGACTGACTGAGGTCGGATAGTGAGGAAATCTTCGAGCGGGTGGCAGGGGGGATCTGAAGGTGGTCTGATTTGGTGGTGAGGATGTCTGCCATAGTCCACAAAGAGCATCCTCACGTAGTCCTTCCTGTCCTCCAGATGGCTCTGTGAAGGGTGATGGTGATGGCATCCTCCGTGGACTCTGTGGACCGGTGGGGGTCAAGGCAGGTGGGTAGACAGTCTCTAACATGCTGAGACAACACTTCATGACTACGGACGTGAGTGCTGCAGGTCTGTAGACATCCAGGCTGTCTATACCAGTCTCTTTGGGGATGGTGGATGCCTTCAGATGGGAACAGTGGCACGAGTCAGGGAGAGGCTGAACAGCCTGGTGAGAATGCCTGTCAGCAGCTCTCCTGGGGTTCACTGATCTCAAACTCCTCCTGACGTCAAGTTCCTGGAGGGAGAGTGATGAAGTTATGGGGCAGGGGGGAAAGGAGAGGTGGCCTCACACCAAGCAAAGGAGGTGCTGAGCTCCTCTGTGAGTTTGAGGCTGCGTCTACACTGTGTTTTCGTTTGAAAACGCATCGCTTCCTCTCCGTTTGGGCCTCCCGTACTGTGTTAGTGCTGATGGAAAGCGCAGCGTGTTGAAAACGCACACATTTCAAAACGGTGCTTTCGTGTCGCGAAAACTGAGACTTTCTAAAACAATGACGCATGTTAGTCATGTGATGCAGTCATGTGACCAATTACACAAAGACAGCAGAGGGCATTATACAGTTTTGTTTGCTCTCAATTTTGACAGCCCTAATAAAGATTAATATCAGCTTGTACATGCTTCAGATAGCTTTAATTCACATTCTTTAATTCTCACTTGCTTTGTGTTATAATAATAATGGATTGCATTTATATAGCACTTTTCTAGGCACCCAAAGCGCTTTACAATACCACTATTCATTCACTCTCACACACTGGTGGAGGCAGCTACGGTTGTAGCCACAGCTGCCCTGGGGCAGACTGACAGAGGCGAGGCTGCCATATCGCGCCATCGGCCCCTCTGGCCAACACCAGTAGGCAAGTAGAGTAAAGTGTCTTGCCCAAGGACACAATGACCAGGACAGAGAGCCTGGGGATCGAACCAGCGACCTTCCGGTTACAGATGCGCTTCCCAACCCACTGAGCCACGGTCGCCCCGTGTTGTGATTTTGCGCTACATAAATAAAATGTCACTGAAT
Organism: Astatotilapia calliptera; assembly: GCF_964374335.1. NCBI lineage: Eukaryota > Metazoa > Chordata > Actinopteri > Cichliformes > Cichlidae > Astatotilapia > Astatotilapia calliptera. Next base: position 38,129,453 of record NC_137426.1, read on the forward strand.
TAAATAACTGACATCCTAGACTTCTGACTTTCATGAGCTATAAACCATTAAATAAATATTTTTAAAACAGGCTTCAAATATTTCACTTTGTGTAATCAGAACACATGAAAGTTTACCTTTTTGTATGAATTCAACTTTTTCCCATTCCCCATTTTCCCCATTTTTTTAGATACTTATGTTTGGATAAACTATAAATGCTGATAAACATGTCTGTATGTTTATCACTATGCATAATGCAAGCTGGTGTCGATTCTGCGCACCACGACACACACACACACACACACACACACACACAGTGTGTCACTGCTCACAGTTGTTTATTTATAAGTAAGCATTTCCAGGCTGTTATCAGCGCCTCTGACTCTGAGGGTGACAGCTCACTTATAGCTCCTCCCCCCTTATTGTTCCCAGCGTGCTTCTCAAACAGGGGAGGCATGATTTGATGATGACCTCCAGCTGGGTTAGCCGGCCGTCTGCTCTGGAGCTGAGCCACAGACCGTACCCCGCTACGTAATGCTTGTTGTCATTCTTACGTTGAATGACTTGTAAGATGTTTCCAGTTTATCGTGATATAAATGGTCAAAAATGATTTACCTGACTTCTGTTTCAAATAGTACCAAATCTGGAGTTTGGGAGGAAGCAGATTTGTGATTTGTCTAATTTCTCCCACATGAAGACAGCAGTGTGGACTCACAGAGAAAGGAAGCAGGCAGTGTGGCTTTCTGCAGAGGTCCTTCCTGCCCAGGGGCACAAATCAGGCTAAATGTCATCTTTTTCATCTCCCCCTGCATTGATCTCATGTTCAAATGGTCAACAGATCCCTTTATGCCCTTTATGAAATCAATGCATTCCTCTGCCCAACTCATAAAAGCATTTCTCTCTCTTGCTGTCCTTCTTGTGCACTCACACACATGCAGGCTGACTTTGCAGCACTTTTTTATGGATAATTATTTTGATGAATTTATAAGGCTATTGGCTGAGCCACACGCTATGAGCTGAAATGAAGTTTCCCTCCCATCTTCACCTGACCTTTAGTCATATCTTTCCCCACCTTCTTTTTCTCTGTCTTTCTTGACTTTGTGCTTTTATGATTCTCTGCTCTCTCTACTCTTCTTTACATTTTTCCATCAGCCTTTCTCAATTTCAGTTTTCTCCCTCACAGTTCCTTTTCTCCTTTTCCTTTAGTTATAAAACTGTGTTTGTATCAATTCAAACACAGCATTAAGGACTTTTTTTAATTAACACTTGGGAATGCATGTAAAGCCTGAGGTAAAGAAAAAAAAGTCTAGAAAAATCTATAGCAAAGGAACACAGCAGTGAAAGAAGGGAAAGTATAAATTTTTAATGAATATTAGGAGCAATTACAGCCCTCTCTGATGAGTTCTACCTCACAGCACAGCATTAGCTCCCACCTCCTGTTTCAAGCTCTGAACTTTCCGTTTCTCTTCCTTTGAAACTTCAATGTTCCACATACACCCCCCCTCCCCCAACCACAAACTTAACTATCAGACCAACAATCCCCATCCGACGGCAGAAAGTCATGTTGGACTGGGAATAACACACAAACAAACCAATAAACAATCAAACAAACTGCTGCTTTATTCTCAGCTTTGTATTAACAGAAGAGTAAAACATTCCACACAGAGAAGTTCATATAGAAAATCCTGCTTCATTAAGATGCTTGTCTTCATTTCTGATTACTAACAGTAATTTTGTAGAGCTAGACAAGCTTGATCTGTTACACTACAACTCTCCCAACTGTGACATATAAAACTGCATTTGCACCAACACGACAACCACAGAAACACCTCTTTATCTCATTTGGAATAGAGTGGTATCTCCCAGATTTGCTCTGTTTCAATGAAAAGGGAGCGCTACTCTAGAGTAAGCTCTTCTCCCCACTGAAGCATCCATCAGTACTTGGGGAAAAAGAAAAAAAAAATCAATGAAAATACAAAAAAAAAAAAAGAAAGTTGGAGTAAAGATCAGAGTCCCCAGACTTTTCAGCTACCAGTTGAAGTGCATCTCATGAAAAGCTCTTTACCAGTTGCTTTAAGGCAACTGTTGTTTGGGTTTGGCACTAGATAAATAAAATTGGCAGTAGCTGGACACTCACTTCTCTCTGGTTCATTATGGCTCGTTCCTTTTGGCTCTCGGAGGAGGCGGACACACTTCTTCTCCTCTCCCTTGTCTTTCCTGCTTAGTTCTTGTGTCCTTGTCTAGTCTCGTGTCTTTTTTGTATTACTTTCCCTGAACACTCTCTCACACTCTGTCTCTAAAACCTAAAGAGAATTATGGATTTGATCAACTGGTCTCTGAATGCTATTGACACCCTTTTCTCAATGAGAAGTCTGGGCTCGGGAGAGCCCGAGTGCCCTGGAGGGACTTTCCCTGCCGGATACAGAAATGGAGGGTCGTGTGCCTGGAGGGACTGTCGATCGAGGACGCTGAAGATATCTATCTATTCGGAACCATGATAACAGGGTTCTTGCTGATCGGAGCTGGCTTGGCCCTGGCTTATCAGAGAATTAAGAGAGCGGAACCGACTTTAAAAAATACTACTTCGCAGCTAATATGCAATACATAGCTTATTGGCTAGATGATACAGTTATAATGGGAAGTTGGTTGGACATGGACCACCTCCAACGCTTACCTCCCCCATGATGTGGACATCGGGTCAGCTGGAGGCGCAGTCGAAGATTGCAGCGGTCCCAGATCAGATGTCCACACTGGAACTCTTTCCCATGTTGCTGTCTGTGTTTATTGTGTTATGGTGTGTTGATATCTGTGCATTCCTGTATTATCCTTCTGTGTTACACATTTCGATGTTTTTTTTCCTCGCTACCTGGCCTGACCTGTCTCCCCAATGTGATGTTTGTGTTGTATGTACGGTCGGAGGTCTGTCATCTCGGTTGTGGGCAAAAGACCTGCAACTGACAAATAAAGGCTATCTCATCTCATCATGTCTGAATTTAGTCTTTAGGATTCTTAGTTCTTCTGACTTTTGTATCCTGGTTTCTTTCAGTACCTAGAGTATCTGAAAAGTGTTTGCTCCTTCCTGATTTTTTTTGGGGGGGGCTCGTTTTTTTTTTTAGCTTTATTGACAGATACAGTGAAGAAATAACAGGAAAGCAAATAGAGAGAGAGAGAGAGAGAGGGGAAGACATGCAGCAAAGGATCATATGTCAGACTCGAGCCCTGACTGGCCAATTTCAGCCATGCGGCATGTGGTTGCCTGCTCAACGCACTGAGCTAAACCAGGACCTGATTCCCTGTTTTTATATGCTTGTCACACTTTAATGTTTCAGTTCATCAAACAAATTTAAATTCTGGACAACACACGTAAACATTAAACGCAGTTTTGAAATGAAGGTGTTTATTATTAATGAAAAAAACAACAACAATAGTTTCTGTCTAAAAAAGTGTTAGTATTTCTTTTTTCCAATTTAGTCTTCAAGTGTGCATTTGGGGATATCATGTCTGAAACCTCAGTTCTCTCAGTTCTGATCACATTTGCTCTCTAAGGACAGCGCTAGCAAGCACTCTCTGCTTCTGAGCAAAAAATAAAAAAGCAGAAGAAAAAAAACGCCCGATGATATGGCAACATGACATTTAGATGTTTATGGAAGAGGGGGAAGATTTAGAAGTGACCGCGAGAGAGAGAGAGAGAGAGAGAGAGAGAGAGAGAGAGAGAGAGAGAGAGAGAGAGCAGAAAAGGAGAGACAGCGAGTTTTGAGATGTGAGAGATTTGTGACGTTTAGCGTGTTTGGAGTGTGTAGATAATGTGTTGTCTTGTGTAGTTAGTGTGTTGTCTTGTGTAGATAATGTGTTGTCTTGTGTAGTTAGTGTGTAGTGTTGTGTAGATAATGTGTTGTCTTGTGTAGTTAGTGTGTAGTGTTGTGGATAGTTTTGTGTTGTGTGTCAGAACAATGAGGTGACTGCTGTCTCCAGGTAGAAAAGAGTATGTAAAAATGAAATCATAACCGTAAATGTAAAAGACACGTGAGGTTGTGCTGAAAAGAATGATACCAAACAAGGCAAAGTAAATCGTTTTTAAAGGTGAAATGTGGAGGAAACATCAAAAGTAGTTAAAATGGCCAATTATACCCTGGACCCTAAACATTTCTTTTTTTTCTTTTAAGTAACGCAATAGTTACTTTTCAAGTAATTAATTACTTTTAGAATCTGGTAACTCAGTTACTAACTCAGTTACTTTTTTGAAGAAGTAACTTGGAACTATAATTAATTACTTTTTCAAAGTAACTTGCCCAACACTGTTTATAACAGTGGCCTTGTACTTGTGATGTGTGCGATGACAATAAAGTTGAATTCTATTCTAAAAAGGTGTTGTCATTTCAGAGGTTTAATTTTATGCACATTACAATAAATATGCGTCAGTATTTGAAATTTAAAATAATGAAAACTGGATATTTTCCCTCCTCGATGCTCATCATCTTGTTTCTGAGAGCATGCCGCTCACCAGGTCATTAATGCACTTCAAGGATCCTTGTTAGCAAGAGACTGTATGCACCCTAGCATACCTATTACAATCTCCTCATTCATTTTCAGTAGCAGATTTCTCTGTAACACAACTGATGTATGAAGGAAATAAGTGGGTGAGGTTGTTATCAGCACCTCTCATCTGCAGACAGTAGTTGAAAACATTAAAAAAAGTTAGAAAGAATATCTGAACAAAATCTTTCAATCATTCCATTTCAAAACAGAATATTCACCCAAGCAAATACAATGAAAATAACTTCTTCCTTTCACATATGTAGGACTTGATTTACTTCATTAGTTTAGTTGGCATGTTCTTAGCTAATTAGGAACATAATGAACCACTGGATTAAAGCTATTTACTCATTTCACATAATTTATAAGGCTTTTACAGGCACTTTGAAATACTGTTGTTAGATGATTAAATATTGTCTTCTAACTGTCCCTTGCTCTGATTTTAACACCAGAGGTCATCGTGCTTTTGAGGTTGTTACCCCAAACTCTGGGAAGCCTTCCTCAGTCAATCAGGTCGGCTGACTCTGTTATTTCTTTTAAGCCATTTTTATAGGTTAGTATTTCCTTAATCTTTTTAGCTTCATTTTTTCACCATAGTTTGCAACCATGCATGCATGTACAGTAGCTTGCAAAAGTATTCGGCCCCCTTGAACTTTCCCACATTTTGTCACATTACAGCCACAAACATGAATCAATGTTATTGGAATTCCACGTGAAAGACCAACACAAAGTGGTGCACACGTGAGAAGTGGAAGGAAAATCATTCATGATTCCAAACATTTTTTACAAATAAATAACTGCAAAATGGTGTGTGCGTAATAGAGATTGAAACTGTGACGTCATTCAGGGGTAAAACCGCAAAGGATTCTGGGAACTTTTGCAAGCCACTGTATGTGTGGATCTTGGAATGAATGACTGATTATGTGTCTGTATGTTTTAACAACTACACTTATCTTCAATGTGTGACTTATGCATATCACTTGTATATAGAATTTACTTAGATTAAGGGGTTAAGTGGGCTGAACAATCTGGAATCCGACACCTTCAATTAAAATAAATCTGATAGGGAGGTTAACGTGTATTGCTGCTGACTGAGTGCAGAAGTCTGGCATTGATACCAGTAATGAGAAAGTAATTACATCCAATGGTCCATTTGCACCCTCAAAAAATTCCTCTTTCCCTACCATCCCTGCAATACATTCATAGTGCAGATGTATAAAGTTGTGATCTTGGCATTTTCACATCTAGCTAGATCTACACAAATTATTTCTATCCAGTTTGTTCGAAACTGCTTTTAGCTAAAGTAAAGTTGCAGAATGCCAGGAAGAGAAAAGAAAACATGCTAAGTTGATGGAAAGAAATGGAGACAGATGTTAAAAAAAAGACATGGCAGGAGAGGAAGACGAAAGATTATATTCAGTTCAGACTGTTAAGAAAGTGAAATTTCATTTACCTGGGCCAGATTTACTTACATGTTCTGCCAGTATGAACTGGGTATTTACAAAGAGGGCACAGTGACAAGATCTATTCCTATTTTGTTCTGTTCTTAAGGTACAAAATATATGGAGGAGAATATTTAAATCAAGCATGCAAACTAAACAGACTGTACTTTCTATCTAACATCCCGAGTCACAGCTTCACTCTTCATTCTAAAATGAACTTCATCAAGTCATGAAGCTCGTCACATGAATTACGTGCATGTTTAATCCTGACCTGGTTGTTCTCACTGAGCAATCACGTGGAGAAGACAACAACATCAGAGAACAATTTGCCAAATGTTTCTGCCAAAACATCTTAGCCAACTGGTTGAAATCAGCATATCGGAACAGCTTGAACATGTTAGCTTGTTAAAGTGGGATCAACTTTTGATTATATTTCACTTACATGGCTTAAAATTCAAATTCTATTTCAAGCAACAGAATGGGCAGTTGAAGGATTTCTTTTAAACTAGCAACAATCAGTACACCCTGCTATGCATTACATAGATGGGGCTACAAATACATATAAAATAATCACAGGCACTTACACTTCTCTAAAGCTCATTAACTAATTGAGACTGCCGGTTGGGGAGCCACAGTGGATTCAAATTGATGCAGTCGCTCATGTCATAATTACATTCTTTCAGTCTCCCCCAGTGGTAGTAAAGTTATCCAGACGTAGCTCTTTGTACTAAGGCCACCTGTTGTAAAATTAAATTATTGCATCCACTCCTATAACCCGTAAGGATAAGCACTGAAGGGGAAGGAGGCCACACATTTGAAAGCCCTTATAGAGGTATGCATTTTCAAAAACATTGCAATGGTGATTTGTCAAATTGTACATACACAGTACCGTTTGAGTTAAAACATTTTTACATATATTTTAGGTTTCTAATACAAAGCAGTAATTACTATCCATTGCTCTTCCTTTCGCTTACTAGAATGTGTTAGTAGTCACTACAAATATTCAGAAAATGAGGCCATGGCCGTGCCATTAAACTTTAATGAACAAAGATAAGCTTTGGTTGAGGACACATTCTCTCCATTCTCTTGACTGTCATTAGTTCGATAGCGTTTCTGAGTTTATTAGCTTTAGTTCGTGGTTCTTTCTTACTCGTGTTTGCTTCCTTTTTGTGTCTTGTCTTTGTCTCATGTGTTTGTGTCTATCTGGTCTCACTGTGTTTTGTCTCCATGACTGTCTGATTTCCCATATCTCTGGGTTTTGCCCTTTTGTCTCCTTAGTCAGTCTAGCCTGATGTTTGATCATCTCTGCTCTCTTTTTTAAGTTCACATTTCTTAGTCTGTCTTAGTGCATGTGTTACTTCCTGTTTTTTGACAGTCCCTCAATCTCATGTGTTTGATTCTCACTTTTGCTTCCCCTGTCCCGTCAGCTAGATTCTATTCAGGTCTGTTCCTCGGGTGTGTCCACTCTGCCCTAATTTACACCAGAACTTCAGTTAAGCTAAACATCTCATTCTGTATTCCAAAAGCAGAGAATATCCTTTTACTTGAAGCAGCCGTGAGGATATACTGCTGTATATCCTCAGCAATGCTGTTGGTTCTTCAGAGGAAGCTATTTGACCCACATCGTCAGAGAGCAACAGAAAGATTGCATTTTTTTTAACTGTCTTCTTCCATGTTTCTGTGCAGTTTAACACCTCTTCTATGACCATCAATGCCTCTGCTGCTAGAACAAACATTTTTACCTACATGGTGATTAATTCTCCATATTTCACTGATCATTAATCTGACACCAAATCTCTTAAACCCACACATGGATTTTCAATTACACAATGCCAAAGTGACTACAAAGCAGCAACAAGCAAGTAGCATCCACCAGAAGCCACCACAGTGAAAGGGCTGATAACACAGCAGCAGCTGACACATATACGAATGTCCTCACGCTCACATAAAGAACACACATGCCATCTCCTTTCCTCTCCTAATGACGTGTGCTTGAATTTAGTCCTCTTGTGGATCAGCATCTTTAGTGAACCTTCTAAAATCTCTCAGTGTTTCTTTATTTTATTTCAGTGAGCCACCTCACAGATGACAATATGCAGCGTACAATACAGATTGTAACTATCTCTGTGTTTGTCAGGTAAAGAAGCAGATGACACAGCTCTGAAGCAATACATGCAACTGTTATCAGGGAACTAGGCTGCAAAAAATCGCCAGCTTATCAGCTCATTTCTCTGCACACTGGAATTGTGAACATTTTACTATCCTAAGACAAAATTCTCTGCACAAGCAGTGACAGTGTTTCAGAGTTTTGAATAGCAGATCCAGGTTTTAACTGTGCTTTCCTGCAACTCCTTGCCTAATACATATTGCATCATGCCCATAAAAAAATAGCACTTGTTAGTACTTAAAGCTGATTACCTCTATCAGTTGACAGGGAGATCTGAGGAGAGGTCTCTGTCTTCTCAGAAACTCCTGAACTGTCATAGTCAGGATTTTTACTGTCTTTACTGGTCATGGTGCATGGTTTTGATTGGATACATGCTCAGCCTTTGACAGTGCTGAAAAATGGACTGTAATGTACACAGGGCTTATAACTACTTACTCAAAGCACTTCAGTCTTTACCCACACAGTCACACTCTGATGGTTGCAGAGTAATCAAGGCTTTAGACCTTTCTGCAACACAGCCTTAGTGGCTCCTTTCTTTTCCCCTTTCCTCTCATTTCCCTTTTTTTAGTCCTATGTGTCTGTGTTACGGCCTGTGGCCATAGGAAATCTGTGTTAGCTGCTGTGTTGTGTTTCTTTACTGCGTTTTAAGAATCTCTGCAGGTCCTTCCTCTAATAAAGAGCAGTGGGCTGCTGATTGGACCCCTAACTTGACACGTGCAAATTCACACCTCGATGCGTGTCCAACGCAAATTAAACGCGTGTGAACCGGAAATGTGGGAGGAAGTTGTGCCAGACAGTATCTTTGCAAGATGGCAGCTGTCGAGCTAGCGTTTGAAGAGAGAGTCTCCCTCCTCTATGTACTGTGGAGAGCAGAGCAGCGGTGTTAAGGACGTCCTCACCGTACCTAGGTCCATCAGGTCCTCCAGAGGCGTGAGCAGTTTGATGAGTTTCACCATTTGCTCGTGGAGCTGCGCCTGGATGACGGCCGCTTCCAGCGGTACCACCGTCTGTCCCTCGCCCAGTTTGAGGACCTGCTGTTCCGCGTCGGTCCCACCATCCCACCAACTACAGGCACTCAATCCCACCTGCAGAGCGCCTGTCCGTCTGCCTGCGGTTAGTAAAAGTGTTTAATACGGTAGTCCTTTATTGATACCTGTGCTAATATATGCTAAACTATCATTTATACACTGCTAATATGGATGTGATATGCCGTCGATGTTTACTGAAAGCAAATGGTGGTATGGAGACGACTGTAATATTTCTAGTGATACTCAAAAGGTCTTATCAAGTCCCGATTTAATTCAATTTATGATTGGTTGTCGGGGCGCGAATTGACGCTGGAGTTCAGATCAACTCGAGCGGTAGACGTGATACGCACGAATGCACAAAATGCAACACAAAAACTGACGCGCGTATTTTTATTCGAGCGTCAAACGCGCCCGACGCACTACTTTGGAACGCGTTTTTGCGTTGCGTCGTCGCGCTTCTTCTTTTTCTTTTTTTTTTGCCTGTCCCATTTGGTTCTTTAGCCGTCAGAATTGTTGTCTGAAGACCAATAAGGAGACCCAATGGATTTATTTTGCCAAATGGATCATCGTGGCATTGCCGTATTGGTCCATTTGATCGATCTTTGTTTTTATTAAACAAGGGGGCATCCGTGCCACCCTCATGGGAAGGGCTGAGGATCCCCAGACGAGGCGTCACCCAGTAGCCACCGAGCAGAAGCTAGAGGGGGCTGCACCGGCGTGCCCGCCGGCTCCCCAAGGCCCTACCTGTGTGGGTGAGTGTGGTGGAGCGGGAAGAGGGAGGTAGCCGGGGATGGGGAGGAAAAGGAAGGAGGGGAGGATGCCCCTCCCTAGGGCCAGCTCCCCCGCTGACCCCAGTAGGCACCCCCGTCCTCTGATACCCACCAAGGCAAGGGAGTCCAGGCCCATCCAGACCGGGGCCTACGGTAGCACTGCCAAGCCCCACAGGACCCGGGGCAGCCCACCCTACCCCACCGCAGAGGAAACTGTACCCACCCCAACATTCAATCGTCTCCCAGACTACACAAGACAACAGACACCCAGGTTAAGTTTATTCTCCACCTCTCCTATGTCTCTCCCCCACCTGCAGAGTGGACTCCTGCAAGGATGGAACAACCTCCCCGCCAGTTGAAGAGCCCCCCAGTTAGGCCAATGCACAAGAGGCCCCCTGTGCCAGGGCTGAGCCCCCGTGCACCCACCCGCCCACAACCTCGGCGACACACCGACGAGGACTGAAGCCCCCAAGGCCCAGCCAGAGCCCCAGCACGGAGGCGAAGCACCCCCGAACCCCAAACCCCCACGCCTACCCCGGATCCACTCAGGGACAGCCAGGCCACCAGGCCAGTAACCTACGTCCACCAGTACAGACCATCCTCCAGCCCCGCTGCACGCAGCCACGAGGAGAACAACCTCTAAGAGCGACCAGAGCCACTAACCAGGTTATGAACACAACCCCCGGGTTAAGCCCTCCAGGGATAACGCCTCTAGGGGTCCTCCAGGCGCCCTAAGCCCGTCCCAACTCCATATCAACCACAGTAGCTAAGGCGGGACCAACCCACGACCCCCTACCCCCGCTAGGTGATGGAGCCGATCAAAGGAGCCCAGAGGGATTGATCTAATGTGGTGGCAGAGGCTATATCGAGACTAATGTGATCTATTAGATGGTGTCTATATTGGCTAGAATTAAGATTATTTTTATTTTTCCAGTTCATGAGGACCGTTTTCTTGGCGATGCATAGGGCAGTAAAAACCATGTGGACTGGTTTTTACTGCGCGTAGTCGCGCTTCTGAATTTTCGCGGGACCCGCAATCGCGCGTCGTCGCGCTTTTCCATTGACTTTACATGTAAACCTGGCGCTTTGGTTGCGTCTATCGCGTTCGGTGTAAAAACACCGTTAGGGTTAAGTTAGTTTTCTCTGGCAGGACTTAGTTGGTTTTATTTAGTATTTGGCCCGGGTTCACCCTGGAGTTGCGCTTCTTGTCACTTAATAAAATCACCTTTTTTTACTCAAAACCGGGTTCGTATTTTGGCTTGGGAAAAAGGGCAGGTACTTGCTTCTCTCTCCTCATAATCTTATGTGCGTCTCTACATACCTAGACTAGAGGCGTAACAGTCTGTATTCTCTCTACATTTGTTGAGTTCGTTTATAAGAGAAGATGATCCAAACTCAAAATCAGAACGATCAGAACAGTCTTTCTCTGTTAAACCTGTTTCAGGGGTCCCAAGAAAGTGAGACTAGTCTGCCACTCCTCTAATAATAGTTACTGGGCCTATAGGCCATCAGCCTAGCTTATCAAGAGTGCAACATGAGGTCAATTGGAAATGTCTGATCACACAATTGTTACATAGTGAAGGGCAACAAAAAACTTTTACCACATGGGAGAAAATCTCCTGTTTCAGTATCTTCTTTCCGGTTTCCTCGATCTCATCCTGACTTTCCAGGTCCTCCAACATACTCCAGCAATGGACATCTGAAGCTGTGTATTTAAGAATGAAAGCACACACACCTCCCCTCTGTGCCAGGAGCAAGACATTCCTGTCCTATACCACCATGAGTGACGTGACCACATCTGAGTCTTTTCCTCCACAGAACCAAAATAGGTCCACCCTGAAAGAAGTATCTGAGAGGCGTTGAACTAATTCAGAATGTTTATTATTTTATTACCATGCAGGCTGCACGTCACCTACCTCTGTGGCATTATATGAATTCGACATGTGCAATTACCCTCTTAGACCGGTGGTGTGGTCATGTTGGACACCACTGAATACTGAGATCCTAAAACATAACAGTTGGCGTAGGTATGGTTCATATGCAAAGCAATCATAAACTGTAAACATCGAGTTTTCTCTGAGTAAGATGGAAATAGCAACTTCTAGTGACGTTCAGTCTTGTAGCGTCAATGAGACAGTTATCTGTATCAAAATACACGAATCCAAGTCATTTATTTGAGAACTGAAATTCATATCTTTAAAATGAAATCACTGATCTTTGGATTCTAAAAGAAAAAGAAAGAAAAACAACAAACGAAACAAAACAAATAAAAATAGGATACAGCACAACATAAGCTAAGTTAATGTTCAGTGAGAGGGATATTACTTGAATCACTGTCCTAGAATTCGAATTTTGGAATTTGGATTCTGTTCAATGGCAAATGCAGCGAAACAACAGAAACATGCATTTTTGAAAGTTTTTCTGCCGATTTGATCCTTTCTGTCCCATATCAAAATGCCTTTGTTTTTTTCAGGAATATGGCTGTTTTTTTTTCCATGTTGTCCAGTATTGTAAAGTGTATTTCAGCAGCAGTTGTCATCCTCCCTCCTTTTTCTGAAAAAGGTGGCATTCAGAAACATCCAACTAAAATAATTCAGCATAATCAGGAGGGGCAAGAGCTGCAACTAGAGTTGGGGTTCGTGAAGGGATCTTCTTCCCTGCACGGATTTGCTTCTTCCTGCCGTGGTCCCACTTTAGGTGGGCCCATCCAGCACTCAATGTTTCTTTGACCACTTGTACAGTTCCTCTTCCAGTGTCCTCATTCTTCGCATGCAAGGCAGGTATTCTTTATCCACTTGGTGGGCCACATAAAACACATCTTTGGCCTTGCTAAGACATTACAATTTAAAATCTGACAGTTCAAAGACATCCTATAAAAGCTTAAACACATCCAATAAGACACATGATCACATCTGACTTAAGGTAAGAGAGAAAGTAAGAGTCACCCTGTGTTATTAAGACCTTGAAATCAGATAATGTGTTTTAGAAGTCAACTGAATGTGTACATCCAAGGTGACAGTATTAAAAATGTATTACCATAGTAAAAAAGAAAAAGGTAGTGATTCAAACACGGCACGGTCTGTGTTACACATACACAGACAGAATTTCACTCCCCCTCAACACACACACACGCACACACATACTCACACTCCTTGATATAACACTATGCCTCATGGCCTCATCAGATGATGTATGACAAATGAAATCTTTAGCCAAGATGAACTGAGCCAAATTCATTAATAATTTATGTTTGATGGAGCATCTTTAATATTTAGGGCATAATTAATAAGTAGGGGCATTGGTTGCTCTTAGTTGAGGAAATCATGCTCACTGTCAACAACAGATAAATGAGACAGGGAATCCTGTCATCTCACACATTCATATGTACACTTCTACACAAAAACACACAAATAGATGGATGGGACAGGACTGTAGCCCTGCTTACTGTTTGTCAAAGAGTGAGAAATGACCATAAGCATCCATCCCCCCAACTTATCCTTGTCAGGGTCATGGTGGGGCTGGAGCCTATCATAGGGTGAGAAACAGGGCAAATGGCCTGCATTTGTATAGCGCTTTTCTAGTCCATAGGACCCCAAAGCGCTTTACACTACATTCAGTCATCCACCCATTCACACACACATTCACACACTGGCGATAGCAAGCTACATTGTAGCCACAGCTGCCCTGGGGCGCACTGACAGAGGCGAGGCTGCCGGACACTGGCGCCACCGGGCCCTCTGACCACCACCAGTAGGCAAACACGGGGTTAGTATCTTGCCCAAGGATATTTGTCATGCAGCCAGGATGCAGCCTGGGATCGAACCACCTACCTTCTGATTAGTTACTGACCTGCTCTGCCACCTGAGCTACAGCCACCCCAGCCTGGACAGGTCACCAGTCTGCTGCTAACACATAGAGACAGACAGCCATCCAAACTCACCCCTACAGACCATATAGAGTCACTAATTAACCTAACCACATGTCTTTGGACTGTGAGAGGAAGCCAGAGTATCTAGAGAGAACCCACGCAAACACTCCACACAGAAAGACCACGGCCAAGTGGTGGAATCGAACTCAGGACCTTCTTGCTGTGAGGGAACAGTGTTAATCTGCGCACCACTGTGCTTAACATAAATGCTCACACCAGTGCTAGATTTTCTCAGACAAACCTGCACACATGCAGCATTGCAGTGTAAGCCATGAGATAAAAATACAGTGCACACACTCACATGCAGTCCCTTGAGTGTATCACTGTGTGCGGTGGCTGGATATTATCAAGGCATAGTAATGACCAATGGTCCCAGATTACACACAGCTTTCTCTAAATAAACCATAATCAGTTTTGGAAACTTCCAGTCTTGCAGTGCAATGCAGTGAGGGTGGAAGGATGGGCAATGGAGTTTAAAAAATTATAATAATATAAGCAGCAACAAAGCTCAGCACTTATCTATTTATCTATCTTGTTTGTTTCTTTTTGGTTTTTGGTGTTCAATTCATTTAGATCAGGTGATCAATATACAGAGTTTATTTAGAAAATAAAATAAACAACAATGCTACACAAAATAAAGCAGAACACACTTCAATATCGCTGTTTCAGTTAAATATCGAAAAGGAGTTTTAGACCTGAGTGCAGCATTGCTGATAACATAACCCTATTAAACAGCCTGAAGCCATGTCAGCATGCAGGGTTCTGCTCTGAAATTATTTGAGTTAGAGAGCAGGACATTCTCTGTTACGCTGGGTAAACAATACTCTTGGAATACCTCAAGGCTCTATTCTGGGCCCTGTTTTATTCTCCCTGCTCATGCATATACATTCGTTTCTAATATTATATGTATACTAGATAAAGTATAAGTTATTATCATATCATCATCACGTTTTTGTGAATCTATAACTTTGCCTCCATACAACGAAGCCAATACCTCCAGTTTTGAAAAGTTTCCTGGTAGTACAGCTTTAAAGTTACAAAAAAAACCCTTAAATTATAAGTTGTCTTAGTTAATTTAATCAGTATACAAGCCCTCTCCATCTCCTCCTTCACTTACATCCATTACTTCTCTCTCTTCCTTCATCTTCAACATCCTTTCTCAAGCACCTATGCCTCCTCTGCACATGTCCAAACCATTTCAGTCTAAATTCTCGTCCTTAGCTGTCCCTCTGTTGCACTCATTTCTAATCCACCTTCATCACTCCCAACAAGATCTTAGCTTCTTCAGTTCTGCCAGCTCCACCTGATGCCTTTTTGTCAGTGCCACCATCTAGAAACAGTGTTGTAAACCTTTCCTTTGGCTCTTGCTGCTGTCATTTCCTCTTTGTTTGTTTTGTTTTTACAAATAAACATGTCTGTATTATTTATTATCTTTTAACATGTTTGGTGCTTATCATATTTATGTTTTGTCTTAATTAAAACAATTTTAACTCATTTATGTCACATATATGTTTATATGCATAACTAATGTTCTGCATTTGAAGGTGGTATTTGCAGTGACTAAGCGGATGTTTTAACATTCGTAATCAACATAGAGGGTTACTTTAACGCTTGTAGATTTGTAACTTTACTGAATTAATTGTCCATCAATCCATGATTATCCAATTCAGGGTCATGGGGGTACTGGAGTCTAACCCTGCTGTTATAGGGTACGCCCAGGTCTGTTGCAAGGCTGTTGAATCAACCATATCATATTAAAAAGAGAGAGAGTGAAAGAAAAGAGAAGGAAAATATACAAGATCTGAAATCCTAACAAATCTGGCAAAACAAGGACAGAGTCTCAATTGTGTTGTGAGTACAATCTATCACTGACTGTAAATATGAGAATGAACAGATATCACCACTCTGTACTCAATAAACAGCAACCAGTGTAAGATGCAGCTGTTACAAAGCTGCCATCCTCCACATCAGAGGCTAACATTCAAACCAGGTCACGTTTTATATCCACAGCTAGTAAACACACACACGCACACACACACACACACACACACACACACACACACACACACACACACACACACACACACACACACACACACACACACACACACACACACACTATTACAAGTTTAAGGACACTTGCTTTTATTCATACAGTTCTCAGCTGATGGCATCTCAGCTTCAGACATCATGCAGCTCCAGGAAGGCTGCCTTATATAGTGTTTACCACACACTGAACATAAACACTGCCTACAAGTCAGTAAGCACTCTGAATACTTAATTCATAAAGTTGCTATCTCCATGCTTATTGGGGTCATCAGATTGTTGAGCTTTCCCTTGAAATATAAAGGACACTGAGAGCTTCTTCTGTTCTTAGCTGACACTAAGAAAACACCTATTTATACACTTTCTAATATGTATAAAACCCAAGACTAAGAAAACTGGTATGGTACAGGAGTTTAATGTGTTTTTCTTTTTTTAAATTTTACAACTTTTTCAGTTTTTCATGTTTGGTCTGTCTCTTTGACTCTTTCCTGTTCCCCCTCAGGTTCTGATTTAAGCAAGGCCTTTCCAAGTCTGCTCTGTAATGAAGACGAGTGAGCAATTTTTTCATTGCTTTTTACTCATAAAACAAATATTTTTAGACAATTATAAGTTGTTGGGGTTTTTTTAACTGATTTTGAGAAGAGACTTTTCTCTTCATTGATCAGCCAGCGCCACAGCATCCTCCACTTTGTCCGTTACTCTTGTAGGGTAACTATCCCGTAGCCCAACTCTCTGTTCAACTGTCAGGCCGAAAAAAATATTTGGCCACATTAAGAAAAAATATATAGTTCATCATTTTGAGAATAAAGTCAATCCACTGTCCACTGTCTTTTATATGTCATTTCTGGACTTTGGATTTCCGTCCACTGAAGGGGTTGTTTGTAACCTCAGGTGAAGTTTACTGAACATTTACTGTGACATCCATAGGACCACCGTGTAAGGGCTATTTATAGCCCAAATCTGGACCCTTTTCAAACTCAGACTGATTTTAGATGTCATTTTTACACTGCTTGTAAAGCCTCTGTAGTGACTGTTTCCAGAGCGTGGAGGACATGTTTTCTGTAGGCCCATCAGTGCCAATTTTTCTGTAGCTTTATTCACACTTTTGTATGTGTCTATCGCTGTCATCTGCGGCTGAGACAATCAAATAAAGTTCTTGGAAAACGATCTGGAACAGTATGCCACCCTCTAATATGGAACTAGTCTACATGTCTTCAGCTTGTTCAGAGTGCTGCAGCCCGACTCTTCACAGGACACGTAAATGCGACCATATTTCCCCAGTTTTGGCTTCTTTACATTCTAGAATTGATTTTAAGACTCGTTTAGACTGTTAGGTCAGCTGATAAGTTGCTTCTAGTTGTTCCTTGAAGCAGACTGAAACACAGAGGAGACCGGGCCTTTGTTCCACAGTTTAGGCGCAGCAATCGCAGTCTGCCTCTTCAAATTAGGATCTTTCCAACACTCAACATTTTTAAATCCCATCTGTAAACACATCTTTACTCTTTAGCTTTTAATTGTGAGTTTGGTGCTGTTCTCTTTGTGTGTGTTTGTTTTACTTTTTACTTTGTACAGCACTTTGGTCAACCTGTGTTGTTTTCAAATGTGCTTATAAATAAATTGATTGTTTTCATACACAACCTACTCCAGAGATCTACAATGGCGCCGGGATTAATAGAGAATATGTCTGTGAAGGTTCTCAGTCATCCAGGTCATCGTAGTCAAAGGAGCTTGCAAAGAAAAGCGTCTGGACTTCTTTAAGTTGCTTGAAGACGTTTCACCTCTCATCCGAGAAGCTTCTTCAGTTCTAAGGTCAAATGGTGGAGAGTCCCAGATATAAACCTAGTGGGAGTGACCCCCCACAGAGGGACAAAAGGACCCCCTGATGATCCTCTAATCGCCTGAGCCAAGGTGTGAAACTGGGTGTGGGTCACAATCAGCCAGAGTTTCGGGTGTGTTCATTTTGAAACCTGGCCCCACCTTATCATGCGAATTCCTGAGGTCAGATGGCCCAGGATGTGAGTGGGCGTTAAGGCGTCTGGGAAGGGATCTCAAAACTGGATTATAGATGGCAGAGAGTTGGTGTCGTAAACCCCGCCTCTGTTCAAAGATGGTCGCTCACAGTGGACATAGATGGCTTCTTTCACTCCTCTTTCAAACCATCTGTCCTCTCTGTCCAAAATGTGAACATTGGCATCCTCGAAAGAGTGTACTTTATCCTTAAGATGCAGATGGACTGCTGAGTCTTGACCTTAGAACTGAAAAAGCTTCTCGGATGAGAGGTGAAATATCTTCAAGCAACTTAAAGAAGTCCAGACACTTTTCTTTGCAAGCTCCTTTGACCATTAATACAGAAGCATCTGTGTCTGAAAGAGTCCAGGTTTTTTATTGGAAAATATCAGTGGCAGCAAAACATGGCTAGAAACCACTGGACAAAATATAATGCACCAGAAAGCCCTGAAGTCTTGATCATCTCACTGAAACACAAACTGGAGGACAAGTAAAGAGTTGCTAAAAAATATCAATAAAACAAAGACAACACGCTCCCCAAGCCTACCTCAGAGCATGAGTGAAAGGCATATAACTGAAGCCATACCGGCTCAGAGTCACCCAGTTTAACATGGTTCACGTCAGGTTTTGAGGAACCAGGAGCTGCTGATTAGAACTGGGTTACTGGATCAAAAAGGTTTAAGTAGACAAGGGATAAAAATAAGGAACTGTTGGAATGCTATTACACAGGAATTGATGTGGGAACAGGATATGGGACCTACGAATTCTTTTAAGATAAGATAAGATAAGATAGAACTTTATTAATCCCTCGGGTGGGTTCCTCTGAGAAATTCGACTTCCAAAAAGCACAGCAACGACCGAAGTTACAGTTACAGAATTATATATATATATATATATATATATATATATATATATATATATATATATATATATATATATATATATATATATACACATACACACACACACACACACACACACACATATATAAATACAGAGACAAATATAAATAAAATATACAAAGGGGATAAATAGAATAAATAGGAATAAAAAATAAAAATACAAGTGAATTGCACATTTCAAGTATTGAGTCTATTGCACTGTTGACTATTTACAAAAAGTAAAATAAAACATCCAACATCTAGAGTGTTTCATCATCCAGAAGATGCAACTGCTATTACAACACAAATGCTATGGCGAGGGGTAGCCAAGATGTCAGGTCAAGGGTGAGATATCATTATCTTCGCCCGCTGAGATTTGGTATCAAGTCCCAAGAACGACTGGTACAATGAAGGTGTTGAGCCAACCTAAAATTGAAGACAAACTGGAAAACTGGAAACCTGGACCCTCCGTGGCCTACTACAGACTACAGGTAACTTCTGAGAGGCTACTAGAAGATGTGATTGCAGCATTATGGACTATCCCTATTGTGATCCTCACTAAAACCAACCAGCTGATCTATACCAGGAGACTAGAGGCCAAGATAAAGGCAGCATGGAGGGAAGTTAGCCCACTATTGGAGCCACAGAAAGGTGTGACAAAGAAAGGGATGCCCACGAAGTATAGCAAGCGGTCTATCAGTTCTAGCTGATTCTGTTCAGCAAGGTTACCACAGTAATTTTTCTGAACAGGATCCAGTAACTCTCACAGTGGCAGACATCCAGGACAGAGTCTCCAGTATGAAAAGTTGGACAGCACCAGGCCCTGACATGATTCACAGCTACTGGCTAAAGAAGCTAACAGCACTGCATTAGTGTCATGAATGTGAATTCATGGATTTTTTTTTCACATTCTGTCTCTCACAGTTGAAGTGTACCTCTGGTGCAAATTACTGACCTCTGTCATCATTTTAAGTGGGGGAACTTGCACAATCGGTGGCTGACTAAATACTTTTTTGCTTAGATACCCCTAAGACAAGTCACATAAGGCACATAAGTGATACATGTAGCTATACCAAGTGATACCAGTATCAGGAAAAAGAAACAAGAAAAGCTTGAGAAATAACAAGGGCTGAGAGATGGGCTGGAGAGGAGGGAGAATGGAGGGTGAAGGCAGCAGTGGTCTCCATACTACTTTGAGCACTCGGGCAGTGACCTCAAAATTGACTGGCTCCAGCAGATGACATCCAAGATGTCCATTAAAGTCTGGTCCTATCACCACTCTCTACCAAGCTTTACAACTTCATCCACAATTTCGCATAACTGACATCCAACCCTTGATCTGACTGAAAAAGATTTTTATCACCCAGCTTTAAACTCCTGATCCTGTCAGATGATCTCTTCATCTCCAAAACAGTATATACATACTTCAAGATTTCCCTTACTACATTTTCCTTCCTATCTGCATCATAGTAGAACAGCTTGAATGCATGATCTTTCTGTCCTTCCACCTGGACAGACAATTGATCTACATTCCTTCACTCCATCACATCAGCCAACTCACTTCCTTTGCCAGTCTTAGTCTCTGTATTTAAAGTCTCTACTCTGACCTCCACACTCATTCTTTCTTTCTTTCTTGCTGCCTCCAAATACCCCTCTCCACCCTCTCCTTTTCCTTTGTGTTAGCCAGGTGTAGCACAGTTTCTGTCAGCACCCTGCTGTAGGAGTTTGTTGTTAACCCAGGGCCTGACCAATCCGATATGGAAATCTCATTCTTGATGACTCAAATGTATAATTTGGCCAAGATGTATGCTCTTCCTCACATAACACTCCTGATTTATCTGAGCTTAGGAGTACACAGGCATGGTGCCATAGTATAAATGTTCTAGCAGGAGAATGAATGGCTGCCAATGGAACTGGGTCACTTGTGTTTATTGATTATGTGACTGCTCATAGAAGTGAATCTGAAGTGTACAGATTTACACTGGTTTACCGGATGCTGTAAAACCGATCAGATGGCCTTTAAAGTGCACACGGATAATGATCCACACAAACTCCAAAAGCAACCCAGGAGTTTCTTAAGGAAAATAAATGTGATATTCTTCAGGTGGGGTTTTGTTGTCCATGGCTCTAGACTTCAGGCAGACATTGACCACAAAGGAGAATAAATGGCTGAATGGCTGCCACATCAGCCAACTCACTTCATATTAAATAGAAGCCTTATTTTTAACAGTATGTTACCTTTTTTATTATTATTATTATTTTTGCTGACCCCATAAATGGGGGGCTATGTATAAAACTGGTTATCAGAAAATAAGCTAAAAATCAAACATGGCACATCCAACTGCCAACAATACTGGCAGTGAGATGGGGCATTTCTACACTCACTCTTTTTTTTTTGATTTTTCAGTTTAAAATTAGAGATTTAAAATGGGGAATATTAACGTTTTTTAAAATACAGTGATAAGAACCGTATTGCTAATGTTATTTGATATTGTCCAACGGAAAGCTCAAAGTGGGAATAAAGAAAAAAAAACC
This sequence comes from Astatotilapia calliptera, assembly GCF_964374335.1. Taxonomy (NCBI): domain Eukaryota; kingdom Metazoa; phylum Chordata; class Actinopteri; order Cichliformes; family Cichlidae; genus Astatotilapia; species Astatotilapia calliptera. The sequence goes on from NC_137426.1 coordinate 38,150,769, forward strand.
TTGCTATGACATAAAAACAAAATATTCACTAGCTGATCGTTTTCCTCTGTGGCTTCAATCCTGCCCACCATTACATCAGGATCTTACATAAGAGCCACAATCAAACATGTCCAGAGGGACAGCAGAACAGCAACACAAACGGAAACAGTCACTAGCTCTGTTTTTACCTACAAGCTCCTGCACTCTCACAGGAATGACAGGCAGCCAATTAGGCCTGAATGAACATGCAGAAAAACACTGAAAGAAATAAAGTAAAAGATCATTTGTGGCCCGAGGCTGGCATTGCATGGATGGTGAAAGATTAATGCTGCCCTTCTGAAGAACTAAAGGGTCTAAAGGGACGGAGAAAGTGACTTTTTTTCTCCTCTGAAGCACTAGTAAAAAAAGGGGGGTTCTGACACAGCTCCAGGCGACAGCACAAAGAAGCAGAGAATGGCCAAGGAGGAAGGAATCACAAAGAGGAAGTCAAACATATTGCAATGCCAGTGACACAGAAGTGCTTTCACATTGAAACACAGGTTTCTCTTGTACTCATTGTTTTATAAGTCTTAGCAAAATATATCACAGGTCACCTAAATGTGCTCGTTGAACAACCACACTTTCTCTATGCAGTCCACACTAATAATGGTAACAATTTAATAATAAACAACAAAAGTTTTCCACCCAATACCTGGGTCCCATCAGGTCCCTCTTGTTTTGAAACTAATTGCCTATGACATCAACTTTACATCATAAAGCAAGAAATTGCCATCTACTGCCTGCATTTATAAAATGGCAGCATCTTGTTATAGACATGTAACCCCGGGGACATTTAGTAACTCAGAGCATTTGGAGTGATCTAAACACCCAAACCACTACTTGAGATGTTGTTGGAAAAAAGATACAGACTGTTACCTTCATTTTGCAGCTTTTTGATTTTGTTTTTTAAATATCCAGATTTTCCACTGCAGGTGAGACAACAATGCCTCACACATTCCTCACCAAAAACTCAAAGCAAAAGTAGATCACGGAGAAACACACCTGAGTATGCCCAGTAAGTCTCTTCAGGGGTGGCTCTTCGAAGTCGTATCTCACCAGTTCTTTGCAAACCTTGGATAGGGCCTTCTGACTCAGCTTGGCTTCCTGTCAACGCTGTGGAAGAGAAGAACACAGGAACGGGCAGGTGAGCATAAACAGCTTAAGGAGCACCATCCGGATTCCAGCTGGGGAGGATGACAAGACAGCTGTGTCCTCAGCTACCCTCCACACAAACTGTCTAGTAGCCACACAGGGAACAAAATTCAACAATGAAGGAAAACTATGCTGTGGAACTTAAAACTGTCCCTGCCAGCAGTGAAATATTCCAGCAATCGGTGTTTTCACATCATGTGATAGTGTTGAAAAATCTAAATGTGTGCCCTTTCTTTTGATATATATAATAATAAAATAAAGATATTTGGGGAGATCTTGAATGATTAATGATTAATAAAAAATAATTAAATAAATAAAATACAAAGGAAAAAAGTGTACAGGATAGTCTATACTGTATACATTCCCAAATTTAGTTGCATATTTTCATTACTTCACTCTCTCTCCAGTTCCTCAACGTCCTCAGTCTTTAACAGGTCCAGAAGCATCTTCCAAATGTCAAAAAATTCTGATGATCTTTTCCTAACCGCATAGGTCAGTTTCTCAAGAACTAAACTTGATAATACATTGTTGAACCATTGGTCAAAAGAGGGGCCACCAACTTTCTTCCAGCATATTGCAATACAACGTTTGGCCTGGAATAAGCAAAGGTCAACCATCTTTCTCTCCGTCTGAGCTAAATTACATTCATCTGAATAAATGCCTAAAATACAGACCTTAGGACTTAATGGGACAGGGGAAGATGTGATCTGAGAAATATATTTTAACACTGAGCACCAAAAGTTTTGAATCTTTTCACACTCCCACAAACAGTGGTACAATGGACCCTTGTGATCGGTACCCTTATAACATATGTCCAATACATTAGGATCTAATTTATTTAGTTTTGCAGGGGAGGCATATGTTTCCATTATCCAGTTAAATTGAATCATTCTCAATCGGGTGTTGATGGTTTGGGTGTGTGTCTCTATTTTACTCCACTCGATGGATGAAGTATCTTCTTGTAAGTCTTGTATCCACTCCTGTCTCTTATTGTCTGAGGTGTCTCTATGCTTCTCAACCAACATGTTATAAAACTGAGTGAGCAGTCTTTTCCAAAACAATTTTTTGTAACAAGCGTTTCTAGGATGGAAAATGGGGGCTGTTGCATTGAATTATTCAATCGAACCAGAATAAAGCTTCTACGCTGTAGATATTTGAAGAAGTGTTTCTGAGGCACATCAAACTTTGCCCTCAACTCGCTGAATGACATAAGATTATGATCCTTATATACATCTTGTATTTTCACTATGCCCTTATGCAACCATATTTTAAAACCCATGTCCTTATGTGCCGGAGTAAAGAGCTCATTATCCCCGATTGGGGAAAAACAGGATAATGAAACATGGAATCATCCAGTATATTTTGAACTATGTGCCAAACCACAATAGAATTTTTTACAAGTGAGATAAGTGACGGAAGTGACGGACAAGGTAAGTGACTCATGTTGTAGCTGATGTCAGACGCCGGAGATTTTGGCGGAAAATTAAAGCGAATGGTAGTTTACATTTGAACAAATTCCTTTAAGCTTCAGTATTACCAAATATCAATTATCTTATAACTAACAACATTTGTCTAAATCATCTCCAACACCGTGGAGAACAACGATTACAAGCACTGATCGATGTAATCTTACATCGATCAGTGCTTTCAGGATCTCGTGATGAAGAAGGCTCAGAGTGCAGCTTCCCCGGCCAAACCTGACACGCCGTCGTCGAAAAGACTTCGCCCGGCAGATTCCCCCGGCACAACATCGCCAGCCGTCAAAGATATTGCCGACATACTGGAGTCAATCGACAAACGATTGTACAGTTTCGACGCAAGGCTGTCCTTAGTGGAGATTCTTCACCGGGAATTTAAATCCCTGGAGTTCAGCCAGCAGCAGGTGGAAACGCTTGCTGCTGAAAATGCCACGCTAAGGGAGTCGGTGAAATGTCTCACAGATAATGTTACCCAGCTCAATAGAGAAAATAAAAAAATAAAAGAAACAGTTATCGATCTACAAGCTCGTAGCATGCGTGACAATCTGGTATTTTCTGGTATTCCAGAAGCCTTTGATAGACTGCATCGCATCGGCCCCATGCGGGCTGTGACCAGGAGACCACGTCCTATTGTGGCCAAATTCGGCCACTTCAAACAAAAGGAGCAGGTGAAAAGCCGTGGCAGAGAATTAAAAGGAACGGACTTCAGCGTGAACGACCAGTTCCCAAAAGAGATCCTGGAACGACGCAGGGTCCTCTTCCCAATCCGACGCGGCTTCATCCAGAAGGGCTCCCACGCTGTGGACCGGCTCTACATGGATGGACAGCTTTACCGCGACCCCGGCATCACTCCGTGGCTGTACTAACCTCCTACCTTCTTAACCAGATAAGAATCAGCTACACCCTTTAACTATCCACTCACACTAACTTGCATTAACTTAACATTAACATCTGTTTAACTTACCAGCATCAAATCGCATCTTAAAGTGTGATTTCATAGCAGAATTAACACCGTCACTCTCCGTCAGTGATTTAATTGGAATGTTTCCGGGTTTTTTTCCTTCTCGTTTTTCTTTCCTCTTTTCCCCCTCTTGTTTTTATGCTGCTCACTCTTGTCCTTGGTTTCTTTCTTTATTTCTTTCACTGCTTTGATCACCTGCTTCCACACTCATCCACAAACAACATCCTTTATTTCCACACATACGCACAGCACGATCACGCACAGTCATGCGCTCAACGGCAGCACATTTACATCAGTCAGACAGCGCACACATTCATATAGGATACACACACTTAAGCCAAGCCTACTCATATTAGTAACTATGCACGCACATAGTCAGACTCAGGGAGCATCTCGCCACGCATTCTTTCTCTCTCTCCTTCTCTTTATTTATGAAAAAGTGACGTATTCTCTCCACCTGTCTAAGCGACGCACACAGCATACATCCCTAGTTATACACAGACATCTATGGGTGCACTAAGGTTTGTTACATGGAATGTAAATGGAGCTGGCTCCAGAGAAAAGAGGTTAAAAATATTTAACCAACTCAAAAAACTACAGGCAGATGTTGTCCTTTTACAAGAGACCCACAGACCTCGTAGAGGTTCCAATGAACTTAAAACACCTGAGTTTCCTAATGTGTTCTCAGCTTGTTATAATTCTAGACAAAGGGGAGTAGCAATTTTAATACATAAAAATATTAATTTCACAGTACTCGATACAGTTATAGATCCAGAGGGCAGATTCTTAATCATTAAACTATCTATACTTGATAAAAAGCTATGTATTGCAAGTGTATATGGTCCAAATGTTGATGATCCCTCATTCTTTCACGGTTTTTTCAGTGCACTCTCTGAACACTTAGATGGCACACTTGTTCTTGGAGGCGACCTCAACCTTGGACTAAATGAAGACATGGATAGGCTCAATACAGCGGGAACTCAGCGTAATTGGCAGTCCACAAATATAATCAAACAGTATATGAGCGACTTTAGTCTTTGCGATGCATGGCGCTCCCTTCACCCCACCAGTAAGGAATATACTTTCTCACATGTCCATCACTCCTACTCTCGTCTGGATTATTTTTTGGTCAGCAGCTCACTGCTGAACGACATTTCAGACACTGAGATTCACCCTATAGCTGTCAGCGATCATGGTCCTATATCTTTAACACTAATGCACAAGAATAATACTACGCCAAGAAAAAACTGGAGATTTAATATATCACTACTTAAAGATGAAGACTTTATTAAATATTTTAAAAAAGAGTGGACTTCATATTTAGACTATAATGACACTCCCGGAACATCAGCTTCTGTTCTATGGGAAGCAGGGAAAGCTGTGATGAGAGGTAAAATAATTTCTTTCTCATCACACAAAAAGAAAGAAGAAAACAAAAATATTCAGGAATTAGAAAAAAACCATCAAATCACTAGAAGAAGCCTACGCGTCCCACCAAGATCAGGAAACATTGAACAAAATACGCAAAACAAAACTAGAATTAAATGAGATAATTGATAAAAAAAAACAAAATTCTTAGTACAAAGACTACGCCTACAAAATTATGAACATGGTAATAAATCCGGTCAATTTCTAGCAAACCAGCTAAAAATAAATAAAGAAAAAACAAATATATGTGCTGTTCAAGATTCATCTGGGAACACAATATATGAACCGATACAAATAAACAACATTTTCAGGGATTTCTATAAAACGTTGTATTCACCACAAATAAACCCATCTAAAAAAGAAATTGATCAGTTTTTAGACAACATAACTCTTCCAAAATTATTGGACACTCAAGCAATGGCACTGGATTCACCACTGACACCAGGTGAACTCCAGGAAGCTCTGATAAGTATGCCCAATAATAAGGCTCCAGGTCCAGACGGCTTTCCTGCAGAATTCTACAAAGAATTCTGGTCGATTCTAGCACCAGTTTTCTACAGAACGTTGTTGGAAATCAAAGAAAAGGGCAGACTTCCATCAAATATGAATTCTGCAAACATTAATCTCCTGCTAAAACCAGGCAAAGACCCTGTATATCCCTCAAGCTATCGTCCAATATCCCTTATAAATGTTGACCTTAAAATAATCTGCAAAGCTCTCTCAAAGAGACCGGAGAAAATAACCCCCTCTTAATTCATCCTGACCAAACTGGTTTCATAAAAGGTAGGCACTCATCAACAAATACACGTAGATTAATTAATTTGATAGACTACTCATACAGTAAAAACCTAGAAACTACAATATTCTCTTTAGACGCAGAAAAAGCATTCGACAGAGTTAACTGGAAATTTCTATTTGCAACTTTACACAAATTTGGTTTTGGACCCTCTTTCATAAACTGGTTAAAAATATTATATAATTCCCCAACAGCTTGTGTCAGAACAAATGACCAGACATCCTCCAGCTTCTGTCTCCTGAGGGCACCAGGGATGCCCACTCTCCCCTTCACTTTTTGCAGTTTTAATTGAACCCCATGCAAATGTACACCTATCTGGAACAACCCTGACATATTACAAAACAATAATATGATAAACTTTTCAGATTGGAGTGGTAAAGGAATCAAATATTTAGAACATATATTAGAAGGAACAGAATTCCCCCCCCCCCCCCGAGCACTTAAAAGATTGATTGGCTTCTTCAATTCTAAAACCAAATGGTGGAGAGTCTCAGGTATTTAATTCCTAGTGGGATCTTTGACCCACTATTAATCATGTACCTCTCTACATTTGCCAAGGGGTGAAGAAGGACTGGTTTTCATGTGAAATGATTGTGAGATCTTGCCTCAGCCTATCATGTGACTCATTGAGCTCACCTCATACTGTCACGGGCGAGAATGCGGTGGACTCAAGAGCAGACTCAATTTGCTTCGAACTGTGTATAATTTATTGAAAAGAACAAAACGTGAACAGAACTGGGTTTAACAGAAACCATACGCAGAAACTAAGGGAAATCCGTGGGCGGAGAGACCGGCGTAGAGCACGGGGAGAACTCTAACGGGAACTTCTGTAAACACAGGAGAGAGATGTTACTGAATGGAAAAAAAACGAGTAAGGGACAGAGGTACGGAGTGCGAGTGGATAGTCTTGGGCTTACTTGGAGACCCTAGTTATTAGGCGGGAAAAGGGCTGCCGTGGGAGTATTCCAGAGAGGGTCAAGAGTGTGGAGAGTCCGGTCCAGATTCCAAGGAGGTGGAGAATACGGACTGAAGGGCAGGCTGAGGAGAAGTGGAGTATATAATCCTCGGGTTCAGAGCAGACGGAAGAACAGAATGGAGACCAAACCAGCACTACTGATGAGTGCGACGGGTGGTGAATCACAGATGGTAGCAGGACGAACTGGCGAGGAGTGGCAGGCCGTGCCGGCTTAAAAACCCTCTAGGTGGAGCCCCGGAGATTGACAACAGGTGATGAGCTGGCCAACTCCACCCCCAGGGACGAATGACAGGAACCTGGACCACGCCCGACCAGACACTCCCACAGCATATGACACATACAAGATGTGTGTGGGCATTAAAAGTCTTAAATGGAGCCTGGGAAGGGATCTAAAACTGCAGGCTAAATTTAGAGAGACTAGTTTAAAGATAGCCACAGCTGGGAACAAGAGAAATACTGAGTGTATATAAATAAGACTGGACTTAAGCACCAACAATAAAATTACATTTTTCTCCTAGAAATAGTTCCTTGGTCACTGACAATCCACTGCATGACAACCAGTCAGTGGCAGTGGATGAAAGATGGACAGAGGACAAGAAGAGATGGAGGGAGGAGAGCTGTGGGGTTGTTAAGAGTATCACAAATACTGCAATGTTCTGCAGACAGAGCTTATACTAATATTACCATTACATACCTTTACTGATTCGCTTCCCCAAGGAGAGAGAATACGCTCTGGTAAAACAAAGTGAATAGGCACTGACGGCAGTTTCATCTGCAGGCTTTTCGCAGTACATTCTAACTTATAAGCATTATAAAGAAGGGAGCTAAAAGAAACCAGACCTGTCAGTGTGAGAACAGAAGGACTTTTAAACAGAGACCTTTAAACATTATAACTATAAGGTCTGTGTTGTCAAAAGTGCAATGTTTGTTCATGATAAGGACAAGGCTTTATTAGAATTCCACTGAGTTTTCACTTGGATCGAAAAGACTGCATGAAGACCACATTTATAAAGGAGAATGCAATGTTGTTTATTTGTAAACGAAAATACTCAAAGATTTTGAGCAGAAAACTCATGCACAGTGTCTGTGTGGACATAAGAGATGCTGCTAACAATAAGGTGAACCTTGAGAAGTATACGGACAGACCTGCCATCACAGGGAATGGGCAGAGTTGGGCTGCAACTTCAACTTCAAAGACTGCCTGTACGTGTGTGAGTGAGGCAATTCCAGGAAGTCCTTTTTTGTTGGCCCGTCAGATCAGATTCAATGAAATCTTCTAAATGTCTCTTGCATGAATTTGTACACGTTCTGGCTAAACTCAGTGCGAAAGCTTTGGCATCTGTGAAACGTCTGTTTCATTGTTACAGACATCAGCTTTTTCAAAAAGCTCAAGCACCTGGTGAGTCGTGAAACAATTTACCGTAATATGGTGACCAGTGTTGGTCAACTTACTTAAAAATAGTAATTAGTTACTAATTGCTGATTACTTCTCCAAAAAAGTAATCCTGTTACTTTACTTAGTTTCAAAAGTAATTAGTTACTTTATTACTTAGTTACATGATACACAACCTGAATATGTAATAAAGCAATAGACCTTTCAGCCCAATTCTATTTTTTCTGTAAAATCCATCATATAAAATGGTCGCCTTGAGGCGACTTTTGTTGTGATTTGGCGCTATATAAATAAAATTGAATCAAATTGGAAAAGTCTCTTTTTGAAACTTTATGCACATTGCATTACGCAAAAATTTTATTATATGCAACAGTCTTTTGACTAATTTTGGAAAGCCCCGGGGCTTGAGAAAACACGGAAGGAAAGGCGGCGTGCATCAGCGTGTTTCAGTTTCAAGTTTTATTGTCATGTACAGTAAACAGTGTAGCCACATTTATCCATGATGAAATTCTTTGGCTCGTGCTCCTCAGCTTTACATGAGCATATAGAGAGTGTGCAGTTATATTGAGAAGAAAATAACAGAAAGGAGCAGTGGTATTAATAAAATAATAATAATAATAATAACAACAATAAAAAGGAGAGGAAAAAATATTAGAGAATTTAGTTGGTATTTACATTTAAGACAAGTTGGTATTTATAAGTTTGTGCAAGAGTATCTGCAGGTTGTACAAAGTTGTGCAATGAGCATTTAAGTTGCATTTGTTGAAGTGACAGTGTGCAGAGTCCTGTAATTGTAGTGGTGTGTATGGAATTCAAAAGCGTGATGGCTTGTGGGAAAAACTGTCCCTGTGTCTGGTAGTGCAGGTCTGGATGCTCCTGAACCGCCTGCCAGACGGCAGGAGAGTGAAAAGTGTGTGGCCGGGATCAGAGAGGATCCGCTACCTCATGCAGCGCTGTCTGTAGAGATCCTGCATGGCTGCCAGTTGAGTCCTGGTGATGCGCTGCGCTGATCTCACCACCCTCTGCCAGAGCATTACAGCTGCCGTACTGAGTGGTGATGCAGCCAGTCAGAATACTTTCAATGGTGCATTGATAGAAGTTTGTAAGTATTCTGGAGTTCATGCCGAATCTTCTCAGGCACTGCAGGAAGAAGAGCCGCTGTCTTGCTGCTTTTGTCATGACACCAACATGGTGTGACCAGCTCAGATCCTCGCTGATACCCAGGAATCTGAAGCAGCTGACTCTCTCCACCTCTGCTCCTTTGATGTGGATGGAGGTGTGGCCTCCTCTCTGCAGTCTCCTGTAATCCACGATGAGCTCCTTGGTTTTTCTGACATTAAGCACCAGGTTGTTGTCGCGGCACAGTGATGTCAGGACCTTCACCTCTGCCCTGCATGCCGTCTCATCTCCATTAGAAATGCAGCCGATGATGGGGGTGTCGTCTGCAAATTTGATGATGGTGTTGCAGCTGTGTGTTGCTGTACAGTCGTGGGTGAACAGGGTGTACAGCAGGGGGCTGAGCACACATCCCTGGGGGGCACCTGTGCTTGTAAGGAAACTTCGGAGGAAGAATCGTGTTCCTCTGCCTTCAACATCCAATTTCTTAGGAACAAAACGGATGAATTACAAGGGAACATGCTTCATCTACGGCAGGGGTCCCCAATCCCAGTCCACGAGGGCCGGTGTCCCTGCAGGTTTTAGATGTGTCCTTGATCCATCACAGCTGATTTAAATGGATAAATTACCTTCTCAACATGTCTTGAAGTTCTCCAGAGGCCTGGTAATAAACTAATCATGTGATTCAGGTGTGTTGACCCAGGGTGAGATCTAAAACCCCAGGGACACCGGCCCTCGTGGACTGGGATTGGGGACCCCTGATCTACGGGAATGCAGGGAGGCTTGCCTGATGGCGCTTACTGAGACGTTGCTGACCGATATGGACAGTGACACTTCACTGCGAATCAGCGGCTTTGGGACCCCTGTCAGATTGGATTAGAACTGGAGTAACATGCAAATCTCACGGAGGAGGGGTATGTTTGTATATCAACCAGGGCTGGTGTAATAATTTTACTGTGCGGGAGCGGTTGTGTCTTCCCGACATCGAGCTCCTTTCAGTATCTGTCAGGCCTTTTACTTACCGAGGGAATTCCCTCAATTTTTTGTCACTGTTGTTTACATTCATCCTAAAGCAGACGTTAAAGTTGCTGCCGACGCCACAATCTGCAAACTCTCTCCAGATGCTCCTAATTTTACTCTTGGTGATTTTAACAATTGTAATCTTAAGAAATCACTGAACAATTTCTTTCAATATGTCATTTGTCCTTCAAGGCATAATAAAACGCTGGATTTGTGTTATGGACCAATTAAGGGGGCATACAAGTCTGTGGCCGGACCTGCGCTAGGTTCTTCAGATCACAATGTTGTTCACCTCCTCCCTGCCTACAGATCTGTGATTAGGAGGGAGAAGGCCTGTGTGAATCAGACTAATGTCTGGACAGAAGACCGTTGTGTTGCCTTTCAGGGGTGTTTTGATTGCACTGACTGGTCCGTGTTTCAAGAGAGCACTTCTGATTTGGATGAACTCACTGATGTGGTGTGTAGCTACATCTCTTTTTGCAAAGACTCGGTGGTTCCAGTCAGAGAATTTAAGACTTTCCCCAATAACAAACTGTGGCTGTCTATAGATATTAAGGATCTGATTCTTAAAGGGAAAATTGCTTTTAACGAGGGAGACGTTCCCACTATGAGAATATTGAGGAAGGAGGTGAGGGCTGCAATAAAGATCGCCAAGATGAGGTATAGAAATAAGATTGAGGCTGAACTCAGGAGTAACAACTTCAAAAGAGCTTGGCTGGTGTGAAAACAATGGCAGGGCTACAGACTTAAGGTAAAAGTAATATTACTCTAGAGCGGTTTACTAGGGGTGCAACGATACACAAAATTCACGGTTCGGTTCGATACTTTGGTGTCACGGTTCGCTATTTTTTCGATACAAAAAAAAATGTTCATGCCTTTTTAATTTGTCATTTATTAAAATTATAAATATATATTTTAACTCAAAAGTACAGTTTTTAAATTTAACCCTAACCCTTGTGCGTGTTTTTTATTTTGACAGCGAATGCGCACCTGCGGACCACTTATGTGCAGCCCTGGTTATTTAGCTCATCATATCGCAGCCACAGAAATTCTTTTGTCCATGAAACCATAAAGCTGCACTTTCTTTTTGCCTTATAGTCTGATTTGTCATAACTTCTCCGTTTTGTGGTAAGCTTTTCTTTGGCTGTCACTTCTTCACCCTGACCTGTCTTATTTGGCTCAGCAGAACTGAAATGCTTTTACACACTCACATAAGCTCAGCGATTCTCTGCGCGATCAACCTCTCACATGTTTAAGCTTGCTGCGGGAGATTTCACTTGTCATGTTTGCATAGTAAGCTAACGATTAATAAGACGATGTCAGAGGAATTGGTGCACAAATTATCATCACTCACAGATCAGTGCTGTCGCTCTCTATACACAGTTCGCACGATTGCAAAGTGAAAGCAAAAAAACAAGCGCAAATTCAAACGAGACTTCAATATGTCACATATTGACAGTGGCTCACCGATGCCAATGACATAATTACCCAGCTACATTTCTGAAAGAATGCAAAAGCATTGACATATATTTTTCCTACAATAGCCCGACAGGCAGGGCAGAGATAGATTTTGGTAGCCCGACTGGAAAGATCGCTAGCTCCGGGACGTCGGGCGATTTTGCGATTTTGCGAGCCCTGTATCTGATTGAGGAATCACTCATCTTTGGAAAAGAGAGTTTATTACAGAGAAATGTCTCTTTCCAAAATAAAAGCTATACTATCCGCTTCTTCTGGGCTATATTCTCAGCAGCATAAGGAGAATCATGTGATAACAGCTGTCTAAATGACTCGGCTAAAGTTAGTAGCATGCTTGTTGTTTTTGTCTTTGCACTAGGATGATGTCGGCGTAAATGTGCAGTCATATTCGTTGTGTTCCCACTAGTGCTTTCAGGTTAATCTCGTTGAAATGACCTTAACGCCACAACACGGCAAATCTCCGTTAACGAGCTACCGCCGATCGCCCCGTGCATGGGGCTAGACGGCCAACACGTTAACGAGCTAACTGCGCTAACACACTAGTTCCCACCCATGTAATTGAGCATAGCATGGCACATCCAACATACTGTTTTACTTTAGTCCATGACTCGCTTACCTTCAGGGTCATACGTCACATGAAAACCAAAATAGTTCCAAACGCCAGATCTGAATGAGGGTGGGGGAGGTCCATGTTGCAAGGAGAGCTTAACTTCTGTCTTGCTAGCTTGCCCTGCGCTCTTCCTTCTGACTATGCTGTCTGTGTTGAGCGCTCAGTGGATCTGCGCTCGACAGTGCAGCCTAGGCGGAGTAGTCGAACGCAGATTCACTGAGCGCTCCACACAGACAGCATCGTCAGAAGGAAAGTTGATAAAATAAATTACAAATGTTGTATTGTTCGATACATATGCTTACCGAACCGAAAGCACTGTATTGAACGGTTCAATATCGATACGAATATCGTTGCACCCCTACGGTTTACCTCTGTCAAACATCTGGCAGACAGTCTTAACAGTTTTTACCTGCGTTTTGAGAATCTCGACTGTTCTAGGCAGACCAGCACACTGAGGGAAAAGACTATCTGTCATGGTCCTGCGGCCATGACTCAGTGACTTTGTGTTTGTGTTCCTTATTGTTATTATTCTCTTTATTATTCTTGGGCTGTTTTGGGATGGTTTGTGTTTTGGGATTTTAGATACTGGGTTTTGGGTTTGTGCTCCCTCTATTGGTCCCTGGTGTTAGTGTTCCCCTGTCTCGTCAGGTTAATCAGGTCCAGCTGTGTCTCCCACCTGTGTGTGATTTCCCAGTGTCTCTTTGTGTACTTTAGTGTGTGTTTTCCTCTGCTCCTCGTCGCGTCGTCTGTGTTCATACCTGGTGTAATCCCCTGCGTGCTCTCCCTGCTGTTCTCCCTTCATGCTCAGGTTTGCTATTTCTTTGTGTAGTTTCTCCCAGTTAGTTCATCCTTAGTTCTGTTTTACCATCCCCACTTTATATTTGATATTATCAATAAATCACCCTCACACCTGAATAAGTGCTGCGTTTTGAGTCCTCCTTCCACTCTCCACACGGCCGCTGCCCCGGACCGTGACACTATCACTCCCCATTTATTTTATATTAATGAGAGGGGGGTAGCTAATCTCTTTAGACACACTAAAAGCAAGAGTCCTGGACCTGACAATGTCTGTGGACAGGTACTGAGAACTTGTGCTGATCAGTTGAGTGGGATTTTTCATCACATTTTCTCACTTTCTTTAGAGCTACAGACTGTACCTAAGATTTGGAAACATGCTGTCATTGTTCCTGTTGCTAAGGGCAGTTCTCCTAAGGCACTGAATGATTTTAGGCCTGTGGCTCTGACTTCTTTAGTGATGAAGTCATTTGAGAAGATAATTAAAAAGGAGATTTTAATGCATGTTGAACACCATCTTGACCCCTTCCAATTCACCTGTAGAGCAGGGAGAGGTGTGGAGGATGCTGTTGTCTCACTCCTGCATCTCTTGTATAAGCATCTTGAGGCCGCCCACACCCATGCAAGATTATTATTTGCTGACTTTCCATCGGTATTCAATACAATTCAACCCTCTTACTTGCTGACAGGCTTTACAATCATTTTAAGCTTGACACTAGTCTGGTCGGCTGGGTGACAGACTTTCTGATCAATAGGTCACAATGTGTGAGGGTGAGTCATGTGATTCCTGATGTGCTCTCCTCCTCTACTTGATCACGATACAGTGATCGTCAGTCACTGACTGACTCGTCCCCCAGATGATGTGGATTAGTGTGATCAGTCCTTCCTTTCACTAAATGTTTCAAAAACTAAAAACATGATTATTGATTTTAGGAAGTCATGTTATAGCTCATCACCTACTATCATTCAAACTGCTGAAATCGGGATTGCTGAGAGTTACAAATATCTAGGTGTCCTGCTTCATGCCCTGGAGGACGGGGCTGTGGCCCCCCCACACCCTCTAGCAGATCATTACATGAAGGAACCTTTTAAAAAACAAAAAACAAGCGCGTCCATGCTCACAGGTGTACACACGGGTGATCACACCCACAAACTACACCCTTTTTGGCTCCTACCTCAAAGCACACTGTGTTCTGTTGATCTTATGTGCTGCACAATAATGTTTAACATTTAGTATTTACTGTCATATTCCCATATATCATTGTGATGTTGTTTATTCTATTACTCTTGTTCTCTTCTGCTTGTTTTCTTTTTTCTTTCTCAACAGGTGACCCAGGTGATCGATATATGCATTTTTTTTTCTTTTTTTCTTCTTTTTTTTCTTTCTCTGCTCATTCTGTTGGTTTTTGTCTTTTGCCCTTCTCCCCCGTCCCTCTTCTCAGCTGTTTCTCTTTCCCTCTTTCTTTCTCCCCTTCTTTCCCCCAGTCAAGTCTGTCCCGTATTCAGTAAGTGAAAATAAAATAAACAATAAAAGGTGAATCAAATGGACCATTACGGCAAGGCTGGGATGGTCAATTTGGTAAAGTAAATCCGTTGGGCATCTTTCTTTGCCTTTAGACAACAATTCTGATGGCAAAAGAGCCAAACGGGACAGGCAAAAAAAATAAAAATAAAATAAAATATCTAGGTGTGGTACTTGATCATAAACTGTTTTGAATCTCATGCTGATGCCACTATTAAAAAAGTTCAACCAAGACTGTTCATTTTAAGGAAAATGAAATCTTTTAATGTCTCATCTGAGATGTTGTCGTTGTTTTATAGACGTTTTATCGAATCTGTGATGTCTTTTTGTATCGCTGCCTGGTTTGGTAACCTGACAGTGAAGAATAAGAATCAGTTGGGTCTTTTGAAAAAACTGCTAGCAAAATTTCAGGGAGCTGGCAAGATGGACTTTTGGCCATTTACAATAAAAATGTGCTTAGAAAGGCTCATTCTATTGTTAATTGTTGGAACCATCCACTTCACAGTGAGTTTGAGTTGGTACAGTGAGTAACTCTGAGGAAGACCAAAAGACTCCAGGTGTCTTTTATCCCTACTGCATCCTGTCTCCTAAATGGCATATAACCGTTCTGGGATTTTCTATTACTATTATTGTCATTTTATATTATTGTTTTGCTTACTTTTATCCTGTTGCTAAACTAATTTCCCTTTTGGGACAATAAAGAATTTGATTTGAATTGAATTGAATGTCATGTGACACTCCCACAAACAAAATCACAGTTTAGTAACACAGCAACTCAGTGTGCTTACTGGAAAATAACAGTATCTAATTACTTTATTTTTGCAATAGTAATCCCTTACTTTACTCATTACTTGAAAAAACTAATCAGATTACGCGTTATTGCCCATCTCTGATGGTGAAATACTGTGCAAATATACACCAGTACAAATGCACACCCACATTTGTACTGGTGCATAGCAGATGTATTTGAGCTGGATACCCGGAACCTTATTTTTTCCTCTATCACACTGCCTCAGCTCACAGTGCCAGAAGTCAATAAAGCTCAAAAGAACAGGCACTTTGGCCCAGCCTCTGTGTCCAAGTACACAAAAGTTCCTCTTCAGAAGAAAAATAGACAACACTGGTTCCTGTCATACATCACAAGGGGCATTTAGGGGAATTGCAGAGTGTTTCCTCAAGCTTAATTAAAATGCACAGCCCCTTCCTGTGCTCCTGTATTTAACCTTGACTTGCTCACTTCTCACTTGGCTTGATAAAAAGAATATCAGGGTGCTCAAACGTGCAGGGAAGTACACACACAGACGCAGACAATGTATGTATGCTAGGACCATCCAAGCCAGGCCTTACAGTGGCCATAAGTTCATTAGCATCCCTTACATCTGCCTCTAATACTCTCAGTGCTTAAGAACATTCACCAGCACACAAACATACACGCACATGTGTGTGTGTGTGTCTGTGCATGAAGCTGATTTGTTGTAGAAGCTGGCATCCTGCAGCCTGCTGGTGACACTCTGGGTGTTTATGTGTGAGACGGGGGGTAAACACAGAGTTATTTGTTGCACAAGCCAAATTTATAACACAATGACACAAAGCAATAACATGATTGCAACACAACTCAAAATACTGATTGCAATCAAATATGCAATTCATTAAAAATGACTCTCCGACGATTTATGGTTAGATTTATGGTTTCAAAGGTCATCCTTAGAAAGACAAAGAAAGACAGAAAGAAAGTCCTTTAACAAACGCATTTATTCAAATCACAATTCAATAATGCAAACACTCACAAAGTCAAAGGAAAAGTCACAAAAACACCACACACTTCGATGAACGTGTAGTTATCAAAACAAATACAATAATAATAATAATAATAATAATAATAATAATAATACTCTACAAATGCAAAACAAGTGCACCATCCTTCCTCAATGAACATAAAAATTTCGAATACACCACAAATCTGTAAACATCTGTAGATTACAAGTAACTCTATAAAAAGCATGCTCCACTTTCAATCTCGATGCGACTAACCCCTTAAAACTAAGTGCTGCATCATTCCTACCCTGTCGAAGCACTTTATTCTTCCTTGTTTTCCAAATTGCTAACTCAGCCATTCCAAGAAGGAAATTAATTAAGACATGAGTCTTCTTTTTCAAAGCTCTGTACTTAAGACTAAAAACAAAAACAGCCATAGAAAAACGCTCACCGAGGGCTTCAACCCATTCCTGCAATAAACTAAACAGGCTTTTTAACCTCACACAGGACAAAAACAAGTGTTCCAGCGACTCCTGTTTTTCACAAAAAAAAAAAAAAGCACCCCTTGTAGTCGGGTCAAAGTGAGCTCTGTGTCTGTTCATAGCTATCAATCCATGTATAATCCTACACTGGAGGTCACCAACCTGTTTCTCAACAGGTGGGTTATACAGGACCCTCCATCTGCCCTTCGGGGCAAGGTCTGAATCAAAAATCTGTGTCCACCTTGACTCCCTGACCCCTGCTAGAGAGCACAAGTTCAGCACCTGGACACAACTTTGATACAAGTGCTTCTTCCCACATGAACTGAGAATACCCAACAGTTTAGCAGTCCATTCTCCTCATGCCAGCCATCAAAAGCTGATGCAGCTGAAAGTACTGGAAATACGTACTCATATTCATTATGCCACTGGTCCGCTAGATCGCAGTTTTCAGCAAATACTTTCAGTGACACGGGTAAGGACTCCCAGACCTCTTCCAGGATCCTCTTTAAGATTCTGGTGGACTTAATGTTAGTGAGATCGAATATCCTTCCTATCGATAGTCTTGCGAGGTGACCCAGTTTCAAAATCCCAGCTTGAATGAACTTGGTCCTTATTGTAGGTAATGACAGCAAACAATCCCATACAAAAAAGTCATTGTGAAACAATGGTTCCTCAAAAAGCCACAGGCCA
Source organism: Astatotilapia calliptera (assembly GCF_964374335.1). Classification (NCBI taxonomy): domain Eukaryota; kingdom Metazoa; phylum Chordata; class Actinopteri; order Cichliformes; family Cichlidae; genus Astatotilapia; species Astatotilapia calliptera. The sequence goes on from NC_137426.1 coordinate 38,168,437, forward strand.
GGTCTAGGTCAGGATCACAGAAAATCATCAGCGTTTTCCAAGCATCCAACACTGAATGATAAAAAGGTGGTAAACCCATCATATCAAGCTCTGCTGTTTTAAGCAAAAACAGATGCTTATCCAGTCCAGGATATCCAGCTTTCTGGAGAAGCAGCCGAGCCAAGAGAAGCCATCAGTAGCTACGTCCATAAAGCATCTTAACTCATTCACTGCCATTGACGTCTATAGCCGTCAATTGCAGTGAATGAGTCAATGGGTTTAACTCATTCACTGCCAATGGCTGGCAGTGAATGAGTTAAGAGTGATTTGTAACCTGAAGGCAGTGGTCATGATAGCCATTATATCCACAAGTCCTTGACCTCCCTCTGACATGGGAAGAAAGAGAACAGATGCAGATAATGAAACTAGATTCAGTGATCCGAATCGTTGGAATTCTCTGGTCTTCATGTGGTTTGTCTCAACAGACAATACAAATGCCACTATATAAAGTGGAGCAATAAGCACAGCGTGTTGGCTGTCCAGAGTTCTGGACAGTCAGTTGCCCAGAGTGTGTACAGAGTGTAATTTATTTTCTCAGCATTTCTCAAATGTTTTTAAATACAGCTTCATCTTTGAACTAAAACTCAGCTTGAAACCATGGCTTTCACTTGAACACCCAAAACAACCTCCAAAGAAAGGAAGACAGGCACTCATCAGCCCTGGTGGCCTAATGGATAAGGCACTGGCCTCCTAAGCCAGGGATTGTGGATTCGAGTCCCATTTAGGGTGCAGTCCAGCAGCGGAAGCATGCTGGGCGCATAACCAAGAGGTCGATAGATCGAAACCATCCTCTGCTATGTTTTTTGGATGGCCAGATTCTCTGAACTGTGTCCAATAACAGATGACAGTCAGGACCTGCTCCCCAAAAACATAGACCATGAACCCTGTAGTACAAGCGCCGAGTGAGTCAGTCGAATACTATAACGGCCCCCGATCACCGAGGGCGACTCCCTATCTGTACGTAGCAAAGCACAGAGGCTTCCAACTCCAGTCCTCGAGAGCTACTTTTCTTTAGCTTTTAGATGCATCCTTGCTGGAACACAGCTGAATCAAATGAATGGCGGGTTATCAGGCCTTTGCCAAACTTGATGCCATGCTGAAAAGGTAATTCAAGCATTTGATTCAGCTGTGTTTGAGCACATCACATGTGCTCCTTCTACTCCCCCTCTTTTAATGGAACTAGATTCAGTGATTAAAATTGTTGGTACTCTCTGGTATTTTTTTTTATTTTTTTGTACATCTGTCTATATATTTCTCATAACAAACATAGTATATATATTTTGAGCTCTATTTTGGTTTCCTGTGTTTTATTCACACACTCAGGCTCCATAGTCGAAACTACTTCTGATTGCTCATTTTCTATGAAGCTGCAGTCAGGCGCCTGGTCCTTTACCGGGTTACAATGTGGTTTCACAAGTGTCAACAGACAACATAAATGGCCCCAAATAAAGCCAATGCTGCCCAGACCAGAAAAAATCCACAATGAAACACTGAACATCTTTAACCAGCCTAGCAGGTGGAACCAACACCACAAGCTTGTGCCACAGGGACGAGGCAAACAGATTACTGGCATTCGGAGCCCTACGCCTATATCACAGCTGGGGTAGCAACCATGTCCAATTAGACAACTTTGACTTAACTTCTTCCCATATGCCCTCCCACTTCTTTTTCTGAAATTTTTCATTACCTATAAAAAGTCCCAGTGTCTTAATACCATTCCTTCCTCAGCACAAATTTCCTGGCAGGGTTGGACTGTTCTCTATGCATCATTTACCCACCAATAAGGCCTCGCTTTTGTCCCAGTTAACTTTGGCCAAAAAAGCCTTTTCATACATAGTTAAACTTTCACTCAGTTCATTCACATCATGTTGATTACTAATAAAGATATTAACATCATCAGCATAAGCAGAAACAACTACCGAAGAACTGTGACCCATACCCGGTAGGGTAAGACCTTTTAATTTTGCTCTCAATCTAAATAAAAGAGGTTCAGTTGCTAAACAATACAGCTGACCTGAAATGGGACAACCCTGCCTAATGAACTGATACAGGGTTACTCAACCCACCTGCCACCTTCACTACACAACTAGCATAGGCATAAAGTAATTTCACCCAAGAAAGAAAAACATTTCCCACACCAAATGCTTGCAAGGTTGAAAAAAGAAAAGTATGATCTACAAGATCAAAAACCTTCTCCTGATCAATAGAGATAATCCCCACGTTTAGGTCATACTGTATGTCTCACAGACAGCAAAAACATCTCTCATAAGAAATAAGTTGTCTAACATAGATCTGTCTGGAACACAGTATGACTGATCCACTGGAAATGGGGAGGTCAATAAAATTTTTCAGTCTATTGGATAACACCTTTGAAAGAATGTTATAGTCTGTACATAAAAGAGTGACTGGTCTCCAGATTTTGTAACAAGGCAAGGTCCCCCTTTATAGGCAGCAGAGAGAGTACGCCCTGCTGGAAGTGTACCCCTAACAAAGGAATCATTAAATACATCCAGAAGATCGTTCCCCAATTCATTCCAGAAATGTTTAAAAACCATCTATTCCTGGAGATCTCCCAGATGCCATCTGTGTAACCGCCAGTGTAAGCTCCTCCAATGTCAAGTCCGTGTTTAGTTTCCTGATCCTCTGAAGTAAGTTGAGGAAGCCCTTGAAGAAGTTCTGCTACCACTGCTTCATAACAGGTATCTTTCGAAAAGAGATTATCATAAAACTCCATTGCAAGTCTTCTCATCTCAGCTGGATCTGTTGTAACTTGGTCGTTTGGCAGACGAAGGCAGACCATCTGCCTCTCCCGTGCGACTTGACTTCTCCAAATTAAAAAAGAATGTTGTTGGTGCATCCATGTCCCTAAGCTTTGTAAACCGAGCACAAATTAGAGCCCCTTTAACCCTCTCCTGAAGAAGAATACGTAACTCCATCCTTTTCTGATACAATAAATCCTGCTGATTATTCTGACTAACAGAAACACACTCCAAGTCTGTTATTTCCTGTTCCAGTTGCCAAATCACCCTCCTAATGTTGTCAGTGGATTTACACTGTATAAGTATATTGCTGGCAGAAACTCCTGATTTTAGCTTTCCCTACCTCCCACCACCAAATCAGAGATTGAAACTCATGCTTCTTTGATCTCCAGAAAGCCCAAAACAATTTAAAATTTTCACAAAAATTAAACAGTTTAGTGTTAAAATGCCAAAAAGATATCTGTGTCCCTGTAAAAGTAAGAACCAAATCCATTAAAATCATGTGGTGATCTGTAAACCCACAATTCACGACATGAGTGCTACAAGATCTGGAACTGGACCTTGATTCCCCGCCTCTGAACCCGCCCTGAACACACACCTGTGGCTCATTCACACTGATCCTGGCAGACTACTTAAGATGGCAAGAGAGGCTGCTTCCTCGCTGGATTGTCACATTACCTAGCGTCAGCCTAGCCTTTGGAAGTATTCCTTGTGATCACCTAGAGTTTCCTCCTAACATTGTTTTTCTCTGTGTACAGGACTTCTAGATTCCCTGCCCATCTTCCCTGCCGTCTGGATTTCTGTGGATGTGTGTGAGTGAGCGTGAGCATTTTGGAGTGGACATTCAGAGTGAGTTGTGGATTAAGTTGAAGATGTACCCCGCCTTGGACCTTCCCCTCGGACCCACTCCACCCCTGGAGCCCCGTGTTATCTGTCTCAACTGTATATATGTAGATATTCTCACTTGGCGCCACACTGTAAATAAACCCTCACCTTCTCTCTAAACTTCAGTCCTGCGAGTGAGTCCTCTGCCTAATAATCTGTGACAGTTTGATTTATATTCAAAGAGGCCACCTTTAGATTTTCCATATTCAGAGAAGGTAGAAAAGCAGCGAAGAAGAAAAAGTATATAAGAAACACAGAGTGATGGCTGACCATCTTGTGATTAATAAAGATTTTACTTTTTCCTCAAATGAGTTTTACCCGCTCTTTTCCCCTGTCTTAAATTAGTAACATGGTTACTTAAACGATATCACTTCTTCTCGTCCAGGAGATCCACACCAACAACTTTCTGTATTGTCGTCACAAACTGAATAAACTTGTCAACGTCAGGAAAATAGTCCGTTACCTTCTCTCGTGCTCTCGGCGAAGGCAGTCGCACTTTTCTCCTCTCCTCCTCTCCCTTAGCTTCCCTGCTTAGCCTCTTATGTCCTTGTCTAGTCTTGTGTTTTTTGTATTACTTTTCCCTGGAACACTCTCACAGTCTGTTCTCTAAAACCTAAAAGAGGAATTATGGATTTGATCAACTGGTCCCTAAATGCAATTGACACCCTTTTCTCAACGAGAAGTCTGGGCTCAGGTGAGCCTGACTGCTGAAGATATCTACCTATTCAGAACCATGATAACAGGGTTATTGCTGATTGAGGCTGGCTTGGCCCTGGCTTATCGGAGAATTAAGAAAGCAGAACCGGCTGTTCAAACCCCCACAAGGCTGCCTGCTGGGATTGAAACAATGGGACGAGGCGTGAGTTTCTCAAAAGGGGCTCATTGAGTGCAGCACGGATAAGATCTTGGAGAAGCTTACGGCTGCCGTGAATACTCAGAACAAGACCTCTGAGTGCAAACTCGATCACATCTTGGAGAAGCTCACTGCGCTCGTGAGTTCTCAGAATCGGCTCTTTGAGCACAAGAATGACAACATCACGGAACGTAAGTTTGGATAACATCATGGAGAAGCTCATGGCTCTTGTTAAGGTTCACATAATTGAGGAAGGAGAGTACAAACAACCAGGTCCAGAAGATCTTGGTCAAACAACTGATTTTAATGAATACACGCATGGGAAGACCATTCTGTATGCAGACCGGAATTGATCTTCGACTTAATCAAAGCATACACAGATTTTTATACCATCAGGGTTTGAATTAATGACGCCCCTTCATACGTCACAGACAGAATATATACATACGTCAAATCAAAACCACTTTTAACACAGTTTAAAGGAACGTTGTCTTCTATCTTCATGGCCGGTACATCCTGTCACTGCTGGATGCTCTCTTGTCATCTTGACACATCAGCAGCAGTTCTGCGACAAACTGCTCTTTTGCAACCCCAAGCAAAACATGATTAAACTTCCACCTATAAATGATTCTCTCTAACTGAGTGTGTGTGTGTGTGTGTGTGTGTGTGTGTGTGTGTGTGTGTGTGTGTGTGTGTGTGTGTGTCGTCCTCAAATGCTCTCTCATCTCACCCGTTGCACTTCTGACCTTTTACCAGACCAGAGGCTCATCCTTATGTGTAATAACCTAACTGAAACTATATGTACTATGTTGAATAAATGTTTTAATCAAGAACCTCTACTAAGAGCTTAGTAAAAGAATATAAAAGTATAACAGACAATTTGAATAAGCTAGTAATTCAAATAGCCTCGTCTAACCTGCTCCTCAGAATAACTTAGACTCTGCTTTCACTTCTGCAAACTCTCTGGAACTTCCTGTCAACTGCAACTTAGTCTTTCTGAAAGACACACACACTGTTTAAACCTCTGAATGCAATATCAATGCTGCAGATTATATTAGTAATGCAATGGTAATGATGATGATTATTTACCAATAGCAGTAAAATAATTTCCCTGCTCCACACTCTCCAACGGGAGATTGAGAGACCAGTGTTGGACTGTTGGAACAGCTTTGAAATTAATATGAGTTGTTTGCGCTAAAGTAAAAACCACCATCACTTCTTGCGGAGACCCCTTCGGCGCCAGCTGCGGTCTCAAGGCTGGAGCTGAACAACAACACCCTGATAATGACTGTGTTTAGACTGTTCTTCCCATTCTATGCAAGGCCACCTGGGTTGGCTGGAAGACTGTTTACTTAGCCTGGCAGGGAGGAGGACACTGTCTCAACTGAACTCTGGACACACACACACACACACACAGACATATATACACATGCAGATGTACACTCATCCCCCCTCCCCCTCCAAATGCTCTCGACGCTTATTCCCCTCTGATACTGACAGTGGATCAAGGAGGGGACACATCCGGACCGGATGTGTCTACATTGGCTGTCTCTCACCCTTTACCCACCCCTGTTGCTTGTCATGTGTTTCTTTGGTGTATTAAGAGTTTTTTCATGTGCTGAGGTGCTTTTTTCTGTTTTCAAACTGATCTCCCTGTTGGAGCTCAGTCTGGGGGGAGTTATTTTTTTCTCCTTATCTTTCCTCATGTTGTGCTTTTTCCATGTTATACCCCTCTGACCGGAAGGGTAAGATGGCGCTGGTACGGCTGGCAGCCTTAACCCAATTTCCCTTGGGATGAATAAAGTATGTTCAATCAATCAATCAATCAATCAATCAAACTGATCTCCCATAACTGTCGTCCAAGAATGAGTTAATTTCTTCTAAAGAGTACAAATTTTCAGTTTGGGAAACACTTTCTGCAACAGAGAAACAATCAGAATCCGATTCATAATCGCACTCCATGTTTGCCACACTGTCACCATGGCAACCAACCTGCATCGTAGATTCTCCCTCTACCTTTCTCCCCAATCCAACCTGTTCAGTTTCTTCCACAGTCTCACAATCATCTTGTGAGTTTTCCTGACTCATTTGGGACCCCATTATAGCCACTGAAACTAGCCCGCCTTTGCTGTCAGTACTCTTGCTGACAGGGACTAGAAAGAGAGAGCAGATTTCTCCTGTTTTGGCTTCCCTTCATTGGCTTCCTGTTAAATCCAAAATTGAATTCAAAATCCTGCTCCTTACATACAAGGTCTTAAATAATCAGGCCCCATCTTATCTTAATGACCTTGTAGTACCATATCACCCTATTAGAGCACTTCGCTCTCGCTCTGCAGGCCTACTTGTTGTTCCTAGAGTATTTAAAAGTAGAATGGGAGGCAGAGCCTTCAGTTTTCAGGCCCCTCTTCTGTGGAACCAGCTTCCAGTTTGGATTCGGGAGACAGACACTATCTCTACTTTTAAGATTAGGCTTCAAACTTTCCTTTTTGCTAAAGCATATAGTTAGGGCTGGACCAGGTGACCCTGAATCCTCCCTTAGTTATGCTGCAATAGACATAGGCTGCCGGGGGATTCCCATGATGCATTGAGTTTTTCCTTTCCAGTCACCTTTCTCACTCACTATGTATTAATAGACCTCTCTGCATTGAATCATATCTGTTATTAACCTCTGTCTCTCTTCCACAGCATGTCTTTATCCTGTCTTCCTTCTCTCACCCCAACCAATCACAGCAGATGGCCCCGCCCCTCCCTGAGCCTGGTTCTGCTGGAGGTTTCTTCCTGTTAAAAGGGAGTTTTTCTTTCCCACTGTTGCCAAAGTGCTTGCTCATAGGGGGTCATATGATTGTTGGGTTTTTCTATGTATCTATGAAGCGCCTTGAGGCGACTTATGTTGTGATTTGGCGCTATATAAATAAAATTGAATTGAATTGAATTGAATTGCCACTAGGCTGAGGCAAACCCTCCAACTCAGAGCTACAAGTGCCAGCTGACGTCTGTTGCACCTCCAACCCCGGCCCTCAACTCCACTTTCTTCACAACAGACTCACCGACAGACTCACTGGCACCCACCACCAAAAACCAACATTCACAGACTCGTCATTTTACCTCTCACCTGGCAAAGCAAGAAGGTCAGAACACACAGATTAAAAAAACATTCAAACAACTTCCAATTGCAAAGGTGCACGGGATTATAAGGCACATTAAGCGAAACAAAGCAGTCAGATAAATCAAACTTTATTAAACTCATTCTTCTTGCATCCTCCACTTCTGTACCATTGATTCATTAATGTTGAATTCTCTAGCAGCTGCTCTATTCCCATGTTGTTGCAGTATATTAATGACTAACCTCGTATTGTGGATGGATTATCTCAGTTGTTCTCCTGACTGAAGTTTGGTCCGTTTACAGTATCCTGCCATGCGATTGCATTTGTCTCTAACCATGAGGAACCTTAACGTTAACTTTTATAAGTGGAAAAGTGTTAGTGTTCGTCCTCCAGCTTCACTGTTTATGTTATGCTAACATAGCTGTGTCGCTAGCGATCACGTAGCACATAATTATATACCAGCTAGCCCAACTTCAGTAACCCTACAAACGTCACTGCTGTTTAGTTTCCTGTCTTCATTTATGTTGGAAGTGAAAGCAGAGCTGTACGTTTGAATTTTCTCAGAAATCTCTCAGTCAGAACATGCTATATCATGTTTAGGTAACTAGCGAAACTAGCGAGCTAACTTCCGCTAGCTTCCTGCTAACTTCTAACTCCTTAAATGTAATAAATTTTGTTTTCATGGATGCCTGGATGTTAAACTTCATAGTTACACCTGGTAAAGCAGCAATGCTGATCGTTTTATTAAAGATGAAAGAATTTAGACAGTTTTTAACTCTCAGTGATGCTGCAGTGTTCGTTTGAACTCAGGGATACGGAGTTTAGGACCCAGATTACTCCCAGATTTAAGAGCATCTTAGTCCGACAATAACGACGGCCGCTTGCATGTTCTGCAAAAAAATGTGCTTTGTCGTGTATCTGACGGACAAAAACCAAACCAGTTCCACATCACTGAAGTTGCACCATTTGTACAAACCAATTCTGGTTCATCTGTTTCACTCAACAATCGGCCATGTGCGTATGAAAACAAAGGCACTGCGCATGCGCATTTTACTCATATTCTATCGCGATATTTCATTTTCCTATCGTTGCCTAACATTATACCGGTATTACCGTGAACGGTATAATATGGCCCAGCCCTTCTCAGTAGCCATTGTTAGATCAAACAACCCAGTTCAGCCTTGCACTAGTGCAAATGTGGCTTAATTGAAAGTCAACTTTAACTGTCAGATTTTTAATCTCAGTATGCTTTGAAAAGGAAATCAGCCTATAGTTGTGTTGGCCTGACACACTTTTCTTGGCCCTGCTGCTGCAATGCACGCAACTGTATACTGGAAAAGTACTACAGCTTATTTTTGGAGATATATGGTATACCCTCCCACCATCAGGTAAAAGGACCCAGAGGATCAGGGCCTCCTCTGCAAAGTGCTTCATCAACTTCTTCCCACAAGCTATGAGAATCGTACATACCTTACAAACAACTATCATTCCCCTGTCAGCTTTAACACATAGGTCAACTCAACCTTCATTTCCTTAAGTCTGCATGGATGTGACATAGACCGCACTGAAGAGACTCTATTCCTTAAGGAAATCATCTCGATACCCAACATCTAGGTTGACAGCGAAACAACTAGTAGCTCAGTGTTTCAACAATTGGAAGAAGAAACTGGTATCACAACTGTAGATCAACAAGGTACAACACAAATGCTACTGCAAGGCGGAAAAGGACAACAAGTCAGACAGCAGTGATCAGTGAGATGCTTGACTACAGCCACAAGGAGCAGCACCCTCCATGAGAAGGAGACTAAAGGGTATAATCAAGGTAGGACGGAGGGAAGTTTGCCAACTATTGAATCTGCATAAATGTGTGATGAAGAAGATACCTAGGAAATACAGCAAGCTGCCCATACCTCATGCCTTGGAAACAGCTAAACAGCCTTGGCTAGCTACTTGAAAAGGTATAATAACAGGAACAATAACCAACTGTACTCCATGGACAGTGCACAGTGGCAGGGGAACAATATGAGATAGCACCACCAAGGCTGAAGACGGACCATTACTGGGAGAACATATGGGAGAAGAATGCAACCCATAACAACAATGCTCAGTGGCTAGTCAATCTCAGAGCAGACCACAGGAACCTCTCTGACCAGGGTCCAGTAACCGTCACAGTGGCGGACATCCAAGAAAGGGTCTCCAATATGAAGAGTTGGACAGTACCAGCCCCCAACATGATTCACACCTACTGGCTGATGAAGCATCCCACATAGCAGACAGGTCTGACCCAGATCTGGTGTCAAGCCGGCACTGCCAGCTGACTTCTGGCATGGTAAGTGGCATGTCATCCAGATATAGGCAAGGCCTGCTGTAGATGGCACTGTCTATGTAATGGCATGCCACATCTGGCCCGATTATGGTTTGGTTTATGTGGCCCAGGTTCATAGAAAACAGGTCTGGCCCGATTCCGACATCAAGCTGGCACTTCTGACTGACTGGTGTCATAGCGGGGTGTATGTCAACCAGATGTGAGCCAGGTCTGGCAACGATGGCACTATTTATGTTCCTATTTATCTATTTTAGTTAGAAGATCCAAATGCCATGTTGCAATACTATACTGCTATGGTAGCCAACAATTCAAATGCAGTTTTGACAGGTTTGTGAGTGTACACTTTATCCAAAACCTAGTGAGGGTTTACACATGCTTTCCACTGGGTGGCTGTACCTCAGGAGGTAGAGCAGGTCATCTACTGATTGGAAAGTTAGTGGTTCGATCCCTTCAGCTTCAATCTGCATGTCAAGAGTGTGAATGTGTATGAATGTAGTTAGGAAGCACTCAGTTTAGAGAAATCATGTGAATGTTGCATGTTGTATAGAGCACTTTGAGTGATCCGCGAGAATAGAAAAGCCCTATATAAGAATCACTGTCTGAATAGAGTTTCGTTGTGTTTCTTGTGCACTATTATGTTCCGGCACATGTTGTTATTACCTGACTTGATTAATGTACACATAAGGCTGACATGTGGGCTGAAACTGTTCTGGGCCAGCACAGGGCCAGCATTGTGTCTGCAACTGGCCTTGTGCTGGCCCATGTGTGGTCCTCCTCTGGCAAACCAGATCTGGGCCACCAAAGGGCTGTCATTCTTTGCGGTATGTGGGCCATGTGTTAGCACATTATATGGGCCAGATCTGGGCCATACCAATTTTGCTATGTGGGGATTTGGCAGCACAAATGAACAAACTGCTAATGGACAAGAGACACCTGGAATGGCTGACTAAAGGCCGGACAGTCCTGATTTGCAGGAACCACTGGAAGGGATTGGTTGCATCCAATTACTGGCCAATAACCTGCCTCAGTAACACATGGAAGTGGCTGTCAGGCATCATAGACCAAGATGAACAGGCACATGGGTCAATACATCAGTGGGGCACAGAAAGGAATTGGCAGGAATACCAGAGGAGCGAAACACCAGATGCTCGTAGTCAGAGCAATTGCCCAAGACTGCAAGACCAGACTGACCAGCCTGTGCACTGCTTCAATTTACTACAAGAAAGCTTATGACTCAATGCCCCACACATGGATCCTGGAGAAGCGTAGTCAGATGGTAACAAAGAAAGGGAAGGTAGTCAGAACTGAGGAGATCACACTACCAGAAGGCAATATTGCAGACATTGACGTCAGCTACTAGTACCTGGGGATCCCACAGGCAAATGGAAACCATGAAGAGGCCGCTGAGAAAGCTGCAACCACCTGCAGTACCTGCAGAGGGTCAGGTAAGTCCTGAGAAGTCAGCTGAAAGGTAAGAACAAGATCTGTGCTATCAACACCTACGCCCTGCCAGTGATCAGGTATCCCAAACCCTGGGATGCATGCTAAGTGGAAGGACGGAGGCCAAGGACGGGTGAGTGTCAGAACCACTGTCCAGGATGAAACAACCAAAATCCATGAGTTCATCAAGATGGCCACAACCAACAGTGTGCTTAGTGAATACCTCAGGCAGCAGAAACCCAAGAAGAAACCCACTGTGTGTCAGTGGTTCTAGTTTCAGTCATTATGCAGAAATACTCTTTTTAAGGTTAGGGAAACATGCAGTCAGCTGAGACTAAGAGAAGTCACTTGTATGAGTGCTTAAAAATGCATTAAAATGCTACGTCAAGATGAACAGAATCAACCTTTTGGAATTTCCTTACTTAGATGATTGAGCATGCATCAAGACGTTCCAACTGTAAGGTGCTAACCAATGTCAATCGCACTTCGTCTTCTTAAAATTTGATACTAAAGTTCAATCTGATCAAATCAAACAATATCAGTGCTTTCCCTTTTCTGTGAAAGTGTATGTATTGTTGGCACTAATGTATTAAACAAAAAGCTGTAGATTAAACTGAATGCACATTAGTTTGTCTTTGCATCATCTGAGATGGTGAACACATTCACACCTATTGCATCAAGCAACCAAGGTACCTTCCACTCAGCACTCCCATCTAGCATTTTGGAAAGGATTAAAAAAGGAAGACAGCGTTTATCTGAGCATAGAAACTGTTCTTCTTAAATGTCTGACAGAATACAATGCTGCATCAAACTGTACACAAAGCTGGAAAAGGAACAGGATAAAGAGAAAATCAGTGGGAAAGAAAAACAAAATCCTTACTTGAGCTGGTGTCAGAGTAATGATAAAGAAGCCGAGCAGATGAGTGATTGTGAATTGATAACCTCTGAGCAAACTGCTCTCCTCTCACTTGCCAGAGTTCACCTTGGGGGTCAGCCTTGATTCAGTACGCCTCTGATATCATGTCTCTGAACTCCAAGGCACACAAAACCCTCAATAAAAGCCCAGCTTTGGCACGTTGCTTCTACTCTCCACTTTTTTTGTTGCCAGCTGCATTTTTCTTTACAAAACACACTATACACACCTGGATTTCAGGAGCTCCATCTTTTCCAAGGTTCAGACAAGACATTGAAGATTAACGTTTAATTTCTTTTGGTTTTTTTGTCTTTAAGTTTGTAAATGACTCCAGCTGTGCATGTTAAGATGATTTTATTTTCCTTGTAAGCTTCTTGAATTGGTCTTGAATTTACACTCTAAAGTCAAATGATTCTGCAGTAACAGAGATCCCAGGCCGGGAAAATACACATTAAAGTGTTGTAAGCTTTACACACACACATTAATGAAAATGTCTACTTTTAAAGCTGACATGGCATTTTAAAAAACTTTTGAAGTTTCAAGTTTTTCTTTCTTGATCAATCTGCTATTATATTAGAAAAAGAATGCAAAGGTAATTTGGCCTGACCACATCTAAATTCCTAATTAACTCTGATAATCATGTGTGGGTGAATTTCTTTGACTGAACATACCATCTAAGGAGTAAAAGGAGGTGTGTCAGAGAAACTCTGGAGATTTTCTCCAAGCATAATAGCCCAGTGCACTTCAGACCCAGCCATACCCTCACACAAAAACTGGTTAATCCCAAGGACAAAACTCCCAAACACAAGCTAAACAACATAGTGCAGCAAAGAGTGCTCAGACCTCTATACTGAAGAAAGCAAACAGCCACGCCATAAACACATGGCATAACATAGAAGAGCCGAGACAAGACTCAGCTGTACATCTGCATCTAAAGGTCAAAGGTCACTCTTTCGAGGATGCCAATGTTCACATTTTGGACAGAGAAGACAGGTGATTTGAAAGAGGAGTGAAAGAAGCCATTTAAGTCCACTGTTAATGGCCATTTTTGAACAGAGGGGGGAGACACCAACTATCTGCCACCTACAATGCAGTTTTGAGATCCCTTCCCAGGCGCCTCAACCCCCATTCACATCTTGTGTCAGGTAACCTCAATACGTCACATGATAGGGTAAGGCAAGGGCTCACAATGGTTTCACCAGTGATGCAAATGACGCACAGCTTTTTTCACACCTTGGCTAGTGATAACTCAATAGTGGGTCACCGACCACCTCCTAAGGGACAACCCCCACTAAATATCTGGGACTCTCCAGCTTTCGGTTTTAGAACCGAAGAAGCCATTGGATGACAGGTGAAGCATCTTCCTTCTTTTTTCAAGCTCGTAAGGCTTCCATTCTCTCATTTAAACATATAGAGTTTGCTATCTCAAACCAGACCTTGTGTGTGGACTTATTTTGCATATTGGATCTTATTTCTATTTGTTTTTTTCTTTCTTTTTTCTTTCTTTCCGTAGGCCGTTCCATCTACCTCTCAAGCTCATGGTAGCCAGAGTTACCATTGTTTACATCTTCCCCCAATGCTAACGTTAGCTCAGCACTCAACCACTTCCAACTTATTATCAGTAAACAGCAGAGAGAGGGCCCAGAGGGCATCTAAATTGTTGCTGGTGACTTTCGTAAGGCATGTTCTGTACTCCTCAGATTCCACCAACAAGTAAAGTTCCTTACTAGGGGGGACAGAAAACTGGCAGGCCTGTGACACCCCTTGCCCACCTAGGACAATCTGACTACCTCTCTCTGCTCTTCATCCCTGCCTACACCCTCCTCAGGCAACAAAACCATCAAAGTACCCGGGTCATTAAAACATGCCTAGATGATGTTCTCCTCCAGCTAAAGGTCCGTTTTGATCTGAAAGACTGAACAGCAGGACCTGGAGACTACATTAAGTGCTGTGTAGAGAATATGACAGTGACCAAAACCATCCAATTTTTTTCTAACCATAACCTTGGATGACAAGTGAAGTACAGGATCTAATCAGAACTCGTAACTTAGAACTGTCCCTTAGCCTGAAGTCTATGTACAGCACTCCTAGAGCCAACCTGAGGAGGGACATCAAACAGGCCAGGTAGGCCTACAGGAGGAGGATAGAGGGCTTTCTGACAGGCAACAACCCCCGCCCAAGCCCTTACAAAGGACAGAGTCCCCTAATGCTCAACACCAGCCTCACATTTGCAGTGGAGCGCAACACCTTCTATGCTCAGTTTGAGACCACTCTTCCCCAACTTCCCTTGCCCCCTCACCTCCCCAGAACTCTAGGAACATGAGGTCACAGGGAGACTTATGAGACCAACTGGCATGGATCCTGTGGAGCAGGGAAATTATTTTACTGCTATTGTTAAATAATCATCATCATTACCATTGCATTAATAATATAATTTACAGTATTGATATTGCATTCAGAGGTTTAAACAGTGTGTGTCTTTCAGAAAGACTAAGTTGCAGTTGACAGGAAGTTGCAGAGAGTTTGCAGAAGTGAAAGCAGAGTCTAAGTTATTCTGAGCAGGTTAGACGAGGCTATTTGAATTACTAGCTTATTCAAATTGTCTGTTATGCTTTTATATTCTTGTATTAAGCTCTTGGCAGAGGCTCTTGATTAAAACATTTATTCAACATAGTACATGTAGTTTCAGTTCGGTTATTACACATAAGGATGAGCCTCTGGTCTGGTAAAAGGTCAGAAGTGCCACGGGTGAATTGAGAGAGCATTTGAGGACGACATAGACACACACACACACACTTAGTTAAAGAGAACCATTTATAGGTGGAAGTTTAATCATGTTTTTCTTGGGGTTGCAAAAAAAGCAGTTTGTCGTAGAACTGCTGCTGATGTGTCAAGATGACAAGAGAGCATCCGGCAGTGACAGGAAGTACCGGCCATGAAGATAGAAGACAACGTTCTTTTTAAACTGTGTTAAAAGTGGTTTTGATTTGACGTATGTATATATTCTGTCTGTGACGTATGAAGGGGCGTCATTAATTCAAACCCTGATGGTATAAAAATCTGTGTATGCTTTGATTAAGTCGAAGATCAATTCCGGTCTGCATACAGAATGGTCTTCCCACGCGTGTATTCATTAAAATCAATTGTTTGACCAAGATCTTCTGGACCTGGTTGTTTGTACTCTCCTTCCTCAATTATGTGAACCTTAACAATCCTCATCAACTGTTCAACCTCTCCCTGATTCATGCCACCATTTCCACCTGTCTGAGGGCCACCGCCATCATTCCCATCCCCCAAAATACTGGAATAGACAACCTCAATGACTAAAAACGTATTGCCCGATCATATCTAGTCATTAATTGTTTTGAACAGATAGTGTTTCAGCAAATCAGAGACTGACCATCCCAGTCCCTCGACACCCACCAGTTTGGTTACTGAGCAAATTGGTCCACAGAGGGTGCCATTACAATCACCCTTCACAGCACTGAGCCATCTGGAGAACAGGAAGAGCTATGTTCAATAGCATAATCCCAGACATCCTCACAACCAAAACTGGGACCCTTTCAGATCCCCACTGCCACCTGCTCCTGAATAACAGATTTCCTCACCAACCAGCCTCAATCAGTCCGACTTGGCCCCCACCTCTCTCCCTCACTGTCACTCAGCACTGGATCCCAGCAGGCCTGTGTTCTCAGTGCCCTACTGTTTGCCATGTACACTTATGACTGTACACCAACCCACCCAACCAACATCATCATCAAGGCTCAGCAACAGCTGCACTTCCTCTGAGGAATCCTGAGAAATAATAACCTGGACCAGAAGCTGTTTCTGGCCTTCTACTTCTCCTCAGCATTCATGTTATTTATTCTTCTATAACCGATTCTTCTAGAGCCTTTATCCAGATATAATACAGACAGGCCACATATTACCCTTTTGTTATCTTTGCATCTGCGATTACAATGGTCTTTTAAAACTAATCAACAACATATTTTAACCCCAACCACAACATGTGAGTAATGCATCTCATGAGCCTCAGATGGGTAAATAGATTTTTTTGTTTTGTTTTATTTATAAGCATTTATTTTTAGTTACCATCAGTAATAACACTGGAAAAGTCTCACTCTACTCCATTCACTTTTATTTACCTTTGAGTCGTTCTTTCTCACCTCACCCATATCTCTCTGTGTTGAAGCAGCATTGCTCTAACAAATGTGACTTTGGAGGCAGGAAGAACAGTGATCTGATGGCCTGAAGGCTCATGACGAGTTTATGATATGTGAATGGAAAATTTGTAGCCTTATGTGCTCCTGAGGCTGCAACTGTTTTGGTTTTAAAGTGCATATGGAATTGCCTTAGTTGATAAATGTCGGTATGCAGTGGAAGTTTGTTGGGCATCTACTCAGCAGTAGAGAGTGATGCACACCAACAAACACAATTAACACCTCTGGTATCTTGCAGTCTCACACCCAAGCCCAACCACACCCTGTTCTACACAGCTTGATGTTGCTTTGAGTACGGACCCCATCACATACGTCACTAACATGTAATGACAATGAGGATACTTGTCCCGGGAGAATCTCACATGGATCTAAATAACTGAT
Source organism: Astatotilapia calliptera (assembly GCF_964374335.1). Lineage (NCBI taxonomy): Eukaryota > Metazoa > Chordata > Actinopteri > Cichliformes > Cichlidae > Astatotilapia > Astatotilapia calliptera. Next base: position 38,185,357 of record NC_137426.1, read on the forward strand.
AACATATGTAAATAATTAATAATCGATGTGTGTAACTAATAACAGATATACAAAGGACTAATAGCAGATTATATAAATAACTCATAACAGATGTAAATAAATAATATCAGATACTAAGACACAATATCTATGTCTGCATGAGGGCAGTTGCACAGACTTGTCCAGCTATCAAAACATTAAGAGAGCCTTTTCACTAGTTGGTCCTGTGCACTGATTCTTTAATACACAGTTTTCAGCATTTATCCAAGGGTTCATTAATAAAACAACAGCCCATCACAGCACATAGTGAGTGGTGGAAAAACATAATGAGCATGTGAACATGTGAATTTAGGTAATAAATGACTAGACCTGCTCAAGCCACTCCATGGAGCAGAAGATAAGGGGGTGCTAGTGTCTTTACTTGACATTACATGATTGTGTGACAGTTACAGTTAAATCCAGGCCCTGCTATTGGCTGGGCCAATAGTAAGCCTTCTTTTCGAGTCTTACTATGTGACATTGAGAGTGACATTGGTTAAAAGTTAAAACACTACAAATAAAGAAATAAACTTTATAAACAGAGTAAGGTTATTCAAACTCCAAAACATAAACATACTGAGCATTTCTTATTGTGATGTGTCTGTTGGGTTAATCAATATCTGCCCACTTCAAATTGTGGCAAGAAAATGGTAAATGGCCTGTATTTGTATAGCGCTTTACTAGTCCCTAAGGACCCCAAAGCGCTTTACATATCCAGTCATCCACCCATTCACACACAGGTGATGGCAGCTACATTGTAGCCACAGCCATCCTGGGGCGCACTAACAGAGGCGAGGCTGCCGAACACTGGCGCCACCGGGCCCTCTGACCACCACCAGTAGGCAAGGGGTGAAGTGTCTTGCCAAAGAACACAACGACCAAGACTGTCCAAGCCGGGGCTCGAACCGGCAACCTTCCAATTACAAGGCGAACTCCCAACTCTTGAGCCACGATCGCCCATCAAAGAATGTCTAAAATGCATATATATGTATATATATATGTGTGTGTGTGTGTGTGTGTAGCCATAGCTTGGGAGTTTGCCTTTATTTTTATATGCTCAGTGCAAATTTTCAGATAAACACAATGCATTAATGTGAAATAGAATGTTTAATTAATCCCATCAGTACAAACAAAAGCGAGGCTCGACATCAAACAGTGCAGCTGTGGGTAAAAGAGAGCAAATGCAGCTCTGTAGTTGGATTTAACTTCATTTTGAATGTAGGACTTCTGAAACAATTTTGCCTCAGAGGCATTATTATTCAGTAAAGTCTAGACAGGCAGCTCAACTGAATGACAAAGAGTGGCTTTACTGAATTCTGGTAATGGATAAGTGGCTTTTTTAAAAAAGGAGCTCAGATCAAAGCTGCGTAGCCTGTTGTGATGTGAGCGGCTGGAGGTTCTGATGATAGAACTGTTTTGTCAGTGATGAAATGTCACCTGTCTGTCTGCCCACCAAATGAGCCGCTCCTCTGCTGTGTACACCTTCATGTAATCTTGTGTGGTGGAATAAAACACCCCACACCTCACGCTCAGTGCCAGAGCAGTGAAGGGACTGATTAGAGGCAAATCCCATGCAGAACATGTATGCATGAAAGAACTGATGGAGATTTACCTTCAGTACTGTGAGAACAGTATGTTACACCACTTTAAAAGATGCCTATCGCTCTGTACCCCGGGCAGCTTTTGGACATTCTGATCACTGCCTGCTCCATCTTATTCCAGTTTATAAGCAGCAACTCAAACTTGCCAAGCCTGTAGTCAAAACTGAAGAAGTGGACTACGCAGCAAAGCAGGAACTGCAGGACAGTTTTGACTGCACTGATTGGACTGTTTTTGAAGCTGCATCTGAGAACCTGGATGAGCTGACGGACACTGTGACATCATACATCAGTTTTTATGAAGATGTGTGTATGCCAACAAAGACCTTTTGCACATACAGCAACAACAATCCATGGTTCACTCCTAAACTCCAACATCTTTGTAAGGCCAAGGAGGACGCCTACAGAAGTGGTGACAGGGCCATGTACAAGCAAGCCAAAGCAAAGCAGCTAAAAGCATCTACTCCCAGAAGCTGAAAGAACGGCTCTCAGCCAACGACCCTGCATTAGTGTGGAGGGGCCTGCGGGATATCACCAGCTACAGATGCCCCCCACCCACTGTTCATCATCATCATCATCATTTATTTATTTATATAGCACTTTAAAAACACACCTGGTAGACTAAAGTGCTGTACAGTACTAATATGCACATAGTAATAAAACCAGACATAGCAATAAAGTTAAAAAAACAATAAAAAAAAATGTCAGTTACCCACAGAGTTAAAAGCCAGGGAATAAAAATAGGTTTTTAATAAAGACTTAAAAACTGGCACTGATGCAGCCTGTCTAATATGGAGAGGAAGGTTATTCCAAAGCATCGGCGCGGCAACAGAGAACGCTCGGTCTCCTCTAAGTTTCAGCCGTGACTTTGGGACCGAAAGCAGCAACTGCTCAGCTGACCGAAGGGAACGAGTGGGGACGTGGGGCTTCAACAAGTCAGACAAATAGACAGGTGCCAGACCATTTAGAGATTTAAAAGCCAATAAGAGGACTTTAAAACGGATCCTGAATTCAATTGGAAGCCAGTGTAAAGAGGCCAAAATCGGAGTGATGTGATCAAATTTTCTTCTGCCAGTTAAAAATCGTGCCGCCGCATTTTGCACTAATTGCAAGCGTGACAAAGTGCCCTGCCCAACCCCTGTTAAAAGAGAATTACAATAATCTAAACGTCAGGTAATAAAGGCATGAATAACACTTTCCAAGTCACGCTTGGAAAGAAAGGGCTTAACCTTTGATAAACGTCTGAGGTGATAAAATGCTGATTTTACCACCCCGTTTACATGGTCATCAAAGGTGAGTGCAGAATCAATTTTAACTCTGAGATTTGTGATCGAACTCTTTAATTGGGAAGTCAAAGCTGCAAGATCAACATCCGGAGTATGAGAAGAACGATTTGGGCCAAATAAAATTGCTTCTGTCTTCCGATCATTAAAATTTAAAAAGTTTTTTGCCATCCATGCTTTGACATCAGTAAGGCAGTCAAGCAGAGGTCCAGTTGGAAGACTATCAGCATGACTAAAAGGTAAGTAGAGCTGGCAGTCATCTGTGTATAGATGGAATGGCACTTTATGCTTTCGGAAAATCGCGCCAAGAGGCAAGAGGTACAATGAAAACAATAACGGCCCAAGAATAGATCCCTGTGGAACACCCCAAAGCAGAGGGGCCACAGAGGATGAGGCCGACCCCAACTTAACACAAAAGGTCCTATTTAAAAGATAGGACTTTAACCACAAAAGTGCCGAACCAGAAATTCCCACACAATGCTGTAAGCGGGAGATCAGCAAATCGTGATCCACAGTGTCAAATGCAGCTGTCATGTCCAACAAGACCAGCACTGCATATTTACCACGGTCTGTCGCTATCAGGAAGTCATTCATAACTTTTACGAGGGCTGTCTCCGTGCTGTGGAATGGCTTAAAGCCAGACTGAAAGATTTCTGACAATTTAGATTCATTCAAGTAGTCCATCAACTGAGTATAAACAACCCTTTCCAGAATCTTACTAAGAAAGGGAAGCTTAGAGATGGGTCTAAAATTTGATATGACTGAACTGTCTAAGCCTGGTTTCTTAAGTAAAGGATGTATGACTGCATGCTTAAATTCCCTAGGTACTTGACCAGACAAAAGACTAGTATTAATAATGTTCAGAATATGTGGTCCGATGATAGGAAATACCTTTTTAAGAAAACGGGGAGGAACAACGTCATTTGGAGAGCCACACGGTTTAGCATTCAACACAAGTTTCTCTAAATCAGATAAAACAATTGGTAGAAAAGCAGAGAACAGACTTGAGCAAGAACCATGCATGGCTGGGTCAGCAATAGGTAGAGTCGGAGGTCTCAAACTAGCAACCTTTTCCACAAAATAATTAAGAAACTTATTGCACATAACTGCAGAAGAGTGCAAAAGAATATAGCCTTCTGGATTAAGTACAGAATTTATAGAGTTATATAGAACACGAGGGTTATGCGAGCTGGCAGCAATAAGTTGAGAAAAATAGGAGTGCTTGGCAGCCTTTACTGCTCTCTGATAGACTTTCCAGCTAGTCTTAAGAGCTTCCATAGAGACGCACAGCCTATCTTTTTTCCACCGTCTTTCACATCTTCTACATTCTTTTCTAGCGGCTCTGGTAAAATCAGTTAGCCAAGGACTAGCCTTTGGCTTGCATTGTCTGAATCTAAAAGGAGCGACAGCGTCGAGGACAGATTTACAAGCAGAATCTAAACAAGAAACTAATCCATCTGAGATGGACAACTCAGGAGGATAAGAAATAAATTGGTCAAACAATATGGAAAACCACTCGGCAGTATCTGAGCCAAAAGCACGATAACATCGAGCAGGTACAGCACGCTTAAGAACAGGATTAAAAAGAACAATATCACATAAAATAGGCATATGGTCAGAGAACACCGCATCCTCGACAAGTACGTTTTGGACAGATAAACCATGTGATAAAACCAAGTTCAGTGTGTGACCACGTTCTTGAGTGGCACCTTTAACAGACTGAACGAAGTTAAAAGAGTTCACTAAGTCCAGAAAGTCCTTAGCCAGGGGCTTCCCCGGGCAGCAGACGTGTATACTAAAATCACCAAGTAAAAGGATCTGGTCATACCGTGATGCACAGTCAGCAAGAAACTCTGAGAACTCGGATAAAAACTCCTTGTTATATTTTGGGGGGCGATAAACAATCGCACACAACAGCGAAGACGAATGGCCCAACTCACACAAACAGAGTTCAAAACTGGTGTGGCGTGTTGATGGGGATAGCTGCTTAAAGTCAAGATGTGCCTTAAACACAACAGCTAGCCCTCCTCCGCGACCAGAAACTCTTGGAACACTAAAAAAGGCACAGCCAGCCGGCAGTAATTCAGAAAAGGCACTTAACTCACCAGGGGAATCCAAGTTTCAGTCAAGCAGAGAAAATCCAGCACATGGGAAGAGAAAAATTCCTTCAAAATGAATGTCTTATTTGCCACCGATCTGGCGTTAATTAATCCCAACCTGAGAGGAATTGGCTCGGGAGCTTCCGAGGCAGCAACAACCAGATCCACAGGTCGGAGGTTTGTTTGGTCCACTCCACGCCAACGCAGATGTCGGAGAGGAGAGGGTTTCGCAGAACCCTTCTCAAGAGATCCCACAACAGGAACCAAGCAGGAGGCCACCAGGTCCAAAGCACGCAACGGCACCAAGAGTCGCGGGCAGGATCGACAAATTGAGCGAAACTCATGAGGAAAACAAGAGATCCTGAGTCTCAGTTTGACAAGGCGACCTCCACGGTTACCCCGTCTCCTGCGTCGCTTCCGCACATCCAGTGGCAATGGTAAGGAGCGCCAGTGAGGTGGTGTTACTTCCAAATCGGGAGGCAGAAAGCCTTGGTTGTCATTTCCAAACCGAGCTAAAGCTTGGGTAGATAAGCCTATTTCCAATAATGTCTGGCGATCATAAAACAATGTAGGGCTGACATGTTGCACAAAATTGACTAAAAACAATAAAATAAAACAAATAGAAGAGAGCGATAGACGGCATGCCAAAGACACAGGCGCCACTGTTGAAGCAAGCAAAGACCTGGCCAACGGGCTAAATACATTCTACTGCAAGTTTGAGACGGACAGACTCCCACGCCTCACCCTCCCCTCCCCAGAGCCATTGTTTCAGACATTAACCCCCAACACACCTGTCACACCTCCCCCCTCCCACCTCACCCTCCCTAATCCAGACTCAACGACCACGCCCCCTCCCGCCATGACAGTAGGCCAGACAAAGCACACAGAAGCGTCAGCTATGGTTCGTACATACTGTGTTGTCGGTTGCAACGGTAGATCACACGATAGGGAAGTCAAGAAGCTGGAAAATGGGCTCTCTTTTCATCGTTTCCCCTCCTGGAGGCAACGGGAGGGATCTCATGTATCCGATAATACTAAACGAAGACATCAGGCTTGGATTGCAGCGGTCAGACGAGTGGATATCGAGTTCTCTGCCATCCCCAAATGAGAGCAATTGCCTACCTGAGAATTCATGTTGAGCGAGTAATAGGTAGTTTGTAGTGTGTAGCATTTTGAACTTGTTACACAATGCCAATCCAATTACTCATATCATGTGAGGGTGAAGACACAACACTGCTTGATAAGATTGTTAAGGTGTGCTGTGTTTTGGTGAATATGTGCCCCAGTGTGGTTGTCAAACCAGGGCCAAATGAAACTTGCTCTTGTTGAATATTCATAAAAGTGCTGTGTTGCATGTACAGTTCATTGTAAATAATTGTACTTTCTGTAAAGTGGTTTCAATAAAACAGAAAAAAGTATGTTTATCAATTTTTTTTAAATTCAAGATCTGTTCACAAGTACTTAGCAAGTACTTGGCAACGCACAGCTGGCACAGCTGGCATCAATCGTGAATCATTCATCTAGAGCAATTTTTGGGGGCAGCTGCTGAGTAGAAGTCCATGTTATGTGCAACCTCTGGCTGTATCTTGGTCATACGGTCAACGTACTCACAATGTGGAGGCTTAAAAACTGCCAAATTTTGTACCCAACCGTTTGTGAATCAGATGTGCGCCTCCAGGAATTTATGATTCCGAAAATAATTTCCCCTATGCGCTGACTTCACAGACAAGGTACGCGAAGATATCGGGATAGGACAACGGCGGTAGGCTGTCTGGGTTTCCACTCCACTGCCTTATTTCATACCCACATTACCGATGCACGCTATTTTTTCCAAGTACCATCTCTTGGCTTCACGGCGCAATCGGTCGCGATACAGCCCTTTTGCACTGATTTTAAGCATGGTTCTGGCAGTCCTGCTTCCAACACAGTGTGTTTGTTTTGATTTGTTGCCTTCTGACATGGTGCCGCGATGCCACAATGCACTGCGGCGTGGCGTCAACTCCAAAGCCCTATTGGTGCCCCTCAAGGATGTGTCCTCTCACCATTATTGTTCTCCCTCTTCACCAATGACTGCACCTCCAAGAACTCGGCTGTTAAACTCCTTAAGTTTGCAGATGACCCACCATCAGGGGACTCATCAAGGATGGTGATAGGTCTGCATACCGGCAGGAAGTTGAGCGGCTGGTACTCTGGTGCAGTCAGCACAATCTGGAGCTGAACACGTTTAAGACTGTAGAGATGACAGTGGAATTCAGGAGACATCCCTCAACTCTGCACCCCCTTACCATATCAGACAGGCCGGTGTCGACTGTGGAGATCTTCAAGTTCCTGGGTACCACCATCTCCCAGGACCTGAAGTGGGAGACCAACATCAACTCCATCCTCAAAAAGACCCAGCAAAGGATGTACTTCCTGAGACAACTGGGGAAGTACAGTCTCCCACAGGAGCTGCTGATCCAGTTCTACACTGCAGTCATTGACTCTGTCCTGTGCTCCTCCATCACAGTCTGGTATGGAGCAGCCACTAAACAGGACAGGAGCAGACTGCAGCGGACTGTACGGGCAGCAGAGAAGATCATCGGCACCCCACTGTCCTCCATCCAGGACCTGCACCTCTCAAGAACCAGGAAACAGGCAGGGAAAATCATCACAGACCCCTCAGACCCTGGACGCAGACTTTTTGATCTGCTGCCCTCTGGCAGACGGTACAGAAGCCTGCAGACCAGGACCACCCGACACAGGAACAGTTTCTTTCCCCTCGCCAACTCCCTCCTAAACAGTTGAACTGTCACACTGCTCCCACTGCCAGACTGCAACTGCACCTTATGTACCTTCTGTGGTATTCATTTCACTTCATTTCATTTCTGTCATCCTGTGTTTTATGTATATAAGATTTAGATGGTTGTTTTTTTATGGTTGGTTGGTTTACACAGCTTGTGTATGTTTATGTATGTTTGTGTATGTATGTGTATGCATGTGTATGCATGTGTAGCTGTATATGTGTGTGTCTGTGTGTGTGTGTGTGTGCGTGTGCGTGCGTGCGTGCGTGCGTGTGTGTGTGTGTGTGTGAATTGTGTTGCTTACATTGTTGAGATTCACCAAATTCCTTGTATGTGTCTGTGCATATACATGGCCAATAAACGTGATTCTGATTCTGAAACATGCCATGCTACCCCCAAATCATGCCCTTCTCCTTTATTTACATAGTTTCTGTATTTGTTTTTTTTTTTTAGGGGCGGTTGTTTGGGAATTACAAGCACAGCAGTCCAATATATAAATCTTAGCACATTCATGCATCCAGTGGATATTGGCTCACCGCAACACACTTTTTTGATTCAGAAAAGCCCGTGATGAACTCTGCTCAAATATGCCTTTACCATCATCACTCTTTGCATAGACAGTCCAGCACATCAAAACAATGACTGCACAAAGACCCCATTGGCATTGGCACAAGGTTCAGTGAGGCCAGAGGTTCGCCTCTGTTTTCCATCTTCATTTTGTTTCTTGCGTTGTTCCCCTCCTCGGCTATATACATACATAACTGTCTTCCACCAAAGCCGCTATCAGCCTCTAAAGCCTCATCTTTCTGTCTGTGGTGCATGGAGCATGGAAACAGAAGAATGACGTCTCATTCCTGATTAGGTCAGACTGACAGCTGGGCATATTTTAACACACAAACGCACACACACCTACAAACAAACACACACACACACACACACACACACACACACACACACACACACACACACACACACACACACACACACACACACACACACACACTAACTTGCCATTGTAGGAGAGATAAAAATGAGGAGATGATGAATTTACCAGAGTAGTACTTTGTCCTCTATTCTGTTCCCATCACTGTTGACTGAACACGGGACAAAATGATCCATGTCCAGCCCCTCCATCACCCCCACGTACCAACCACACGATCCGCCAGTGCTTAATGGTGCATTCCAATGAATCTACATTCATTCTCCACATTACTGGTACAGCTTCCACTTATTGACCCATCCCGTAGCTACTTTGTAATGGAGTCAGTGCCAATCTGATAGCTAAATTTGAGATGGAATCAATCTGCACAGGATCAATGACTTGGGAAGTAAATTATACAGGTAACCTCATCCGCTCATGCCTTTGACACAAAAAGAAAAGACGAGGAACAAAAGCGGAGATTTGAGATAAAGCAAATATGACTCCAATGAGAGGCCTTAGCAGTAGACTGGCTGTCTTTTCACAGTGGACACTGGCATTATTAGAGCTTACCTCATAATGACATGTCATGATGATAATTTAATCTAAAGGTTAATTCTTCTTCCACACAAATATATATTTTTTTCCTGTCAGATTGCTGCTTAAGCAAATGCAAATAGCCTCAGCATCAGTCAGGATAGAGAAGGGGAAACAGTGGCACACAGCAGTGCTGCAGTAGAAATTCAACATTATTCAAATAACTTTTAACAGTTTCATCACTACAGCCTGAATGTACAATGCCGTGTTGTTCTACTGACATCACATTTGGTCAGTGTGGTTAAAATATGTCAACTAATGGCTCACTTTAGACAGAGCAACAATCTTAAGTCGCCCTTAAGATTATTAGTCGCCCTTAAATTCATAGTAAGAATCAAGGTTTTCATTATATTTGTGGTTATACTGGTACATTTATGGCACATTGCTGAGGTTAAAAACTCATTAAATATAAAAACTGAAAATAAAACAAAACTAAGACCTCCACCATGTACACAAGTATCAGCACATTACAAATCACAGTGATGCCATTAAAAAAAAACTTGGAGCCGACTTCAAAGAAAAGAAGAAATTGTTCAGGCTCTTACAATGTAAGGACCAATGGGACACTGATATACATAAACTCAAATGAATAACAGAACACAAGCGCTTCATTATTTCTCTTCTTTGGAACTTCACTCAGTAGCTCTTAGGGTTGAAAATTACAATGCCGAGGTTCCTGAATTTCATGTGGATAAAATGGAAATTTTTGTACCGATCTAAACTTTCTTCTTTAATATTTGCTCCACTGTGGGACCAGGCTCAGTAGTGATGATATTGATGTACTCCATAAACTATATAATCAGAGAAATGTTAATACAGCTGCGAATCCAAATAGATTCATACGCAAAAAATACTCTACATCTATCTGTTTGATGTTAAAAACAAACACCTTACTGTGTCACATTGTATGTGTTTATTGTGTGCTACATCTTCTAAATTCAGTAATCACATTGCTAATCGAACAATCACAATTTTTCTTCAGTTTTTAAGTTATCTGGACAGAATAATTAGCAAGGACTGCATCAGTTGTTGAGGAAGAAGAAGGCCCGAGTGGACAAGGGATGAGAATAGGGCGCTGTTGGAATGCTACTACACAAGTAACCCAAGCAGAAGGGGTTATATGAAGAGGATGTGGGACCAATCTTGGAATCCAACACCTAGACTGATAACTCAGTGTTCCAACATTCAGAAGAAGCAAATGCTATCACAACTGAAGATTGATGAGGTGCAACACACATTCTAGAGCAAAAGGGAGTCAGAACATCAGGTAACATCAGGTTCATTTCAAGAAAGCGTATGACTCAATCCCTCACATGTGGATTTCAGAATTCCTTGAACTATACAAGATCAACAGGACCCTAAGAGTATGTGGCAATGAGGATGTGGCACAAACTGCCATACTTGTGCAGGCTTACATGCCTTTGAGTGTTTAGACTGCCTGTAGGGGAGAACTGCCTTTTGTTTTGTGATCACTTGTTTTCTCCTGTTTATGTGTTGGTTAGCTAGGTTATCGTTGTAGGTTGTATATTTCGTGATTTTTTGGAGTTGGGTAAGTTCCTTTTATTTTCTGTCAGGGATGTTTTCTTTGTCACGTTGGCCTTGGCTCTCCCTTAAGTTACATGTCAGTCTGAACCAGAACTTTAAGACTAGCAGAAAATAAACCTTTAAAAACTGCCATCTTGACTCCTTCACTATTTTAAATTTATGGTAGCCCCCCACCCCCCCACCCCTAGGCTAGCCAGGGGACGTAACAGTAAATCAAATCCAAATCAAATCACTTTTATTGTCACATCACATGTGCAGGTACATTGGTACAGCACATGCGAGTGAAATTCTTGTGTGCAAGCTTCACAAGCAACAGAGTTGTGCAAAATACAATAACGTAAACAAGCAAGATACAAGAATGGCTACATCTGAAACTAATATACAGTATGTACAATATATAATAGTATATGCAAAAAAAAAATTTTCTGGATGTGTATACTAAATGTTTTTCTACGTGTGTGTGTGTGTGTGTGTGTGTGTGTGTGTGTGTGTGTGTGTACACATATTTTACAAATTAAATAGAGTCAACAATAAATAAAATATATAAAATATACAGAGTTGAGACATGTGCAAAACAGTGGCATTACTGTACCGTATGGAGTGCATAATGTTAAAGTTCCAGTAGTGAAGCTGAGGTGTCTATGAAGTGTTCAGCAGTCTGATGGCCTGGTGGAAGAAGCTGTCTCTCAGTCTGCTGGTACGGGACCGGATGCTGCAGAACCTCCTTCCTGATGGAAGCAGTCTGAACAGTTTATGGCTGGGGTGACTGGAGTCCTTGATGATCCGCTTTCCTCAGGCAGCGCTTCCTGTAGATGTCTTGGAGGGAGGGAAGCTCACCTCCAATTATCCGTTCAGAGCACCGTACTACTCGCTGGAGAGCTTTGCGGTTGTAGGCGGTGCTGTTGCCATACCAGGTGGTGATGCATCCAGTGAGGATGCTCTCAATGGCACAGTGATAGAAGGTCCTGAGGATGCGGGGGCTCATGCCGAATCTTGTCAGTCTCCTGAGAAAGAAGAGGCGCTGCTGCGCCTTCTTCACTGTTTTGTTTGTGTGTACTGACCACGTAAGATCCTCAGCCAGATGTACACCAAGGAACCGGAAGCTGCTCACTCTCTCCACAGCAGCGCCGTTGATGGTGATGGGGGTGTGTACTTCTCTGCACCTCCGGAAGTCCACTATCAACTCCTTTGTCTTTGCGACGTTGAGGGTGAGATGGTTGTCTTGACACCAGTGGGTCAGGGCGCTGACCTCCTCCCTGTAAGCCGTCTCATCACCATTGGTGATAAGACCCACCACTGTAGTGTCGTCCGCAAACTTCACAATGATGTTGGAGCTGTTAGTGGCTGTGCAGTCATAGGTGTAGAGTGAGTACAGGCTCAGTACACACCCCTGTGGAGCACCAGTGTTCAGTGTGATGGGGGATGAGGTGATGCTGCCCAGTCTGACCACTTGGCGTCTGTCAGACAGGAAGCTAAGGATCCAGCTGCAGAGGGAGCTGCTCAGTCCTAGATCCTGCAGTTTCCAGTTTGCTGCTTTGATCGTCTTCCGGAGTTGGTAATGTGCGTGTTTGTAGTCCGATGTGTTTGCGGAGGCAAAAGCGGTGCTCCGTGCCGCGCGAACATCTCCGTTAATCCAGGGTTTTTGATTTGGGAAGGATTTAACTGTTCTGGATGGGACGACATCTTCCACGCATTTCCTGATGAGTCTGTGTACTCGTCAATGTCCCTAGCAGCCACGTGAAACATTTCCCAGTCCGCGTGATCAAAACAGTCCCGCAGCGCAAACTCCGATTGGTCCGTCCAACAGTGCACTGCCCTCCGGGTTGGAGCTTCCTGTTTCAGCTTCTGCCTGTAGGCGGGCAGGAGCAGGATGGAGCGGTGATCTGATTGGCCGAATGGGGCGCGGGGGAGGGCTTTGTACGCATCCCGGAAAGAGGTGTAGCAGTGGTCAAGTAGCCGGTCTCCACGGGTGTTAAAATGGATGTGTTGGTGGAGTTTGGGTGAGACTTTCTTCAGGTTTCCCTTATTAAAGTTGATAAACGCTGCCTCTGGGTGTGCGGTTTCCTCACTGCTGATCGCGCTGTACAGTTCCCTGAGTGCTCGGTCAGTGTCGGCTTGTGGGGGAATGTAAACAGCCGTAATAATCACGGCTATAAATTCCCTCGGTAGCCAGAATGGCCGACACTTAATCATCAGGTACTCCAGGTCCGGTGAGCAGAAGGATTTGACCGGGTGCACGTTCGCAATCTCGTAAAGGTTGTTGTACCTCATCTATCTCCAGTTATGACAGCAGATGCTTCTTCCAAATGTTGGAACACTGAGCTAGTAGTTGTTCTGCTGTCAGTCTGGATGTTGGGTGAGGACACTGAGGACCAGGCTTACATCTTGATGTAAAAAAAAAAAAAAAAGGATGGTTAAACGTCAAACAACTGTTTTCTCAGAGATGTCTTGTCTAGTTGCTAGCTACTGTTACATCAGTTTATAACTAACTTTGGACAGTAAAAGCAGAGCCAGAAGCAGCTTGTCTCACATGTTTATCTCTCATCAGTCTGCTGTTAAAGACCAGACGTTTATTCACTATGAACATGTGCAAAAAACTCAACTGTATGCTGCTGGCCTCTCAGCTTTACAAGCTCCAGCCATTGTTAATGGGGCACAGACTTTCACTAGTGCTGTTTGTGTCCTATGATGACCAATCTTCAAATAAGCCATTCCTCAGAGATGATCACGTAGCTGATGCAATGCACCACAAAGCAAGAAGGTTCCTGGTTCAAATACTGGCAGGGACCTTTCCATGCACACATTGCATGTTCTCCTTGTGCCTGATGCAGACAGTGAGGACAGTGAGGTGACCTTTCAAGGAACAGAAAGTTTAAAGAAATGTAAAATGATCAAGTGATGATACTAGAGCAGGGTGATATGGCCAAAAATATTTATCACGATATATATTTGAAAATTTGCGATAACGATATAACCGACGATATAATTGATGCGAGACAAAATACAACTCCACAACATTACTAGCGCAAAAAGACAACCTTCCATTTATTTTCACTAAAACAAGAAGCTGGTTTTTATGTACATTAAAGCTTTATAAAAATGTAACAGTGCAAATGCAAATTCCTTGCTGAAAGTTTAACCAAAAGGCATTTCATGTAGAAATGGGCTGACATATCCTGAGCATAACCATGTATAATATCCACTGAAGTTAAAAAGAGGTGCTTTGCAACATTAAACTGCAGTGTGCAGTACGCATTTTTCGGACCATAAGGTGCAGTCAGATAAATCAAACTTTATTAAACTCATTCTTCTTGCTTCCTCCACTTCTGTACCATTGATTCATTAATGTTGAATTCTCTGGCAGCTGCTCTATTCCCATGTTGTTGCAGTATATTAATGACTAACCTCGTATTGTGGATGGATTATCTCAGTTGTTCTCCTGACTGAAGTTTGGTCCGTTTACAGCATCCTGCCATGCGATTGCATTTGTCTCTAACCATGAAGAACCTTCACGTTAACTTTTATAGGTGGAAAAGTGTTAGTGTTCGTCCTCCAGCTTCACTGTTTATGTTATGCTAACATAGCTGTGTCGCTAGCGATCACGTAGCACATCATTATATACCAGCTAGCCCAACTTCAGTAACCCTACAAACATCACTGCTGTTTAGTTTCCTGTCTTCATTTATGTTGGAAGTGATAGCAGAGCTGTACGTTTGATTTTTTTTCAAAAATCTCTCAGTCAGAACATGCTATATCATGCTTAGGTAACTAGCGAAACTAGCGAGCTAACTTCCGCTAGCTTCCTGCTAACTTCTAACTCCGTTAAATGTAATAACTTTTGTTTTCATGGATGCCTGGAAGTTAAACTTTATAGTTACACCTGGTAAAGCAGCAATGCTGATCGTTTTATTAAAGATGAAAGAATTTAGACAGTTTTTTAACTCTAAGTGATGCTGCAGTGTTGTTTGACCTGAAGCATACGGAGTTTAGGACCCAGATTACTCCCAGATTTAAGAGCATCTTAGTCCGACAAATATGACAATAACAACGGCCGCTTGCATGTTCTGCAAAAAAATGTGCTTTGTTGTGTATCTGACGGACAAACACCAAACCAGTTCCACATCACGGAAGTTGCACCATTTTTACAAACCAATTCTGGTTCATCTGTTTCACTCAACAATCGGCCATGTGCGTATGAAAACAAAGGCACCGCGCATGCGCGTTTTACTCCCATTCTATCGCGATATTTCATTTTCCTATCGTTGCCTAACATTATACCGGTATTACCGTGAACGGTATAATATGGCCCAGCCCTAGATGATACCTTGGTTTATTATGAAAAAAATAAAAAAGGAAAGAAGTTATAGCTGTGCTTTAACTTGTCTAATGCCACTGCAAGATCTTCCTCTGTTTATTGAATATAAAAACATAGGGATTCCTTAACGTCAAACATTTTCCTGAAAAAAGTTCAGTCTGTTATTACATAATTCCATATGAACAGTCAAACTATTCCTTTTTACACATTTTATATTTCTAGTGTTCACTCTCCTCTGTAGCACAGCATGAGTATGATTGTAAAAGGGTAAAGAAAGAGGTGGGACGTATTTCTGTTTGCTTTAGTGTTAAATTGGTCTCCTCTGAAAATAAAAATATCATAATGTTCACATCTGGTGACATCTTGGTTTCATTGATGTTTGTGCAACTCTATGATAAACCTTGAAGAACCGATTTGTCACAGTTTACGGCCCAATATCAATATCAATATATGAAGCAATATTTGCTTATTGACAGCAGTGTAAATACATTATTGTACCCTAACCCAGATTCTTGAGGGGCTGTAAACTTTGAGCTTAGCTGGTGAGGAGAAGAAAAAGGAAGTTAAACATGCAGCTTGGAATCACAGTCCATTTCCCTTTCAAGATGCTCAGAGCAGAAACCTTATGTGGGGCTCTTCCTCTACAGGAGCTAAGTGGACAAACTCTACACCAATATTATATATTATTTCAAGCATATTCTAGATTTCCAGCTATTAAACCCTGGGAATATCTGAAAAACACAAAAACTCTAATGAACACCAAAACTCAAAATAACTCAAGTGAAAACATGATCTGAGTTTATGCAGAGCAATCAGCAGCATTTATCCAGCACTGCACCTTTTAATGTCACTTGATTTCCATAATGGCCCCATGGTTTCCCAGTATTGATTATAGCTTTAAGCAAATCGCCCACCATCAGCAGCACCAAAACTCGATTTCACTAGATTGAGCACGCTCCCACAGATTATGCTTATGAAACATAAGAAAGACCTAAGAGCGAAAAAGACAGACAGTGGGAGACAAATGAGACAATTAAAAGGGAGGAAGAGAAGCAGCTGGCTGACTGAGCGTAATGACGGAGAGTAAGTTGAGAGTGACTGCAGTGAGGGGGAGAGTGTATTATATTTCCGGTTGAGTGAACGCTGGCACGACTTGCTGTTGACTTGGATCCGTACACCTGACTGTTTGGCTTACCTAACTGTGCGTGATGTGGCCTGGCAGGATCTGCGTCCTGCTCGTGTGGGTCTGGATTTTTATGTCATTGGTCTATCGATTCGACAATTCGAAGTTTTTAACTCCGGATCCGAGCTGGCCGAGTGAGATCTCGAGGGAGAACAAAGGGAAGCGGCGGCGGCCTAGAGGGAAGCGAGCCGGCGTCAGGAACAGGCTGAGAGCTCGTGCACACCGCACACCTCTGCCTAGCATCCTGCTCGCCAACGTCCAGTCACTGGAGAACAAGCTTGACGACCTCAGGGCCAGGATAAAGTTCCAGAGAGACATTCGGGACTGCAATCTCCTCTGCTTCACCGAGACATGGCTGAACCCAGCGGTGCCGGACCACGCCATCCAGCCGGCCGAGTTCTTCTCGGTTCACCGCATGGACAGGACACGGGACTCGGGGAAGTCAAGGGGAGGCGGCGTGTGTTTAATGGTGAACAACAACTGGTGCAACAGTGCAAACGTTGTTCCTCTCACACGCTCCTGCACACCAAATCTGGAACTACTGTCCATCATGTGTCATCCTTTTTATCTACCTCGGGAATTTACATCGGTCATTGTAAGTGCCGTTTATATTCCACCACAAGCGGACACGGTCATCGCCTTATGCGAGCTGCATGAGGAGCATGCATCGTGGACTACAGGAGGAATGCTGACCCACATCCACCCATCCACATTAAGGGGACGGCTGTGGAGCGTGTGAGCAGCTTCAAGTTCCTGGGAGTCCACATCTCCGAGGATCTCACCTGGACGACCAACTGCTCCAAGCTGGTCAAGAAGGCTCACCAGCGCCTCTTCTTCTTGAGGACTCTGAGGAAGAACCACCTGTCCTCAGACATCCTGGTGAACTTCTATCGCTGCACCATCGAGAGCATCCTGACCAACTGTATAACAGTCTGGTACGGGAACTGCTCTGCCTCGGACCGGAAGGCGTTGCAGAGGGTCGTGAAAACTGCCGGAGCACCACTTCCTGCCATAAAAGACATCTACAGGAAGCGGTGTCTGAAAAGGGCTGGGAAAATCATCAAAGACCCCAGTCACCCATCACATGGACTCTTCACCCTCCTGCCCTCTGGGAGGTGCCACAGGAGCCTCCGGACTAAGACCACCAGGTACCGGAACAGCTTCTTCCCCACAGCTGTCAGACTCCTGAACTCTGCCTCCTGACATCTGACCCACGTTAAACTCATGGACTGAACATACACACACCCACAATGGACAACTGTACCCTCAAACACAATAATAACATGGACTGAACCACCACTCACAACCACTAGCACTTTATATAGCCTCTGTAGAAACTATCTACACCCTCACTTATCTTAACTGCACTACTGTATAGCTCTGTGTAAATAATCATTCTGTACATTCGATAATCTTTAATCCTACAACTGTTTACAACTTGCATAGTTCCCATTTCTGTATAGCTGTATATCCCAGATTCTGTAAAGTTATTTATTTCATATTCTGTATAGTTTTTTCATATTTATATCCTGTTCATATCCTGTACATAGCTTGTACTCACTACAGCCTGTACATACTTATAGTTATAGAATATTCACAACATACTTCATACCGTGTACATTATAACATACCATAATAGACCCATTTCTGTAATATACTCACATATCTATATTATTGCTAATATATATTGTAATATATCTATATCACTAAGCACTTCTGGATGGATGCAAACTGCATTTCGTTGCCCTGTACCTGTGCATGTGCAATGACAATAAAGTTGAATTCTATTCTATTCTATGAGGCACTCACACAGCACCAGACACAACACCGGGATTCTGCGCTTATTGTGACGGGGGACTTTAATAGCGCCAACCTCAAACGCGCAGCGCCGAACTTTTATCAACACATCACCTGCCCCACCAGGGGTGAAAGGACACTGGACCACTGCTACACTACGGTCAAGGACGGCTACAAGGCACAATCCCGCCCCCCGTTTGGCAAATCTGATCACGCCGCCATCTTCCTCATGCCAAAATACAAACAAAGGCTAAAACAGGAAGTTCCGGTTCAGAGGAAGGTCGCGCGCTGGACGGATCAATAGGTGGCCGCGTTACAGGACGCACTCGATGACGCAGACTGGGGCATGTTCAGAAACAAGATCCGACGATGACGTCAACGTGTTTACGGAAGCGGTTGTGGGATTCATCGGGAAAATAGCGGATGATACCGTGGAGACAAAGACTATCACAACGTTTCCCAACCAGAAGCCGTGGGTGGATAAAACCATCCGCAACGCTCTGAGATCCCGCACCGCTGCCCACAACACGGGACTCATGACGGGGGACATGGACCCGTACAAAGCCGCGTCATATAACGTGCGGAGGGCGGTGAAAGAGGCGAAGCAGCGCTACGGGAGGAAACTAGAGTCACAACTCCAACAGAGTGACTCTAGGAGCCTGTGGCGGGGACTAAGGACAATAACGGACTATAAAGCACCAACAACCGGTATGACGAACGCGGCCGTGACTCTGGCAGACGAGCTGAACACTTTCTATGCTCGCTTCGAGGCTGCAGCTAAGGTCTCCAACAATGCTAGTGTTGGCGGCGCTAACCCCACCCTGCTTCTCTCAATGACTATCGCCCTGTAGCCCTCACCTCAGTAGTGATGAAGTGCTTTGAACGCCTGGTCAGAGACTTCATCATTTCTTCACTACCAGACACACTGGACCCACTACAGTTCGCTTACCGTCCAAATCGTTCCACAGACGATGCCATCTCTCATCTCCTCCACACATCACTCACTCACTTGGACACTAGAAGGGGGAATTATGTTAAAATGCTCTTCATAGACTACAGCTCTGCATTTAACACCATAATTCCCTCCACACTCACCACCAAGCTGGAGCATCTGGGACTCAGCTCATCTATGTGTCAGTGGATCTCCAACTTCCTAACTGGCAGACCACAGGCAGTAAGGATGGGCGGACATGTCTCAGCCTCCACCACTCTCAGCACTGGAGCCCCCCAGGGGTGTGTTCTGAGCCCCCTGCTGTACTCTTTGTACACATATGACTGTGTGGCCACTACCAGCTCCACCACCATCATCAAGTTTGCTGACGACACCGTCGTGGTGGGCCTGATCTCTGATAACAACGAGACGGCCTACCTGAAGGAGATTAGGAATCTGGAGAACTGGTGCCAGAGGAACAACCTCCTTCTAAACGTCAGTAAGACAAAGGAGCTGATAGTGGACTTCAGCACTAAGCAGGAGAGGAACTACCAGACCCCCGTCATCAACGAGTGCCCAGTGGAGAGAGTGGACAGCTTCAAATACCTCGGAGTTCACATCACGCAGGACCTGTCATGGTCCTGTCACATCAACACCGTGGTGAAAAAGGCCCGACAGCGTCTCTACCACCTCAGACGCTTGAGAGACTTCCAACTGCCCTCCAAGGTGCTCAGGAACTTTTACTCGTGCACCATAGAGAGCATCCTGGCGGGAAACATCTTAACCTGGTTCGGGAACAGCACCATGCAGGACAGACGAGCTCTACAGAGGGTTGTGCGGTCAGCTGAGCGCACCATCCGCTCCGAGCTCCCTGACCTGCACTCAATCTACAGCAGGCGGTGCTGGACCAAGGCCAGGAAGATCGTGAAGGACCTCAGCCATCCCAACAACAGACTGTTCTCTCTGTTGAGGTCAGGAAAGCGATTCCGCTCCCTGAAGACCAACACAGAGAGACTGAGGAGGAGCTTCTTCCCGCAGGCGATACGGTCTCTCAATCACACCACCACACAGTACTGACCCACACATATGGTTCTTACACACACACTGGACTTTCTGGACTTTGGTTTTGCACAACACTGGTCACTATATTCTTCATTTCCGGTTAATACTTGTACAGCTGCTGTTATTGTGTATATATTTATTTAGATTTAGATTTCTTCATACATTCTTATATAGTTCTATATTGTGTATTGTGTATTTTGTTGTACAGTTATTTTATTTTCAACTTTAATTTCTATATTTTATCTTATTCTTCCCAGTTAAATTTACCCTTCATTCTAATTTGTGTTGTACAGTTATTTCATTTTTAACCTTAATTTATATTTTATTCCTTCCTAGTTAAATTTACCCTTTTTAATTTTTCATATTTATTTCCTTTCTTATTCATAGCCTTTTCCTTTTTTGTTTTCTTTAGGTCACGAGCAGTTGTCCAAGCATTTCACTACATATCGTACTGTGTATGACTGTGTACGTGACAAATAAAAATTTGAATTTGAAATTTAAATTTGAATTTATCGACCCAGTACTGGATTTCACCAATACTCAGCTGACGAGCTTCTCCGTCTCCGCTTCCACCTGGCTTCTCCACCGCTGGCTGTGCTTCATCTCCACTCAGATATCGCCTTCCTCCCTCGCCGAAAGTACATCCACCGGTGCTCCCGTCGGAATTTTCACCATGACGACTCTAAGCCGATACAGTCCCTCTGGTCCACTTCATGCCGTCCTCCACGGAACCCCGACAGGGCTGCTGACCACAGCGTTTTAGCCACCCTGCCCAGGTCGGCTAACACCTCTGTCCAGTCTGACAACACCGATGTCAACTTCGACCTCCTTAACCTTCCAGATCCCTCAGGTCATCTGGATCCAGTCTTTTATCAGTTCCCAGAGTCAGAACCAGACACGGAGAAGCTGCATTCAGCTTTTATGCTCCTTATATCTGGAACAAACTCCCAGAAAGCCTCAGATCAGCTGAAACACTCAGTTTATTTAAATCCAGGTTGAAGACTCACCTGTTCTCAGCTGCATTTGAATAAAGCACCAAATCCACACTTTTAAGCTTAAATTTCAAAACTTACATTTAACTACTGATTTTATCTACTGTTCTGATTTTATCTGTTTTGATTTTATATACTGTTTTGTTTGTTTGTTAATTAGTTTGTTTGCTTGCTTGTTTTAATCAATTTTAAATCATGCTTTTTATTTGTTTTTGTTTCTAATGTCTCTGTAAAGCACTTTGAATCACCTTGTTGTTGAATTGTGCTATACAAATAAACTTGCCTTGCCTTGCCTTAACATCCGCTCGCTTACGAGCAAGGGTCATCTAATTCGGGATCTACTCACAGACCGTAAGTTTGACTTTTTCTGTTTGACCGAGACATGGCAACAGCCCAATGACTTTTCACCGCTCAACGACTCCACCCCCCGGGGTTTGTTTACACCTGCCAACCTCGTAAGTCCGGCCGTGGTGGAGGTCTCGCGGTAATCTATCGCAAGAACTGGAAAGTCACGCCGTTGTCTGTACCTGTCTACAGTTCCTTTGAATCCATTGTCTGTCAACTCTCAGGACCTGTTCCAACTGTCATAGCTCTTATTTACCGCCCCCCAAAGTCTAATTCTGTCTTCATAAGTGACTTTGTTGATCTCCTGACTCACATAACTACTGTTTCCCTAATATAATACTCCTGGGAGACTTTAATATTCATATGGATAACAGTGATCATCCACTCACCAAAGATTTCTCATCCTACCTCGATAGTATTGGCTTTAAACAACACATAAACTTTCCTACTCATACTAAGGGCCATACTTTAGACCTAGTTTGTTGCTCTGGACTTACTCCTTTTAACTGCAAAGCTGATGAACTGCTAATTTCTGACCACTTGCTTCTTTCTTTCAATCTCAAAATGACCTTTTCTATAACCAAGAACCTTCGTACCATTTCTTTTCGGAATATTAAGAAAATCAATCCTGATACTCTTTCTTTTGCTTTCTGTAGTCATTTGCATTTTCATAACCTGCTCACTCAAGAGGACTTAGTTTCCTATTATAACTCTAGTCTCAACAGTAGTCTAAACTCTGTTGCCCCACTCAAAACCAAACCTGTATCATTCTCTCAGTCAGCACTAGGGATGGGTATTGATAAGATTTTAACGATTCCGATTCCATTTTCGATTCTGTTTAACGATTCGATTCTTTATCGAAGGAGAACACTAAGGTCGATTAGCTTAGAACTTTGTTTTTTATCTTTTCTTTGAACAAGATAGAAATTTAGGAGTAACATGGCCTTACAAACCCAACAGTGAGATCTTAAGAGATCCAGCCTACGGCTCTTCAATGGGGTGTCACAGGGTCCCCAGGAAAAAAAATGTAAATGTAAAATAATAAAATAAATATTCTCCTGTAGCAATAACAAAGTTTAACATAAATTATTCTGTAGCAATTACACAAGAATATCCAGTAATGTCCTGCCTACAATTAAACACATTCACTTACCAAAGTGAAATCGGGGGCATCTGCTGTGGCAAATGGGTGCAAGCCTTTGACCACAAACTCAGTCCCTGCTCGGTGACATTCGTCTATCCTGGCCTGAAAGGAGACGCTACCGGTAGACTGCAGTGAGAACTGCCAGCATCTGAGCCAGACTCTGTCTGTCTCTCTCATCATGGTCACCTAAATGCACAGTAATGGCAGGTTTGTAATGAGGCAGATCGCGCTAACATAATATGCACTGTTAGTTGATTATTTACCTGCCGCATTAACGGGAGAGGACGTGCAAACGTTACCGCTGCTGCTCGGTTGAGATTCACGAGTCCGGAGCGGAATTAAAAACACGACATTCATTTAAGGTCATCGCGTGTTTTGTGAGCAAATTCTTTTGCATATTCGTAGTGTTTCCTCCCTTAAATGAAATATCTACTTTGCAAGTATTGCAAGTTGCCCTGTTGTCATCCGTTCTCGTAAAGTATAACCAAACTTTTGAGCATTTGAGCCGCTGGCGCCGTGTTTCCTGCCAGGTAAATGACGCTCCGCAACGTGGTGACGTCATTCGGGGCGACTGGAATCGATAAGGGAATCGTTTGCAAAAATGGCAAACGATTCCAAGGAATTGAAACAGTGGGAACCGGTTCTCAACAAGAACCGGGTTTCGATACCCATCCCTAGTCAGCACCCTGGTTTACAGCTGAACTCAGGCTCCTGAAAGCAAAAGACCGACGACTTGAACGCCTTTATAAAAAAACTGGTCTGAATATCCACAAGGAAATGTTTAATAATCATATTATGTATTACAAGGAGTGTATTAATCAAACAAAATCTGCCTACTACTCCACCATTATCTGTTCAAAAGATGATTCAAACAAGATACTGTTTTCACTGTTCAACTCTTCTTTCAGGTCACCAGATTTTTTACCTGCTCATCTTTACTCGTCCTCCTTTTGTGATTCTTTAATGTTATTTTTCATTGAGAAAATTCACAAAATACACCATGACCTGGTTTCCGAGGTTCCATTTAGCTCTTCCTGTGTAATTCATCTCCCATCACACTGTTTTTCTGCTTTCCAGCTCCCCTCGGTTACTGATATTTCAGATTTCATCTGTAAGTCAAAACCTTCTACTTGTCAGCTAGACCCCATTCCTTCAGTTTTGGTTAAGGCATGTCTACCTTCTTTGCTTCCCCTCATATTTGTTTATGTCTTGTGCTTTTATGATTCCGTAAACTGCTTGCATTTATGTTGCTTTTATTCTACTCTGTACAGTGACCTTGAGTGTTTTGAAAGGCGCTTTCAAATAAAATGTATTATTATTATTATTATTATTATTATATGTGATCAAGACCAGCGATTAAGTCCTCTCGGTTTCATTGTAGTAGAATCCCACTACCTGAAGCCCTGATTTTTCTGATCTGAGCCATGGAAGTCAATAATATAAACTCGGGGTGGGTTTCCATTATCGATTTTAAAATCAATTTTAGTTTTAATAAGGTAATATTAATTCATTAAATCCTGAATCGATTTTTAAATATAAATGTACTTTGCCAAAATCTCCAGAATCTCAGCTTAAACCTCACAAAACTATTTAAACAACCACCAAACAGCTAAAACAGTAAATGAGAGCAGGTAAACCGATTCCACACAAAGACGTAAACACAGAGCGTGGACCCAACGCATCAGAATCTGTGAGATGTCGGCTTTCTCACCCACCGTCGGGGCTGAAAGCCGACAGCTCACAGATTCTGAAGCTGCAGGTTTCGTCACTCTCCAACCAAAATTGACTGAACCAGCAACAAAAGCAGATCAAAACTACGCTTGATGTTACTCAAACATCTTCATGTTTCCACCACGATAAAATCACAATTCCTGCACAGCACTCTCTCAGTGTACTCAGAGAACAGTTTCCCATCTCAAATCTCAGTTTTTGGCATTATTTGCTCGCTTATTAAACACCAGTCTACCGTTTATTACAGTGCTGTCGGCCACTATTTTTTTTTTCCAAAACTGACTTCCAACACAACCCTTATTTCTGCTGTTCAATATCGAAGAAATAGAAACAAATTATGCCAAATTGCTAAACTCTTAGCTGTGTCTGTAATCAAACCTCTGTAACTTTGCTCTGCTTCATTTCAGCAGCATCAGGTAATGTTCAGATGTTGATTCATGGTTTTCTTCAGTTTTTGTTCTACTGCAGAATATTTTTAAGGTTACCTGCTATAAAAGGCCAGGACAGGAAAATCTCCGTCATGTTTTTCTGTACTTTGACACAAAGGCATCTGCTGTGAGGCTCACACCTCTGATGAAGTCTCACAAGTGTCAGTACTGATAAATTATGAGAATTATAATATTTCTGATTGTCAGAGGCAAAATCGAATCGAATTGAATTGATGCGGGACCTTGTGAATCAGAATTGAATCGATTTTAGAAATCAGTGACGATACCCAGCCCTAATATAAAATAGTGATGATCTGCTAATTGATAAACTGAAGGTTTAATTTCAGGCTCGGCCTCCATTGATAGCCGGAAGAAGCAGGCAACTGTCCCAGTGCTTCTAACGCTCTGGGCAACGGTCTATTCATTCATTCATATAGACTATGATGGACGGATTGTGTTCTATGGTATGGTTTTCTATCCAGGTGATTTTATTGGTAGTACGTTTGGGATCACTATCATTTAAAAAAAAACAAAAGAAACTAAAGAAACAGATTATGTTTTTTGACAGGTTGTTAGTAATGTTTTTTTACAGTTTAAAATTGGTTCTTTGTTAGGTATAGACACAACGGCGGTGAATCTCTTGAGTATGGTGATTTTCATGCTTGAATAATTAATTGGTCAGTGATAAGTGGCTTAACAAAGAGAATAATACTCCTCTGACAGTGACAGTGAGAAAAAGCTAACAATTTTCAGAAGGCCTTAAGAACTACTGCTCAAGACTACTTATTTTGCTTCCAATTAACCAATGGCTCCTTGGAAGAGTAGAGCGGGGTGATTAAAAGAGGTTGGCTCAAGACTTTTGTATAGTATTGTATATCTTAGCCTCGCCAAAAGGAATCAGCTGGAAATCATTTCAGTTCTTTTAAAACCAAAGGAAGTATCCGGAGGATGGAAAGAGGTAGCAAAAGAAAAAGAATGCAACAATCAAAAGGCCATACCTGCACCTTTAAAAACTGTGTGTAGGTGCAAAACCAGTCATGGTAAATAGGCTTTTCTACTCCATCCAAACACTCAAAGCACTTCAACGAAAAGAAAAGAAAACAAATTTGTGTTGCAAATTCTTCAGATCTATGCTTCTCAGTAATTTGTCTTTTGTAAGAAAGGACATGTCGCATGGAACACAAGATTACATTTTATATACAGGGAGTGCAGAATTATTTGGCAAGTTGTATTTTTGAGGAATAATTTTATTATTGAACTTCAACCATGTTCTCAATGAACCCAAAAAACTCATTAATATCAAAGCTGAATGTTTTTGGAAGTAGTTTTTAGTTTGTTTTTAGTTTGAGCTATTTTAGGGGGATATCTGTGTGTGCAGGTGACTATTACTGTGCATAATTATTAGGCAACTTAACAAAAAACAAATATATACCCATTTCAATGATTTATTTTTACCAGTGAAACCAATATAACATCTCCACATTCACAAATATACATTTCTGACATTCAAAAACAAAACAAAAACAAATCAGCGACCAATATAGCCACCTTTCTTTGCAAGGACACTCAAAAGCCTGCCATCCATGGATCCTGTCAGTGTTTTGATCTGTTCACCATCAACATTGCGTGCAGCAGCAACCACAGCCTCCCAGACACTGTTCAGAGAGGTGTACTGTTTTCCCTCCTTGTAAATCTCACATTTGATGATGGACCACAGGTTCTCAATGGGGTTCAGATCAGGTGAACAAGGAGGCCATGTCATTAGTTTTTCTTCTTTTATACCCTTTCTTGCCAGCCACGCTGTGGAGTACTTGGACGCGTGTGATGGAGCATTGTCCTGCATGAAAATCATGTTTTTCTTGAAGGATGCAGACTTCTTGACCACTGCTTGAAGAAGGTGTCTTCCAGAAACTGGCAGTAGGACTGGGAGTTGAGCTTGACTCCATCCTCAACCCGAAAAGGCCCCACAAGCTCATCTTTGATGATACCAGCCCAAACCAGTACTCCACCTCCACCTTGCTGGCGTCTGAGTCGGACTGGAGCTCTCTGCCCTTTACCAATCCAGCCATGGGCCCATCCATCTGGCCCATCAAGACTCACTCTCATTTCATCAGTCCATAAAACCTTAGAAAAACCAGTCTTGAGATATTTCTTGGCCCAGTCTTGACGTTTCAGCTTGTGTGTCTTGTTCAGTGGTGGTCGTCTTTCAGCCTTTCTTACCTTGGCCATGTCTCTGAGTATTGCACACCTTGTGCTTTTGGGCACTCCAGTGATGTTGCAGCTCTGAAATATGGCCAAACTGGTGGCAAGTGGCATCTTGGCAGCTGCACACTTGACTTTTCTCAGTTCATGGGCAGTTATTTTGGCCTTGGTTTTTCCACACGCTTCTTGCGACCCTGTTGACTATTTTGAATGAAACGCTTGATTGGTCGATGATCACGCTTCAGAAGCTTTGCAATTTTGAGACTGCTGCATCCCTCTGCAAGATATCTCACTATTTTTGACTTTTCTGAGCCTGTCAAGTCCTTCTTTTGACCCATTTTGCCAAAGGAAAGGACGTTGCCTAATAATTATGCACACCTGATATAGGGTGTTGATGTCATTAGACCACACCCCTTCTCATTACAGAGTTGCACATCACCTAATATGCTTAATTGGTAGTAGGCTTTCAAGCCTATACAGCTTGGAGTAAGACAACATGCATGAAGTAATAATTCGTTGTATTTGATTTATTATATTATTGTGGCGTTAAAGCTGCAAGGCACAGCTCCTTTCAGCATGGCCGCAGGAGAGGTGTCCTAGCAGGTGCGCGACACTCACAGATCACGGACTTTAATTCTGTGTTGCAGATCTGCAGTAAAGAGCCCATAGACCCAGTGCTGTCTCCTGCCTCTTACTTACATGCCAGAACACAACACATTGACAGGCGTAACTTACAAACGGGTTACATATTACATCATTTTTAAATGTATTATCATTTCCACTCCATGTATATCTTCCTGGGTCACAGTTTGTTGATTGGGTTGATTTTATTTTTACCTGAACCTACTGATTTGGTTCATTTAAATTTTAAGTCAGTATCTACACACATTAGAGGTTAGGTGAGGGGCTAACAGTCAAATAACTGATTATATGTGAATATAGATCAGTGATCTCCAACCCCCGGGCCACGGACCAGTACCAGACCGTGAGTGATTTGGTACCAGCCAACGAGAGTTGAGGCTCGGGTGTGAAATTTATGGTTTTCAAAGTTTTAATCTTTAACTCGGTTTCCCTGGGTCTTTTCCCGTGTTGTAGTTGTGTCTACGGTGGCCCTGAGAGGCCAAACGGACTGCAACTTCAGAAAACACTTGCAAAAAGAAAATTGCTGCAAAAAGAAAAATGCTGCAAAAAGAAAAACTCTGCAAAAGCACACACAACACAACGGAAATAGGAAAAAAGACAAAGTTATGACATGGTCTGATTTTCTCACCCAATAAAGGAATATTTCATATATCAGTCTACTCTTCATTCTATCAGACACAGTTATCACAGCTCCTACATTTGCTTTTACACATATATGTAAGCATTGAGCCAAATTTACAACATACTGAAGGAACAACATTTGTCTCTTATATATAACACATCTGTATACACACTGTCACAGATACTTGAGTGAAGATTTAAGGTGACAGGAAATATAAATAACTGCAACTTGAATCTTTACTGAAGCTCAGTGTTTGACACAGAGTTCACTCACTGCTGTAATAACTAATAATGATTAATATAATATTGTCCATATTATATTTACATTACCAAAGTGAGATGACTTTAGTCTCATGAACAACATATGTTTAAAAGTTTAGAACCAGTGGCTCTAACTGTTTCTCTTTTCATAACAAACATTATCGTTACATTATATAAAAAGAGTGGCTGAGAATCACTATTGATGTTGGCATTTTTTTCTTCCTAAAACTGGCATTGCCATCAGTATGGTGTACATTTTAGGACAACCTCAGGTTTCAGGAAAAAAGCCGTGAGGTCTCAGAAAAAAAAATCAGGTCTCAGGTCTCAGGTATCAGGTAGATCAGCTGCCCAATCCACAGAGGCCCAGAGTTACTGTTAATATCAAAAATGTAATGCTGTCCTTTGAGATTTTAACATAACACTGAAGATTTAAACACTTTTAGATCAATTACACTGACAGAGCACTCCACAGCCTGCTAACATGGAAACTTTAAATAAAGACAGCAGCAGAAGGTTTCATAGTAGTGTCATTTGTTACACTACTATGAAAAAATTTGTTCTTTTCATTTAATAATAGATTCCACATTATTATCAACAGCTTCATTCACCCTGGTGAGAAACTAGTGAGGGAGACCCTCAGGACCAAGCCGGATTTCCTGGGTCCAGAGATTTGGAGAAACTTCTTCCCTTTCTTTCATCACAGCTGTCCTGTGCCAGATGTTCTGTTTACCGACTGAGACAGCCATCATTTAACACCAGGAAGATTGAAGCTCATCGCATTGATCAAGCAGGACTCATGATGTTCACCAGCAGCTCCCTCACAGGAAAATCTTAAGCACTCCTTCGTAGGCCTGACCCAGGAGATGGATAAACCCAGCAATGTTATAAATACTCAGGTAATCCTCAGAGGCTCTGGATTTTTACATAAAGATATTATATTCACTCCTGTAGAAAGTTATATATTTAATATGATCCTCTCTGGTTACTCTGGTATGATTGACTCTGAATTACTTTATGGTAAATAACACACTATTGGCAGAAAACTGTGAAAGAATTCCAGATCAGAAGTTTTTAGTTCAACATACAAGTGACGACCTTTGACTTTCATCAGGTTTTATTTAATTGAGTCAGAGAACATATCATGTGCTCTTCATGCAGCTGAGTACATTCAGTGTTTAAAACAGAAGCTGTGCAGGTCTGAGATCAGCAGCAGTCCTGTTAATGCTGATATATAGTGAAAGAGTTACAGGGGTGATCAATCCTTTTGACTTTTTGTCTTTAAATGTATCAATAAAAACAGCTGCAGCTTTCACTGACAGCACATGTGGTACTTGAAGCTTTGTACTGTTTTCATCTGTTAATTTTGCAGTTAACATGTGAACATGTTGGATGATCTGTCTGCTGTCACTGGGTGGTGCTGAGGTCTGAATCTGAGGGCAGCTCCTGTAATCACAACGAGAACAGAATCGTCACAACCTAAAATATAAAGTTTATCCCTCAAAATTGAAATAAAGCTGATCCTTCTCTGTCCTCACACTCAGGATCTGAAGTTCTATTCTTACATTTTTTCAGTTCTACAGTTCTGCATACAACAATCATTAATGCTTCAAATGATTTCTTTCAAAGGATGTAAGCTGTACTGAGTACTATACATTTGACTGTGAACAATACTTCATTAAGAATTACCCAGACTGTTTTCTTTAACCTGAATATTGGAAACAAACTTAGTAAGAAAAAAAAGTAAGTGCTAAGAAAGTCATCAGTGAAAAGAATTTAACGTAAATTTAAAGCTGACAAAAGGCAGTATTTGGTTTCAGTGCATAAATATTAGGCTTTGCTATTTTAATCCATAGTTAATGATAAATGAGAGGTTACTTAAGTGCAAGCTTCTTTTTTTAAAATGTGGTGTTACTGTCTTTACAGATGTGGCAAGAGACTGAAAACATGCTTAATATTTAATGATCAGCTCTGCACAGGAGCTGAAGCCTGTTGCTCTTACAGTATAATACTCATAATAAAAGTACAGTAATGGTAGTTAGTGACTGAGCAGCCCGGTGCTTTTCTTTAATCAGGCTAAATTCATTCACCTGCACGATTAGCTAAACAGACTTTACAAAACAATTTTTCCCTGAGATCCGAGTGCTCATGTTAGCTGGCTAGGTCTCAGGACCGAGCTAAGGACAGTAGTTACAGATTAGCTTACAAACACGTTTAACTTACCGAAAAAGTGCGGCAGGGCCTCGGGTCCTTCTGTCGGGTAGTCCAGTATACTGAAGAACACCTCAGGCTGTCAGGTTAAAACAGTTGGCCATGGTTTTGTAACGTCTATCTGCCATTCCCGAACAGAGTTTCTGAATGACTGCAGCTGCCAGTCAAAACTGTTATGATGACGTCACACCCCAATTTCACAGCAAATTTGTAGTAATTACAATCAAACTTATGAGAAAGGAGACCCCTTGAACATAAAGCAGCATAGTGAGAACTACTGTCGCTGTTGCGACGTCCATTCTTGCTACAGTCATTGGCTGGGACCTGACAACAGCGCCACGTGAAGGAGGCTTCTCTCTGTCTGATAGCTTGTGTTCTGACACCTGAGACCTGACTTTTGAGACCTGACACCTGAGACATGACAACTGACACCTGATACCGGACACCTGGTACCTGGTACTTGACACCTGCTACCTGACACCTGATACCTGACACCTGACACCTGATACCTAAGACGACTTCCTGTCTGAGACCTGACAGCTTTTTTCCAGAGACCTGAGGATATCCTAAAATGTACACCGTGCATCAGACCCCAAAATTCAATGTGAGTCAAATTATGTCTTACTTTTCAGGATCCAGCCCACGGAAACCTTGAACCCTGATACAGGCCGCTGCCACACCTGTGATCCATGATGTGCACAGAAGAGCTCTGCAGGAGTCAAACACTAAATTAACCAACTAATTAAAAACAAACGAACGAACGAACATTAATACTAGTCTGACTTTTTGATTGACTAATGATCTCTGGGAGGTGTGGGACAAAAACACTAAAGCAATTAGCACTCAGGATGGCAAAAGGGCTAGTACATAAACAACATTTGAAATTCTGCTCAAGGAACTGTCAGATCTTTACATATCAAATGTTTCGAGCTCTTGACATACGAGGTCTAGCAAGTTTGGCTGAGGGTATGAAGTGAATTCCAGCAGGGAAATCCCCAAGACCTGGCCTCTGTCCTCACCAGCATACAAATAATGCTGCTGAAACTGCTGCTGGAGGTTTCTTCCTGTTAAAAGGGAGTTTTTCCTTCCCACTGTCACCAAGCACCTGCTCATAGGGCTCATCTGATTGCATCTGTTGCAGTTTTCTGTTTTTTTGTGTGTTATTGTAGGGTCTTTACCTTATTTGGCACGATACAAATGAAACTGAATTGAACTCAGTGTGTCTTGATGCATGCTCAGTCATCCAGGTAAGAAAATCTCTAAAGGTTGATTCTGTTGATCTGGACGTATCGTTTTCAGCCCACTGAAGTGGGCTGGTTTCAATCATTATGCAAATGTACTGTTTATAAGATTAGGGAAACCTGCAGTCAGCTGTGACTGAAGAAGTCACTTGGATGAGTGACGAAACGTTTCTCCCACTGAAAACACTACGTCCAGATGAACAGAATCAACCTTTGGAGATGAACTCAGTGTGATTTCATACATGTTCACTAGTACTGGGCGTCTTGTAGGTTGAAGTATATGTTTGTCAGGAGCAATTTTACATGTTCCCAGCAAGCAAAGCCCCACGAGAAGCAATCGCTGACAGAATGACGCAGGGTCCAAGTCTCCCCTCCGACCTGTCGTCCTGGCTCCTCCTTGCCGCAGCATTTGTGTTGTACCTCATCACTCTCTAGCCGTAAGAGCAGTTCCCTCTGCTGGATGTTGGAACACTGAGCTACTAGTTGTTTCACTGTCACGCTGGGTATCAGAGGTTCCACAGGTCCACCATCATATTCACGTAACCCCTTCTGCTGGGGTTACTTGCGTAGTAGCATTCCAACAGTAGTAGCATCCCTGTTCTCATCTCTTGCCCACTTGTGTCTTCTTGTTCTCGTAGCCCACTTCTCATCCTTACTGGATACAGACGGTCTATATAGCTCTATACACTACCAGTCAAAAGTGTGGACACACCTTGTCATTTAATGGTTTCCTTTTAGTACTGTCTGCATTGCAGATAAAAACTGAAGGCATCAAATATATGAGCAAGATACATGGAATTATGTAGCAAAGAAAAAATGTATAATAACTCTAAATAAGTCTTATACTTTAGATCCCTAAAAGCAGCACCCTTTGCTGCACACCCTTGGCCTTCTCTCAATGAGCTTTATGATGCAGTCACCTGAAATGGGTTCCCTTCACAGGTTAGTCTTGTCGGGGTTCATTTGTGGAATTTCTTGCCTTCTTAATGGGGTTGGGACCATCAGTTGCGTTGTGCAGAAGGCAGGTTGGTACACCAGCCCTATCTGTTAGAATTCATGTTATGGCAAGAACCAATCAGCTAAGTAAAGAGAAACAACAGGCCTTCATTACTTTCAGAACTGAAGGTCAGTCAATCTGGAAAATTGTTGGAAAACCATACCTCAGCAGTAGTCAAAGCAAAGTGTGACTATTTTGAAGAATTTAAAATATATTTGAGTAGTTTCACACTTTATAGTGTGTATAGTGCATAGACTTCTATGGGACCTGATGTGTTGGGGAGTAACAGACAGTGTTGGGACTAACGCGTTATTAAGTAACGCGTTACAGTAACTACGTTATTATTGTGGTAACGAGCACGGTAACTAGTTATTATGCCAAAACCAGGAACGCGTTACTCGTTACTGGGATTTAGATAGGGTCGTTACTCGTTACTTCGTGTGGTGGCTATCGCGGAGCTTCCACAGATTCAGTAACATTAGCAAGTGGAGGCCAGCAGGTGGATGAAGGAAAAGGGACGCAGAAGGAAAAGAGACCCGAGGCGGCCGCCGGTCCAAGTGTGAACTGAACTTCAGGTAAGAAGTTATGACCTGCAGTCTCTCTGGGTCAGATATGAACCAAGTTTAGGTGGAGTTTATTTTCATTGTGCTGACTTTTTACGTACAGCGTGGTAGCTAGCATGACGGAGTTTCTATACAGCTGGGTGGTGCAATGAAGTTAACCCTTTACAGCCGATCGGAGCGGGCACGCTCTGTTTTGCGTAACTATTTTTAAATCCCGGTAGCTCTGCAACCACGTAAGCTAGCGCAAAAATTTGTTTTGCATATGAAACCGGAGGAGTTGTACTTACATATTGTGCCATCAGCTTGTCCTAGGTCACGGTTTCCTTCCACATAAAGCTTTGCAAAAACTGCATAAAAAGCGCTTGCAGGAACAAAAACATAATATTCCAGAAACACGCTGTGCCGGTCCGATCAGCTGTTCATAACACTTCCTACGTTGGAATAGACATCAGCGCGAACTTTTGCATTTCCGCCATTACCTGCCCGAAACCGGAAGTGACGTCATTTTCGCGGAAATGTAGTCTTTTTTGCGATCAGGGCCTCAGGGCCTATACTGCTCTTTTTAAAAGTTATCTTTGACTTTATGACTTTCTGTGTCGTTTCTGCGATGCTTAGGACTCATATTGCACTGCTGGAAATAGTTTATTTTGATGCATATGCTGCTTTTTTGCAAATTTGCAGTATAATATTTATTTTCGTTTTTCCTGCAGTGTATAAAAATTGGTGTATTTCAAAAATAAAACTATGAAGACACTCAAAATAAATTTCCTGTGGTGGGAAACTATTTTGTGCAACTTTTTTGTATTTACAGTTTTGAGGGATAAACCTCTTAAATTTCTCTAACTAGAAATATATGTTAAAAAAGCAAAAACGATTATCAATTTTTTTGTAGTTTATTGCACTTTTTTTGCAATTTATGTAATTACTATGCACTTAATGAATACATATTATTAAAATCTGGGCTATAATGGTTGTATTGATGTATAGCAACTTGAAATGCTCCCAAAAATGGCTCCACAGCATGTAAAAATATAATATAAGCTCTGGCGGACTTGGTTCTATGGTAGGTCTTAAAGGGTTAATGATGTTGAACTTTATTTTGTTCATAAGATATTAGAGTTGCCAACCGTCCCGTCTGGTATTCAGAGAAAATATTACGCGTTTCTTATTGAGGTGAAAAGGAACAGTTTGTCCCGTAATTCAGCTACAATGAAAAAGACACAAAGCTGGATTTATTCTGTGTCTTTGCTGCACAGCTGCCTCTTCTTCTCTCATTCTCTCCCCTCTCTCTCCCGTTTCTACTTCAATCATGAAAACTGATCAATGATCAGCTGATCGTCTTTTCTCTCTTGTTTGTTTATCGCCCACTTTGCGCCAGAGAGAAGAAACCAGCGGATGTCGCGCTAAACAACAGCAGCACGTTTAAGCTTGATCAGCTGTTGTTAGAATTTATTTAATATTAATTTCTAGTATCAGCTGATGTTTGCTGGAGCAACAGCTGTAAAGCTGCTGGTCACGATGTCGGTTTGGTTATCTGGTGAGAGGGAAACATGAAGATGAAACCAGGAGATGTCCTTACTGAATCATCAGAGCTGAACAGGTGATGGAGAAACAGGTTTACCTTTTAGGTGACATGAATGAGTTGAAGTTATGAACTGTTTCTGAGAGACAAATAACCCCAGGATCCTTTTTATGTAGCTGACAGCTGGTAACTGTGCAGGGGCGGGTCTAGCAAAGTGTTTCCAGGGGCCAGGTAGGGCATTAACAGGGAGAGGGGGGCACAAAGAAATACTTTTCTTTCTTATTCTCATTTAAAATGTCTTGCTTTTAAAAAATAATTATCTGAGTCTTACAACAAACGATTGATAGATTGATGCATATATACCATCAGAACAGTGTACATCACTGTCACAACAGCGTTTGTTTTCATTCAAAGGCTTTATGATTTTTCCTATAATGGTGGGCCGGTCTCTAGTCAAAATGTCCGGGCCAATTTTCTGTCCCAGTCCAGCCCTGTATGCAGCTCATCTGCAGTCTGGTGTTACCTACATCTTCCTATTCAGAAGGCAGAATTTCCGAGTTCTGAGTACAATCGAAAGCACCACGACTGCAGTTTTTGTGTTGATGTAAAAGGCGCACATGACGCTGTGACGTAGGCTAGAATCATGGCAGCAGTCAATGACGGTCCAGGCGTGGGATTTCTCTCGTGGAAATATGCACATTATCTTTTCCTTTCTGTTGGTAGGTGGCACAGTGCACTGTGGCAAGTAAGCAAGCTAGAAGACTGGCAAAGTTATGGAAGCAACACATTAACAAGAGAATTCTGAGTAAAACCAAAGTTACTTTCCCTAGTAACTAGTTACTTTGAAGGTAACGAGTAACTTGAAGTAACTGAGTTACTTTTGAGAGAAGTAACTAGTAATGTAACTAAGTTACTATTTTAAAGTAACTTACCCAACACTGGTAACAGAGTACATGTACCGGCATTACATATTTAAAATACAAAACATGAGTAACTGTATTCCATTACAGTTACCATTTAAAAAGGTGGTATTCAGAATACAGTTACTTTGATGAAATAAATGGATTACACGGCGGTCTTTTCCTGTTACATATGTTCGGCTGTCCCCTCTCTGTTTTTGGTTTCCACGCCGGTGGAAACTCAAACAAAACACGCATTCAGAGGCTCTGATGTCTGTGTCTCAATCTCTCCCCTACTTGCGGCCGCATAGTGACGTGAAGAAATATTCTTAAAAATTATTATTAAAAAATGATTTAATATGAAGGCAATAGGCAGAGCGTTACAGGCGTAGCCATTAAGAACGTAGGGTTTTGACAAATCATGGGGATGTGGTTTTGGCTGAGATCGTTGAATTTTATTTTGTCAGGGCAATTATCTTTTGTTAAACTTTGCTGTGTTGTATGTTTGTTTAGGCACTCAGTAACGTAATAACTTAAGAATTAGATTGTATTGTCCCTTTTTTTGTGTGTGTACCGATAGTTAGTAACTATTGAAAATAGACCCAAAATGCAAAGGTGAATTAACCATGGGATTGGAAGCTGTCCTTTTTTTTGTTTTTGTTGTTTTGTTTTGGTTTTTTTTCATTTGGTTAAATGTTAAAAACAAATAAAGACTTCAGTTAAAAAAAAGCATGCAGCCTGATGGGCAGTGTAGTCCGTGCTGCAGGGAGAATGGACTGCTGTACCCGTGATGTGTCTGTGAGGAGGGAGAGAAAGGAAAAGTAGGAGCTGTCACGGAGCAGAAACGGGAGCTGGAAGCATGTAAATATAATAATAACCACTGCAGCCAAACAGAGAGCCTGACGAGCCCAGCTGTAAGTAAGCTGTTAAGACTCGACTGTACTCTGTGTTCCTGTTTTCCTCTGAAACAATAAGTTCTGTTGGAGCAGCCTTTCAATGCCTCTCTCTGTCTCTGCTAGCAAAGTGACCCAGACAACAAAGTAAAGCTATTTTTCAGCTACGAGCCGACACGAACCCGACGTATCAGCCAGAGGTCCCTTTACTACGGCTCGGAGCCGCGGACCTGTTTTATATACGCGCGCTGAATAGTTTTCTACACGAGATCGCTGCAAAAAGTGCAGCCTTACCTAATGTCCACCTACTGTTACTCATTATATTAAGATTTAAACATCTAGCTGGTGTTGGTGTGGAGAGTAACCTTCAGTAATAGTAATAAATCACAGCAATAGTGCATTCATGTAGTTGTAAACAGCATGATAATATATTAAGTAATCCAAAGTATTCAGAATACGTTACTCATATTTGAACAGTAACCCTCCCAACACTGGGGACCTGATGTGTTTTTGCAGCCAAAGCCATCATCATCCTACTACCTTAGAAAGACTTAAGGTTAATGCTCTCCTGCATTGGCTATGTCCATGTTTTATCCCTTCTAATTGTTCCACCAGCAGGAGTTTTTTATTCATCACCTGTGTAAAACGGATAAAAGGGCCTGTATATTCTAATCCTTAAATCTCCTTATAACAATCAAACTACATTTTGTAGGTTCTAGATTTAGAGATATAATGCACCAGTGTAGCAGACAAACCTAGCACACACAGAGCTCACCATAGCATCTGTCTCATGCAGCCATCAGAACAATGCTCATAGACTAACTGGCCTATTAGTTTTAGCATTAGCTTTGAAGGAGGGAAGCAGCCATTACAGCTGCAGCAGCCTCTGACCAGTGCTGACTGACCACTCGGCTGGCAGGCTGACTAGAGCATTGTGAATATGACGTGAAAGAAAGGAACGCTGGAACAGTACCACACCATTATCAGCTAAAATTCTATCCATGCACTTTCCCTCTAATGACATCTACACATCCTCACAGACTCTAACACTTGGTTACTCAGAAGTGTGTAGTGTGCCTTCAGCATGCCATCATTGATTAGCCCTTGTCATTGCCTTTCTGCAATTGTAAGACTTCCATCATGTGTAGAGTGCCTGCATGGCATTTCAGGCCATTTGTCAAAGAGTGAGGGATAGGGTGAAATTCCAGAAAGCATGGATCAGATCATATTGGAGCTATCAAGAAGAAAGTGCAGGGAAAAAATGGGAGTAGCAGTCTAAATGGTAAGTTCGATAAAGACTATTAACCTCTTAAGACCCGAACTCTTCCACTGCATGCATTTTTAATTTCTCTTTGATATTTGGGCTGATCGGGACCTGATGAATGTAAAACAAAGAATTACCAGATTTTTTTTTTACATAATTTTTGTTTCTAAGAAAAATGAGAGCCACATATGTAGAGCAAAATTTAGTATTTTGGTCTAAATAACCCAAAATGTGATGTCCACATATGTGGACGCCAGGTCCTAGGAGGTTAAAAGGAGTTATGGCAGGTACACAACTCTATTTCAGCCTCAGTTATTGATCCTGGATCATTTTTTGGTCCAGTATATATTTCATAGATCTGAGGTGATGGTGGGGTTATAGCAATGATTAATATAAGCTGTCAACAAGATAAGAGCATCACAAAGAGGGTGAAATCACAGCTAAACTGAGGCTTAGAAGTTATTTATCTGGTCAGATCAGTTGCTACATGTCATCTTTTATGTTATGTCAGGACATAAAAGATGCTGATCATTTATTTACGACCTCATCAGAATTCAAGGAGTCCATTTTAAGGCCAAAACAGAGAGAATGAGGAGGAGCTTCTTCCCCCAGGCTATTCGGGCCCTGAACCAGGTGTAGGACTGGACTCTCCCACACACATTACATCACCACACGCACTCTGGTTTTTCTTTATGCACACTTCCTATAATTTATAATCTTTATAATCTATTTCTGCTATTTGCACATTTTTTTACTGTAAATTCCTAAGTTAATTTGTAAATTTTTGTAACCTGTAACCTGTAAATTGTAAATACTGTAAAACTTTTTTCTGTCATTTAATGGTCGGGCATTGCACAGCTACACTGTAAAAACTGTGATTGGGGTTAATTAGAATCTAATAGGAGAGTAATAGTAATTATTACTCAGTAAAAACGTGTATGAGTAGTTTTAATCAAATCTAAGCAAAATTCAACAATTTTGAGATGTTCAGTTATTTAAATTTACACAGTTTTGTTTGGGGTAAATTCAGCAATGGTTTGTTGAGTAGATTTAAAAAAAATGTTTGAGTACTAAAAAAATTTAAGAAATCTAATAGATTTAACTGATGAAAGCATTTTCATTTTAATCATTGAACACTTCCGCCCATAATCCTTTGTGCCACGTGCAGGACACACGCGCTTCATGAGTGGACGTCTCCATTTTGTCAGAGGTAAGACTTCTTAATTTGTTCAAATATAAGACACGGTTTAAACAATAACGTATATCGGTTTTGAGTAAAGGTTTTAAACAGTATGATACGTCGAAATTTTATTAATAATCATCACTGTAATGATAGTATCGTATTTTTACACAAATGGCAGTTAGTGGACTGCTAGCACAAGGTCACTTTCCAAGCCTTCACGACTGTGTTACTGAACAGCTTTAACTAACCACATGTTTTACCGTATTAAAAAATATCAACGGTATATTCCGATGAGTTTTAACGTCTTTCATCCACGTTTAAAAGTTCATGAAAAGGTTTTGCGGTCAGTTGTGAGTGATTTTGTCAGCCACAGTCAGTTTTTCGAACTCCAGTTTCCAATAATGGCGGCCGCTACTAAGTTTTAAAATTACTCTTAGTAATCTTTCTGGGTCACAAAATAAACTTTTAACATATTTTCAGGCGAGAAAGTAGCTGTGTAAACATCAAATATCTGCTCGGTTTATCAAGATATCGCATGTTTGCAAAAGTGCTTCGACGTTTTCGGAGCATCTGCTACCCACCAGCTCGATAGCAAGCCGGGAGCTCGAGGGTCACTGAAGCCGCTGAGAACGGCACAACTCCCGGCACATCATTTTCAGATCACCGCGGGGTTTCGCTACTCAGTTTAAACGTAATGTATAAGTCACTTAGACAACCTAAAAATGTTATTGTTGGGCTTTTTTCAGTGTTTTATTTGTTCATGAGTAAATCGGTTTGGCTGAGATTAAAGTTATTAGATTAGATTAGATAAAATAAAACTTTATTAATCCCCCGGGTGGGTTCCTCCTTGGTTTTTACACAGCTGACTAAACGTCAAAAATGATAATGTTGCTTTCCTTTCAGGTAATGGAAGATCCCTCAACTTAAATTCACCTGATCAGCATGGGATTGAAGTTGCAGGCTATCATAGCCAAGGTATTTTCCACAGACATTTCAGCTTGGAATTTTATTTAAAGAATTTTTTTGTCAAATTTCATTTGCATGGTGCACAGCTCCACTAATTTGTTTGCATGTTTTTGTCAGTGCAAGAGGACGCCAGGACGTCACTGATATAATTAACAACACAATTATGGGTTTCATGTTTTAATTGTATTTTAAATACATGTCTATTCTTAGTAAAAAAAACAAACAAAAAACAAACAAAAAAACACAAGTACAGGTATTGCTGGGTTTTTGTTTTGTCCCAAGAAGGAAAAAGCCTTTCTGACGAACATAAACTAAATTAGATAAAAAAAACTAAATGACTAAATTAATGTAATTTACTAAAACGACACATTTAAAGATTGAACCTGTCAAGCATGTTGACAATACCTTTGTGTTGACTGTCAGCACCCAGGCATGTGCATTAACATCAGCTAATTATCGCACATAATGCTCCATGTGATGATAATTTGATATTTAACAGTTTTTTTTAATACTGCCAATTCTCACAGTTTTGTCTTAATAAATGGTC
Source organism: Astatotilapia calliptera (assembly GCF_964374335.1). Classification (NCBI taxonomy): domain Eukaryota; kingdom Metazoa; phylum Chordata; class Actinopteri; order Cichliformes; family Cichlidae; genus Astatotilapia; species Astatotilapia calliptera. The sequence continues at coordinate 38,226,133 of NC_137426.1, forward strand.
ACTTATCTGATGGTAATTTTTGGAATTCTTGCTCATTTTCAGTCACCAAGCAATCCTAGCAATAATATAACCAGAAATCTGGTTATTCGGTGCTTGATGGTGTACCTTGGGGAGTCCATTGATCAACTGATCAAAGAGTACAGTGTAAGTGTTGAAGTAGAAACATTATTCTGTTTTTGTTATTCATATGTGTTTGTCAAGTTTCAAATAATTTGAGGCATTATCATGTTTTATTTGTCATTCAGCTACAGGATGTGTCCAGGAAATATTTCATGTGTGCAACTACAGTCAGAAAACCCATGTGTTTGTTGTTTCAGGATGCTGATGAGGATGGTGTGTCACAAGATCTTTCTGAACAGAGGATGAAAATCTACAAAATCAAGGCTGTTGGATCTGAGGAGGATGACATTGGCATTGTGCTGGAGGGTGTGAGAGTTATGCCTGCTCTGGGCAATTTTCCAAGAGCATGCGCAATGCTGGTTGGATTGACATATGCAGTCGATCTTGCCTATCCCAAAGAGCTAAAATACACCTTGGAAGTATTCCAGAAACTTTTCCTTGAACTGGATTGTGCTAAGCTCTCACCAAAAGTGAACAGCCTCAAGAACAAGTTATTGGCTTAAACGAGGACTCTGAAAGAATGAAAGGGAAGTAAGCTCACTGAAAACCTTTGGTTTGTCTTTGTTAGATGCAGCTATCTTTTCAGTTTTTAAGTTAATTTCATCTTATTCATATCTTACCCAAATGACCTGCAATGTGTCAGGCTGTATTTGTGCTCTTCATTTTAATTTTGTTTTTTATTACCTACAAGTTTCTTAGGAATATTCTGTTTGAAAGGCAGCAAATTGGAGGAATCACTAGTGAAGCTTTTCTTTGTTTATAGTGTATGTTACTATAAAACATTGGTTTAAAACAACTTTAAAATTTAACAGAAGTGCAGTCCTGTAGCTGTAGAAATGTTACTTCCTCTTACATGTGTCTTAGATTTTCTCAGGTTAAACATCCAAATTGGGATAAAAGGTTGATTTACATTATTGATATTCCATGTACATGAGTGAAAAACCTTTGTTCTACAGTTATATTGAGTGATTCAATTTAACAAAAGATTGACAAACTAAAGTTTTTGTTTGTCAATCATAAATAAGTAACAGAGATAAAGGAAACGGTAAAGGATATTCAAATTTCAGGTTCATGTTGATATTACAGTCTAAAGATTAATTTCTTTTTTACAAAACTGGTTTACATTCATGCAGTTTATGTTGCTGTTGCTCTGTACACAAAGCTGTGTGATAAACTGTTTATGACACTAAAAGAAATTTACAGCAGAGGAATGTATTTAGGAGATCAGGAGATTGTTGATGAGAATTCAGTGTATACGAGCAGAAAAATGTTATATTATAAATTACTGTGTTTTATTTTCCACAATAAAACAAATTACTGTTTTGATGTTTTCTTTGTGAAATTGATTCATTTTACTCAGAAAATAAGTAAAATTCATTTCATTTTCTCTTATTATTCAGTCATTATTTTTAAGGTTTATTTGGAAAATTATTGAATCCAATTTGAGTTTTACTGAAAAAACAAGAAGATTTCATTTCTTTGTAATGGATATTTTAGAAAGTTTTTATAAACCTTTGCCAGATAGTTAGTAAATTCAAAGTAATTTTTCTCAGAGACTTATTTCATATCAATTATTTTTTTTGGTAAAGTTGGGCAATTTCAACCTTCAGTTTGAGATTTTGACCCTAAATCCAACACATATTTACAGTTTAATTCTATTAATATCTACTTTTGTTTTCTATTTGAATTTAATTAACATTTTCTCTACATTTTACATAAATCTTTTGAAATTAAAATCTACTTAATTATTTCAAGTGTCACTTTGTTGCCATAACTTTTTTAAGTAACCTCTAGTCACAGTTTTTACAGTGTACAAGCATTTCACCCCCATGTCATACTGTGTATGGTTGTGTGTTTGTGTGACAAATAAAATTTGAATTTGAATTATTGGCTCCCTCTGAAAACTTCCCACCTTCTATTTGTGTTTGCCCCATTTAAAGGGGCGTGATAATAAACATGCTGAATACTCAATACTTTGAGCCTGAGATCTGTGGACTCAGTGGTCGCTTTTAAAAAACAGCTAAAAACAGCTAAAAAAAAGTTTTACTTACTTACTTACTCAAGTTTTAAAAGGGAACTCTAATACTTTGGCTCACATGTCGCTAGGGATGGGTATCGAAACCCGGTCCTTGTTGAGAACCAGTTCCCACTGTTTCAATTCCTTGGAATCGTTTGCCATTTTTGCAAACGATATCCTTATCGATTCCAGTCGCCCCGAATGACGTCACCACGTTGCAGAGCGTCATTTACCTGGTAGGAAACACGGCGGCTCAAACGCTCAAAAGTTTGGTTATACTTTATGAGAACGGAAGACAACAGGGCAACTTGCAATACTTGCAAAGTAGATATTTCATTTAAGGGAGGAAACACTACGAATATGCAAAAGCATTTGCTCACAAACACGCGATGACCTTAAATGAATGTCATGTTTTTAATTCCGGACTCGTGAATCTCAACCCAGCAGCAGCGGTAACGTTTGCACGTCCTCTCCCGTTAATGCGGCAGGTAAATAATCAACTGACAGTGCATATTATGTTAGCGCGATCTGTCTTATTACAAACCTGCCATTACTGTGCGTTTAGGTGACCATGATGAGAGAGACAGACAGAGTCTGGCTCAGATGCTGGCAGTTCTCGCTGCAGTCTGCCGGTAGCGTCTCCTTTCAGGCAGGATAGACGAATGTCACCGAGCAGAGACTCAGTTTGTGGTCAAAGGCTTGAACCCGTTTGCCACAGCAGATGATTTTCAGTAAGTGAATGTGTTTAATTGTAGGCAGGGACATTACTGGATATTTTTATGTAATTGCTACAGAATAATTTATGTTATTACGGAGCCCCGCAGGGTACATGGGAGAAAAAAAAATTAAGACTGACTTTTGCGAGATCTCGCAAAACAAACTTGGGATCTCGCAAAACTTTTGCGGGATCTCACAAAAGTTGAATTCCAACAATGGCGGCAGCTACTTAGTTGTGATATTACTCTTTCTGGGTCACAAAATACACTTTGAAGATATTTTGTGAATGTAGTTGTGTAAACGTCAGATACCTGCTCGGTTTACAAGACATCACATATTTGCAAAAGTGCTCCGACGTTTTCGGAGATCTGACACCCGCCATCTCGAAGCTAACGGGAGGTCGAGACCTACTACAGCCGGGAGGAACACCGCTTTCCCGCCACATCGTGCCTCGACCTCCCGGTCAGCTTGGAGCTGGCAGCCTCCGAAGAATGCGGCTAAAACCTTTCCGAGTTTGTTTTGCGAGATCTCGCAAAAGTCCGTCTTAATTTTTTTTTCTCCCATGTCCCCTGCGGGGCTCCATATGTTATACTTTGTTATTGCTACAGAAGAATATTTATTTTATTATTTTACATTTACAATTTTTTTTCCTGGGGACCCTGTGACACCCTATTACAAATCTTAAGATCTTAAGAGATCTTAAGAGATCCATCCTACAGCCGTAGGATGGATCTCTTAAGATCTTAAGATTTGTAAGGCCATGTTACTCCTAAATTTCTATCTTGTTCAAAGAGAAGATATAAAACAAAGTTCTAAGCTAATCGACCTTAGTGTTCTCGATAAGAGAATCGATAAAGAATCGATAAAGAATCGAATCATTAAACAGAATCGAAAATGGAATTGGAATCGTAAAATTCTTATCAATACCCATCCCTACATGTCGCAGTAGAAAACCTTGCTAATCCTTTAGCACTGATCAAAGAACTAAATCAGAATTTAAATACTAATAAGATCAAATATAAATCTGGCTCCCCACTGCTGGTGCTATTCTCCCTGTAACTGGATCATGTGTCCCCCTCATCTCTCTGCTGTTCCAGCCCTTGCCTTCTCCTCCTAGCACATCTTAAGCCGACCTCTTTGATGTTATTTTGGGATCAATATGTTCTGGAAGCCAGCGAGTTCCTCTCACGCTACAGGGAGAGAGGGAGGAAGTGTGAACCAGATTTTGTCAACTGACAGCATGTGAGGATGCATCTCTGCGTTCTTCAGGCCACTTCGAGCTTTCTGACCACCATCCTCAGAAAAGTGTCCCACGGTGCAGTACAGATAAATGCTATAACCATACATGTTTTACTCTGGGAATAAGACTGGATCCACCTAAAGAGACTCAGCAGGAAGTGCACGTGGTGTGTCCTTGTATTAATATGAATATTCAACCAGCAACAGAGACAGCCAGCTGACACACTACTGTTATTGCTGTTTGTATGTAAAGGATTCTTCTTCTTGATACTTTTATCACAATTGGTATCAATTTAAAAGATTTATTGAGACATGACAATGAAGCAATAGGAGGAATTTCATCACTACAATATGCAAATATCATATACACTACTATACCCTTTCAACAGTGCAAACCCCTCTTTGATTGGCTGACAGCTATGACAGGACTCTGTTACAGTTGTTGGTGTTTGAGATATTTAGCTAGATTTTGCTCATTTTGCTTATCTCAAGTTTAGGTTGACTGACTGGTAAATTTTGAAACACCAATGAAACACCAACACACATATCATAACAGGTAAACTTCAAATAACAGATTCAATATGTGACTCAGGCAGAGTTACCGCGGGCTGTAAGAAAAATCTCTACATGAGACAACATGCACTCACCCGCTGAAAAATCACACAAAATGAAGAGGAGTGAGAAAAGAGGGCTTCCTGCAAGGACCGTGTGACTGCGAAGAGCCCGAGAACGAGGAAAAAAAGTCTGTGCTTTTAATGTGAATGAGTTTCTCTAATAGCCCTGGGAGCAATATGTCTGTGAAGGTTCTCAGTCATCCAGGTCATCGTAGTCAAAGGAGCTTGCAAAGAAAAGCGTCTGGACTTCTTTAAGTTGCTTGAAGACGTTTCACCTCTCATCCGAGAAGCTTCTTCAGTTCTAAGGTCAAATGGTGGGGAGTCCCAGATATAAACCTAGTGGAAGTTTCCCCCCACAGAGGGACAAAAGGACCCCCTGATGATCCTCTAATCGCCTGAGCCAAGGTGTGAAACTGGGTGTGGGTCCCAATCAGCCAGAGTTTCGGGTGTGTTCATTGTGAAACCTGGCCCCACCTTATCATGTGATTTCCTGAGGTCAGATGGCCCAGGATGTGAGTGGGCGTTAAGGCGTCTGGGAAGGATCTCAAAACTGGATTATAGATGGCAGAGAGTTGGTGTCGTAAACCCCGCCTCTGTTCAAAGATGGTCGCTCACAGTGGACATAGATGGCTTCTTTCACTCCTCTTTCAAACCATCTGTCCTCTCTGTCCAAAATGTGAACATTGGCATCCTCGAAAGAGTGACCTTTGACCTTAAGATGCAGATGGACTGCTGAGTCTTGTCCTGTGGAGGTGGCTCTTCTGTGTTGTGCCATGCGCTTGTGAAGTGGCTGTTTGGTCTCTCCGATGTAGAGGTCTGGGCATTCCTCGCTGCACTGTACAGCATACACCACATTGTTAAGTCTGTGTTTTGGCGTTTTGTCTTTCGGGTGAACCAGTTTCTGTCTGAGCGTGTTGCTGGGTCTGAAATACACCGGGATGTCATGCTTGGAGAAAACTCTCCTGAGTTTCTCTGATACACCGGCTACATAAGGGATTTGCGACAGATTCTATAACACAGTGATACATTGTGCTGTTACCTAAATGTTTACCTATGCAACCTAATCTCATTTAATTCAAAGAAAAAGCTCAGTGTTTCTTTTCTCACCTTTTTTCACTCACTGTGCATTTAATCATGTCACGAGCCAGGAACCACACCAAGTGCAAGCTAAGTTTAAACCATGGCTCCTCCCGAACCTTTTAACCAATCATATCATCTTAGTATGACATTATGAAAACTTTGTTCACTAGAAAGTGGCACCCTTTCATTATCTGGACTCCTGGACGGAGGAGGTCCATGGCGCCATGTTTAACTTGAACCCTCAACCGTTTAATACATTTTGAAAACTTATAGTTTCTTCATCTTGTCTCAAACCTCCCCCCCCCCCAAAGAAAAACACCACGTTAGGTGCCTCTGTCACCATGGAAACGTGAATGCCAATGCTTCACCCACAGACCTGCCTCCCAGGTCCAAACTACACTGTGATTATTAAGGCTGTTGTCTCTGATGCTTAGGAAGATTTGAATAGGTATGTGAAGCTGATCTGGAGTTCAGAAATCCCTCTGCCAGAACGTGGTATATCATCTTTAGATGGAAACTAGCGAGTTTACTCCCTGCTACCTTTGAACTCCGTTAAACTAAATAAATCCTGTTTTTCATGTATGTTAACCTTTATTGTTACACCTGGTAGAGCAGCCACAATGACCATTTTATTAACGCAGTGTTCGTTTGAGGTTTGGGACCTGAGGAAGAGTTTTGGCGCAGTTAAAACAAAAACACTGAGAACACAAAAGCAGCAGAGAATATAATGCTTGCACAGTTTAATGTGAAACCAGAGTATGTCCGCACTCCACGAAGTGAAAGAAAACATGTAATAGCCATGAAAACCTTTACTGTGAAAAAGCTGGCGCGAGTCCATCATCAGAGCACCTGATCAACAAACTCTGACATGAAGAAAAACAAACTTTGTAGCTGCTCCATAAACCACTGTTTGTTTTACTCAGCAAAAATCTGCGATAACCTCCAAAAGTTGTATTAAAATATACTGATGAACTGTTAACTTAGTCTGATATCACATTTAAATGATACAGCTCTCTGAAGGCAGACAGCTGCCATCCTATTTTACAAGGAAGGAATACCTGCAGCAGACAGGGGTGAGTCTAAAGGGGGCATGGGGTGTACAAGGCCTTATTTATTACCGGGATTTTACTTCCTTGTAAGAAATGTAGAATTTTGTAAATTAAGTTGCATTAATATTTAAGACTATGAAAATAAAAACTTTTCATAAGATAATAAAACGTGTACATGGGCCAATAAAACTGTGAGCCATTAACCCGAGGGTTGGTAGGTTGGACACTAAATTCTTATGAATATTAATTAACGTCTACACTTTCTTTTTTCAACAGCACAGAAAGCACAGGGCAAACTTCACAATGCTAATATGCTCACTCTTCTTCATTGCAGCCTCAACATACTCCTTTAAAGGCTTACAGACACAAACTCAATCATTTGCACAGACACACATGAACAAAGCTCATAAACATGAACACACACCAAATCTACCCGAAGGATAAAACACTGTCAGAACTCCGTTTGCCTCCTATTAATGTCAGAAAGCCTTCCAAGAAGTCAGAGTGAAGCTACATGTTTTATATATATCTTATTTTCTTTGACTATACTTGAGACTTTTTTTATGTATTTATGCATTTAAGAAAATCTTTTCTTTCAAAAATTAAATTTGATATTACTAATTTTCGTGATTAATAATAGTGATTAATAATATTAATACAATCAAAGGATTGTTTTGACAGATGTTGTATGCAGTTAGTTGCATTGAAATTTCTAAATTGTTTTTTCTCTTCTGAATATTTATTATTTCTTATTAATAACACAAAAGGTTTTTTTTATCCAATTACTCATTTACTCAATAAAATAATCAATAGATTACTCAATTATTAAAATATTCTATACCTGCAGCCCTAATTTTATGTACATTCGTTTTTGTCTAGAATTATTTATTATTTTATGTAATTATTTATTGTATATTTATATAAGCACAGTTAGGCGATGCACCAAAATGTCATTGTACTGTCCAATCACAACAAAGCAACTTGTCATTTTTTTCAACTTTTCTTTTCTTGCTTTTATGATTATTAGTGATGACTAACAATCTCACTTCATGGCTCATTATCATTTTTTGTATTTCTATTAGTTATTATTCATCTCTGGTTTTCTTCTAAAACTGTGTCTTTGTCCTCTCGTCCTCCCCTCACCCCCAACTGGTCGTGGCAGGACAGGTGCAGAGGTTTCCTCCTGTTAAAATGGAGTTATTCCTTCCCGCTGTCACCAAGTGACTGCTCAAAGGGTCTATTTGCTGGGGTTTACCTGTATTATTTTAGGGTCTTTACCCTGATTTGGCACTATATAAATGTAATCAAATTTAACTTAACTGAAGAATAAGGTTGGGGCCCAGGTTTCCAATGACTGTTTCCAGTGCTGTTGGGCAACAGGGTGTCAGTGAGACCTGTGCTACTGTTGACAAAAGACAAAGAAAGAGGGAAGGGGGGGGGCATGTTAAGAGGCAGTGAAAGAGAAGGAGAGGCAGATGTGTGGAGTTGAGAATAGAGACTTTAATTGTAGGGACTATGACTGTGTGGAGAGCAGGCTGATTTGATGGTGATAAGGAAAGTATATACAGTGGAACCCCAACTTACGAAATTAATTCATTCCCGAGGGTCTTTCGTAAGTTGAAAATTTTCGTAAGTCGAAGCACCCATCGCACCTTTTGAGTGAACGATAGGCTATAGGCTAATTGCTAACTGCAACAACAATATGTCGTTCAAGTGGAACAGCGAAGCGCAAGTACGAAAGCCAAGGGGGTTGTCACATGATTCGGAAGGCACTGTGAGCATTGTAGGCATTCTGGGCTCAGCCAATCAGAGCCAGCGGATTTCGTTACGTGGGCATTTTGCCGTAACACGGGCAGAAATATTGACGTTAAGTGCCTTCGTAACTTGAATTTTTCGTTAAATGGGGTATTCGTACGTCAGGGTTCCACTGCATATTGTGTGTGCAGGAGACAGAGTGAAAAGGCAGCAAACCATCAGCACTGGAGGTTGACGTAGGGCTGGGCGATATGGCCTAAAATCCATATTGCAGTATAATTTCAAGCATGTGCGGTAACGATATATATTGTGATATATTCAAAAATATGCATATTCATATATGTCAAAATGACTGAACATACTCCTCCTTGAATCGCTACCTTATCGTGGTGGAGGGGTTTGTGTGTCCCAGGGATCCCAGGGGCTATGTTGTCTGGGGGCTTTTGCCCCCTGGTAGGGTCTCCCATGGCAAATTGGCCCTGGGTGAGGGACCAGACAAAGAGCGATTCATAAGACCCTTATGAAAAGGACACCGAGGGAACAGTTTACCCTGCCCGGGATAGGGTTACCGGGGCCCTGCCCTGGAGCCAGGCCCGGGGAGGGTGCCCGAGGGCGAGCGTCTGGTGGCCGGGCCTTAGTCCATGGGGTCCAGCCGGGCACAGCCCGAAGAGGAGACATGGGCCCATCCTCCCGCAGGCCCACCACCCACAGGAGGCGCCATAGGGGTCGGGTGCATTGTGTGCCGGGTGGCGGCCAGGAGCACACACTTTGCTTAGGCTGCTGCCCCCGCGACCCGGCCCCGGACAAAGCGGATGAGGATGGATGGATGGATGGATGACTGAACATACTCACATACAAGATACATTGCAGAAGAATAAACACTTCAAAAAATAATAGAATGCCATTTTAAAAACATTTATTATGCAAAACTTTTCTTTTAAAAAATTTAAATGACAAAACTTTTCAAAATTTTAAGCTGTAACAGATCTTTTTCCAAACAATGCAACACAAAATTCTTAAATAAAAAAAAAAAAATGGAGACAAATGCACAAATTCTTTTGAATAAAAAAATACAAGTAAAATATCAGGTAAACACAAAATTCTAAATTGTCAGGATTTCTTTCTTCACTTGCTCGCAGACTTGGTCATACACTTTGGGCATTCCAGTTCGGCTAAAATGTTTGTGGCCAGGTACCTCGTAATGTGGGTCAAATGTCTTGATCATATTCTTAAAGCCGTTTTTTCTCCACTGTAAGAAATGGCACCATGGTAAGTACACAGTAATGGCATTTGTGATATCAATCCACCGCTGACTGGTTTTCTCATATGGAGGCCTTTGGAAAAGCCTTGGAAAATATCAGTCTTCTGGTGTGTGGGGCCACCTTTTTTCTTTGCACTTGACTGACTGGGCATTTGTGGAAGCCGCAGTTTTTGGCTTTCCTCATATTCCAAAACGTGCTTCGTTTTGAGGTGATAAAACAAATTACTTCCCTCTCTTCGCTATTACTGTTACCCAGCAAAATCTGCAAATGATATTTTTCTGCTCAACATCCGACTGCTTAAACCCAAACCAGGTCCATATGACCGAGGTCGCACCGGTCTTCTTTATGAGCACCTCCTCCTCCTCCCCAGGTGTAAGCTCCATGCTTGCAGCCGCTGCCATGCTTTCGACCAAAACAGGCGCAGCTTGATGACATCATCAATATGCTCTATCGCGGTATGGAGGTATAGTCAAAATCTCCATACTGCGATAGAGCATGTTGCCTGTTGTCACTGCATATGCCTCACAGGTTGGATGTCAGAGGAGAAGGAAGGTGAAGAGAACAGGGTGGATGAAGAGGCGCTGGGTAGATATGATGTTAACGAGAGTAATGTGGAAGGAGAGGTGGATTTTAGAAAAAGGATGGAAATGGCTGCAGTAAACGTATTTCAGGAAGATGGAGGAACATGAAAGAGTGGAAAAGGGTGCACACAGGTGGACTACAACTTATACAAAAGGTGCAGTCTGAAAGAGAGTATGGTGGTGTCAGGCCACCACGTCAGCACTGAAGGGTAGCCTGTAGGATGACTTCATACATCAATTAAGTGAATGCAGAGCTAAGGACTAAATGGTGCACGTCAAAGAAAATAGTGCACAGAATTCCAGAACGAGTTTAGACAGTCTCTGCGTACCAAGGAAAAGTTACCAGATGACTGAGAAAGTACAGCTTTAGTGCTGAGGGAAAATGCAAAGATGCTAAATGCTGGGGGAGATACAGGAGAGATGGAGGAAGATCTCAGCCTGGGCGTCTATTGTCTCATGTAGTCTGGAAGATGAGTGGATGACGGGGTGGGTGCAGTTTTCTCTGTGGTGGGGTCGGATGGGCTGTCCCGGGCTCTGTGGGGCCGGGCGGTGCTGCTGAACTGGGCCCCAGTCCGGATGGGCCTGGGCCCCCTTTCCCTGGCGGGTCGTGGAGTATGGGGGTGCCTACTGGGGTCAGCGGGGGAGCTGGCCACAGAGAGGGGCCACTTGCCCCTCCCTTCCCTCCCTCCTCATCTCCAGCTGCCTCCTTCTTCCCGCTCCACCACAACCACCCACACATGCAGGGCTTTGGGGTAGGGGTGTGTCACCAGGGTACAGAGGAGGCTACCCCCCCCCCCCCCCCCTTCCCCTTCTGGCTGCCTCTGCCTCAATTTTATCCCACAACTTAGACATTCACATTACTCACACTCTCATTACACATACATATAGGATCTTGGGGGTGGGCACGCTACACGGATTCCAAAAGACCATCAGGGTGTACACCTCACCCCTGGCGTCATTGCCCACCTCTCAATTTTAAATACATGTAAACATTGAGGGCTAGCAGGAGGGACCATGCGCTTACCTGCTGCTCTCTGGCAGGTAGCTCCATGCCCTCCTGGGTTTTAAACGCACCTTTGAACACACATGCATCAACACTACATATGAGCGGGAGGAAGGAGGTTTGGAGTCTTCTCTCACCCCCATTCTCTGTTGCCTTTTGGGGCGGGGGGGCTAGAAGGAGGAGTTGGCCGTCCAATCGGGGTCTGGAATGTGGGGCCTCCCTGCTGCAGCCGAGTCGGGGCGGTCTGCTTCTCTCCACCCCAGGGAAGAGGGTAACACTACCTGGGTCTGTGTGCAGTTTCCCCCTCCAGGGGCAAGGGTACCTAGACCTGGGGTATACGCTTGGGGAGTGTGATCGTGTGTACAGTGTCTATTTATGTCTGTCTCCACCATAATTGCATATGAGAGCATGAGGGTGGGAATGGATGTTTCCCACTCTCATAGACAAAAACAAACAGGCACACACAGATGTGTGTGCCTGTTTGTTTTTGTCTATATGTCAGGTTGGGTATCAGACGCCACCTCTCTGCGGACATCTCAGGCCCTTCAAGGTATGGAGGTCTATCTCCCCCCACCACTCTCCCTGCCGGTGGCGGACTCCCTCAGACATCGGTGCGTTGGTGGGTCTTTGTGTCTGGGGATGGGCGTCCAGGTACACACCAGCTCACTCCTGGTGGCTGCTTGTCGGGGCCTGGAGCCTGGGGCTTGCTCAGGCCCCTTTGGGGGTGGGGTGCCCTCGGCCTCTCGGCCTGGGGCTCGGTCACTCTGGCACAGCTGGCTGCTGGCAGAGCTCACGGGCGCGTCACTGCAACTCCCCCTGGCTTCTACTCCACAGCTGCTGAGTGAGCCCTCATCTGGGACTCTCCTCAGCTCTTTCTGGGACAGTGGCGCGGTTGCCCCTCCATTGGTCTTCCTTGGTCTCTTGTGCTCTGCTGGCCTCTGGATGTCTGGAGACTGGCTCTCCTCCATATCTGCTTCATGCCCTGGAGGACGGGGCTGTGGCTCCCTCCACTTCCTCTTCCCCGCTGTTTTTCTTTCCCTCTTTCTTTCTCCCTTTTCTTTTCCCCAGTCAAGTCTGTCCCGTGTTTAGCAAATGAAAATAAAATAAAATAAACAATAAAAGTAAAGGTGAATCAAATAGAACATTACGTCAAGGCTGGGATGGTCCATTTGGTAAAGTAAATCCGTTGGGCATCTTTCTTTGCCTTTAGACAACAATTCTGATGGCAAAAGAACCAAACGGGACAGGGGCAAAAAGAAAAATGCTAAATGCTGGCCAGCTGAAGCTGTTATGGGATACAGTCTAAATTTAATCTGCTGATGATTTTGCTTAGCTGACTGAAACATGTCCCAGAGCATCCACCATAGCTAGGATTACACACTTGAATTAGGATGGGGTAAGAAAACAGAAAGCCTGCAGATATACAGGGATGGTCATTTAGCGGCAGCATACAGAGAACAATAACGTACACGATTTCCACAGCCAGTAAAAAAATGTAAAGCACAATGATAGACAGCATTCAACCTGTTTAAGTCCTGGGGAGGTGCATTCATAAAAGGCAGATCACCATAATCCAAAAAAGGTTGCATATTCTGTGTGATATGAAATATTTTCTGCTTCTGCAACTGTGCTGAATCAGTCTGTTAGAGAATGTGGTGCAGAAGGTGGTGATTACCCAATTCAGTTCAATTGTATTCATATAGCACCAAATCACAACAGCAGCAATGTATATTGTAAGGTAGAGATACTACAATAATAAAGAGAAAACAGAGAAAACGGCAACAATCATGTGACCCCTGTGAGCAAGCACTATGTGACAGTAGGAAGGAAAAATCCCTTTTAACAAGAGGAAACCTCCAAAAGACCATGTGACCATGTGACCAGATGGGGGTTGGGACAGATGTTATCCCAGTGTCACCCTCCACCATAGCTGCAAATGTGTCCAGTTTGCTGGCAGGCACAGAACCAGCCTCCTCATCTGTTTATTGTCATCAACTCCAAGAAGACCAGAAAGCACAAAGGTGCTTGCCACAACAAAATGGTAGAAAATCGTCATGATTTTATTGCACACATCAAAGGTTCTGGAGAAATGGAGTCAGATCATCCTCTTGTTGTATGCAGCTACTGTGTTGCTTTTTCACTTCAGTCTGTTTTTGATGCAGATGTGCAGATACTTAAACTCCTCTGCACCAACTTTCTGTCTTAGGGCAAACACAATCGGTGGAATACTAATGCTTGACAGGGAGAAAACGAGGGACCGTCCCTCTTTTTTCAGTATCCATCAGTTAGTTTTCAATGTATCAGTCAACTGATTACATATTATTACATATTCATCACAAAAATCACAAAACTGGACCCTTCACCAAGATCTAGGTTTAAAGGAGTTAAGGTCGTGATGGAGAGTTAAAACCAGACGAAATGAATGCAGCAGGGCCAGATGTTGTTCTGCAGGCATGTAAGTGAAATCAGCCTATAGGCAGCCTCTAGCAACCTTCAGATTGGTATTTGTCATTATTTTTTTTAAATAGCGCTACAATAACTTGCTTGGAATGAAGCCAAGTGTTAATGACTTTCTGGATCAAACGTGGATCAAAGACTTTTTTTTAGATAAGGAACAAATTATAGCAAATACTGAATTAGCAGCACAGCTGTTCTCTGGCCTCGGGTACACACACTCTAAATTACTTTGCTGTTCTATTCTCCCCATCTCAGCGTGGATCCTAGAAAGTGCTTTAAGAGTGTCAGGCTTGGCTGGCTTCCATTCGATTTCCCCTGCGGGTCATCTATTGGCCTGGGGACGTGGTGAGCAGGAGCGCACAGCCCCGAGGTGATTAACGGAAGAGAAATGGCTGCAGCTTGCAGCATAAATCCAAAAGCGTTTCATGTGGAACATTGGTGCCTGTCAAGCTCTGAGGAATGGGTGAGGCTTCACCCAATCCGGCACTGAATTCCTCCCCCTCTGTGCATTTACTCCCACTTCACAGAGAAATGTTGCAACCCAAAAAATTCTAAAGGATTTTTTTTAATAAACCACAAAGAATGACAAAAAGCTACATTCACACAAACAGCAGAAGAAAAAGTAACAGAGGCTGAGACAGCTAGCGTGGAAACTTACCTGCCCTGGCTGGGGTAATTAGTGAATCCCATCTGCTGAACATCTGGCAAAAGAGTCCAACACCTTGAGCATCCCACTCAGGAAGTTTGACATTTAAAAGCCAGTTGTTTTTTGTCATTATATGACATTTTGTCAACTTTGCCAAAATCACAAATATGGCATAAACGCCAGCTGATGATTCTGCACATGAAAGCAATACATCCTCACATTTTAACACACAGGTCACCACTATGCTTTAGTTCACTTTAGACAACAAAAGCACTTGGATAGGTTTATGTTCTAGACTAACTCACAGCACTCACATCATTTACAACATCACATGAACAAAAGGAATTGAGCCATACTACGCCTGGACTTCATGCGCTTCAGGTCCATTACCACTGCTATATAAAGTAAAGCACCTAGCCATGCAGTCAGCCTTTAAACGAGACGAGGCAGCCTACAGAGAGGAAGTCCTGAAGCTGGCAGCCTGGTGTTCAGAAAACAACCTGGCACTGAACACTAAGAAAACCAAAGAGCTCATTGTTGACTTCAGGAGACACACCACCGACTTGGCCCCCCTTTACATCAACGGGGAGCGTGTGGAGAGGGTCCACACTTTCCGGTTCCTTGGTGTCCTCATCTCTGCTGACATCTCCTGGACAGACAACATCTCAGCGGTCGTCAAGAAGGCCCAACAGCGGCTGCACTTCCTGAGAGTCCTCAGCTGAACTCCAACCTGCTGCTGACCTTCTACCGCTCGTCCATTGAGAGCCTGCTAACCTACTGCATCACGGTATGGTACGGCAGCTGCACCAAAGCAGATAGAGTGAGGCTTCAGAGTGTGGTCAAGACAGCACAAAAGATCATCGGCTGCCCTCTTCCCCCCTGATGGACATTTATTCCTCCCGCTGCCTCAGCAGAGCAGCAAACATTATCAAGGACAGCTCCCACCCTGGCTTCAACATGTTCAGCCTCTACAGGTGCATCAGCACAAAAACCCACAGACTCAAAAACAGTTTCTTTCCCAAAGCCACAACCACCCTGAACTCACACATGCACCGATAACACAGCCTTCTTTTTTTTCTTCTCCTTTTCTCCCCACCTCCTCTGTGGACCACCACTGTGCAATACCAATTCTATGTGCAATAACCCAACTGTATATACACAACACTATTTATTACATATTACTTTTTTTTTAAACCGGCTTATATATTTGTGCATTTTATATATATATATAAAAACACCCAGCACGCCCCTGCGGGCGGTTTATCCTTCAAGCTCGGGTCCTCTACCAGAGGCCTGGGAGCTTGAGGGTCCTGCGCAGTATCTTAGCTGTTCCCAGGACTGCGCTCTTCTGGACAGAGATCTCCGATGTTGTTCCCGGGATCTGCTGGAGCCACTCGCCTAGCTTGGGAGTCACCGCACCTAGTGCTCCGATTACCACGGGGACCACCGTTACCTTCACCCTCCACATCCTCTCGAGCTTTTCTCTGAGCCCTTGGTATTTCTCCAGCTTCTCGTGTTCCTTCTTCCTGATATTGCTGTCATTCGGAACCGCTACATCGATCACTACGGCCGTCTTCTTCTGTTTGTCTACCAGCTGGATAGCGTAGTGGTTAGACTACACGCCTTTGGAACAGAGGATCGCAAGTTCGATTCCTGCCTGGGGCGTCTGTATCCAGTAAGGGTCCTAAGGCTAGACCCCCTATGCTAAGCAAGCCTACCGCAGACATGAGCGAGACAGATAAATATGAAGGCATGCCGGCTCGGACGTCGCCCGGATCAACAAGGTCCGCGTCAGGTGTTGAGGAACCAGGGCACCCTGACGAAAAGTGGGCTACTGGAACAAGAAGGCATCGGTGGGCAAGAGACGAAAACAGGGCGTTGTTGGAATGCTACTATGCAAGTAACCCCGGCGGAAGGGGCTACATGAATAGGATGAGGGACCTATGGATATATATATATATCTTTTCACTCTGTTAATACTATTCATATGTATATAGCGCTGCAGAACCGTGCCCCCCCCCCCCCCCCCAGCATGTTTGCACTGAGTAGGAGATGCTCTGTACCTCATTGTACAACTGTATAGTGACAATAAAGGCATTCTATTGTATTCTATTCTATTCTATTCTAAAGACTTATATAAAAGAATGGGCTTGTTAGATTAAGTGTGATACTGTGATAGGATGCCACTGTTGCAACAAGTCAGTTTCTTCCCTGAAAGATTTAATGGTCAACTGTTAGTAGTAGTATTGCAAAACTGAAACTTTTACAAACAAACAAGCAGTTCATGTAGGTGAACAGGTGGTCCAGTACCTTAATACAGCAGGGGTCTCAAACTTAAATAAGCTGTGGATCTGTAGTCACATGTGAGTAGCACAAAAAACAAACAAATAAACAAGAAAACACCCACAGATATTTCCGAAAATGTAGCATTTTGTTTGTTTGCTTTTTATTTGGAATATTGCATAACAAGACCAAACTGCACGCGTGAATGCAAATTTTGCTCCGGTATTCAACGGTTGCTATGATCATGATGCTTCAGAGGAAAGGTTGCTCTGATGAACACTATTGTGCTCTAACAGCTTTTAAGGATTGTAAGACTTTTGGAAACAAAGCGACTGGACTTCTTTCAGTTTCTTGAAGACTTTTCAAAAAGCTTCTTCAGTTCTAAAACAAACTGGTGAAGAGTCCAAAGTATTAAAACCCTAGTGGGGCTTGTCCTTTCTGAGGGTTGTTGGCCTGCTATTAATCATGTGACTCATCACATTTCCTCTGGGGTGGCTGCAGTTCAGGAGGTAGAGCTGGTCATCTACTGATCGGAAGGGTGGTAGTTCATATGCAAATGATTATTACGTTTTATTTGTCAATAGTTAATACAGATGAGAATTTAAATTTACTTCAATCCAAAAAGTTAATCTGTATTTTAAGTAAGTAAGTAAAATTTATTTATATAGCACATTTCAGAGATAAAAACCACAAAGTGCTTCACAATAAGATCAGACATACAAGTTAAATTAATTAAAAGCCCGTTTGTATAAAAATGTCTTCAGCTGCTTTTTAAAGGAGTCAGTAGAGTCTAGGCAGCGTAAAGACAACGGCAGAGCGTCCCACAGCCTCGGTGAAAAGCTCGATCCCCACGTGTTTTAAACCTGGTACGTGGACCACCAGTAGCCTCTGACCTGAAGACCTAAGTGATGAAGCATGAGGTTTCAACAGGTCAGAGATATACTGGGGAGCTTCACCGTGCAGAGCTCTAAAAGTTACGACGAAAATTTACAGGCAACCAATGAAGAGAAGCCAAAACTGGAGCAATGTGTGACCTCTTGTTTGTACCAGTTAAAAGTCTGAACTGCATTCTGTACAGACTGAAGGCGATCCAGAGCTGGTTTGTTGAGACGCGTAAAAAGACCGTTACAATAATCCAAACGAGAAGAGATAAAAGCACGAATCATCTCAAGTTCTGCCTTTGACACCAGTCTGAGTTTAGAAATGTTTCTTAGATGATAAAAACTGTTCAACAAGTTGTTTAGTGTTTCTCAAGAGACATCGAACTGTCAAATATAACACCCAAGTTTCTGAGACTCGACTGAAATGAAGGGTCTAAAAAACTGATATGCTGCCTAATTTCTGAGAGCATGTGATCAGGTGCAATCAATTTATCAGTATGTGATGTAAGGTATTATCATTAAAATTATTAAAATGTAAAAAATGGCTTGCACATAGCTCATTAACTTTGCACAAAATCACATGATTCCATTATCTGAGCAAAATATTGATCCTCGTCTGCAGAGTGGTATATTTTTAGGGCTGGCATGGTTTGCAGTATTCAAGTGGTAGGGCCCAAAATGACATTTTTTCCCCACAGGAGCCCAAACCCCTGGCAGCACCCCTGCTTACCTTACATGGGATCAGTGGGAGAATTGGCTCGGAGATTGAGAAACAAAAACAAAACATGAAGTCAAGTAAGACAGCTGAAATAGGACAAAGCACCGAAGACAAAGGGAGCTCAAAGCACGACAGACATATAAGATAGAGGATGCGGTCACTAGGGATTAGGAGACAGAGGAGGGCGCCGCTGTTTAAACCACCACCCCCTGGAACAAAGACAAATTGGGCTACGAGCTCATCTGAGAGGCCTCCAAGTCTCTACCTCTCTGAGGAGGAAGCCGGTGTCTCCCAAGCATCGAAGTGAAAAACCCAACGCTGCTGCAAGAATTTAATGAGGAGGGCTCTGCGCTATTCTCTGCTCAGTTTGTGACACAACACCGAATGGCATGTAGCGATGTTCTTTCTTCTTTATTCATGCTTTTATCCCCACTGCCTACACAAGAAGAAATGGAGTGGCCCACTCAGGCTCAATGTTAGCATGCAAATGTGCAAATGCGAAAATCACCCTGCCTTGCACCCAAGCATGCTTGAACTGCACATAATGAAAAATAAACGGCTCCCTCAGCATCAGTACTATTATTATTAATAGTAGTAGCAGTAACAGTGGTATTGGCATTAGTGTTGGTTTGTTGTTGGGGTGCCGTACTCCTTCACACTGGGATGGTTACAAACGTTTTTTATATAAATGCAGATAATGGAAGTTGCAGTTTCTCTAAGCCCACAATAACTTTAAACAGATCACAGCCACATGTCTCAGTGGAGCAAGAAAACAATAAGGTCTTTGTAACATTTGTTCATTTTTGATCAAAGTAAAGACCATGGGTGGTCGTGAGACCGGAGCACAGGCAATGACTTTTGGATGGGAGCTGCTCATTTGACATTGCTGAGCAAAACTGCCTTTAGAATAAAATAAAATAGCCCTTTATTCTCACTGTACATGTACAATGAAATTGTGGGAAAACAGTTTCGGTTTGCGGTTTGTGTGTTGTTTAAAATGTGTGCAATTTCTTGCATTACAGATGGGAATGATGGCCAGCACTGCACGCATGACAGCCAGGCTGCCAGCAGCCAGGGCTTGGTTGCAGCCTCAGTCTCTGTATCTAAGCCAGCGGTGGCAGTTTGGTGGTGGTTTCATGAAATGATTCGATCATATTTCTGTTGTTCATGAGCAAAGTGCCTTTTTCATCACAACAGAAGTAAGAAATGAAAACGGCTCGACCAAAAGAGGAAAAAGAAAAGAAAGAAGGAAAGTAAAACTTATGAAACAGTTATGTAAAACGTGAGGATTGGTGTCACTGTTACAGCAGATATATTCGTAACATGGTGGCAGCTGCTTCCATTCCACTGTCAGCAGGGATGACTGATGGAAGTGGAGTGAAGTGCACTTTACCACTAACAATGAGAAAGTGTTCTGGGAAACGCAGAAACACCCATGTGCACCTTTCACTGCTGCATCAGAGCGCTGTCACCGCTCCGGAGCGAGCGGGCACCCATCGAGCCTGACAAAAGAACACAGTACTTGAAAGTGGTGACGTGCAGCACAGTGGCAGTGGAGGAGGAACAAGGGCCAGTGGCCAAAGGAAACATCACCTGGCAGCCATCCAAAATGTCAGAGTCAAATCACATTGTGCTGCATCCAACACGACAACTTTGACTATGAGGGCTGAACTCTCTGTGACTTTTCAGGTGCTGTCGTCTTCTTCCCTTTTCTGGAGTCGTCAGCGGTCAGGCTTGTCCTCCACGCCAGCCGACAGACCGTCAGCGTGAGCTGCTGTTGCCAGAGCACAGGTTTGCACTGGTGCAGCATCTCGTTGTGCATCTTGTGCTGTCTCCATGTTGTTGTCTTCACTCTCTTGTTTGTTTTTTTCCCTTTATATTATTTTGGGCCTGTATGCAACCGCAGCCTTCCAGGGTGTCGCTGCATTTGCCAAACAGGATGGGACACAATAAAGAAAGAAGTGTGAGACTGGCTAATAGCTGGAGTGCTTTCATAACGTCAGTGAAAACGAAGCTACATGTTTTGATTGATTAATTCATCTTGTTGTCTTTTTTAGTAACACAGCTACCCACTGGACAAAATTCCCTAATGAGGTTCTACCTGTCACCTCCCTGTGGCTCCTCTGCATTATCAGGCCATGCCAGTTTACTTTCAAACTGCCACCATCATTGCTCTGCTCAAAGACCCCTTTGCAGATCCCGCTCTCTTACACAATTACAGGCCTATTTCCAAACGTCCATTTATCTCCTAAATCTTAATGAAAGCTGTAGTCTGGGGGAGAGTAACGTTTGATCAATTTCAGTGTGCTCTTCAACAGAATCACAGCAGCAACACAGCATTACTGGCAATTCTTCTATGCTTAGATAAAGATCAGTGTACCATTGTCACTGACAGATTACAGAACCGGCTTAGTACCTCACGCACTGTTGAAGTTCTAGTGCTTGGTCCAGAGAGTTTTACTAATGAGGTCAATGAGGTCATTGGCACCAACAATATCAAATCGTCTGCTGAGAACTTTGAGCTTATTTTTGACTAGAGATTGACTGATCCGACATACAGTATCGGTATCCTGACCTAAATGACAGGATTGGATATCAGGGAGAAATAAAAAATGCAATCCGATCCATTAAATTTCACAAAAGCACCTCACAAAACTTGCGACATGGCGTAACCCAGGTCGGAGCAGTAAGCGTTTGGAGCCTCGCTACGTGCTGCCAAACTGGCATTTCATCGGTATGAAAAAAAAAACAACGTTTGGACCAATGACTGTAGAAAACATGGACGACACGACAGCTCCCCAAAAATGAAGCCAAAACTTCTCTATCGCCCCCTGGTGTCTGGCTGCAGTATAGGTCATAAACCCCGCCTCCTCCACGTTAGTGGATGGGACTGGGGTCAGACTAAAATTAATTTATTCTCCTCAGATAATTTTTTCCAAAGATTCTTTCTTTTGTTTTCAATAGTTCTCATCGCGCTGATTGATGTTCAAGGGGTCTCCTCTCCCATACGTTTGACTCTAATTCCTACCGCGGTGATGTTAAATTGGGGTGAAACGTCATCATAAGAGCTTTGACTGGCAGCTGCAGTCACGGAGAAACTTGCGTATCTCTGTTCGGGAATAGCAGATAGAGCGTAGGCTCTGAGAGGAGGACCAGTGTTTACGCTACGAAAACACGACCAAGTGTTTTAACCTGACAGCCTGAGGTGTTCTTCAGTAAACTGGACTACCCGACAGAAGGACCCGAGGCCCCGCTGCACTTTTTCGGTAAGTTAAACGTGTTTGTAAGCTAATCCGTAACTACCGTCCTTAGCTCGGTCCTGAGACCTAGCTAGCTAAGATGAGCACTTGGCTGTCAGGGTTCGTTTAGCTGTGCAGGTGAATGCATTTACTAAAGAAATCAAGAGAAACACTCCTAAAATGGCGGCGCGTTAGCTAGACGCACACTTCCCTCCTCCATGAATCTTTGCCAAGACACCTAACGTAATATCAACTTTTGAAGTTAAACTCTAACGGTATCCGCGCTTAGGACTCTTTTATGTCGTCTGCACCAGGTAAATCGGGCAGGGGTCGTGGTAAACCCTCACAACCTAAAATTGATTTCGGACCAACTAAACAAAGTGGAAAAGCTAAAGCTAGCGCCATGTCGGAAGAGTCAATTAGCGCTGAAGAGGAAGGACCAAGTCACGCTCCGATTCTTGAAGCTATCAAAGACTTGAAAACCGACTTCTCCAACAGGTTTGACGGAATAATGGCTGCAATTGAGGGAGTGAGAAACGAGGTCGGAGAGTGTAAGGAGCATATTGTAAATGTCGAGACACGCATTTCCGATACTGAGGACACGGTCAATAGCCTTCAGAGAAAAGTCCAGAGTCTCGAAAAGAAAACCAGAGATATGGAGGACAAAGTAATGGACTTGGAAACAAGGGCCAGGAGGGCTAACCTGAGACTGGTGAATTTACCGGAGAAGGTGGAGGGAACGGATGCTTGCGCATTTCTGGAAACCTGGATCCCGGAGACACTGGACATCCCTCTGCGGAAATCAAAGCCATTCCTGGAAAGGGCGCATCGAATCGGCCCGAGAAACGACCCAAACGCCCCCCAAGAACACTGATCATGAAATTCCTGAGCGATAGGGATAAGGCAATGGTGCTGAAAGCGACCAAAATCAAAAAGCAAATACTCTACGAGGACAAACCGGTGCGTTTCTACCCGGACATGGCAGCCGGCATACATAAGATGCAGAAAGAGTTCGACTCATGAGACGACAGCTCCGCGGCATGGGGATAAGACACGGGATGCTTCTCCCCGCCAGGCTCCTAGTGACCTACAAGGATAAAACACTGACTTTTGGCAAACCGGAGGACGCAGAGACTTTCGTTACGCGGATCCAAGCAGAGCGGGATGAATAGCGATACGGATAAAGTTGGTAAAATAATTGAACGTTTTGCTTGGCAGCTAATTCCTGGGGCTACTGTGAACTGATCATTGAAATATATTCACACTGAACATCTGTACATGCCTCCGTTAATTTGTACGGGGGTTAAAGACGCTGGTGATTACCTGCATTGTGAGTATACCCCCCCTTTTTCTTTTTTTTTTTTTTTTTTTTTTTTCTTTTTTTTGGGGGGGGGGGATCGATTACTTTTTGTTTTCCAGGAGGACTCTCTGAGTTATAGTTACATTTAAATAGAGTTAAAGCACAGTAGACCCCTAACATTTAATTTATTTACATGAGTATATTTGGGATAGCAATAAATTCCTGGCAAAGCAATTATTATTTGTATGTAAAAGCTAACAATGGAGGGAGTGTTTAAGTTCAGGATAAGTCAATATCAATAATGTTGGATCATTCCTCAATAACTGTGGACTGGTCATTAGCATTACCGGAGTGTGTAGTAAGGAGAAGGGGAAACTGGCCCTTAGGTCAGAGGGGTTGTGTTCAATGGTTGATGCAGTTAGAAGCATCTGTGTTGTCTGCATTGTTTTGGTTGTCTAAAGGTACACTTCTATATACTAGCATGAGAAGATCATCTGAAAATTGCAGCTATGTCCAATGTTTTAGAAATTAAGATGACATCGTGGAACTGTAGAGGGCTGCAAAAACTTAAAAAAGTTAAACAAGTGATGAGAAGGTTAAAAGATATGCATTCCAAAATAATTTTTCTCCAAGAGACTCATCTTACTGGAAAAGAGGACTTAAAGATTAAGCGGAGATGGCAGGGAGAGGTATTTTCAGCACCATTTAACTCCCAAGCGAGAGGGGTTTTGACTCTAATACACAAGTCCGTCCCCTTTAATGTTTGTAAGGTGATTGCAGATAGGATGGGAAGGTATTTGATTGTTCAGGGTACTCTCTATACAGAACCTCTGATTTTAGTTAATATTTATGCCCCAAATAAGGATGAACCATCTTTTTTAATAACCTGTTCTGCATGCTGTCAGCACTCAGTGGTCAATATATTTTAGCGGGAGACTTCAATTGCACTCTGAACCCAAGTATAGATAAATCATCACATTTAGACAAATCTCATAGCCAGAGTAGGGAAACCATTCTTCAGTTTGCTAAGGAATTAAATCTTATGGATATATGGAGAGACAGGAATCCTGGTGTATCGACATATTCATGTTATTCTAGCACACATAAATCATACTCACGAATAGACTACTTTTTGATCTCAGCAAGTCTGTCCTATCAAGTGAACGGTTGTGATTATGGCAGTGTCCTTATCTCAGACCATGCCCCAGCCAGTCTGGTCTATTTGGATCCAGGGCTAGTACGAGATCCCCCAAAATGGAAATTTCAGCAAAAATGGATAAAGGACAAAGACCTACTGGCGTACCTTGACAAACAAATTACTGATTACTTTGAGCTCAATACTTCTGAAACATCTTCGTGTATTAGATGGGAAGCATTCAAAGCCTTCATTAGAGGCCAAATAATTAGCTTCAGAAGCTCAAAATCTAAGAAGGCCAGACAAAAGCTGAAATTATTGGAATCAAAAATTAAAGCTACTGAGGATATGTACTTTAAGAACCCCTGTCCCAAGCTGCACCAAAGTTTGCTGTTATTAAGAACCCAATATAATGAAATCTCAGCTTCAAAAGCTACAGCTAACTTATTAAAACTTAAGCAGTCCGTTTTTGATCAAGGGGAGAAATCAGGTAAAATTCTGGCTTGGCGTATAAAACAATTCCAATTGGAAAGATCAATCACTGCACTTAAAAATCATAAAGGGGAAACGATCTCTGACCCTGCTGCAATAAGTGACTCTTTCAAGGCCTATTATGAAAGGTTATACAGTTCTGACTTAAACCCAGGTGACCCCAATTTTTTCTCTTTTCTTGACAATATGAATATCCCCAGAATAGAAGAAGAGGAATCCTTGAGACTGGGGGCTAAATTGACTCTGGACGAAATCTCAGAGGCAATAATGAGTATGAATTCTGGAAAGGCTGCAGGGCCAGACGGTCTGCCAATTGATATCTATAAAAAGTTTGTATCCAAATTAAAGGCACCCCTTTTGGAAATGTTTTCTGAATCTGCTCAAAAGGGGATACTCCCACCCACTCTGAGAGGGGCCTTAATTACACTTCTTCCCAAACCTGGAAAATCGAATGATAAATGTGAAAACCTGCGGCCAATTAGCCTCTTAAACTCAGATTTAAAGATACTCTGTAAAATTCTAGCAAAGAGACTGGAGGGCCTTTTGCCAGACATCATCAAGGAAGATCAAAATGGGTTCATGGTTGGGCGTCAGGGATTCCACAATGTTCGACGAGTGTTAAATATTTTACACGAGCAAGGGGGGTCTCCAGATACAGCTTTCTTGGCACTAGATGCAGAGAAGGCTTTCGATAGGGTGGAATGGCCCTATTTGCTTGAGGTTCTTGGTCGCTTTGGTTTGGGAGTGGGATTCTGTAACTGGGTCAGGCTTCTATATAATAACCCATATGCAGAAATAATTACCAATAATGTTATCTCAAAACCAGTTGAGATTGGAAGAGGTTGTAGACAAGGTTGCCCCCTATCCCCCCTTTTATTTATAATTGCAATTGAGCCACTTGCTATTGCTGTAAGAGAACACTGTGTGATCACGGGTATAGAGATCGGAGGGCTCGACCATCGAATAGCTCTTTATGCTGACGATGTGATCCTCTTTCTTAAAAATCTGGGAAAATCTATTCCAGCCATTTTAGACCTAATTGGAAAATTTGGACATATTTCTGGTTATAAAATCAATAAATCAAAATCTTCTATAATGCTTTTGAACTCAGAAGGATGAATCCACCTAAATACACCTGCCATTTTAGAAATGTGAATCAGTTTACTTATCTAGGTATTCAGATTGTCCCGAAATTGGAAGAGGTGGTGAACCATAATTATAGTCCAATTATGACTGACATATCCAAATCAGTGGAGAGATGGTCGAGTCTCCAAATTTCACTGATTGGTAGAATAAATATACTAAAGATGAACGTGCTCCCTAAGCTTCTGTATCTGTTTCAGAATATCCCCTTGCCACCTCCCTCAGACTTTTTCCTTAAAATAAGAAAACTGTTTAATCAGTTTTTATGGAATAACAAACGTCCCAGACTTCGCTTATCACTTTTGTACTTGCCCTTTGATGCAGGAGGGCTGCAATGTCCTAACATGGTTTGGTATTACTGGGCAGCCCAGTTAAGAACTATAATGTTCTATTATGCTGCAGAAAAGCCCCCCGCATGGAGAACTATTGAGTCTCTCTCTCTTAGGCTTCCACTTCCTACATATGTATACTCTGATAAATATAATAAACTCAAAGACATTACGCTTAATCCTATAGTTAAAAACATGATTTATATCTTACATGTCACTCAAAGATATTTAAACGTAAAATCTCCCCTCTCTGTTTTTAGCCCGATTTGGGGCAACAATTATTTTGCCCCAGGTAGGGCGGATGGTGGTTTTAAAATGTGGGCAGACTCGGGGCTGGGACTGGTGAAGGATGCTTTCGGGGGTGATGGAAGACTTTTAAGTTTTGAACAACTAATCTCTAAATTTAATATTCCCCGAAAGCACTTTTTCAAATACCTACAGTTTAGGAGTTTTATCAGGTCTTATCATAATGATTTTACACATATTCCCCCGCTGTCCACATTAGAGAAAATCCTAACCAAAAACCCCAGTGGTAGAGGGATGATATCTGAATTATATAACTTGATGATGACATCCTCTCCTGATTCATCTGCTGCTAAGCTTGAAGCTTGGAGGTATGACTTACAGGAGGACTTGACAGTGGAACAATGGAGTAGAGCATGTAAGCTAGCCCAAACACAGACAGGGAACACACGTCTAAAATTGCTACAATTTAATTGGTTGATGAGAGTGTACATAACACCAGAAAAACTTAACAAATTTAATATGCAGATTCCTGATATCTGTAATAGATGTGAAGAAGATAAGGGCACATTGCTCCACTGTTTATGGTCATGTCCAAAAATAAAGGAGTTTTGGGAAGAGGTTGGAGCAATGATAAAAGAGATTTTGTCAATTAAACTTGTGATGGATCCCAAACTTTTCCTACTGGGATTATATCCTGTAGGGTGTAACATAGATCATTTTGAAAAAATCTTCATAAACATGGGAATACTACAAGCAAAGAGAGTGATAGCTCTAACGTGGAGGAGTCTTGGCAAACCAAGTATTTCACATTGGTTCAAAGAATTGTCTTTATGTTTACCATTAGAGAAAATTACATATACTCTAAAAGATAAACAAGAAATTTTCCAGAAAATTTGGGGGCGCTACATCCAGTATATTGGGAATAAAGATCTATCTGGTTTACTGTGTGAGACAGGGACAGCCTAGCTATTCCCTGTACAGGACCACAACCATATGCTGCAATCTGAAAATTATTCTTTAAAATCTGTCAGAGGTCTCATGGACTCAAGTGCTTTCATTGAATGTACCTTGTGTTTCGTTTATTGTGTAAATTTGTTTGTGTATGTACTTTATATATGTATATATGTAAAACTTTAATAAACATAATGTTGAAAAAGAAAAAAAAAAAAAAAGAAATCAAGAGAAACGCTCCAGGCTGCTCAGTCACAATTACTGTTACTGTACTTTTATTACAAGTATTATACTGTAAAAGCAACAGACGGCACCCTGCTTCAGCTCCTGTACAGAGCTGAATATTAAATATGTGCAAACAACAGCATATTTTCAGTCTCCACATCTGTAAAGACAGGGACAGTAACTGCGTGTGTGTATAAAACCTGCAGATAGTCAGATTAACAGTATTTTGTCTCTATCTGTCAATGATCTGGCATGACGTGAAAAAAGGCACATACCTTTGACGTTGCGTGACAAACTCTCTATTCCTCGTCCACACATGAACGCAAAAACTGAGTTTTAAAAAATCACCGAGGTCAAAAGGTCCAAATCCATAGACACAGCTGCATTTTCAAAAGTACCCGTGTAGGTGTGACCGTAGCGTAAAAGAGTTAGTAGTTTATTTTCTTGCTACCTGTAATTTATTGCAGCTTACTTGTATTTGCTCAATTGTTTACTAAATGTTTGAGGTGTGAAATAAACCGCAATGGAGTTTGAAAACAAAATATGGGCATGTGTGGTTGGAGTATGTGTTTGTGCGGGCGGGGGGTTAGGTGGTGATGGGCCCGAACATTTTTCTTGTAAAACAAAGGGGGGGGCAGCAAAAGAAGTTTGGGAACCACTGGAGTAGGCTATCCCAGAGAAGTAGAGCAAGTGTGTAAGTTCATCTCTGAATGTTGGTAAAGCATTCCCACGTTAAGCTTAAGAACCGATATATGGAGCTCAGATGTCTGTGCGTTGTCATTGCTAAGCCTGACCGTACAATGAAAAGACTCGAGTTTCACTTTGAAAAAAACAACTGTGCTCCAGGCTAAACAGTTCTGTGGTTCAAAAAAAAGAAAAAGAAAAACATGAGTGTTGTGAAGCCGTGTTTGCATTTATTTGCACTGCTTTCCACTCTGGAAGTCTATTTATGTTCATCTTTAAGTATGAAAGGGTCCATTATACAACTTGTTTGGTTTTTTTAAGTTGTTTAATATAAACATTATTTTGTGCTGATATTGCACTTCTTTTTTCAGAAGGCAAGGCAAATTTATTTGTACAGCACAATTCAACAACAAGGTGATTCAAAGTGCTTTACAGAGACATTAGAAACAAAAACAAATAAAAAGCATGATTTAAAATTGATTAAAACAAGCAAACAAACAAACTAATTAACAAACAAACAAAACAGATAAAATCAGTAGTTAAAATGTTAGTTTTGAAATTTAAGCTTAAAGTGTGGATTTGGTGCTTTATTCAAATGCAGCTGAGAACAGGTGAGTCTTCAACCTGGATTTAAATAAACTGAGTGTTTCAGCTGATCTGAGGCTTTCTGGGAGTTTGTTCCAGATATAAGGAGCATAAAAGCTGAATGCAGCTTCTCCGTGTCTGGTTCTGACTCTGGGAACTGATAAAAGACCGGATCCAGATGACCTGAGGGATCTGGAAGGTTCATACTGGGTCAGAACCAAAGATCTGCATAAAATTGCATTTTAAATTACTTTTTGAATATTACTTTAAACACTTAGACTTAAAGTTCTGCTAAAAGTTTAAATAAAAAGAGCAGTGTTGCTGAACCATGAAATATTTTGGTGCAGTGTATTTTTGCATACAAGTGTAACAGAATAGCTTTAGTGTTTTGTTTTTTTAAATTTGAGTATGAACTTATACAAAATGCAGCAAGATATTAAAAAAAAACAGTTTTATTGATTATAAAAGACTGTATCAGATTCATATCAGTATCGGACATAAAAAAGTGGAATCGTGCATCTCTATTTTTGACTAAAAATGAATTTTGAACATTTTATTAATAACATAAAACTCTACATCACCCCTGCATATACAGCTGAGCTACTGAGACCTTATACCCACAGCATCTCCAATTGTCTGATCAGAGTCTCCTATTTGTTCCACACACTGATTTTAAAACCAGAGGTGAACAGCGTTCTTCAGCCAATCAGGTCCTAGCGAATAAAATCTCATTTCTATACGTTACATTTTTCCCCATTATTCATGGTTTTGTGGTCTGCTAATATAAATGTAAAGGATTCTGCATGCAGGAATCAATGAAACACTGCGTTTGTACACGTGTACACACATAGGGCAAGGCAATATGGCCAAAAATGTTTATCACGATATATATTTGAAAATTTGCGATAACGATATAACTGACGATATAATTGACGCGAGACAAAATACGTTACAACTCCACAAATTTATTAGTGCAAAAATCCCCCATCAATTCATTTTTTACTTAAACAAGCAGCTGTTTTTTATGTGTATTAATGCTATGTAAAAATTTAACAGTGCAAATGCAAATTCCTTGCTGACAATTTAACATTTTCAGTAGAAATGGGCTGAAATATCCTGAGCATAACCATGTATAATATCCACAAAAGTTAAAAAGAGGTGTTTTGCAACATGAAACTGCAGTGTGCCACATAAACAGGTCAAATACATATTTTTCAGACCATTTTGTGCACCGGATTATAAGGCGCATTAAGCAAAACAAAACAGTGGGATAAGTCAAACTTAACTCAGCTCATTCTTCTTGCTTCCTCCACTTCTGTACCATTGATTCATTAATGCTGAATTCTCTCACAGCTGCTCTATTCCCATGTTCTACTGTGTGACTGATAACCTTGAGTTTAAAATGGGCTTCATACGCATGTCTCTTAACAGGTGCCATTTTGGGGTCCTTATACACACAATGCGGTAATATTATGTTGACGCTAGAGCAGGGCGATATCACCAAAAATAAAAAAGAGGCCTCTGAGGCCGTCACAACTGCCCTGTGACAGAGGTTGTCTGAGAGAATATTGGGAGCAACAACACCATGAAGTCCAAAGAACACACCAGACAGGTCAGGGATAAAGTTATTGAGAAATTTAAAGCAGGTTTAGGCTACAAAAAGATTTCCCAAGCCTTGAACATCCCACGGAGCACTGTTCAAGCCATCATTCAGAAATGGAAGGAGTATGGCACAACTGTAAACCTACCAAGACAAGGCCGTCCACATAAACTCACAGGCCGAACAAGGAGAGCGCTGATCAGAAATGCAGCCAAGAGGCCCATGGTGACTCTGGACGAGCTGCAGAGATCTACAGCTCAGGTGGGGGAATCTGTCCACAGGACAACTATTAGTCGTGCACTGCACAAAGTTGGCCTTTATGGAAGAGTGGCAAGAAGAAAGCCATTGTTAACAGAAAACCATAAGAACTCCCGTTTGCAGTTTGCCACAAGCCATGTGGGGACACAGCAAACATGTGGAAGAAGCTGCTCTGGTCAGATGAGACCAAAATGCAAAAAGCTATGTGTGGAAAACTAACACTGCACATCACTCTGAACACACCATCCCCACTGTCAGATATGGTGGTGGCAGCATCATGCTCTGGGGGTGCTTCTCTTCAGCAGGGACAGGGAAGCTGGTCAGAGTTGATGGGAAGATGGATGGAGCCAAATACAGGGCAGTCTTGGAAGAAAACCTCTTGGAGTCTGCAAAAGACTTGAGACTGGGGCGGAGGTTCACCTTCCAGCATCAACGACCCTGAACATAAAGCCAGGGCAACAATGGGATGGTTTACAACCAAACATATCCATGTGTTAGACTGGCCCAGTCAAAGTCCAGATCTAAATCCAATCCAGAATCTGTGGCAAGATCTGAAAACTGCTGTTCACAAACGCTGCCCATCTAATCTGACTGAGCTGGAGCTGTTTCAAAGAAGAATGGGCAAAGATTTCAGTCTGTAGATGTGCAAAGCTGGTAGAGACAAACCCTAAAAGACTGGCAGCTGGAACTGCAGCAAAAGGTGGTTCTACAAAGTATTGACTCAGGGGCTGAATAATTACGCACACCCCACTTTGCAGTTATTTATTTGTAAAAAATGTTTGGAATCATGTCTGATTTTCGTTCCACTTCTCACGTGTGCACCACTTTGTGTTGGTCTTTCACCTGGAATTCCAATAACATTGATTCATGTTTGTGGCTGTAATGTGACAGAATGTGGGAAAGTTCAAGGGGCCGAATACTTTTGCAAACCACTGTAAGTCAAACGTTACACAACTCATTCTTCTTGCATCATCTACTTCTGTACCATTGATTCATTAATGTTGAATTCTCTCGCAGCTGCTCTATTCCCATGTTCTGGACCTGAAAACAGGGTTTGGTTTCGTTCTATAATACTGAACTTATTTATGACGGTTTGAACTTTGAGAGTGTTTACACAAGAGAGAAAAGTGTGAAAATGTTCATGCCTGTCTGAGAAAAGTGTGTAGTGAGGGGTTTTACAGCCTTAAAACATTTATAATAATTGTAAAAAATAAAGTTGGCTACTTTGCGGATTTCACCTATTGCGGGTTATTTTTAGAAGGTAACTCCCGCGATAAAGGCGGGACCACTGTATTGGATGGAAATTCACTCTAACTTCTCTCAGTCAAACAAACTGGCTGTTCTTTGGCAGCTTTTTCAGTTTTCAGGAGCGCAGAGCTGAAATAATGATGATGTTTCATTCTTGTGTTAGAGGGAAATCTTTTTAGTTTCTTTGCACCCTGATCTCACAGTAATGCATGATGTGCCCATGGCATGACATTGGTATGGTATCAGCATGCGGGGTATAACGTCAAACTTTGGACAGTATGCAATGATATAGTATGACAGAGGTAGAGGCAATGGTACCACAGTGGCAAAGAAGGGTAGAGGAGGAATGTGCTGCTTTCTGCCACACTAAGGGCTGGTTCTCAATTTTTGACTGATTTTTGAAAGTGCAGGTGTACGGCCATGCTGCTTTTTAATCAGCATTTCAATAATAAATGAGACTAGATTCCAAACAGGGACAAAAGCTGAGTTTTGTCTGTGTGATGACAGCTGTACTGTAGCATGTACGGTGCACGCTCAACGCTGGTACAAGCTGAGCACGTTGTGATGTCACAGTGGCTCATAACACTACCGGTTACCTTGGTTAATGTTTCATCCATCATCGCGTCACAAAGCTGACTTGGATCAGGCCATTTTTCACGAGTGAACTTTGTGATGAAATTTCAAAAATGAATTTAACATTTATTTGCATCTGTGTTTTAACTGTCTCATATTTTCTACATCAGATGTTTTTTGCAAATTGTTCCAGAAAAAATTTATCGTGTGATTTATCTGAGAAAAAAAGTCACACTAACGATAAAGTCTGAAAAATATCTGCTTCAGAAACATTATGGTGATAACAGCATGGGCAAGGAGAACATATGGCTCCTGCCGCCAGCAAACGAGACCTAGCAAAGCAGAACGAAAGCAGCAGAGATGGAGGGCTACACTGCAGGTGGAAATAGCTGCTACGGGCTGGATGGAGCTTCCTCTGGAAAATATACTGGGCAGCACAGCCCCTCCAAATAACCTGACGTAGAGCTAAAACTGTACAGGAGGAAAAGAATGGAGATCCTTTTGGAGCCAGCAGGACTGCTCTGTCCTTCCAGTCCTTACTCACGTAGCAATCAGAAGAACAGCCTGAACAAGTGGACTCTGCAGTGGCACGCTCAGCCGAGCAGGCTCACAGCAGAATAAATGATGCTGCACACTTGGCCTCCCTCACCACATTCTACAGATATCATTAGTGCCTCTGCGCTTAATATCATTATTGCTATTGTTATCATTATCAGAACTATTTATCTGTAGTCCCCCTGTGTGCAGCGAGCAGCACACTTTCCTGCTAAAAATCAATAGTGATTTAAAGAGGATGCTTCTTCTTCTGTCCTCATTAATCTGGCTCCCGATGCCTCTCCTGTTGCTACCTCCTCATGACAAAACCACATCTACCAACTGCCTGACACCACCCCTGCGCGCGCACACACACACACACACACACACACAGAGCAGTATCTTTTAATCAGTCTATTAAGGAGAGCAGGGGTGCCGTGCTGATGATAAAGTGACCTGTGAGCCGGTGTGCGTTCCCCACTCCGGCCACAGCAGAGGACAGATAACAGCTCAGTGAGCACCAAGATGATGATGATGATAATGTTAGAAACCCAAGGCCACGGAGCATATCCAGCCCCATCCTAAATGTCAGCCGTCTTCCTGCATTACTGTGACTACGAGGCTTGTGACACGCAGGCCTGCCTACAGTTATGAGCCTGGCCCCTGTATTTTAGTATTTATTTATTTATTTATTGTCATTGTCAAGAACAATGAAATTGCGTTTGGGGCTTCCATACAACCCCAAAAAAAAGAAGAAAATAATAAATACCCCTTAAAACCCAAGTGTACATATTTAACCCAGTGTGACTCCAAAGCAATAAGACAATCCTTAGCAATAATGTTCGTAGAAATTCAGACAAAGACCTGAGAAACATGACAAAATACAACAATGCAACCCATTCAATATTATTGTACTGTGAGATATGATATCAGATATGATAGTTATCTATTTAAGAAAGGGGGGGGGGCAGGAGGGGGAAGAGAATAAAGATATGATGCACCAATGCAGACCAGTTCATTGCTATTAAGAAGTTGGATATGGTTATTGTCCGTGAGAGGGGGGCAGAGAGTTCAGGAGCCTCACAGCCTGTGGATACAGGCTGTTGGCCAGTCTGGATGTTCTGGCCTGTATAGACCTGTACCTTCTCCCTGAGGGCAGCAGATGGAAAAGGTGGCGCGCAGGGTGATGTTGGTCCCGCAGGATACTGTGCACCCTCCTCAGACAGCGAGTGGGGAAGATATTACTGATCTCTGGCAGACTTGTTCCAATAATTCTGCCAGCTTCTTTCACCACCCGCTGGAGTGCTTGCTGATCGGCCTTGGTGCAGCTGGGGAACCACACTAGAAATCCATACGTCAGAACGCTGCTGATGGCACAGTTGTAGAAGTTCAACATCAGAGATCTGGGAATGTGTGCGCTCCGCAGTCTCCTCAGGTAGTAGAGGCGCTGTTGGGCCTTCCGTACAACTGAGGTGATATGGTTGCCCCAGGACAGGTCCTCGGTCACAGTTACCCCCAAGAATTTAAAACTGCTCACCCTCTCCACCGCCTCACTGCCAATGAAGAGAGGCAGATGGTTGTTATGGCCCCTCTTCCGGAAATCTACAATGATCTCCTTGGTCTTTTTGGTGTTTAAGACGTTGTGAGCATATCCACTGTGACAGATGAACGGAGAGTTAGAGAGGAACGAGATGGAGATAGATGGAGGAGCAGGGGGTGGTGCTTGTGGGAAAGGTGTGCTAGCTTTACAGATGACAGTGACTCTTGTGTTTCTCCCTGTCAGCTTGCAGAGAATGCATCAGGCTAAAGGACCAACCGACCTCTGTGTGTTTGGTTAACCCGGGGCTGACGGGTGGCACCGTGACGGGGTGTGACAGTGCACACCACAGATGGGAAAGCAAACGTGATGCCCCGTGTCAGCAAGCAGACACCCTGCAGTGACAGCCACTGCTCTCAACACCCCAACCAACAGAGAAGCACAGCGAGCACATGTTTGTGGCTACAAACAGCCCACTATGAGGGCGAGGGGGCACTGACAGCACTCAGGTCAGTTTTGCAGACATAACAGCACAAAGTACGCGTGCTTCTGACGGTGCCGCTACACACTGGACGAGCATTGTAAGAACTAGTGAACGGACACGGGACAAGTTCTTTCTATCCAACATTCTCACACATTCACACTGGATGGGCGTGATACTTGCAGCGAGTATCACGCCCATCCAGTGTGAAGCAGCCAGGGATCGAACCAGCAACCTTCAAAGCTCTCGTTCCTGAGCCACAGCCACGCCCACTATAAGGCGTGACAGAGTGATCTGTCTGTGACAGGACTGTATTACAACCAGGATGTTGAAGAATTTTGAATTTGTTTGCACTTTCCTATTTGAACTCCTGGATGTATTTGCACAGAACTCTGAGGAGAAGCTCGCTGTGTTTCTCATGTTTAGATCATTTGCTGCTCTGTGGGGTTTCGGCTGATTTCACAGACACTGGCGTGATCCACGTTTGCATGTTTCTCCGTACAGCTAATGGGAAAGTAAGCAAGCCAGAGGCTGTCAATGCCGATACCCAGCAGGACAGCAGCTCGTCTCTGTTTCTACTGCGTCTGTCAGCCATTCGACAGCGAGCCGCCACCTTGGGCTCACTATCATGACAGCTGCATGGGTCTGAGTCGAGAGCCGGTCAAGCAGAGACAGAGAACAGACAGAAACATATTAGCACTGTGCACATTTTCACACGCTCCATCCTTAGATCCACAAAAAGGAGACGGTTTGTGATTGCAGGACCAGTTATTATGTTTGAGAAGACAAAGCATCACGCAGCTAATTTTGACTTTTGTCGGATAAATACGTTTCCTGGCCAGATGTCACACACCCTGAGACTTTCTTTTTTTAGCTTCAGTATTTCCTCTGAGCAGAAACTGAATCTTTGTGTTTTCAAGGAGTCCAAGTATACGTTCTCCACCAGTGGGTCAGTGGGTCCCTCTCACTCTCCCTGCACTCTGCTTTTCTCCGGATCTGTGATCAGATTGTGATTGACATGAGCGTCTGAGATAAACTTTAACTTTCTACGTCTGAAAATCCGTCAGTCGCTCCCAAAGTGTCACTAGCACTGGTACGGTTTGTTCGAGCAAAGGCACGCTACTGCTCAGTACAGCAGTCCCAGAAACTCTCCCGTGAGTGTGTTTTGTGATATCTGACACATCAGAGCTAATGTAGTTGAGCTTGAAAGTAGGCTAATACTGTCTACCACTGACACTCCCACACACCTTACCAATCTGAGCCATAGTCTCAGTAAACCTCATCACTCGGGCAACTCACACATGGACTCTTTTCTTTGCACTACGTCTGAGCACTTTGCAACTATTTTGTTCTCAATTGTGTGCTTTTCTACTATTTCTACTATATTTCTCCTGCTTGTCATTTGCTGCTGTCTAATAATGTGCATGAGCACCCACAATTTCACTGTACACGTACAATGATAATAAAAGGCTATTTCAGTCTATTCTTTTTTAACTAGCAGCTCTGAAAACGTGTCATATCCACAGACGGCCACAGGACTTCTACATCAGCCTGGCTCCTCAGGGTGGGGGTCTGGGAGCCAAACAGAGTTTACTGTAAGGTAAAGGGCCCAATGGGGTCAGTGGTTTTCTTCTCATGGCAGGTTATGTGAAAAATGTGTGTTCACCCATAGCATTACGGGGATGTGACTCAACACAGCATAAATGCTGCACTTTGAATGTGGCCGCTGGCTTCTTCTTTGTCATGTTACCTGCACACTGTGGGCCCTTCCTTGACACTACAGCATCCAAGCGTGCCACAGGAAATGCCTTTGTTGACATCCCATGATACAGGTACGTATCGGCATATACCATTATCCAACATCTTTCAAACGTAGGTACACCTTCTGGTGCTGAACGCCTGCAAACAACAAAGGCTCGTTGCTTTGTTAGATATTACTGCATACGAGTGGAATACGTGTGAGCCTTTTGTGGCTGAGTGGGTGGTAATTACACATCTATAGCTTCTGTTGGGCTGACAGCCCGGAAAGTGTTGAATGTCTATTTGCAGCATCTTCCACAGTTGAAAGAGTGCAGCGTGGTCAAGGTCAAATTCGATTTGTGGGCTTTATTTCTGAATGTGATCACACACTTGTCCTCTTCTACCTTTGAGAAGACAAAGAACAATCTGTGGTACAAGTATTGCTTCCTAACAAGTGAAGGGTTTAGGTCCGGTGTTGGAGGTGAGGGTAAAATTGCCTCATAGAACAGCTGGAGAGGCCTAATAAAAAGACAGAGCAGGACATTTTCCACCGTTCACTGTAAAGCAGGCGTGCAGTGTTACAATCAGGTGCTGTGGGTCTAGTGTCAGCCCAAACACAGACATCAGGTCTGCCTCCCCCACACAGATTAGAGCCTCACTGCAGTGGGGCTGTGTGAACGCGTCACAGCCCCACTGTCTCGCTCCAGGGTGAGCCGGCAGGTAACAAGCCATCACATCATCACATCCAAGCCAAACCGAGCCCACTCTGCTGGTGTGGACAGGTGAACCGAGTTCCTCCAGCAGACGGAGCGCGGGGTTGTAACGCTGTGCTAGGAGTGTGCGTGAAGGGACACAAACAGGTCACGGACCAGAGACAGACAATTATTCAGTGAATAATTGTGGTCGTGTGTGGAACAGAAAGCCCGTGTTGGACGTGTGCGGATGAAACTTACCGGGATGACTGTGGGCCCCACGGAGCACGAAGGCTGCAAACACGAGAGGTAAAATCCAGCAACAGCACGACCGCAGTAGTGTCCACATGGCAGGGATGTGCGCGTCCACATGCATACAGCACCCACGAACAACTGTTGACTCTCCGTCCTCACCGTCCACTCAGTGACCGCGCAGCAGGCAAGATGCAGGCGGACGGACCCACAGAGGTCCACACTATTCCCTTCTTATCATACCACTCGCGCGGACGCTGGTGTCTCCGGGAAAGCGCGCGTGTGCGTGTGCACGCAGCTCCTCAAAGCGTTCTCTGGCTTGTGTGGCTGCGGCGGTGGAGGTAGCGCTGTTTAGGCACAGGGACAGAGAACAGTCGGCGCTGGAGCAGCGGGGAGGGTAGCTTTCATCCCTCCACCCATCCACCAAGTAACAAGCGAGCCCTACTCTGCTACACGCTTCAAACGGCCAGAGAGAGAGAGAGAGCGGTCAGTCCTCTGGATCCTAGCGCCGGGGAGGAAGCGCGCACTCTGAGCACACGCACAGATAATTAGAGATGTTCCATCTCCACAGCTTCGGTGTGTGTTCACAATTAAAGGATTGCACCTCCGCCTCAGGTTTGTCTTGGAATGAGTGCAGCGACCGTGGTTATTCAAACAAAATTAACAAAGCCTTGAAATTATAGAACGCTAGGACCGCCGTAATGAATGAATTAAATACACCATTAAATAATTATTTAAATGTGTCAATAATTAATTGAAATTGAAAATAATTAATTAAAATGGGAAATAATTAATTAAATAAATAAATATTTTGACACATTTAATTAATTAATTATTGACACATTTAAATAATTATTTAATGGTGTATTTAATTCATTCATTTTGGCACACTTGATTCCTTCAGGTCTCACCATGAATTTATTTTATCTGTCAGCCTCACCCATCAAACCCAGGGGGCGGGGTTAACACTGATCGAGTCAAAACCATTGCTTTGGCCTGGTGGCCGTTGTTTTTAAAAGGCGTTTCTGCACACCAACAACCGGCATGTGGAAACGAACAGAACTGAACTTTGAAAAACCCTGTTTGTGTGTCACCAAATACCGCTTTAATATTTTTTAGCTGAGAATGTAGCGGTTTAATCTTAGATATCTGGTCGGTTTGTCAAGATACAGCCTCTTTGCAAAAGTGCTTCGATAATTTCGGAAATGTCTGCCCAGCCCAGTCTCAGGGCAAAGCGTGGGATAGACCCACTCGCCTCCCAAGCAATCGAGCTGTTATTAGCACCGACAAAGCGCAGGCCTGGTACACAGCTGTACAGCTGTAACCCCCGCAGTATGGAACTCCAAAGTGTTCAAAATTAAATAAATAAATAGGTCAAGATGAAATAAATAACTATGTGAATAAATAAGACACAGATATGTAATGTGAGAATGATATTGTGAAATCATGGAACACAAAAAAATGCTCATTATTGTGAAATATATTACATTCTGCTATATAAATTTACTTATTATTGTGAAATATTATTTCATGGTCATTATTTTTCACAATAATAGAGATTATTCCTGAGGCATTTTATTTATTTCCAGCCGTTTTTATTCCAAAATGACCTTTTTTCAAAGTCAGTCTTTATTTCAAAATCCCGTTTTTCCCAGTGGCCAATTGTGCACTGCTGGCACGTCTCTGCGCAGAAAAAAATCTGCGTTGTGCACAAAAAAAAATCTAACCTGAATTGAAATTACAGTAAATACATTAATAATTCTGTTTGGCAGTGTCAGTCAGTGACTGGCTGCTCCAGTATGGGATTAGAACGATGCCACCTTATCCCACAGTCCAGCCAATCACGCGATTCACATTCGTATATACGCAGCTAATCAACATCGCTGACAGGCTATGACAGCGTCCTTATGCGCCCACACCGGTGTTTTAGCGAGCAAAGCGGCTGATGTGGAGTGAAGCCACGTTAATGACAACGACTACAACCACTGGAGATCTGAGCAGGACAGACGGAAGAATTGATGGAAAAAGTGTGGACTTTATACCAGTTTTTAAATTGTGACCAGAGTTATGATAAAATATCTGCAATGTTTGGTTTTCTTCCTGAATACTGTTGTTGTTTATATTTACTGCGGGAAGAAACGGTAAAAACTGCGTTTTATAAGAAAAACGCTGGAAATCACTCTCCGCCTGTGAGCAAAAACAAAACCAAAAAACCCCGCCCTTTCCTATTGGTCAAAAAATGTACCATGTTGACCAATCAAAACATGACATTTAGTTGTTTAGGGAGGGGGGACGTTTTAGGAGTGACGGCGGCTGGCTGCCTCTGCCTCAATTTTATCCCACAACTTAGACATTCACATTACTCACACTCTCATTACACATACATATAGGATCTTGGGGGTGGGCACGATACACGGAATCCAAAGTACCATCAGGGTGTACACCCCACCCCTGGCGTCGTTGCCCACCTCTCAAGGTTAAATACACGTAGACATTGAGGGCTATCAAGGGGGACTATGCGCTTACCTGCTGCTCTCTGGCAGGTAGCTCCATGCCCTCCTGGGTTTTAAATGCACCTTAGAACACACATGCATCAACACTACAATGAGCGGGTGGAGGGAGGTTTGGAGTCTTCTCTCACCCCCATTCTCTGCGACCTGCTGGAGCGGGGGGGCTAGAAGGAGGAGTTGGCCGTCCGACTGCGGTCTGGAGTGTGGGGCCTCCCTGCTGCTGCGGAGTCGGGGCGGTCTGCCTCTCCCCACCGCAGGGAAAAGGGTAACACCACCTGGGTCTGGGTGCAGTTCCCCCCTCCAGGGGCAAGGGTACCTAGACCCGGTTTGTAGAGTACGCTTGGGGAGTGTGATCGTGTGTACAGCGTCTCTTTATGTCTGTCTCCACGTGAGCATGAGGGTGGGAATGGATGTTTGTGTAATGGATGTTTGTATCTGTGTGTGCCTGTATTTCTGTGTCTATATGTCAGGTTGGGTGTCAGACGCCACCTCTCTGGGGACATCTCAGGCCCTCCAAGGTTTGGAGGCCTATCTCCCCCCACCACCACTTCCCCTGCCAGTGGCGGACTCCCTCAGACATCGGTGCGTTGGTGGTTCTTTGTGTCCGGGGGTGGGCGTCCAGGTACACGCCGGCTCACTCCTTGGCGGCCGCTTATCGGGGCCTGGAGCCTGGGGCTCGCTCGGGCCACTTCGGAGGTGGGGTGCCCCCGGCCTCTCGGCCTGGGGCTCGGTCACTCAGGCACAGCTGGCTGCCGCCAGAGCTCACGGGCGCGTCACTGCAACTCCCCCTGGCTTCTGCTCCGCGGCTGCTGAGTGAGCCCTCATCTGGGACTCTCCTCAGCTCTTTCTGGGACAGTGGCGCAGCTGCCCCTCTGTTGGTCTTCCTTGGTCTCTTGTGTTCTGGGGGCCTCTGGATGTCTGGAGTTTTGATCTCCTCCATACCTGCTTCATGCCCTGGAGGACGGGGCTGTGCCCCCCCACACCCTCTAGCAGATTATTACATGAAGGAACCTTTTAAAAACAAGCGCGTCCATGCTCACAGGTGTACACACGGGTGATCACACCCACAAACTACACCCTTTTTGGCTCCTACGTCAAAGCACACTGTGTTCTGTTGATCTTATGTGCTGCACAATAATGTTTAATATTTAGTATTTACTGTCATATTCCCATATATCATTGTGATGTTGTTTATTCCATTACTCTTGTTCTCTTCTGCTTGTTTTCTTTTTTCTTTCTCAGCAGGTGATCCAGGTGATTGATATATGCATTTTTTATTTCTTTTTTTTTCTGCTCATTCTGTTGGTTGTTGTTTTTTGCCCTTCTCCCCCGTCCCTCTTCTCAGCTGTTTCTCTTTCCCTCTTTCTTTCTCCCCTTCTTTCCCCCAGTCAAGTCTGTCCCGTATTCAGTAAATGAAAATAAAATAAACAATAAAAGGTGAATCAAATGGACCATTACGGCAAGGCTGGGATGGTCAGTTTGGTAAAGTAAATCCGTTGGGCATCTTTCTTTGCCTTTAGACAACAATTCTGATGCAAAAGAGCCAAACGGGACAGG
The DNA here is from genome assembly GCF_964374335.1 of Astatotilapia calliptera. Classification (NCBI taxonomy): domain Eukaryota; kingdom Metazoa; phylum Chordata; class Actinopteri; order Cichliformes; family Cichlidae; genus Astatotilapia; species Astatotilapia calliptera. The sequence continues at coordinate 38,267,866 of NC_137426.1, forward strand.
CAAAAAAAAAAAAAAAAAAAAGGAGTGACGGCGGTGTTTTGAGATGTGAGAGATTTGTGACGTTTTGCACAAATCTTGTGTAGTTAGTGTGTAGTTAGTGTGTAGTTAGTGTGTAGTCAGTGTGTAGTGTAGTCAACAGTTTTGTTGTGTGTGTCAGAACAATGAGGCGCCTGCTGAGTGTTACAGGTGTTACAGCAGTGATACGTCTGCTGTTGTCAGGCCTGCAGGTATCAGGCTGTTGTTCTCCTTCATCTCATAGTGGACAGAAATTATTTTTTGGAGCGGCACAAATAATTTGATGCAGAACAGCTGATTGTTCTGTAAATAGTTTGAAATAGTTTAAAATGCCTTGGCTGCATTTTTAGGTAAACATGTTTTGAAGGAAGGAAGGTTCAGGGCTGAAGCAATCAGCATCATGGGCTCATCCGGTTAGAATAAGAAAAAGCAGCCATCTAATTCAGAATTATTCTCAGGGTTCTCCTTTTATTCTCAACTCAAATCAATAAGGCAAAGAAGGAAGGAAAGAAAGACACACATGGACTGCTCTCTCTAAAAAGGACATAAAGTATGATTTAAGTAACTCAAAATGATACATGAACTCAGGAGACTCAAAGAGAAACTCACCTCAGCTGCCGCCCCATGTGGGAGTGAAGAAAGAGTGAGGGGTAGGTGAGTGCAGTCCTTATATACTGTGTGACATATAATGTGTGACAGGTGAGTGCAATTAAGGCCAAGCACCACACCCAATCAAAGGTGAGGAAAAGAAACAAGGTGCATCTGGTGAAGTGAATGTGCTAGAAGGTGAGCCTTTACAACAGCCGCCCCCATATTTCTACTGAGAAATATGTTCAAAGGATCAGAGATGCTCCTTTCACAAAGCGGGGGCAGAAGAATCAGACATGCTACAGGTCTACTATAGGTCCAGGGGGTCGACCTAGAGGTCGACAATGCAGGCTAGACAGTTCAGGGGGCCGACCATGTAGCCAGCGGTGGCGGCAAAGCAGGTCCAAATGCCAACCACCTGGGATGCAGCGGCAGGCCCAGACCTGCAGACCGTTGGGCAGTTTTGCAGGTGCTGGGGGCAATGTACGGGGCTTGGCAGAGGCAGGACCAGGTGATGCAGGAGCAGGCAGCGCCCTGACCACTGGCGGAATGGCAGCCACAGGCGGTGGAACTGGTGATAGTGGCACTGCCGGTGACGACATAGGTACTGCTGATGGTAGAGTATGAAGTGGCTGAATGAATTCGGAGCCATCAGCGGACACAAGGATGTGCTGGAGCGGTTCTCCTGAACCTGAACTGGAAGATGTGAATAAACATTGGGCATGCGTGGAACTGCTCTGGGGTTGGAAGTCTGTGATTGGACCTTGGAGTGTCCACCCTAAGCGGGTTTTGACTGCTGCAGGAGATCCAAATGGTCCATGTCTAACTGGTGCAATAAGCGTAATAAGGTGGGTATGATCAGAGCCTATGAGCAGTAGTGGAGCTGCTTTGTTAGTAAAGGTTAATGGGATACCTTGAAGATGCTTGTATCTCCGTTGAAGAGAGGATACGGGGTAGGTGTGGTTTGAAAGTGCTAAGTGACTTGTAGCGAAGGCATTGTTAATTGTGTATGTTTTCTCTGGATGTGCGATGGGTGAGATTTTGAAACTTACGGAAGAACCTTGAATAGTTTCAACTTCTTGACGGACCGTTCTAAGTGATAATCTCTCTGCTTCCCCAGTTAGATTGAGATGCTGTGCAGCTGATGTTAGAAGAATGGTACGCTGGGAGCCATCATCAAGTACCGCATATGTTTCAAGAGTTCTTTTGCCATTTCGCAGGAGCACTTTCACAACCTTTAAAAGGACACTGGGACAATCATTAGGTCTATCAAAGTGTAGTGTCCTCACTACAGGATTAGTTTCAGTTTTAGATCTCTTATTTACATCACATAGGATCTGTAGATGTAGTCCCATACAGGTGGCACATGCTTTCCTCAGGTCACACTTTGCGGCCTGATGAGTCCTAGCACAACGCCAACACCGTTTGTTTGCTTTTATCCAGTTTATTTTCTCATCCTTTGTCTTCTGAATGAACTCGGGACACTTACTAATGTGATGTTCAGGTGAGCAGCAATATGCACATCTTGCCTTAGTCATTATGATGGGTTGTGCTGCCTGTACAGCAGGGGTGCTCAATACGTCGATCGCGATCGACCAGTCGATCGCAAAGGTAGTATTGGTAGATCGCATGGCATTAAAAAAAATAGATGCCAGCCTATCATCCATCCCGTCACTTGATTGATACAGGGAAGCCAGTCAGATGACATCGGATTTTTTTCTGACGCTTAGGTCGCTGCGCATGTGCAAACAGCGGTGCGAAGTGTAGTAAAACTGACAAGCTAGTCAGCGAGTTAACTCCAATTTTTAGCTCTCGGTTTTTTCTAAACCTAAGAAAGGGTTAAAAATGAGTGAGGGAGCTGGACCAAGTAAGAAGACAAAAATGTATCACTTTCATACGGAATGGGAGGAAGACTTTTTTTTCACGATGTCATTTTCGAAGTGCGTTTGCCTCATCTGCCAGGCTGCCATCGCAATGCCAAAGAAGGGAAATGTGGAGCGGCATTTTCGAACTGTTCACGGAAAATACGACACTACATTCCCGCCGAAAAGCGAGCTAAGAAAGAAAAAGGTGAAGGAACTAAAATCCCAGTTGTCCGGACAGCAGTCATTTTTCACACAACAAACTTCAAAAGCGAAAGCCGCCACCGAAGCATCGTTCCGGGTGAGTCACATCATCGTTAAAAACAAGAAGTCTTTTCAAGATGGAGAGATGGTAAAAGAGGCATTCGTTGAAGCAGCTGACTCATTGTTCCGAGACTTTAAAAATAAGGCAGAAATAACATCTTCGATCAAAGCTCTCCAGCTGTCAAGAAGTACAGTTACACGGCGCTGTGAAGCCATGGCGGAGGATTTAACCCAGCAACTTTGGAAGGACATCGGAGATTGCCAGTGTTTCTCTCTGCAGTTGGACGAATCTACGGACGTGAGTGACACAGCCCAGGTGTGCATTTTCATTCGTATGGTGTTTACTGATATCACTGCAAAAGAAGAGCTATTAACAGTCCTGCCCATGAAAGAACAGACGCGAGGAGAGGACATATATCAGTCGTTCAAAAACTTTATCGAGAAAACCCAGCTCCCAGTGTACAAATTGGTGTCTATTATCACAGATGGAGCACCCGCAATGGTTGGCCGCTTGAATGGATTTATTGCCAAGTGCAGGCAGGACGATGCTTTCCCGGACTTCCTAAATTACCATTGCATAATCCACCAACAAGCGTTATGCGCTAAAATGCTCAACATGAAGGAGATCATGAATGTTGCAACGAAGATCGCCTGTTCTATTCGCGCCAGATCTCTTCAAAGACGGTTATTTCGTGCACATCTGGAGAAGGCTGACTGCGACCACTCTGAGTTGTTGCTACACACTGACGTGAGGTGGCTTAGTCGAGGGAAATTCCTGCAAAGATTTCGAGAGCTCTGTCCGGAGATTAAGGAGTTTTTCCGTGTAGCTGGACAAGCAGAATACATGCAACTTAATGACGGTCAGTGGCTGTTAGACTTGGCATTTTTAACCGATCTGACAAACATGTTGAATGACCTTAATCTACAGCTGCAAGGAAAAGACAAAACAGTGATCAACATGATCAGCTCAGTTAATGCTTTCAAACGAAAGATGCAACATCTCTCTTTAAAGCTGCAGCGCCATGATTTGATAAACTTTCAAAACCTGGCGTCAGAGCTGGAGATGCAGGGGATGGCCTGTTTGCAACTTGACAGTGCACGCTACACAGAGCAGATTGACAATTGTCTGTCAGAGTTTGACAAATGCTTTCAAGACTTTTCTTTGCTCGAGCCAGTCGCTACCTTCATGTGCTATCCTTTTCGGGAAGATGCTGATGTCGATTCACTCGCATCAAAAATTGCAAAACTATTTCACCTGAACTCTTCTGGAGTGGAAGATGAGATTTTGACACTACAAGCCGACATTGAGCTGAAGTCCAGAGATCATGGACAGTTCTGGAACTTACTCACAGAAGTAAAGTACCCCAACATGAGGAAATGTGCTGCCTCTTTGACTGCATTATTCGGCTCCACTTATTTATGTGAGTCATCATTTTCCCACATGAACATCATTAAGTCCAAGTACCGTTCCACCATGACTGATGAACATTTGGAAGTGTGTTTGAGGCTGGCCGTCAGCAGCTACTGTCCGGACTATGCATCCCTGGCTGATTCAATTCAGTGCAAGTCATCAGAGTAAACTCAGGTAATGACAAAAAATTTACATTGTTAATTGTGTTGTGAAATATTGGATATTGCGGTTATGCATGTATATACATTGTAGATATAAAGAATCCTCAATATATTTATAAATAAGTATATGTTTTGGATTTTTGTAGTGGGTAGATCATGTTGACTTGGTCATTTTATAAGTAGCTCACATGCGGAAAAAGTGTGAGCACCCCTGCTGTACAGGATCGGATGCATTTGTCCCATGTAATATTGTTGTGAGTGGAGAGGTGTACTTATGGGCAGGTCGTGGCTGGTTAAAGGATGAAACACGACTGTCCTTTCTTGGTTGACACTTGCATTCAATTTGCAACCAGGATGAGAACAAAGGTAAGTCATACGTCATATCTCCTTGTTCCCTGTAAATGTGCCATTTGAAGCGACTGGAATGCTCTGCGGGCAACTTTTCAAGTAGGCGATCGACATGGGAGCCACAATTTAGTTCTGTCCGTCCTTGATCACCCATAGTGCTAAGCAAACCAACTAAAGCTTGCACATGAAGAGCAAAGTTATCCAGAGTCCGACCATCACCTGCTCTGATAGGAGGAAGCTCCAGTATATTCTTTAGCTCTTTCAATGCTAGCTGTCTTGGTTGCCCATAACGCTCATCAAGGGCTTTGATGGCTTGAGTGTATGGGTCAGGAGCATAGGAAAAGGAAATAGCTAACCGTTTAGCTTGGTCTACTTTCAGATGATCAAGAAGGACATGATATTTGAAATGCTCTGTCTCATGAGGGTCAAGCAGGTTAGTAAGGGCCATTCGTAACAGCCTATACTGGATTTCATCTTCTCTGGTAAGGTCTGGGAAAGAAGGACCCTCAAGTTTATACACATGTGTTCTAGTGCTAACAGGGTGACTAGAACTAGCAGTAATGGGTACCGAAGGTTTTTGTGCATGCAAACCATCAGCTGGTTGCTGCTTTACAGGAGGGTGCTGCCTTGGTTCTGGAATGCAAACGAGAGGTTGAGCGGGGTCTTCATCTAGAGGAACAGCAGGTTGAACACATGAAATCTGGTGGGGACCTTGCAGTGGCGTGGCCAGGAAATTAAAAGGAGTCTCATCTGGTGTCGGAAAAACTGGTCTAGGCAAACCACTTGAAGGAACTGCAGCATCTAATATTGTTGAATTAGGGAAAGGAGGGCTAGCAGCCAGAACTTCACCAGAGTGACGGCTAACCTGGGGGGGGGGCTGAGAGGGTGATTGACATGTTGCTGGATCAATCACTGGGAACTGCTCATGTTGCTGATGTGTTTGGGGAATGGCTTGTAAACCGCAAACAGAGGATTTAATTAAGGCCAAGCACCACACCCAATCAAAGGTGAGGAAAAGAAACAAGGTGCATCTGGTGAAGTGAATGTGCTAGAAGGTGAGCCTTTACAACAAAACAGCTGCAAAAAACTTTGTTGTTTGCAAAACTCGGTTACTTTTTTGAATAAGTAACTATGTGGTAGGACTTGACTTAAGCGGAGGAATGCAGGAGACTGATGCTGTCCAGTGTAGCAAGTGATTTATTCACCATTTTGTGACCCAAACAATATTTACAAAGAAATAAAAAAGAAACTCAAGTCTATAATTAACTCAGTTCAAATAAACATAACTGAACTTAAATCAACGGAAATTAAAGTCAAACTGCACACAGCTACACTGACCTGAACCTTTCTCATGAAACACCTGAGTTCTTCTGCTTAAATCGTCCACTTAACCAAACAATTTCTCCTCTGGGCTATTCCATTCAGTAGGTAAGATGAACATGATTATATTCAATCCTCTACTACTCCTCTTTACTGGCAACATAAACTCTGTGGTGTAATCAATACATATTACAACAATAAATCTATTTCTTTATGAACCCTCTAAAATCAACTTTATTAAATCATAAGAGTTCTTCCCCTCCTGCACTTGGTCTCTTCCTGTGACCTCAGATGAACCCAGAAGCTATAAAGCAGGAAGTAAAACTACATTTCCTCCTTTTGTTTCTGGAAGACAGGTAGATAAGGTAAGTTCTAAACAATACAAATTAACAGTTGAAATAAAGAACATGTTAACTTAACAAACTTGTAGGGATTGATTTAAACCAAGATGTTATATTATATAATCTGTAAAAGTGCAGAACATAAACAAACCCGGGATAGTAGATGTTTGCCTGTTGCAGATTACATGTGAAATATGGTTAAATCAAAGCAAGAATGTTAACTAAGAATATAGACAAATGGTCTTCTCACCCACTTTGTCACAAACTATAAAATTAATTGCCCAACACTGGTCACCAGTGTAACCACGGTAACGTCTGACCCCACTTCCGCCAATCCCTTTATTGTGGCAGGAATGAACCCTGTATAAGTTCCGGGTCAATCAGCTGCATGTTCCCTGCTCCCCTGGCTGCTGTTGTGCCTGTGGTTGGCGTTCTTGTCAGATATTGACAAATTACAGACTACATACCAGTTGACAGCGTGCAATAACCCGGCCGATTCATTCACCTTTACACCCTCTCTCAATCGACTCAACGGTCAGGTTTTTTTTCCCCGTGATCAGCCCTGATCAGCGCGGGATGGCGAGCCACCCGACCACCGCTGCATTGCGGTAGGACTTGCGAACCTTTGGACTAAACTGAACTGTTGACACATGACCTGTCACAGGTCAATGAAACTAAAGTGATCACATACTGGACTAAACCTCATCCCACCTCCTTTTGGAACCTAATAAGCTGTTCTGTATTGTCAACATTATTTTTGTTTGTGATATATATATATATATGCATATATTTTTTTTTATTTTTTTGTACATCTGTCTATATATTTCTCATAACAAACATAATATATATACTTTTGAGCTCTATTTTGGTTTCCTGTGTTTTATTCACACACTCAGGCTCCATAGACAAAACTACTTCTGATTGCTCATTTTCTATGAAGCTGCAGTCAGGCGCCCTGGTCCTTTACCGCGTTACAAGTGGTGAGCCAGCCAGGAGCCTTTGTGTGTGAATTTTTCTTTTCTTAATTGCTTTGTTTTTGCTGAAATTCAAAAATGGATTCAGTTGCACTTTCTGGCATAAATATATCACAGTCTGTGATGATCTCCGGTGTGTCTAACACAAAATCTGATAACGAAATTCTCGATTACTTGCGTACTTATACCTCGTTACTTAAATGAGGACAATGGAGTAGAGGAAGAAGAAAGGGAACTGGAGCAGCAGCAATTGTCTTCACCTCCTTTCAGACCGGTTTCCACTGACCAGCACGGGGCACGACCCCGTCAAAGCCAGATTGGACCAACTCCAAGAGTATCACTCACAGCACATGATCTCAATCCACCACAAATACAAAGGGTTGTTGTTGAGCATGTGGTCCGAAACCCAGACATGAGCGCCACAACTTCACTACGTCTCTGTGCTTTTTCAGGAAGGATTCCTAAGCCAAGTAGTGAAGCAGATTTTGAATCATGGCGTTCCCAAATTGATCTACTGCTTGCCGACCCCAGTTTGTCAGCTCTACACATCACCAGATGTATTATAGAGAGCCTATTGTCACCTGCTGCTGATTTGGTAAAGGTCTAAGCCCCAACACATTGCCTTCAGTCATACTACGTGTACTTGACTCAGCTTTTGGAACAGTTCAAGATGGTGACGAATTGTATGCTCAATACTTAAATATTCTTCAAAATCCAGGTGAACGACCATCCGCTTACCTCCAAAGACCAAGCAAAGACCACGACCATTTCATCCTCAAGATCTTGATGCTGTAAGGAAACCCCTGCAAAAACTTCTTGACTCTGGAGTTATCAGAGAATCCGACTCACCATTTGCCTCTCCAATTGTGGTTGCGCGTAAAAAGAACGGCAGTGTACGTCTTTGTATTGACTACCGCAAACTCAGTTTGCAAACAATCACCTTCCACCTTCCCAGAAGAAACTGAGACCAACTATAAAGCCAGAAAATTACCTCAACTCCAAAGAGCCATTTGGAGGACGATGGACGCAAATGTGTCAGCAAGCTTTTGAGTCCATAATTGACAAACTTACTTCTGCCCCGTTTCTGGCATTTGCTGATCCCAGAAAACCATACACACTCCACACTGATGCCAGTCCCACAGGTCTTGGTGCGGTGCTGTATCAAGAGCAGGATGGAAAAAACAGAGTTGTAGCATATGCCAGCAGAGGTCCTTTACCGCGTTACACCAGGGTGCTGGAGAGGAGAGTCCATCCGTTAGTCAAACCTCAGATACAGGAGGAACAATGTGGTTTTCCTCCTGGTCGTGGAACACTGGACCAGCTCTTTATGCTCTCAAGGATACTCGAGGGTGCATGGGAGTTTGCCCAACCAGTCTACATGTGCTTTGTGGACTTGGAGAAGGCATTCAACCGTGTCCCTCAGGGGGTCCTGTGGGGGGTGCTCCGGGAGTATGGGGTGTCTGGCCCATTCAGTCCTTACACAACCGTTGCAAGAGCTTGGTCTGCAAAGCCGGCAAGAAGTCAGACTTGTTCCTGGTGGGTGATGGGTTCTGCTAGGGCTGCCCTTTGTCACCGATTCTGTTCATAATTTTTATGGACAGAATATTTCTAGGCGTAGCCAACTGGCGGAGGGCTTTCGCTTTGGTGGTCTCAGGATCTCATCCCTGCTTTTTGCAGATGATGTGGTCCTGCTGGCTTCATCAGGTGAGGGCCTCCAGCTCGCCTTGGAACAGTTCACAGCTGAGTGTGAAGCGGTGGGAGTGAGAATCAGCACCTCCAAATCTGAGGCCATGGTCCTCAGCCGGAAAAGGGTGCAGTGCCCCCTCCGGGTCAGGGACGAGACTCTGCCCCAAGTGGAGGAGTTTAAGTATCTCGGGGTCTTGTTCACAAGTGATGGGAGAAGGGAGCGGGAGATGGGCAGACGGATTGGTGCAGCAGCTGCAGTGATGTGGATGCTGTACTGGTCTGTTGTGGTGAAGAGAGAGCTGAGTGTAAAAGCAAAGCTCTAAATTTACCAGTCGATCTACGCCCCTACCCTCACTAGTCTTTGGTTTCTTTGTTAGAGTTCTGTCTTATGGTTTATGTCTCTGTGTTCTCTAGTTGCTCTGTCTCCCCTGTCAGCTGTATCCCCTTGTCAAGTCCGCGTCTCTGTGTTGTTTCCTGTTGTACTTTGAAAGTCCGTGTCTCATGTTAATGGGTCTGGTTTTGCTTCCTTTGTCTCGTCAGCCCTGATTTGACCCAGCTGTGTTTCCTTCCTGTCTCTCATTCCTTGATTGCTCCTCTGTGTATATTAGCCCTGTGTTCTCTTTGGTCTGTGTCGCGATCTACCCTTATCTACCCTCATCTTGCGGCGTGTTCTGTCTGCGTAAGCTTATTTTGTATTCTCAGTTTTGTTACCCTTTTGAGTTCAGCATTAAAGCTGTTTTTTGAGTTCATGTCTGTCTCCAGAGTCTGCCCTTTGGGTCCTTTTCCTGCCTGCACACAGCTGTCACATAACACTGTGTGCCGGTGATTGGACATCAGCCGCTGATAAAGTGGGTTGGCTTATAAAGTGCTCTGTTGGGAAATGAGCTCCAGCAGCAATGCGCTCGGGGGAAAAAAAACTATATTTACTTTTCTTGTGCAGAAAATTGCGCCAACATTGCGTTATATCGAGCACCGGCTGCCCAGTTAAACTGTGACTATCACCAGGTAAAGTGGGTGTGTTTGTTGAATTAGCACCAGGTGTTAAACAGCTGACAGGTGAGGAGGAGGGTGCATGCAGGTGAACTGAGGGCCTGTTGAGCTGATAGCTGGTGTCGTGAGAAAAATGTCAGCTCGTTCTTTATGTTACAGAAGCACAGAGACAAAAGACCAGGCGGAAAGAGACGATCGTTCGGTGAAAATGAGAATCTGCGAATGCAACATGTGGAACATGGAGAGTGGAATATGTAAACAAACCGGTTAACCCCCCTTCCCCCCAAAAGTCAAACAAAAAAAATACAGCTGGAACACCGGGGCTGTGAGCTCGGTGCACTCTGCATGCCGACTGTTAGCAGAGCTAGTGACATCTCTGAAAACATCTGAGTACTTTTGTAAACATGTTCTATGTTGACAACCTGACCAGACGTGAAGATTACGGCGCGACATTCGCGGCTAAAACACTATTAAAAATGTAGTTGGTGACAGAAAAACGGGGTATTTTAAAACTACACCACCACCACTGCTGCCTGTGATTTGAAATGCATTCTGGGATACCTGGCTGCCCCAAGTCCACACAAGCAATCGATTATCTAGGATCGACCTGTCTTGACTTACTTTGCACGGCAACCAATCAAATGTTAGAGAAGCTGCAGTGGCAGCATTAGCCCTGCCCTCTTAGTTTGATGAGTGAGGCTGACAGACAAAATGATTTCAAGGTGAGACATGAAGGGGACAATAGTGCCAAAATGAATTAAATAAATACATCATTAAATAATTAATTAAAACTGTTAATAATTAATTAATTAAATGTGTCGTAAATAAGTATTTAATTAATTATTTTCCATTTTAATTAATTAATGACACATTTAATTAATTATTTAATGGTGTATTTAATTAATTCATTATGTCAGTCCTGGCGTTCCATAAGAAATATTTCTACATTTCCTTCATTAAATAGATCAATAAAACTCCTCACGTTAGTGATCAGACCCACTCGACATTGGACGTCAGATAGACGATTGTCATCCGTGACCAATTCTGGACTAGGTCCACAATTCTGACATCCAACCATGACCCAACTTGGACATCAATATGATGTTCAACATTTGAAATTGGGACTGGAAGTCATGTGGATTTATGTGACAGGTACAGGAAATGTATAAAATGAATAAATAGATTTTGTTTATGAATATCATCATTATGATACATATGAATACAGGTCATTTTAATATGTGTTAGCCTGTTGATTTATTCAGCACATGTGGATTGTTGTTGTTGTTGTTTGCATTATCCTTTTTTAAAACTGTTTATTTATTGATGTTAATTAACTTCTTTATAACCAGATTAAAACTGTAATTTATTAAAATTAGTTGAAATCTTAAAAACGTTGAACTCAGTGTAACAATGTAAAATACTAATGCTTAAAGTATTTAGAAAAAAACTGGGTTTTTTTAAAAAAAAGGAGTACAATGTTTGTAATAAATTTAAAAAAGCATTTGCATTTCATATGGTTCATTTTTACAAGTATCATGTTTTATTGTGAATAGCTTTGTAAGAGGAAGTGAATGAAGTTGTGATCTGTAGCCTGCTCTGAGAGGGGAAGGTCTTTAACCAAACAGCATGACTGGTATCTGCCCCTTATTGCAAGGAGGAATAGGATGAGCACGATAGAGCTACAAAATTACCTCCAGCATGCCACTTATGTGTCTCTGACCAGTGAATCAGAAACAGACTCCATGTGGGTACCAAGGGCCTGATTTCCTTTAACAAGCTCTGTGCTTTCTGCCTAAAACTGTGGATTGGCATTTGCCACATAATACCCCAGGACACCATCACTTGTCTTGTGGTGGACCACTAGAGGGCTCCACTCACACCTAGTGTTGAGGAAGTGTGTTGCTGTGTTTTGTGGCGCGATGTGTTCAGTTGAAGTGTGGAGAGGAATAAAGCAGGAGTGAGAACTAAGTGCTCCGTGTCGTCCATGCTTACCTCCACATTGGTGACCCCTGACTCGAGCATGCTATGGGCCGAGGATAACGCAGACTCCGCTATGGATGCGTCAGCGGCCACCGGTCCTCCACCCCCTGCTGCAGCTACGTTTGCTGTGGCGCTAAAACCGCCGGACTTTTGGCTCCACGATCCCCCATTGTGGTTCGTGCACGTGGAGGCTTAGTTCACCCTTCGCGGCATCTCGGCTGACGACACGAAGTATCACCATGTGGTGACCTCGCTCGACCCGCTGGCCACCCGTCGTGCGATGAGCCTCCTCCAGGACCCACCCGCCTTAGGGAAATACGCCGCCCTTAAAGAGCTGCTTCTTCGGCGCTATGCCCTCTCCGACGCAGAACGAGCCAAAAAGCTTCTCACCCGGTCAAGCCTGGGTGGCGATACGGCTCTCGAGCTCATGGAGAACATGCTGTCATTGCTCGGCCCGGATGACGGGGATTTCCTCTTCGCCCACCTCTTCCTCCGCCAACTGCCGGCTGCCATGAGAGCTGTCCTTGCCAACTCCCCGCTTCTGGCTGCGAAGGATTATTGCTCCCTGGCTGAAGAAGCGGATCGTATTCTTCTGGCTAGCTGCACTTTCGACGTCCACGCCCCCGGTGGCACCTTCCATGCCTCCACCTGTCTCCCCCGGAGCATCCGCCCCTTTGCTGACGGCAGGGATTGCTACCATCTGCTTCTACCATCAGCGTTTTGGTGCCAAAGCATGTCGCTGCCTGCCGCCCTGCGCTTTCACGGTCCAGGGAAACGGACCTGCCAGCGTGCCATAGCAGCCGTGATCGCTGGCAATACAGAAAGGCTGCTCTTCATAGAGGACTCGTGCTCCGGGAGACGTTTTCTCGTGGACTCCAGCTCCCAGAAGAGCCTCCTTCCCCCGAACACCGCCGAAAGGCTAGTAGCGAACTGCGGGCCGCAGCTCATTGCAGCTAATGGCTCTCCCATCACAACATTTGTGTTTCTGAAGTTCTACAAAAGGCCTGGGAGTTTAAGGGTTTAGAGACTTTCAAGAGTTGAGGACTGCACTAGTAACCCATAATTAACGATGGCTTGCATAAAATATACCAAAATGAAAAAAAGACCATTAATCTTAGCAGTTACACTCGGTTTATAGTGAATAAGCCATAGGTGCAGCAGTTAAAGCGTTAACTGCTCTGAGGTAGACGTGAGTTGCTCTAAGCCAATGAGCTGCTGAAACAGGGTGCAGGGCCTCGCCCGCCATCTCCGTCTGAGAGAGCGCAGGCTTTTCTCCTCTCTTGAAAATCCTCCATGAGCACGCTAGCGAGGAAAAAGACATGGAGATTCACTGAAACGAGGTATGGAAAAAAAACAATAGAAACGGAAGAGTTAGCATTTACTGCTTATGAAAGATCGTTTTATGGTATATGTACTGCTAAGTCAAGTAACTAGCTGGTTCCTTTTACATTGTTTGGTCGAGGAAGGTCGGGAGTTAAAGACGATGCCATTTCATCATTCCTGCGCCATCTCGCGCTGCTCCGCCTTTCTTTTCTGAGATCGGTGAGCAAAGTGTTTTAATAGTTCATTGTTTATCTGCATTTTCATGAGTTCTTTGCGAGCAAAATGTTTGTCTAGTGTTTATTGGGAAATTGTTTAGAAATACTTTGTGGAAAACTTTATTCAATGTACTGAAAAAAAAAGCATTTGAAACCGATGCACAGATTGTGTGTTTTATTGTTTATTTTCAATTTGTAACATGGGTAACGCTGCAAATAATACATCTTAGGTGATAGTGGACTGTGATTATATGAGAACTTAATATGTCCTATGACACTGTAGTTGACAGGTCAGGTTTTTTTGTTTTCCTTTGTGTCTTCCTTTTGATGCATTGCAACGGATCCTGTAATCGATGGCGAGCCAACCCCGTTGACGGACCAATTGACTTTGTTCTGTGCTGCACAGCAGAGTGTGGTAGGCCAGCTGCAACAAAAAAAAAAAAACACACCACGCCACTTTGAGCTTACTGTTCCCCTTCTCAGTGTTGGGAAGGTTACTTTTAAAATGTATTCCATTACAGAATACAGAATACATGCCCCAAAATGTATTCTGTAACGTATTACGTTACGTTACTCAATGAGAGTAACGTATTCTGAATACTTTGGATTACTTAATATATTATCATGCTTTTTACAACAACGTGAATGTACTATTGCTGTGTGATTTATTACTATTACTGAAGGTCCGCGACTCCGAACTGTAGTAAAGGGACCTCTGACTAATACGGCGGGGTCCCTGTCGGCTCGTAGCCGAAAAATAGCTTTACTTTGTTGTGTGGGTCAACTTTTCTTGCGAGAGACAGAGAGAGGCGTTGAAAGGCTGCTCCAACAGAACTTATTGTTTTCGGAGGAAAACACGAACACGGTGTACAGTCGAGTCTTAATAGCTTACTTACAACTGGGCTCGTCAGGCTCTCTTCTTGGCTGCAGTGGTTATTATTATATTTACATGCTTCCAGCTCCCGTTTTTCCTCGATGACAACTCGTACCTTTCCACTCCCCTTTTTCTCCCTCCTCGCGCTCACAGACCCATAACGTGTATGGCAGTCCATTCTCTCTGCAACACGGACTACACTGCCCATGATGCAACATTCTTTAGAGCTATGCCTGTAGCATTCTGCCTGTTAGTTTAGCACAACAACAACAACAACAACAAGGCGCTCTCTCACCCAGGAAACACACAGTCGCAGAGAGAGAGAGAGAGCGTCGCCCTGTAACCATGGCAACCGTAACGCTGCCGCCTGGAACAACAGAACGTAGCTGTCAAACAAAACCCAAACAGTCCTGACCCGCGACAAAATGAAACAGGAAAGTACCGCCGTGTAATCCATTTATTTCAACAAAGTAACTGTATTCTAAATACCACCTTTTTAAACGGTAACTGTAACGGAATACAGTTACTCATATTTTGTATTTTAAATACGTAACGGCGGTACATGTATTCCGTTACTCCCCAACACTGCCCCTTCTTCACACACATCTCCCTGGACTCCCTGGATTTTGGTAATTGAGATTGTGGGTCATTTTGAACGTGAACTTTGTACATTTAGAAGGGTGCACGCAGGTAAGGTTGTTTTTTTTTAAAGTGATTACTGTGATTGTACGTCAGGGTTGTTACTGAGGAAAATACTGGTACCAAAAAAGAGAGCCTTTTATTTGTAATGTTTTTGTATGTTTGTCATTTTCTTTCTTTTGTTTTCTGGGTGAGTAAAATACAAAAGCCGGCGTTTTCAAAACTCGCAGTTGCCTGAGTCTCATTCAGTTTGCCTCTCCTGTACGTAGTCAAACCTACTGGTCCAAAGCAGTGAGCTCTTTTGCATCAAAATTGGGTGAAGCACGTTTTGATCTTAGAGCAGTGGTTCCCAAACTTTTTTTGCTACGCCCCCCTTGGTTTTACAAGACAAATGTTGCCCCCCCCCCCCCCCCCCCCCAGCACAAACACATCCTCCACACGCCCATATTTTGCTCCATTGCGGTTTATTTCACACCTAAAACATTTAGTAAACAATTAAGCAAATACAAGTAATCTGCAATAAATTACAGGTAGAAATAAAATACACTACTAACTCTTTTACGCTACGTCCGCACCTACACGCAGCTGTTTCGTCCACATAAACGGCGTTTCCAATCACAGACAAAGGAGATTTTTTAAAAACTCCTGTTTTGCGTTTCCGTGTGGACGAGGAATACAGAGTTCGTCACACAACGTCAAAGGTATGTGCCTTTTTTCACGTCACGCTGTGGCCACGTTATTGTTTACATGAGATGAATTGCAGAATGGCAGATAGAGACGAAATACTGTTAATCTGACTGTCTGCAGGTTTTACACGCAGTTATTGTCCCTCCATTTACAAAGCCAGAGGCGTCACGGTGTCATTATTTTACATGTAGTTGTTTTTTTTCTGTGTGGTAACAAACAAATTTCCCACGTGTGGGACTAATAAAGGTTATCTTATCTTATAATATTCAACACTGCAATCAATGCATTTTTCAAAACATGTCTCTCTGTGCAAAATGGGTTTAAAAACATAAACAGCTGTGGGATCCTGTTTGTCCGTGATTTGAACCGAGGGAACAAATCGTGTCAGGATCAGCCTGATGTTATTTGTATCCAGCTGTAACTTTACTGTATAAAGAGCAAACATCTCTAAAATGTCAGGAGTAGTTAGTCATTACAACAAGTGTTTGTGAACTAAAAATCAAGAATGTGGGATCCTGTTTGTCTGTGATTTGGAGAGCCCAGCGCTGCTCCCGACGTGGGGAAAACCAATTCTGCAGGGAGACCTACCTTGGCACAAGCCAAAGGGAAGATATGCTTCATCATATTTTCTAGTCTTTGGCTTGGAAGGAAGTTGGTTTGGAAACATATTCAGCGATGCTTCATCTCCTGCTTAGCGTTTGTTTGGGCACCCCCTCAAAAACCTGTCCATTATGCTAGCAGTGTCCAAGCATTCTTTTTTTTCCCTGTTCATACCGCACCCCCCTTGCAATGGCTCTGCACCCCCCCCCCCCCCCCCCCCAGGGGGTGGGCCCAACACTTTGGGAAGCTCTGTCTTAGAGTATTACAGACACATTAGTGTTACGCACTCTTCTGGACAAAGACCTCTGATGTTTTGCCTAGAATCTGCTAAATTCAAATTTCTGGTACTTTTGTTTTCTTCTTCTTTTTCCTGATGTTGCTGTCTCCTGGCAACACCTCATCTGTCACAGCTGTGGTGTTCTACTCATTGTCAACCACACATTGTCACTGACTGACTGGTTAGCCAATAGCTGATTTTCTGCCTGAAACTTGGTCACATCCTGGCAACAAGAATTGTGCCATGTTCAAGGTCACTTAATTGACCCTTTCCCATACCGACTCTGAGTTTAAAAGTCAGTAGAAAATCTTGACCATGCCTACATGTCTAAAGGCATTGAGGTGTTGCAGTGTGGTTGGCTGATTAGAACATTGACATGGACAGCATGTTTCTACTCATAACCAAGCGCTCAAATTGCTTTTTGCAACTAGCCTCATTCTTAATTCAGCATATGCACAAGAGACACATCAACTTAGAGATTAGCCAGACGAACAAGATCTGCATCAGATGATGGGCAAGACCAACATTCACGCTGACCAAGTAACACATGGCAGCTCAGTGCTGTAGTATTAACAGAAGAAAGCTGCTAGAGATCTAGAGACTCCAGCACAATGGGAACATTACTAATCAGAATGGCCATAATGACGTAACTCTGGTAGAAGAAAATAGTTTAACTGAACTAGACTATGCCCAATGACAGATGCACTGACAGAGTTTAGGGTGAAGATTGTGGCAAGACTATAGGCAGCTGCACAACTGCCACAACAACAGAAGAAGCTTGGAAGCCAAAAGGAAGCCTGGAAGAATGTTAGTTAGTGGGCTAACAGAGATCCAAAATGGTGTCCCAGTTGACACAACCAGGATGGACAATAAGCCCTACAAGAAAAGAGAAGCAGAGGCAAAGATCATAGAGCCTGTTCTCCAAAAGCTGGTTCAGGGTGTACTCCAGCTGCAAGAGAACAATGGTCAAAGGGCAAAGCCACCCTGACCTAACTAAGCAAAGCTGGTGATCAGATAAATCAGGTGCTTTCACATGAAGTCGTGGTGTTGGCAGCATCTGATAATCTAAAAAGGATGTTTTTCGGGTCAAAAGGATTTTCTTCCACAAAAAATGATCCCCATGAGTGCCACCTACTCTAGTCAGAGACACATCAGATGATGATAAATTGGTGATTAAAAATTGTTGTTGTTGGACTGCGTGATGGCCTTATCCCCGAGAAGCCATCCTGCAAAAGGAGGAACCAGTTAGAAGCTATTTTCAAAATAGCCGAGCAGATTTAATCTCAAATTTAATCTATTTAATCTATGAGTCTGTTGTGGCCAGTGCGATCCTCTATGCTGTTGCATGCTGGGGGAGCAGGCTGAGGGCCGCAGATCCCAACAGACTTAATAAACTGATCCGTAAGGCCAGCAATGTTGTGGGGATGGAGCTGGACTCCCTCAAGGTGGTGTCGGAGAGGCGGATGCTGTCCAAGATAAAGACAATGTTGGATAACACCTCCCACCCACTCCATGACATGCTGGTCAGTCACAGGAGCTCGTTCAGTGAGAGACTGAGATTACCGAAAAGCACCACTGAACGACACAGGAAATCATTCCTGCCTGTGGCTCCCTGTACAACGCATCCACTTAACACACTGTTTGCTGCTACAGCTACACATGTTTCTTTTCCAACTATTTATTTATGAGTGACTTATGTATGTATGTATGTATATATATGTATATATTGTACTATTCTTAGTTAGTGTATTGTCTGTCTTGTCTTAATGTTGGTTTAAAATGGAGCACTGTAACAAAAAATAATTTCCCCCAGGGATCAATAAAGTATTCTGATTCTGATTCTGATCTGTTTGTCCATGGCTGGCCGTCTTTACTCTCGTTACTCAACTTCTGGAGATGCACACATGCTTCTTAGCAGGGCGAAGCTATGAGCTAGCTGTGTCTAGCAGCAGGATTTTTTTTCCTTTCTTTTTTCCTTTTTCTTTTATTGCAGCTTTCCTGTACTGTCTCTCTATCCCGGCAGCACCACTGCTGGAATTGTGGAGGGAAATGAATTCAATCAGTATCTTTGGCTAATTCTTAGTAAATAAGGAATCATATGCTTTTCCACTACCAAGAACTACAGAAGCCAACCACCTACCAGGATTTGACCAATCATTGTTATGGCTACCAAGGTTCTGCTTGACTTGCATCAATACTGTAATTAAATCTGTCAAAGGTTAGTGTTAAAAACACTGAAGTATTGATATGACGGGCAAGAAAATTGCGGTGGTAGCGAGCTAATCATACTGAAGGCTAATCAACATTTATGTCACTCAAAAAGTTAGAGCCAAGGAAGTGAGTATAGCAATGAAATGTGTGCCGTTAGGGCCATTAGTATAGTTAATTGCTGCTAACACATTATTAGAAAACAGTATAGCAGAGAAGCACATTTCACTTACATGAAAAGAAGTACACACAGACTTCAGTTTTCTTTAATCTATTTTAGTTTGGTAAAATAGGAGTTCAGGATACAGGGGTAAAATACAGGGATACAAAGCCTTTATTGCCACATGGTTAAATTCTTTATCCATTAGTTCCATATCTATTAGGTAAAATACACTAAAAACTACAAAAATTAAAGAATAAAAGGGAAATATGAAAAAGGAAACAGAAATGACCTGAAACAAACGTGTACAGACTGAAAAAACATTTGTAAGATAGATGTATAGAAAAAAAGACTGATTTCCCACATATATTAATGCATGGATCTATCCATGGATCTTATATATAGTACATAGACTACAAGCATGAGATTTGTGGCAATATAGTATAGTGTAAAGTATTCTTTCTATGAATGACTGAGCAAGCGGTTACTGTCCCCCCTTTTTTCCAATAGACCAGTTGAATGAAGGGAGAAAGGAATAAAATCTTTGTGCATGTGCTCCAGTGGCGCAATCGGTTAGCGTGCGGTACTTATATGACAGTATTGGGCTGAGCTATGCCGAGGTTGTGAGTTCAAGCCTCACCTGGAGCATAAACTTTGAGCTCATACTTCTCTGATGAGAACAGATAAATGCTGAGCTCACTGAAAATGCAAACAGACTTTATAGCATCTTCAAAAACAAGCAACATTCAAATAGATATTAAGAAACGCAGAATTATACCTCTCTTTGTTTGTTCTGCTTCTTTTTTGTCGACCAATGTGAGCTATTAACCATCAAGATATAGTTTTTCCTTCAAAGTCAGATTTTTGGCTGTATGTGTGTGTGTACCTTTTTTGTCCTCACACCGCAGGGCGTAAGGCAAATCACTGGTTCGCCAAGTTGGGCAACAATCACCATGAGAAAATGATGTGTGTGAAACTAAGATGATTATGATTAAATGAAGTAAATATTAATCTTGTGTTTAAACTGGGCTGAAGGTTTTTTTTTTTTCTTTTTGTGTGTCCCGTTTGGATCTATAGCCATCAGAATTGTTGTCTTAAGGCCAAGAAAGATGCCAAGCAGATTTATTTTACCAAGTGGATCATCATGGCCTTGCCATATTGGTCCATTTGATTGACCTTTATTATAATTATGAATTTATTTTATTTTCAGTTGCTACAAACGGGACAGACATGACTGGGGGATAGGACAGGGAGAAAGAATGAAAGAAAGAGAGGGAGAGAAAGAAAACCAAAGGGGAGAAGAGACGGTGAGAAGGGGGGGAAGAAAGAAAAAAAAAAACAAAAAAACACCTGGGTCACCTGTATGGAGAAAAAAAACAGAAGAGAAAGCAAACAAAAAAAAAAGCAAAATAATAAATACAGCGCCATCACAATAAACTAGCTAGCAGTAGATATCAGTAGATACTAAATATTAAACGATATTGTGCAACACGCAAGATGGACAGCGCACAATGTGCTTTGAGGCAGCAGCCAAGAAAGCTGTAGTCCGCGTCTGTGAACACCCGTGTGTACACCTGTGTGCACACCTGTGTGGATCAGCATGCTTGCATTCCAAAGGTTTCTCCATGTAAGGATCTGCTAGGGAGTGTGGGGGAGCCACAGCCCCGTCCTCCAGGGTATGAAGCAGGTATGGAGGAGATCCAGGCCCCAGATATCCAGAGGCCCCAGAGTACAAGGACCCGAGGAGGCCTCCGTACTTTGGAGGGCCTGAGATGTACCCAGAGAGGTCGAGTCTAAGACCCCACCTGACATATAGACACAGACGAACAGGCGCACGCAGACACAGACGTGCATTCCCACCCCATATGCACAACCAAATACTCGGCACTCACCCAACGTGTAGACAGACACAAATAGACACTGCACACACATTCACACTCTCCAGACATACTCTATATCCCAGGTCCAGGTACCCCCGCCCTCAGAGGGGCAAGCCGCACCTAGACCCAGGAGATGTAACCCTTCTCTCTGGGGTGGAGGCAAGCGGACCACCTCCTTATCTGCAGTAGCAGGGAGGCCCCGCATCCCAGACCCCAGTCTGACGGCCAGCACCTCCTCCCAGCCCCCCAGCCCTGACGGCTAACAGAACCGGGGTGAGCGAAGACCCCAAACCTCCCTCCGCACGCTCATATGTTGTGTTGCTGTGTGCTGTTCTAAAGTGCATTTAAAACACAGGAGAGCATGGTACTAGCTTCCTCTCAGAGAGCAGCACGGCTCCTCCCGAAAACCCTCAGTGTCTAAATGCATTTAAAATTGAGGGTAGGGCACCAGCGCCAGAGGTGGGTTGGAGTACACCGACCATCCTCTGGATGCTGTAAAACGTGCCCACCCCCAAGGCCCTATATGTATGTGTTATGTGAGAGTGTGAGTAATGTGGATGTCTAGGTTGCAGAATAAAATAGCAGCAGTATTTTTAAAGTGAAGTTGTTAATCCAACGGTTAATCCAAAAAGTTAATCCCTGAGCGAACAGGAAATGGATTTTGAAATGCAGTTTATTAAAGTGGAATTCAAAAATGAATTTACAAATGGAGAATTTATTCTTCAATTCATTATTTCAGCACAGAATTCTTTATTTCGATGCACGTGGCTCTTGTGGTCCTCCATAGGTATTAGGTAATAGTTCACTTGGGAAAGTAGTTTCATTTCATGTCGTTGTTTAATGCGCCCAGTGCCGTAGCTCCGCAAACGCACATAACGCACACTGCGTAGGGCACCAAATGGCCGGTAGGGCACCAAAAAAATCAGGGTCGTAAAAAAAAAAAGTAAACCATATTAATACTATAAATATCATATGCATTAATATGGTTAAACAATACAAAAGCAACATAAAACAATTTTCCCGAGAAAAGGGGTGAATCTGCTTTGTGCCCTGTCTCCAGTCTCCTCCTGGTGCCCCCCCACTCCCAGTGGTCTGTTCTATAATTGGTAAACACCTGTTTGAACATGGCCTCGAAACGGCAACAGGAGTCAGGAGCGGAGAAAAGAAAGAAGAAGAGGAAGCGTGATGAAACTCAGGCGTCGCTTGCCGGTAAGGCAATGTTTAAATAATAATAATAAAAAAAGTTCATTATTGTAGCCCTTGCTTGCACGCTCATGTCCGTCAACTCTGTGATAGCTCCTGTTAGCAGTGTTCATACTGTGTTAACAAATGTTGCAAATGATTGATGTTGGGTAGTTTGTTTACGTTGTGGATATGAATATAGAATGGACTACTAAAAGCAACTCATCATGGTCACTCAATTGACGGTTTTCAGATAACGTTAGCAATCGTGACTCACGATTGCTAACGTTATCGTGATTCGTGAGACTAGCATTTCCCTCCTCAGGTTGCTAGCTGGCTAACGTCATGCATGCTACTGATTAACCTTAACTTTGGGATAGGTCAGTGATGCAGTCAAGTATTATTATCAGATTAGACAAGATTACTTTGTATGTTGCTGCATTTCAGGATATCTATAAAGACGCATATCTTATTTATGCCATTGACGTCTGAACACATAAATAGTTCTCGTCTTTCTTTAGGTTCATAGATCAAGGGCGACATCTGTTGGTGAAACTGTAATATGAAACCTATATCTTCCAGTAATATAGATTTCCTACTTGCGCATTTATATCAAATTATGTACAGCATGTTTATATTGCCATTTGCCATTATGAAAATCTATACATGTAAAATATAGTTAGTAATTTTTAAATGTACCAGTGACTTATTTAATTTATTAGTCTTATAATGCAATCTTTCGTAGGCCTACTGTAGATTCAAAATTGTATTTCTGTAAAATCCCTGAATATTTTCTCTTGTATGCAGGGTCAATGCTTAAATATGTTCAAGGAGGATCTCAAGGACAGGATGAACCATCCAGTAGTAGTGCCATCCCTGGACATCAACCACCAGCCATTGTAGACCCTGCAACAATCCCTAGCCAAGAAGAACAAGAACCATCAACCACCAGTTCAGGTACAGTTCCATACACAAGTACCACTGAGAGTCCTGTCACTGAGAGACTATCAGAAAGTGACACTGTGGAGACATGTGTGCCCCCTTCAACCGATCCTGCTCTTTGGCCAGCTCACATTGTAGATGCTGATCGTGTTGAAATTGTGCGGAGAGGTCCTTTTAATGTCAGCTCTGATTTTAATTTTCCAAAGGGGCCTGATGGAAGAGCATTTCACACTAGCCTTAAGTTCAAAATTCTTCCCAATGGAGAAAAGGTTCACCGGAGCTGGTTAGTGTACTCACCGCAGAACAATGCTGTGTTCTGCTTTGCATGTAAGCTTTTCAGTGTGAAGGATATAAAGCTGAGTACAGAGGGCTTCAGTGACTGGTCGAACATCAACATCCGTTTGAGGGGTCATGAGTGTAGCCAAGACCACATACAGTGCATGCTTAAGTGGAGAGAACTGGACACACGGCTAAAGAAAAGCATGGCAATAGATCAACAGGAGTTGACCTTACTAGAGGCAGAAAGGAAAAAGTGGCGAGAGATTCTCAAACGATTACTCTCAATAACTCTCTCACTGGCTTCCAGAAATTTGTCTTTTAGGGGCTCTTCTGACTGTCTTTATGAGCCGGACAATGGCAACTTCTTGAAGGAAGTAGAGCTTATGGCAACATATGACCTTGTAATGGCAAATCACTTGGCCAACATAAAAGATGAAGGTTCCCACACACATTACCTCAGCCCTGAGACACAGAACGAACTAATTCAGATTATCTCTTCAGAAACATTCCGCGCCATTGTGAAGCAAATCCAGTTGGCAAAATACTTCTCCATCATTCTTGACTGTACTCCAGATGTGAGTCACACTGAACAAATGTCAGTCATAGTACGCATTGTTTGTTTCCAAGCACAACCAGATATTAAAGAATACTTTCTTGGCTATATAAATGTGGAGCAAACAACTGGCCTTAACCTGTCCAATGTTGTCCTTGACAAGTTGAAGGAACTTGGCATTCCATTTGAAAACTGTCGAGGACAGGCCTATGACAATGGGGCCAACATGAAGGGGAAGAAGCAAGGTGTTCAGGCCAGACTGCTACAATTAAACCCGAGAGCATTGTTTGTGCCTTGTGGAGCTCACACGATGAATCTGGTCATAGCTGATGCTGCCAAGTCCTCTCCAGATGCAACTGGCTACTTTGGGTATTTGCAGAAGTTGTTCAATTTCTTTTCCAGTGCCACGCAGCGATGGGCCATTTTAACAAAACATGTGAAATTGACACTTAAATCTTGGAGTGACGTTAGATGGGAAAGCAGGCTTCAAAGTGTAACTGCTGTCCGGAGTCAGACAAAAGAAGTGAGGGATGCTCTCCTGGAGGCCAGAGAAGCTGTAAGTGATGCAGTCGCAAAGGTGGAGGCTCAAGTGCTTGCTGAGGAAGTAGCCTCATTTCGATTTTTGATTTGCTCCATCGTGTGGTGTGAACTTCTTACAATCACAAACCAGGTGAACAAGTTACTACAGTCCAGCTCCATGCAGCTCGATGTTGCTGTCAGGCTCATTGACACTGCCAAAAGTAACCTCTCTAAATACAGACAGTCTGGGTTTGATGAGGCTGTGTCAGCTGCCAAAGAACTCTGTGAGGCCCTGAACATAGAACCACAGTTGAAGGAGAAAAGGCTCAGGAGCACAAAAAGGCAGTTTGCATATGAAGCTGTTGATGAGCCCCTCCATGATGCCCTTAAAAAGCTTGAGGTCACATTTTTCAATTGTGTTGTGGACTCTGCTTTAATCTCCCTACAGGAGAGGTTTGAGACCATGAATCAAGTGAAGGAGAAATATGGAGTGCTGCTTGATTTCAGCAAAGTGAATGGGATGTCCAAGGAGGATTTAAAAAAACACTGCACTGAAGTACAGAAGACACTGACAGATAAGGGAGTAGCTGACATTGATGGACCTGAGATGATGCAGGAAATCATCAACCTTCCTCAGCTGCCACCACAGACGTCTGCTTTGGAAATGCTGTCATTTTTACATGACAATCAGCTTCAAGAGGTATATCCCAATCTGTGGATTGCTCTGCGTATTGCACTGACCCTGCCTGTCACAGTTGCCTCTGCTGAGCGAAGCTTTTCAAAGCTCAAACTCATTAAAACGTACCTGCGTTCATCAATGGGGCAGGAACGTTTAAGTGGTCTGGCTGTTATCAGCATCAATGGTGACGTGGCTCAGAAGCTATCATATGATGACCTTATAGCTGATTTTGCAACCAGAAAATGCAGGCGTGTGCCTCTCTAGGCCCTAGAGAGGCACACGCCTGCATTTTCTGGTTGTCAGAGTATGCCCTAGAGTCTAGGGCATACTCTGACAACGAATTGTAAAAATGTTTAACATAGTTACTTAAGGAATGTGGCTTTTGTGTTCAAATTCTTATTTTTCTTATTTAAGTTTCTTATTTAAATTCTATTGTGAAACTATTTGTAAATATATTAATAATAATACTATTATATTATATATATTATTTTTTTATAAAAAAAATTACACATTATTGCCAGGCTCTTTGTTCTTGTTCCAATGTTCAATTTTTGTTTCAGTATTTATTTGTAACAGTATTTTTAACCTCCTTTAACCTTATTTATTTGTTTAACTGTCATGTTTGTTGTTATTTAATTAAACAAATTCCACTGAGAAATTCAAAAGTATTAATGTTTTTTTTTTTTTTTCAGTGGCGGGGGGCACCATAAAGCATTTGTGCTTAGGGCACCCAAATGGCTAGCAACGGCCCTGAATGCGCCTTGAGGCAACTGCTGTTGTGATTTGGCGCGTTATATAAATGAAACTGAATTGAACTGAATTTCTTATTGAGTCTAAAGTATTTAACTTTCTGGCTTTCAGGATTATGCCTACACAAACTAAACGTGTATGTGGGAATTTTCTGTTATTCTGGATGTAAGTTGCATCATTTTTGTGTCATACTTTGTTTCTCACATCCAATCAATATTTTAACCGAAAGCATATTTCAGTTAAATGATTACAGAAAATAATCTGTCGAATCTGTGAAAAATATTCCTCCTGGCTGTGAACGCCACATAAAGATCGTCCCTCATGCCCTCTGGTACTTGTAGTTTTTCAAACATGTTTTTCGGTCTACAACTCGTTCATACAACTACACTTCCCATAATGCACGTGGGTGAAGCTGTCTGACAGACGGTGAGTGTGTCGAACATTTACTTGTTGTGAAAGTGCCTTTAGCACTAGCTCACTAGCTCCTGTCGGCATGTCTCTGTTATCTTGTTGTTTTTTCTTAACTGTAAACGTGCCCGTGCTTTTTAACAAAATCTTTACTGAACAATAACCGGTCAAGACCCGGTACGCGATTTCCTGTGCTCCACGTGACAATGTATACCGCAAACATCCGCGAGATTAACAGTCCCTTTAAATTAGCCAGCCTGGCTAGCTGAAGGCTCGTGTTTGAAAGTAAAATAATGAGTCAGCGAGCGCGATACTGACACGCAGATATCCACTGAAAACTGCGTGTGGTCAGCTGACCCGTCCTTCCCATGTGCTGCTCACAACGTTTTACAGAAATATGCCCCCCCTCCCCTCCACACCGCAGTGTCTAAGGGTTGGTTGTGCTGTGGGAGCTGTTACCTGTCATGGTTAAAGTTTACCTGTCACTGAAGATAAAAGGCTGCTCACGTTTACGTGTGATAAACCATCGGACCTGCCCCATTCATAGGACACAAGGGAAGGGTTAAGCCATTGATTTTACAGTCATGAAATCGTGTGCCATCCCTACAGTGACTTGGGGATTCAGTGCTAAGGAAAAAAGAAACTGGGATGGCCCAACAACTTACTGCCATGCTTGATATTATTTACATTTCACCTTTCATTTAATGTATTGCATTCATTTAGAGTATGTTTGTCCCTTGTTGAAGCCATTGTGTCGTACTTATTGGGCTTTTTAGTTATTGCAGCTTAAATATTTAGGGCATGAGAACTGTAAAGGCCCCTTTTTTATCTGCTCTGATAAGGGTCCACAATAATAGTGTAATAGAAACAATAATAATAGTAATGTTTGATGATGGTCATAGTGGCAACAGGAAAGGTCATATTTTACACTTAAACCGTAATGCTTACTGCTGTGTCGTATTTGACAAAAAAATTTTTTGGGTGAGTTTTCAAGGCTGTTACATCATCAGTGTGATTTTTTTCCTCTCAAAAACCAAATACAAAATTGCACAATACATCTTTAAGCAAATCTAAAAAAAAAAAAAGTCAGATGTAGCAAATGTGATACAAATTATAAATCATGTACAGAAATGAAAATAAATAAAATCTTTTTTTAAACAAATTTATCAGATGGTTCAATAAACTTTAATTTTCTAGCAAATATTTCTTATTTCAGGCTTTAAGGCACAGCTTCAAGGTGAATGAACAAAGTAATCTAAAATGTAGTCAGAAAACCCTGGTCTAATTTTACCTATACAACTGTGTGTTGTCATTAAATGGCTCTGAAAGCATGATGAATTTCGATGTTAGTCCATAAAGCACCGGAGGCTTGTTACGCATTGTTCAGTCTGCCCCAAACTTCATGTTTCACTGAAGTCCCAACCTGAGCGCATCTTTATGCCAGTAGTCAGGGATAGTTTGAGCTCGACCTAGTGAGAACTAAATAATTTAATGTTTTTAGTTATTTTGATGGACTTCTTCTTATTCACCTCATGTGGTTAAAATAAACGTTAGCTGCAACGTGATGAAGGCTGTTTTATGGGCTTTACTACTGAGTGTGGCAGTGTGCCACCTACCAGCATTCAATGAAGCTGCTCCAGCACTACATGTCTGAAATTCAGCACCCTTATGGGTAATATAGAATTACCGGTTAACCTAAATAACCTGCTTATGCAAAAGTCAATTAAAGTTTAATCTAAATTATTGCAAGAAAACCCGAAACTGCATCTTGCTCTGCTATCAGCATAATCCAGCTGCAGCATATCTCAAGGTACCCCAGGTTGTAAGGGCCCTATCATTGCTTTTTGCAGCTTTAATTTCTAGATATGGCTCTGGCAACCTGGAAACTCAGACCTCTGCTGTGCTGGTAGTAATTTCTGTACTTATGTCTGCAATGATGGAGGTAACAGTGGGACCTCACACAAAAATTATTTTTTGAGTTTATATTTTTAGATTCGTTTTTTAAGTGATGTTGTAATTGTAATCCACAATTACACACACACGACTCATTCCATGGGGGGGGGGAGTGTTCCATTACTTAATTATAACAATAATAATACTACATTTAATGAATTGCTGAAAAATAATCAGTATTGGTTCAGAAACAACAGATCAACAACTATGCATTGATAGACTTAATGGAAGAGATAACAGAATGTATGGATAATAAGAGGTACGCACAGGATACTGTTAATCATGAAATTCTATTATAAAAACTGGAAAGGTACGGGTTTAGGGGAGTGGTTTTGGACTGGTTAAAAAGCTGTTTAGGGAATAGGCAACAATATGTACAAATAGATGAATATAAATCTAATATGATGCATATTGCTTGTGGAGTACATCGTTTATTATGTACATAGTCTGTGCAGAGTCTCGCAGAATTTAAAGTTTGTAATATTTGCAGATGACACAATTGTACTGTTTTCAGATGTGGAATTGCCACAAGTTTTGGAGATGATCACACAGGAATTAACAATGTTAAAGAAGTGGTTTGATATAAATAAATTATCATTGAATCTAGATAAAACCAAATTGATGTTGTTTGGAAACCAAAAGAAGAATATCAAAGTAGAAATATGTGTTGACAATGTTTGTTTAGTAAGAGTAAATGAAATACAATTTCTTGGTGTGATCATTGACCACAAGGTCTGTTGGAAACCACATATTACTTATGTTCGAGGGAGATTGGCACGGGGCATTGCTGTCCTGGGGAAAGCAAAGCAAATATTGGATCAGAAAGCCCTGCATATATTATACTGTGCTTTACTACTGCTGTATACGAGCTACTGTGTAGAGGTCTGGGGAAGCAGGGTACAGGGATCATACAAATGGACTATTTTTCAAAATGCAAGCTATTAAATTCCAGGACTTGGTGGAGTTTAAAACAGCGCAAATAATATATAAAGTAAAACAAATAAAACGCTTCCAAAAGAAATCTGTAAATTGTTTATAGAAAGAGAAGGTGGGTATAACTTAAGAGGGAAGTGGAATTTAAAAATACAAAGTAATTAGAACAACTTTAAAAAGTATGTTTCTCTGTAGCAGGAGTTCAACTATGGAACAGTTTAACAGAAGAAATGAAAGAAAGTAACAACATAAACCAGTTTAAAATGAAATATAAAAAACACACTCTTAGCAAATATAAGAATGAAGAACACAGGGTTAACCCAGGGCAGTAATGTTGCTCGTAATAGTCTTTTAGTTTGTTTGTCTCATTGTGAATCTGCAAATGTTACCATTCAGTCCTTATTTATATGAAAGTAACTATACTGTGGTGGGGCTTCTTTATTTGTTTTGTTTTGTCTTTGCTTTACTTTTGCTTCATATGTTGTTTGTTTAATTTAAGGCTAAAAGAAAATTAAGTCAATGAGAGGTAAAACTTGAGGGGGTGGGGACTAATAAGTATACTTCTGCCTACTCCTTTCCAAACAAAAGAATAGAATGATATTTTGTAATGACTGTGAAGGCACATGTTTGAAAAAAAAAATGAACTGAACTAATTTGTGATACCATTCCTTACATTACTTTTGAGCTACTGTGTAACATGAGCTAACATACATTATCAAATAATTACCTCCAAACAACAGAAACCACATCGCCTCCCAAATGAGGACACATGCCTTTTAGTGTTTACTGAATTTAATACAGTAGTGTGTTACATGTTACAAAAATTGAAAGTTTATTATGGTAACTTTGTAATGCAATAAATATGAGTTAAACCCAACATTGGCTGCAAATACACGTTTTCAAAAAGTGGTAATGATGTGTATGCATCTCAAGATAAGGGGCGTTTTAAAGTTGCTTTTTTGAACAAGAGGCACTTAGAGATGGACATGAAGTACCTCACTGTGCCAGCCGTACAGTGAGGATGATGTGGCCACTGCATTTGCATGTGCCTGTATTACTTTTGCATTGTTTTCTGATTGTATGGAAGGACTTTTAATATTCTCATCTCTTTAACATCTAAACACGATTTTGGTACTAGTTTACTGATATTAAATGTTAAAATTTGATATGTCAAAGCAAAATACTATTCCTCCAAAAGGAAAACCTGTCCATGCCTTCATCACCTCTAGATTGGACTACTGCTGTTCTCTGAACATTCCTCTGTTCGTCGCTTGTAGTTGGTCCAAAGCACTGCTGCATGTCCTGTAACAGGTATTAGATGGCGTGATCATATCACTCCAGTTTTAGCAAGTTTACACTGGCTCTTTGTCTATTTTCATATTGATTTTAAGAGTTTTCTTTTACTTGCATAGTTTAAAATGTTATGGCAATCAGCTGCATGAATTTATATAACAAAACTTACACCATCGATCTAAATGCTCTTGCATGCAGCCAAGGTCTTAATTAAAGCATGGATGGATTTCTTAGTTGCATTGTCTGGATTAACCTCCCACTTGATATTCATACTGCAGAGTGTATACAGTCTTTAAAATCCTATCTTAAAATTCTCTTATTTACCTCGACTTTTAATTCAAGTTCAGTTTGAGCCTCATCAGGTTTTACGTCATCTTTTTTATTAGTTGATCTATGTCCCCCCCTTTGCTTTTTAATGTTCTGTAGACAAAACTGACATTGACATGCACAGACAGCTTTTTCTGAGTTGTACCTACTGCCAGTCCAGAGGGAGTGCAAGAAAGAAGGAGCGCATAGAGCAGAAAAGTAGTTCCCTTTGCCTTATGGTACTTTAACTTTATTCCATTTCTGTGACAATAATTTACCAAAAATTGTTGGCTCTGTAAAGCTGCTGGCACGATGTCAGTCTTATTGTCAGCAGATGTTAACATTAGGCCACATTTTATAGTAATCAATACGCAAATTTTGGAAATGTCAAAGAGTTGAATTTCTTGAAACCTTGTATGATGGATCCACATGTCACACTGACCTGGAGTTTGTCAGGTGATATGGTGCTGTATGAATAGTCCCCCCCCCAATTTCAAAATAAGATCATTTATCACCTGATAGTGTTATGATTATGAACATAGCAACATGTCAGAATACTGGACATGTCAGGGCTCTGTGTGCGGGCAGGCAGAGGTGAAGATGCAAATGCAGGACAAAACCGCAGCTTTATTGCAGGCGATGAACAAAACATGACCTGAACAAGGAACCCTGAGAACAGAAACACACAGGCAAAGTCTGAGGGTACGACGTGACACAGAAACACGGGGCTTAGATACACTGGGGCGTAATCAGAGAATGGAAACAAAACAAAAGAGGGAGCATTGTTCCAGAAACACAAGGAAGCAGTCCAAAACAAAAATGCTGGAGACCAGGGAACAGTTCAAGAAATCAAAATCTCAGCAGTAGGAGACGAAACGAAACTGGGTCAAACACAAGTCCAAAAATCAGAAGTTCAGGAAGCCGACCCGGAGGCCGACAGCACAGAAATCCTTAGTACTGACTGAGCCGATGGCTGCTGCTGGGCGGCTGACTGAGCCGATGGCTGCTGCTGGGCGGCTGACTGAGCCGATGGCGGCTGCTGGGCGGCTGACTGAGCCGATGGCCGCTGCTGGGCGGCTGACTGAGCCGATGGCCGCTGCTGGGCGGCTGACTGAGCCGATGGCGGCTGCTGGGCGGCTGACTGAGCCGATGGCCGCTGCTGGGCGGCTGACTGAGCCGATGGCGGCTGCTGGGCGGCTGACTGAGCCGATGGCCGCTGCTGGGCGGCTGACTGAGCCGATGGCCGCTGCTGGGCGGCTGACTGAGCCGATGGCCGCTGCTGGGCGGCTGACTGAGCCGATGGCCGCTGCTGGGCGGCTGACTGAGCCGATGGCCGCTGCTGGGCGGCTGACTGAGCCGATGGCCGCTGCTGGGCGGCTGACTGAGCCGATGGCTGCTGCTGGGCGGCTGACTAGAGGACTGAACTACAGGCTGGACTGACGGCAGAAACCTAGCAGGCTCTACTTTCTCCAGACGTGGCAACTGACTCAAACTCAGCCTCTGGGGAAGCCCTGGGGAGAATCTCTGTCTCTCTGACTGGGCCGAAAGGTCCACTAACACTGCGTCGACTAACCCTAAACCTCCAGGCTCTGAGCTACCTGATACGGTTGATTACTTCCAAGTTCACTGACTACTGGTCAACATCTTCAAAACCCACTGACTCAGAAATCAGAGTTGTTAGATTAACAGACACAGGCTTAACAGTTTCTAAGCTCACAGGTTCTAAGCTAACTGTGGCTGAGCTAACAGTCTTGAACATAGCGGAACAGATCTCAGTCTTCTAGTTTTAAAATCAAGAAAAGAAGGAACACCAGATTTCTTCTCAGAGAGAAGCGGCTTGGCAGCAAAAACAGTGTTAGAAATGCCAGTCAACACAGAAGGACTCCTCTGAACTTTCCAGGTCTTAGTGAGTGAATTAGTTCTGATGGCGGAGTCTATTTTACTCACTGTGGCGTTCCGTGCTGCAGGGCCAATAACAGCTGCTTCAGTCAATGCTACAGGAGAGAGTGGAGGTGTGGTGGGGCGAAGATGACGAGGGTGCCATTTCTCCCTTAAGGGAGGATCTAGCAATTTGGCAATTAACATCGACGGGAAAGGCCGCTGACACTGAGAACACCAAGTAGTGAGGGCTTCCAGGAGGGCAGCTGAATTTCCCTTGCCCGGACCGCCCATGCCAAACAGAGCCTCGCCCTCAGCTCTGTAATGATATGCTTTAGTCCTTTTATGTCCATAAAACTGACAGTGGAGGTAGTGGATGACAAAAAGTAGTGATGGCCCGCTTGAAGCATGTGTCAAAAAAATCAACACACTGCTTCAGAAGCACTGTGTCGAAGCTTGATTCGTTTGGCCAGAGTCACATGATCAGTGACGTCTGAAGCTTCATTTAGAGCCTAACTGCTTCGGTGTCTGATTCAATGGTTTATAAGGAAGCGAATCATTCGGGGGATTTGTGGTGTTTTGATGGTGACAGATAGCGAACCACTGATCATTCCACTGAGAGATTTGGAACCAGTGAGGAAAAGAGGAGGTTCTGTTGTGTGGGAGGATTTTGAGTTGATTTTTGTCAATCCGGTGGGTTTTCCAGCTTTGTGTTCTGGCCGTTTGCTTTTGTTTTGTGCGTGTTTATTTTATCTGAAAACTGGAAAAAGGTAAAATGTCAAAACTCTGCTTCCATAATATAAATATCATTAAATAACTTTAGAAAAACTTCCACTTGACTCTTTACATGTAATGTTGTGAAAATATATATTTTATTGTTTAATTAATCTGAAAATGTTAGTCTGCCAAACGTGCAGCAATTGAATGTATTTATTCTCTTTAGCTGATAGTTTGTGGGGCCCAGGTAGACTGTATACCTGCATCTCTACCAGTTTCTCTGCACTCCAGCCTCCTCTGTGCCATGTGAAGGGATTTTCCTTAAGGCAGGAGAAATGATCTCCACGAAAAGGAACAGGTTCAGCCATCGCACACTAGAACAAATTCTCTTTGTTATTTTTCCAGAGACTTATCAGAATATCTCTTGGTGTTATCTGTCTCCACCTACCTGTCCATCAAACGTAGTTGGTGGTAGGCAAGTCTCAGCAGTAGCCATCTAGGCATTGTTTCCAACAACCTAGGCTCTTGTGGCCCACTCAGTGGATACTCCATTTTTCCTCCTGCATCTTACTGGTCCCAGTCTTGATTCCTGTAGACCAGGGGAGGGCAACTCCAGGCCTCGAGCGCCGGTGTCCTGCAGGTTTTAGATATCACCCTGGGTCAACACACCTGAATCACATGATTAGTTTGTTGCCCATTACGGCTTTTACTATACTGGTCTACTTGATTTTCATAGTTTATTCAATCTTTATTATTTATTTTTTATATTTTTGATTTTAAGTTATTACAGTCAGAATGTACAGGACCGGGGGATGGGAAAGAGAAAGAATAAGAAAAGAGAAGTTGGGAAGAAAGTTAACAGAAGGAAAGGTGAAGAGAGCCAGTGAAACACAAGCAAAACAAAAACAACACAGCAACAATCA
The DNA here is from genome assembly GCF_964374335.1 of Astatotilapia calliptera. Taxonomy (NCBI): domain Eukaryota; kingdom Metazoa; phylum Chordata; class Actinopteri; order Cichliformes; family Cichlidae; genus Astatotilapia; species Astatotilapia calliptera. Next base: position 38,301,984 of record NC_137426.1, read on the forward strand.
ACTTAAGCGTCACCCAGCAGCCACAGTGTAGAAGCCTGTGGCAGCTGTCTGTGCCAGAGCAGACTGAGCTCTGAGTCCACAGACCCGAGACCCAAAGGCCCCCCAGCAGGGGCCCGACAGAGCTGCTAACCCTATCCCAGGCAGGGTAAACCGTTCCCTTGCTCTATTACTCATCGTAGGCATCTAAATCGCTTCTCTGGTCCTTCAACCAGGACCAGTTTGCCTTGGAGACCCTAGCAATATATGAGTTAACCTGCTTTACAAGTAGGCTGGACCCTGGCCTTTCTGTCTGTCTCTCTGGACGGCAAAAAAAATCAGGCGAATATTACTGCCCACAGTAATTCTACCATCTGAACTGTTAAAGTATTAAACACCTTGCATTTAGTCATTCCATAACGGGTTCTTTTTCAAAGATGAGTAAGAAGTGTGAAAATACTGTTGTACACAAAAAAGAAAACCAAACAAAAAAACTGCCTGTTTTTGTGTAGAATCAAGACTCAGGGCTGAAAATAACTCAAGGACTGTTTTTACCATCTCTGAGCAGCAAATAATGCAATTGTTTGTTTAGAGTGACGATGATAGACTTAAGGGCACTGGCATTAACCATAAAGACTTCATACTCACAGTGGAGCACAGGTGGAGTGGTCTAGAGTACTTGACTTGTGTATCACTACAGTAGATCTAAACACTCAATATATATTACCAGCTTTTCACCAGTATGTCAGTTGTGGCACTGGTACTGGAGCTATTTTATGAAGATGCCTCTAATGCAGATGCACTGGCTCTTTTTCTTATGGAAGCTGAGACCCTTCAGTCAATGCAGCAACAGGACGATTTTCTGTAACTCGGTTTTGGCAACTGTGATGAACTTTGCTGTGGTCTGCTTGAAGAGCAGCATTAGAGCTGGTGACTGAATAAAGGTAGCTCTGTGATTGGCTGCAAACTGGACACTTTTAAAGATGTGTTGGAATGAACAAAGTGTTCTCCATCACAGTGGAGCTCCTTCTCTGACATGCTGACTTAGCTCTGCTGCCACAAGAAGACATCAGACAGGAAATCATGCGTGCAAGTTGTTATCATCCTCTATTTTTGATATCATCCCATGATTGTGGCAGCAGAGGGTTTATTGCTGCTGTCATCTAATAAAACTTAGGGAGGGGAGGGGGAAGAGTGCTGACTTACTGAGTTCTAACGTGACAAAGGATTTTAGATGGCTCCAAAAATAAAATGTCAGTGTTGCCATTTTGGCAAGTGTTTGTAAGTATTGTGTAACTTTGTTAGATGTGGGTACCACAGTTTAGGTAGTTAATGAGAATGACTTCAAATTTATTTACATAATCAGGCTTCTTCTATTTCTGTGCCCATCAGTACTGTTTAAAAATAACAGTAATAGAAAGTTAGAAAGAGAGGCTGCTGGCTGTAATAATTCCTCAGTTGTAAGCCATCAGTGTGTCTATGCACACTGTACAAGGTCAGTGGAGCTGCCATCTGATTTCCACCAAGAGGGTTAATGTGGAGGAGCAGAAAACTGAATATGAGTGCTCCACCTCTCCCCTTGTTGGTTCTTTGGTCCTTACATTCACATCAAAATAACATCCACTCTGCTTTCTCCTTCCCAGCATGTACATTCTGCCTCAGCCACAAACGCAAGCAGTCTACTGAACCACTGAGAAGCCATCCTTCAAGGTAAAGATCACAGCGCTAGCTCACTGCTGTTTTCCAATTCTGTGGAAAACAAAAACTTAAGCAAATAGCTGCAAACTGTGTCTACTTGATACAAAACACAGTCTTCGTAGCATGCACATTTCAGTACACATGAACATAACTTTGCAAAGACAAGAAAACATCTAAAAGTATAATTTTGGAATACATTTTCTAAAACAAACATATTGTTAAATGTGAGTACTGTCTGTTCTCTGTGCTCTAGGGAGAAAAACAATCTTTGACAGTTGTTTTGAAAACAGTTGGCATCAATTTGAAGTGTACACAATTAGTTATTAATACATGCAAACTCACCAGTGGAATCCTTCAAGGTGGAGTATTCATCATCAGTAATAAATAAATGCAAATCAGTTGTGCTGCAAACACACTCCTGTGAGGAGCCGTGTTAAAGCAAATGGCTCATTCAGAGTTTGTGAACTGACAGTGCTTCAGGCTGAAGCCTCAGTAATTCACTCAGTGACTTTCATTCTGAAGAGGAGGGAGACCAAGCCCGACAGGAAGGGAGGGAGGCTCAGAACTCATAGACAATCAGCCAGATAATAAGAAGGATCACTATCATTACGTCTATAAACAGCATCTAATCGGTGCAGTATGCAAGCATTACACTCTAGTGTTTTGGTGGAGTACTGAGTAATAATAATAATCTTATTTTTCTTCTTGTTATTATTATTGTTATTATTACCACAACCCCTTCATTTCCTTCATGGTCTAAGCAAAAACGCCCAGAGCTCCTTCTCTCTAGTTGCCTCATCCAGGTTATCCAAAGAAACACGGGCATTTCCAGGCCAGCCAAGACATACAATCTATCACAAGCACCTCACCGAAAAAGCATGCTTGTAAAATGCCGGAACCAACTTGTCTGAGTTCTGTTAATGTAGAGGTTTGGCACTCTACACTATTCGAGCCCCACTTGAATGACTGCACTCTTCACTCTATCTCTAAGGGAGAGGCCAACCACCCTTCAGAGAAAGCAGATTTCTGCTGATTATATATTCTCAGTCTTTCAGTCACTCAAAACTCATGAGAACAGGGATGTAGATCGACTGGAAAATATGCTTTTACACTGGGCTCTCTCTTCACTACAGTGGACAGTGCTACAGCTTCAGTGTCACTGCAGCTGTAGCCTCAGTCCATCTGTTAATCTCCTGCTCCCTTCTCACTTGTGAACACAACCCTGAGATGCTTAAACTCCTCCACATTGGGCAGCCACCCATCCCTGAACTTTTTTCTCCCTACTTTGTGTCTGACCTCCTTTACTGTACACCTTTGATGATTTGATGAAAGCCCAATTGGGATAACCACATGCTTTAAGATCTCCTGAACCCAAAACCTCTTCTGATAATGACCCACACCCATTTTCACAACTTGGCTCATGTGATTAGGTACATGGTCAATAGTGGGTCAACACGCAGGACCGGGCTCAGCTGTATGTCATAGGAGAAACTCCACCAATTTGTCTTAGAACTGAGGAAGCTTTTCAGATGAAAGATGAAACATTTGATTTTCCAACTCAGAAATTTCATAGGCGGCAGAAACATCTGATCCACATTTGTAGAGCTATCCATATTCATCATGTGTTTTTTGATTAAATATATGGTTGACTCAACGCGGTCCAGCTGCCTTTCTTCTCCAGCTCCTTAGATTTTTTAATGTGATGAAAATGAAATTTTACCTCTCACAGCTTTAACTTTTTCCCAGAAAACAATTGCTGATGTTCCAGGCAGATCATTGTAGTCTACATATAAATCCTACAGTTTAAAAAAAAAAGAATTAATCTTTAAGCAATGATGTTTTAAATCTCCAGTTTTTACTTGGTGAAATAACCTTATTAAAGACACAGGAGCATGATCACTGACAGCTATAGGATGTTTCTCAGTGTGTGAAATGTCACATTTTGTCAGGCAGCGCTGCGTGCCAGGCATGACTCAGACACAAGGGATGAACTCAAAACCACAGCTTTGTTTGCTGGCACGGGGAAACGAGCATACAAAGCAAACTAAACTGGGAAATAACAAACTAAACTCACAGGGAGATCCACACAGCATGAGGGACGACACCAACTCAGAGAAACACAGGGTTTAAATACACCGGGAAGTAACGCGGGGAATGAGACACAGAAGGAGGGCACAGCTGGGAGAAATCAGAACTGACGAGGCAAGGAAGCAAAGCAGGACACATTCACATTAGACACGGACCTTCAAAGTAAAACAGGAAGTATAACACAGAGATGCGAACTTGACACGGTGGAGACAGCAACTAAGAAACACAGAAACATAAACCATAAGCCAGAGGACTCTAAGAACCAAGGAGGGAAATACTGAGCAGGGAACACAAGAAACTGGACTCGAGGGAGTAACAAAAGACCAACCATGAGAACATAATTCACAATACAGAGTGACAGAAAACACAAGAAACTCAAAACATGCAAAGACACAGACCAAGAAACACGGACTTTACACAGAACAGAGGGGGCACAGAGAAACATGAGGGGCAAGGGATCAAAACTAGAAACCATAGAATAAATCACACAAGTACTCGACCAAAACACAAAAATCACACAGAATTAAAAACGCTGGGTCAGGAGACCCAGGATCCTGACACATTTAGCTGCTGACTAGAAAAGAATCCAGATGAGAGTTCAAGTGATGGACATGCAAACTCGGGTGAAGAGATTATCCCTTCTGAAAAGATATCTATAAACGTAAATATTTGGGACAGGGAAGAATGAGGATCCTGAAGGAGTAATAGCACATCATCTGCATAAAAGAGAATTTTGTGTTCTGTGTTAACGTTTGAAATCCCCTTAGTATTGTTATTGTATCTCATAGCGTAAACTAGTGGTTCAATGAGTAATGCAAATAGAGATGGAGCCACAGGACATCTTTGCCTGATAGCATTCAGGAGAGTGAAGCTGACATTGACCTGTCAGTGGTGACTGCCTTTGGGGATGTGTAAAATGCTTTTATCCAACCAATAAAGGATTCTCCAAACCCAAATTTTTCAAATGCTGCAAATAGAAATGATTGAACTCTAGTATTGCTGAATTTGTGAATATCTTCCATATTTGGTTCATGGTCAGAGGTGTTTATATAAAAATCCCCCCCACCCCCCTAAAAAAACCAAATTTTTATTCGTAGAACTATGGGAAGACTTGCTGAGTCCTCGATAACTGTGCTTGTTGTTGGGTTGTTGTTGTTTTTTTTGATCAAGTATGTTTGTCAGATATTTACCAGAATTATTATTGTATTCAATGTTGTCATGTCTCAGCTGCTGTATAAGAAACTTTGTCTTAGTGTTGTTGTTTAATTCCCATGTTTGTTCTATGTTTGATCAGACGTAAGTGTATTCTCAATCATCTGGTGACGGTTTAACCTCCAACTATCACAAAGGCCATACTCTTCCACGTATTGCTTTAGAATTACAGTGGATTACCAGACTTGAATGATTTTTGCCCGACTTCCAACTCCACAGATTTTCCAACAGAAACATTTGATCCACGTTTGTAGAGATATGATGAATATGGATATGTGGTTTTTGATTAAATATATGGTTGACTGTGCATGTCTGGACATGTGTGAGTGATGATTAAAAGTGTAGTTTTAATGTGCAGTGGTGCTATTGTGTAAGGAGTGGCAAAGCAATATAAGAGGCGTTTGCATATTTCCTGAATTTCTAGTGGGAATTGATCATTTATAATTGTGAGTTCCTTTCAGTTCTTTTTCTTGTTTTTTTCACTAGTTCTTTGTGCTTTTAATGGTTAAATTGAGCAGTTACTTATCTTGGTTTGTTGGCGTCTTTTTTAACAGCACCGAGACGGTGGATGTGATAAAGGTTATTTGGTTGACGCTGACTGTGGGGATCTTAAGCTGAGCCATCATGAAGTCCTTCAATATGGATTATAACTCAATAATAATGTTTCTGGACTAGTGATAAGTAGCTTATTGTACCTTAAGCGTGATTGTAAATATAATATTGTTTGTTTCATCCTTTTGTTTTCTGTAGTTGCGGACGCAACTTATTCAGTGACAGTCATAATCAAGTCCTGAAACTTGTTAATTCTCTTAGGTTAGCAGGAGAATCTGATTCCAAACTATTTTTAATATCCTGAAATTTGTTGTGCAACAGTTAAACGAGTCTGGCAGCATATGACGGCAGCTTCTGATCTCTAGAAATAAGTGTATAACTGACATCTGACAAATAGATTTATTCAGTCTGGATTAGCAAACTGGTGAATGCATCCAGTGACCAATGGTATTCTGATGAGTTTGCCAGTGACTGTGGGCTGTAGTAATATGTGACCTTTGCTAGTCTATCAGAAGCACAGGCAGCTCTTCTCAGTGCCTGATAGGATGCTGATGTCATGATAAATGGAGTTATCGCTCTTTAGCAGTTAAATATGGACAATTCAGCACAGTTAAATAGGTGCTTGGCCCCATATTCAGTACAAACCCAGAGTGTTTTGTTTAGACACACTAGGTTTCTCTTCTAGATTTTGAGATTTCCATTCCCATCAGTTTAGTTATAGAACAACTCCACCAAAGTCAGAATTCTGTCAGAGCAGTACAACAGGTGACGTTTTAACATAACATATAAATAAGGATGGAGAATATTTTTTAGCTCCAGAGCTACTTAAACTCCTCCAGTTATGACATTTTGTGTATAGCTGACATAAAAATGAAGGCTGGGATAATGAGCGAGATACCAGAACTGTAGCAGTCTGTTCAGTCTAGTTTTGACTGATCTAACATCACAACAGGTCTAGAATAGCAGCCATGAAAATGGGATCATAAAAAACAAAAACTTTTCATCGATTTATATTGGGTCTATTATATATTGATTCTATCATTCAAGTCTGTCCAGTGAGCACCTCTGGTTTTTATAAATCCCAGCTACCATAGGGCAAGGTGTGGGGTGCACCCTGGACAGGTCGCCAGTCTGTTGTAGGACCAACACACAGAGACAAACAGCCGTTCACAACTGTAGATAATTTAGAACAGGGGTCGGCAACCTTTCTGATGACAAGTCCCATCTAAAATTTCCTCAGAGGTCAATGTGTCATATGATTGCATTAGCAATAAATTTAATAGCGCTCTATATTAACAGTTAAACACTATATAGAACAACTTTATAGGATTATATTTGTTCGCAGATGTTGGCAGCTATCAGCGAATACTTATCAGCTATTTTGAAACAAAAAAAGACTTTTTATCCATAACAGCAAATGAACTGTACAACAGAAAATACAAATGCTATTTATGGTCTCCTCCCAACAATGATAAGAAAAATAAACTGGGCCAATATGGCATGTTTGTTAATACAGAGACACACATGTTAATGTGATCTGTGGTCTCCCACTCAGAGACACAGGTCTCCGAGTGTCCAGCATTCAGAGGCTACCTGAGGACTCATGTGAGAGAAAACCTGCTCACACAGACATGTGGAGCCAAACACTGTCAATAAGGCCTCTGCAATGTTCTGAAGCCAGTTAAACCTGTCAGGTAGTGATGTCCAGCAGGTGAACATGCAGCTCCATGAACACGCACAGCTGTGGATTCCAGCTGCGTTCGTAGTTCTGCAAACTTTGACCCCACAGAGTCGAGCTTTTCAGTTCATCAGCTGCATTTCGATGTCCTCTGTGTCCAACCAGTTAATGCGAGACAAATCCATCTGACAAACCTTTCTGGTTTGATCAGAAAAGAAAACATTGGTCCAAACACCTGAAAGTCCCAAAAACACATTGTAAATTCTGTCTCGAGTCTACGGATGTATCCATGGTGCTGATGCTGCGCTGAGCCGACAGCTCCTGAAGCATTTGAAGTGTCGGAATGTGGAAATTTCAACATCGCTTGAAAAGACTGCCAGCTAGCAACGTCCCTCTGACCGGTAGGCTAAGTGATTTTAGCCAATTACAAGTTGAATCTGGTAGTTGGGGTTGTTAGCTGAGATACCATCATTAGGAAGCGGCACAACTAATGTGTCTATGCGAGCTAATTTGCGAAGTGCACTTGTAACCCAACTTACGAATTATTATTAAGAATGACCGAACTCTCACTAGCCAGTATCAGAAGATCTAGGATCGGCAGGAGCCCAAAGTATAAACACCAATAAGGAGAGACCACACCACAATAGACTGTTCACAAATTTGTTATATTTGACACACAGCAGCTGCAACAAATGTAATGAAAGCAATAAAATAAAATACAAAATATTTCCCCCAAAATAACAAACTAAATAAAAGTGCGCGCATACAGCTTTCTCTGAGTCAAATGTATGAGTGAATAATGTCTGGCAACTGATGGATCGTTGGGGCCCGTTCAGTTTGTTTAATGTTTGTCCTACCACACTCCGATGGAGGAAGAAAGTTCGTAGTCCTGCAGGTATCTGAAGCTTCAATGGGAACGAAACTTTGGCTTCATAAAACCTCGGCAAATCCTATTCAATTTTGGATTGGCTCACCATCCAGTTAACTGGAACTGTGGAATCGCTGCTCCTCAATGAGGGCTTGCTTCAGATTGGGTCCGTCTGCAAAAAACACCTTCTCAGATTAATTCACTGCGTGTCGTGCCCAGGGCTGGACTGGGACAAAAAATTAGAGTTATTTTCACGCATCGACCAGCATCTGGCCAATCCACCACCTTTCATTGTTTATACTGTTACAAAAATAAAAAATAAAATAAAATAAAACAAAAAATCACCATCGGCCCACTGGGCAAATACCCGATGGCCAGTCCAGCTATGGTGGTGCCATCAGTTAACCCTTCGCGTGCCAGCTGTGCCCAGGGTTGACGACTCCTGATTTAGAATCATCAGTTAATCTAACTGTGTGTCTTTGGACACTGGGACCTGGAGAGAACCCACACAGATCAGGGTTTAGCTTAGTAATTAGCACAGGCTAATCACTGCTCAATTGTGGTGCCCAGGGGAAATCTATATCTGAAAGGTATAAATAAAGATTCTAATAGATATAATTCAGATATAAATTAGCATAATTTCAGGGAGTGGTTGCTGTTGCAGGTGTGTACTAAGGTAGGACTCTGTAGAGTCAGCTAGTGATAGCCAAAAGCTATACATATGCATCTTGATGCATTCTCAATCATCCAGGTAAGTAAATCTCCAAAAGTTGATTCTGTTCATCTGGACGTAGCGTTTTGTGGGAGAAACGTTTCATCACTCTGACTGCAGGTTTCAATCTTACAAACAGGACATCTGCACAATGACTGAAACCAGCCCACTGAAGGAACAATGGGCTGTGAGGTCAGTTCCTTCATCATGATTATGCAAATTCTCATGGCCATTGATCAATAACCACTGATCAAAGGCCATGAGTCCCATTCACAGAGAGTTGGGGAATGGCTGCAATCACAGCATTGTAAGATGGTGACAGATGTACCCTTAGGCCCTTTCCTCGATTCAGAGATGGTCTTTCCCTTTTCACGTAAATGGCCTCCTTGACTCCGCCCTCAAACCAGCGTTCCTCCCTGTCCAGGATGTTACATCCTCATCCTTGAAAGAGTGTCCACTGGCCTGTAGGTGTGAATAGACTGCAGAGTCCTGGCCTGATGAGGTGGCTCTTCTGTGTTGTGCCATCCTCTTAGCCAGAGGTTGTTTGGTTTCCCCGATGTATAAATCATGCCAATCCTCCTGCACTTAACAGCGTACACCATGTTACTCTGTTTGTGTATGTTTACGGTACACGTCAGCTTTTAGATGTCCCCCATTACTGATGGAAATCTCACAGTCTGAGAAGGCTAACCTGCCACTTTTCATATCCTCCCTGGTGAATTTGAAGTCAGCTGAGACTGAAGAAAACACTTGGATGAGTGGTGAAACGTTTCTCCCACTGAAGACGCTACATCCAGATGAACAGAATCAACTTTTGGAGCTATACATTTGCACTGTATGTTCTGGTCTTCCAGGCATTTTGGTGTTGCTGAACTGGCCATTGAATTCATTCATTTTAAGAATGTACCAGATTGTTGATTTGGCTACTCCTAATGATTATCTCTCTGATAGGTCTACTTTATTTAGTGTTTTAATTAAACCTCCCTCACTTCAACTGCTACTGACCCTGTGGTAGCTGGAATAGGCTCCTGCTCCCAGTGCTTATCTCTTCATATTCAAAACTGTAGTGAAAGTTTAAAAAAATAAAAATTGAACACTTGGAGTCAGCTTCAATATTACATCTGCTTCATTTGTTGCGAATTACAGTTAGCTGGACATGAAACTGCTCGTCAGTCAATTCTCTCATTCATTTCTGCAGGGCTATCTGTACAAATGGCTTTTATTTCTAAAGAGTTGGTGCAGTTTTGTAAAATTTCTTGAATTAAAGTTGGAGTCTGTGCTTCAATCACATATTGATTGTTTGATTTCAAAACTTTACTGAGATTCTGTACAGAGATACAAAGTTGCAGTTAAAGTTACAGAAAATTGGACCAGAATTGTCCAATAAATGATGGCTCTTACTGTACATACTGATGATATGATATATGATGTAGTCATATTGGTGTATCTCTCTTTGTTGGGGAAGTTTTTGCCATTGTATTCTTTTACTGCACATTGTACTTGTGCTCCATTTCCTTACTGCTCGTGTCCTAGATCAGGCTGTAACAACCTTCAACATCAAAAGAGCCATTTTAGCTCCTCCTACCAAACAGTGAGACACAAAGAGAAAAAACCCATGTGACAAGGGGGATATGGGCAGATGCCAGATGTAATTGGGAGAGGATTAATTACTACACATAGCATATGAATTAGTTACGGTTAACCCTAACTGTAAATTACGTCTGTGGTTGCTGACTTCTGCCCTGGACCTTAGCGGAGGTTTGATTTCAGTTAAATTCTATCATGTGCTTGGCTGATTTTTGCATGTTAGCTACAGATGGACTAACTGCATTAGTGCAGTACACATGTGTACTGCACTAATGCAGTACACATGTGTTATAGTGTCAGTTACAGAATCATCTGTTATGGACATATAATAATTATAAAGAGTGTGTTAATCAACTGTGGGCTGTGTTTCACAGTTGTTGTTTATCTAACAAGGCCTTGGATGTGAAAAACCATGCAAAACACTTTTCTATCCAAATGTCCTTCACAGTGTTTTCCTCCCCCTTTCCTATCTGGCTGTCTGTCTGGTATGTTGGCTAATCAACAGAGAAATGCAGCCTCCCTGACCAGGCCTTAAGTCCTGCTGCTGTTTTCTTTTATGTCTGCCTGTGCTGTTTACCACTGTGATGTCACACACGTTTTTTCAGCAAACACTTTTCACTTCACCTGCAGAACTGTCCAGATGGATGGCAGGTTGCATGTGTGTGTGTTCCCATGCCATCTGCTCATAATCCCCCCAGCACACACACACACACACACACACACACACACGCACACACACGCGCGCACACACACGCGCGCACACACACACGCACACACACGCATACACACACGCACACACACACACACACGCACACACACACGCATACACCCTAGCCTTCTTTGCTTTAAATGGAGCTGGAACCTGCTTCTGGCCCTCTGGGAATTGAGTCACATTAAGACTAACACACACACACACACACACACACACACACACACACACACACACACACACACACACACACACACACACACACACACACACACACACACAGAGTCATGCAATAGTAACAAGCAGGACAGACATGGATAGCCAGTCATCTGCTTCAGCTACGACAGCTTGCAGCAGGTTTATTTTGTGTTTAGTTCTACATCAGGATCCATCTTTAAACGGCTCAAACTGAACATGTCTGATAACAGACTACTGTTACCTGGGGATCTTTTGTGATCTAAGAACCACACCCATCTGTTTCCAGCTGAGAATCTGCAACGTATAAACAGTGTCTGTCTTGTTCTTCTATTAACTGGCCAAAAATAGAGGATTATCTCCAGATGTACATGAAATGTAACAGCTCTACATCCTGAGCAGCTACATGTGCCTTCTGAATTTGCACTCATAAAATGTCTTTTTTGCACAGGACTAAGACTTCCTAGACTTGCCATTTGAATTTTTAAAAACTGCAGCTTTCTGTGTCCTTAATCCCAGCTAGATTTGATGCCTTGTGGATCATATACAGAACCGGTTAAACATTTTAGAACATCCCAATTTTACCAGTTATTTATTGCAATTCAAGTCGTTTAAGTCCAATGAATAGCTTGAAATGGTACAAAGGGAAGTGAAGAACTGTCAGAGGTTAAAAAAAAAGAAAAAAGGTAATGTTACCCAAACTAAAAAATCATGTAAATTTCCAAATTATTTAAAAGAAATAGAGCTTTCAGGGAACACAACATAGGTTAATAATTTAAAGCTGTTCTGCACTAATGGAGGTTGATCAAGCCTTAAAAGCTGGTGCTACTAATTACTATAGGTGTTCCAACTTTACTGGATTACTTACAGCCCCCGCTGTCTGCATAAAAGCAGTGTTGGAACACACTGTGGTACCACACCCTCGTGAGCAAGAGTTGAAACAGTATTGTGTGCAGAAAGTAGTGTATTGCTACAAAAATGGGGAGAAAAAAGCGATTAACAAAAGAAGAGAGAAAGACCATCATAACACTTAAAAATGTAGGTCAAGCTGCAGGTTTGAGAGGATGAGCTACAGCAAGATAGCCCTCGCTAAGCCATGAAACACCGCCATTGGACTACTGAAGACTGGAAGAAGGTATTATGGACTGATATAAGCAAGATTTGAAATCTTTGGTTCATCATGCAGGATCTCTGTTGAGTAGGTGAAAGGATGGTTCCACAATGTGTGGCATTAACTGTCAAGCGTGGAGGAGGAAGTGTGATGGTCCGGGCCTGTTTGCTGGATCCAGGGTTGGTGACTTGTACATAGTGAGAGGCACCCTGAACCAAAACCACAGCATTCTGGAACATCATGCTTAGTTGGTCAGGGGTTCATCCTACAGCAAGATAATGACCCAAAACATAAGTCCAATCTATGCCAGAACTACCTCAGGAAAAAAGAACAAGATGGTGAGCTTGAAAACACGGCGTGTTCAGCAGTGTCTCCAGACTTAAACTCCATCGAGCTGGTTTGGGATGAACTGGACAGAAGAGCAAAGCGGCCTACAAGGTCCACATTTATGGGAACATCTGCAACAGATATGGGAGAATATTTGATTTCTATTGTAGAAAGAATGCCACGTGTGTGTTCAGCTGTTATATCTGCCAAAGGTGCCTACATCGATGAGTCAAAAGTTTAGAATACATTTTGGTCTATAAACTGATTCAATGATTTCTTTTTTAACTCCACTTGCTTATTTTTACTATGCTTTCACTTCAGAGTGCAATTAGACAGTAAACTGCATAATTTTCAATAAAAAAAAACTTGACAAATTGGGGTGTTTAAAAACCTTTGACTGGTAGTGTAAGTAGTGTAAGTCTATCGTATCCAGAGGTAATTTTGGTCAATAAGTAGTGAGAAAGAGGCAAATTCCCTTTCTTTTGCATTATTTTGAATTGAACGATTCAAACTATTGCTGTTGCAATTTACATAACATGTTAGAATCAATCAATAAAATCCAGTACAGTAGATTTTAAAGTATAGCAATATTTGTTCCTTTCTAGTGACATTATATGTCCTCGTTGCGGACATATAATGTCAGTGTTTTCTGACTGATATACTTGGGCCTTTCAAAGTACGTGTGCGTGTGTTGTATTCTGAGGGAAAAAACTCAGATATTTTCAAGATAGTAGAGAGAAAGGATAAGATTCTGTTTGAATGAGCCATGTGGCAAACACGGGGATTGCTACATTACATTACATGCTACAAACATACTCATGTATATATCTTTCTACGTAGCACTTTTAATTCTTATTCTTACTTTTATTTTTTCATGTCTATTTAAGCGCAATTTATGACAGTATGTTTGCACTGAAGCACCGCAGCAATTTCCTAATGTTGTAAACCTGCTCAACATTTGGCAATAAAACCTTTTCTGATTCTGATTCTGATTTACCACAGGGTCCACTGTTGCCTTCATCCTCCACATCTTCTCGTCTCCTCTCTCAGCTCTTGAAAGAAGAAACACAAGGTACTCATGTTCCTTCTTCCTGATGTTGCTATCACTACATATAGCTACATCTGCCACTATGGCTGTCTTCCTCTGCTTGTCCAACACTACTATGTCTGTTTGGTTAGCCATCACTAGTTGTCCATCTATATTAAATTGCATTGAAATCAATTTTATTTAAATGGTAAATGGCCTGTATTTGTATAGCGCTTTACTAGTCCCTAAGGACCCCAAAGCACTTTACATATCCAGTCATCCATCCATTCACACACTGGTGATGGCAGCTACGTTGTAGCCACAGCCACCCTGGGGCGCACTGACAGAGGCGAGGCTGCCGGACACTGGCGCCACCGGGCCCTCTGACCACCACCAGTAGGCAACGGGTGAAGTGTCTTGCCCAAGGACACAACGACCGAGACTGTCCGAGCCGGGGCTCGAACCGGCAACCTTCCGATTACAAGATGACCTGCCATCTCTTGAGCCACGATTTAATACATTCTGTTTTCATGGATGCCTGGATGTTAAACTTAATTGTTACACCTGGTAAAGCAGCAACGCTGATCCTTTCATTAAAGATGAAAACATTTAGAGAGTTCTTAACTCTCAGTGATGCCGCAGTGATCATTTGACTTTGGGACCTGAAGCGGACAGAGTTTTGGACCCAGATTACTCCGTCAGGCTCCTGACTACGGTAGCTGTAATGCTCCAACAATCGATCAAGAGGTGCGGCTCCGATAAGCTTCCTAGCTTATCGAAGTCATACTAAAACATGTTTTGACAGATTTTTGAGCACTGTATACCACATCAAATCGGTTTGAGGTCAGTAAGCCCAACCAGAATTCATACATAAGCCGCGCGGATTATAAGGCACACTTATTAAAGGATTTTAAGTGCACCTTTTGGTGTGGAAAATACGGTTATTGTTTTGCCGTTAGTCAAGATGTTGGGTGTGGAAGAATACAAAATGTTTTTATTTAAAATCACTCTAACCTTGACAAGGCCAGAGATTTTTTTTTTTTAAGAAAAGCAATAAAAAGGAAGGAATATCATTCCGGTTATCTGGAGGTTACATTTGTGAATGTAGCTCCAATAAAGAGCAACATTTTAATCAAATGTTTAGTACATTGACACTTTCATTAGTCTGTAATCATAGAGAATGTTTACCTGTTGCTTCAGTCAGCAGTAGGATCTATATTGGAGTTTCCAGAGAAAGGGACGGCACAATAGTGATAATTTTATTAATTATATATAACTATTAATTCATTCAGCTGAGTACAGTAAGGCTCAAAAGCAGTCTCATGTTTCTACACTTCAAAAAAACACATTTCTTTTTAAAATAACAAAATCATTTGTTAGCTGTTGGATTGTGAGGTGTTTTGAGCTCTGTCAAGTGTCACAGATAAAATGTACTTCACTTACTCAAGTCAAAATCTCCACTGAAGTTTTTGTGCAAAATATCCCACTTCAGTTTCACAGGAAGATATATGCAGAAGAGACATTATTCTGACGTCTTACTCTTTAAGATAAATATTAAAATATATATATAAAGAACATTGCCTGGTAACAAAAAAAATCACATTTACTTGTACAGTGGATTTCTGTGGTTGGATAAACAACTACAACTCTTTTCCCCCCTAGACAGCAGATGCAGCACAGACAAAAGTTGTGGTTTGGTTTGATTTATTTGCTCAAATTATTTAATTTTAGTTGATAAAGCTGTAATTTAGGCCTGTGGATTACTAACTTAGATTTAAGTTATATGATTTATAGAAAGTGTGCAATAGTTACTTAAACTAATTTAGGCAGGTGCATAAATTTGGGCACCGTTGTCGTTTTATTGATTTGAATACCTTTAGCACGAATTATTGGAACATAAAATTTGTTTGGTAAGCTCATTGACACTTGACACAGGTAAATCCAGTCATGAGAAAGGGTATTTAGGGTGACCAATTACAAGTTTTTCTCCTCTTTGCATCTTCTCTCGAGAGTGGCTACGTGGGAGCCTCAAAACAACTCTCAAATGACCTGAAAACAAAGATTGTTCAACATCATGGTTTAGGGGAAGTATACAAAAAGCTATCTCAGCGATTTCAGCTGTCAGTTTCCACTGTGAGGAACATAGTGAAGGAATGGAAGACCACAGGCACAGTTCTAGTTAAGGCCGGAAGTGACAGGTCAAGAAAAATCTTAGGTAAGCAGAGGCTTAGTTATTTGGGCATAACAAGAGGTGGTATGCATGACGGAAACAGAACACAGCATTCCAAGAGAAACACTTGCTACCCACAGTAAACTGTGGTGGCAGTTCCATCGTGCTGTGGGGCTGTGTGGCCAGTGCAGGTACTGGGAATCTTGTTAAAGTTGAGGGTCGAATGGATTCCAGTCAGTATCAGCAGATTCTCAAGAATCAATGACAAAGTTGAAGTTGCGCCAGGGCTGGATATTTCAAAATGACAACGACCCTAAACACTGTTCAAAATCAGGCAGAGGATCAAGTACAACGTTCTGGAATGACCATCTCAGTCCCCAGACCTGAATATTATTGAAAATCTACAGTGTGACTTAAAGCGGGCTGTCCATGCTCGGAAACCATCAAACCTGACTGAACTGGAGATGTTTTGTAAAGACGAAAGGTCCAAACTACCTTCAACCAGAATCCAGACTCTCAGCTATGAGAAGTGTTTGGAGGCGTTATTTCTGCAAAAGGAGGATCTACTAAATACTGATGTAATTTTTCGGTTGGGGTGCCCATATTTAGTTTAGGTAACTATTGCACACTTTCTGTAAATGCTATAAACTTCATTTCACTTCTCAAATATCATTGTGTTTGTCTGCTATATGATATATTTAAACGAAATTGCTGATCCAAACAACCAATGATTTATGATGGAAAATCATGAAAATTACCAAGGATGCACAAACTTTTGCATACCACTGTATTATGCTTTAGTTGTTTTAATTTTCATCTTTCCAGTGAAACAACAAACAATGCCAGTGTCAGTGGCAGTCGCAGTAGGACTGGTTGAAAGGTCTATACTGGAATTCTTTGATGCCTTCTCTTCTTGGTGACTTCCTGCTTGAGTGAATGCTGACGCATCTGGCTGCTGCTACTCAATGGTACATTTTCGATTATTTGGATTCAGATTTGAATCAACAGTGACATTCACACACACTCAGGACCAGATCAATCTCTGCCAGGGATTGATTTGTAATGATTGTCCTCAACATCTGCTACTCCAGCTAAATGTGCTCTGACATCTTATTCCCAGTGAGCTGCACTAGCTTAACTGTTTGGGCTATTTTAGCCTACCTGTTTGTCGCTCCGACCGGCTGTTTTTTTTTTCCTCCACATTGTCTAAGATGTGGGCCAAGATGTTTTTGAGCTGGTCGGCACTATTCTGGATTCTCCTGACACTTGTCCACCATCCTACGGCTGGACTGTTCCGCTATACTGCCGCTGAGCTCCTGCGCCTTCACGACCAGCTGTCGCTCCCATCGCCGGCAGAGCTCCACTACCGCCTAGACATCATTTTCCAGCCTCACTGGAGATATATCCATCGTGGGTCCCGCAGGATTTTCCTCAACTCCAGTGGAATCAAATCATTTTGGCCTGCTACTCGCCGCCCTCGCAGGAACTCTGATCGGGCTGTCAACCACCGATCTCTAGCCCACCTCACCAGAGCACCCACTATGATTAGCAAAAAAGGAAATACTCCACTCAACTTCGGTCTTCTAAACATCCGCTCACTGACAAGTAAGGGACCTCTCATCCAAGACCTCCTATCTGACTGTATGTTTGACGTTTTCTGTTTAACTGAAACCTGGCAACAACCTGATGACTTTTCTCATCTACAGTAAATGAATCTAGTCCTCCGGGGTTTGTTTACTTTTCTAAACCTCACTGCTCAGGTTGTGGGGGTGGTCTCGCGGTCATTTTTCGCCAGCACTTGAAAGTCCTGCCAGTAAATGTTGATACCTTTAGTTCCCTACAGTGCCTTGCATGTGAGCTGACTGGACCTATTCCCACCATCATACACAGCAAATCCAGCATGTCCAAATTAACACTGTCGGATTTGATTTCAACACTATTAAAGTGTCTATATGGGTCCACACCAGAGAGTGTTAATTTAACTCTTTTTGGAGAGTTGGTACGTTAACTCTGATTTAGTGTTAAACACCAAATCTGTCTGGAGTTAATAATTTAACACTTGGTGTTAAGAGTTTATATATTAACTCTCAAAGAGTATTTTAGTTTAACTACGTAAGAGTTATCTTCTAATTCATTCTAAAAAGCGGGAATTTTACTGTTCTGAACTTCTAGAAATTTCTTTTGGAAATAAACATTTACTAAAAAGACGCAATGGTTTTTGAAAAACATTTATTCTGAACTGTGCAGCACAATTTCAAAACATTTTCTGAAAGATGTAACAGTATACATGTTCTCACTTTCATTAGAATTTTGTTTATCAAAAGGTCTGACATGGTAAATGCAAATAACAGCATTCTCATCACTTATTTCTTCAATACAATATGCATGTCCTTCATTCATCCCTTTGTGGAACTTCAACGCACTTCTGCTCTCCCCCATATTCCATCTTCACAAGCATATCCTGTGCGGAGATTGAATAAAAATTAGTTGACACTAATTAATGGTACAAATAATCCAGTAAACAATTGCAGCACAGAAAAAAAAAGGAATCCTCTTTGAGCCATTACTTGTGTAAAGTATTTTCCCAAAAGACAAAGACACAGGCAACAGGTAATACTGAACTAAATGTAAAACCTCAACCTTTTTAATTTTTACCTAAACCGTGTGCACAAAACTCTGGAGGGATCTATGCTAACGTAGAACCCAGTCAGGACGCCTGCTACTGCTGTTCGTCTACTACTGCTCGTTTTTTTTTTATGGGCGATCGTTTTCAGGCTTCAAGCAGCACCATTATACCAACATTTCACATTCTAGACATTGTTTTAGGTGTATTTGACCAAAGGTTTGACTGAAAATTCACATGCAAGCTTTTTTCAAGGCTGTGGTATTTGCCCGCAAACAATACCTTTCAGCTAGCTAAAACAGAATATTATGCTATCAGCGAGCAACATGGCTAATGCCTTTCACACAGCTTTGTCTCAACTCCAAAGAGCCACAGAAGTAAAAGCTCATAATAATAATTGAAACAATCTTTGAAAAAATGACTTACCAAGCATGGCAAACAACTCAAATATGTAGAGCAAAATGTTCTGAAACGGCTTCACTTCAGCTTCGATTGGAGCCGTGCTGGGGGCGGAGTCTGTGAATTTACTCTGTTGGTGTCATAGCCCCTCTAGGAGTTCAGAGTTAAGAGGTCAAGAGTTAATGTTTCCATTGTAACACCTCCAGATTTGACAGAGAAACACTCATTTTTAACACTCGATTTTAACTACTATCATTTTACATTAAAAGAGTTACATTAAAAGAATGTGACTCTACTTAGAGTAAAATTAACTCTACTTTTGCAAGAAGACTATTAACACCAAAACATTTAACACTTTTGAATTTGCTGTGTAGCTACTGTATACCGCCCCCTCAAACCTAACCCTGTCTTCCTCAGTGACTTTGCTAATCTACTAGCCCATCTTTCATCTCTCTCCCCAAATGTGATCTTGGTGGGAGATTTCAACATTCATATGGATAATAATGACCTTCTGCTCACCAGAGACTTTTCCTCCTGTCTCGAGGGCTTTGGATTTAAACAATTTATTGACTTTCCCACTCACTCCAAAGGACATACCTTGGACTTGATCTGCTGTTCTGGTCTTACTCCCTCAAATCTTTCTGCTGCTGAAATTCCCATAACTGACCATTTCCTTTCATTTAACTTCACTCTCAGCTGCTCTTCTGTCAACCCGTCTCATCTCGTTCCGCGACATCAAGAACATTGATTGGACAATATTCAGAATCCAGACTTCTATTCTACTCCTGATAATTTGTTGTTATATTATAATAATTGTTTACTCAATGTCCTTGATTCACTGGCTCCTGTAAAAACTCACTCCGTTTCCTTCGCTCGCACTGCTCCTTGGTTTACCTCTGACCTCCGAGCATTGAATGCCAAAGCTCAGCAGCTTGAGTGTAAATATAAGAAATCTTGTTTAATCATTGATGTAGAAATCTACAAATACCACGTACTTCAGTATAAAGACTCCATCAACAAGGCCAAACAAAGTTTCTACTCAGGTATTATCAGTTCTTATGAGGGCAACGCAAGGATTTTGTTTTCGGTTCTCAACAAACTAATTCAACCCCCAACGCTTTACCACCACACTTCTCTTCTTCTGAAACCTGTAACTCCTTGATGCTTCTTCTGGACTACAAAAATCAATAACATCCACCAGCAACTCTCACTAGCTACTTGGGGTGGCTGTAGCTCAGGTGGCAGAGCAGGTCAGCCATGAATAAGAAGGTCGGTGGTTCGATCCCAGGCTGCCTCCTGGCTGCATGCCAAATATCCTTGGGCAAGATACTAACCCCATGTTTGCCTACTGGTGGTGGTCAGAGGGCCCGGTGGCGCCAGTGTCCGGCAGCCTCGCCTCTGTCAGTGCGCCCCACGGCAATGACAATGTAGCTTGCCATTGCCAGTGTGTGAATGGGTGAATGAGTGAATGTAGTGTAAAGCGTTTTGGGGTCCTTAGGGACTGAGTAAAGCGCTTTACAAAATGCAGGCCATTTACCATTTAACTCTGTTGAAATGTTGTGTCTACGCCCTCTCCAGAACCGTTTCTCTATTTTGAGCCGTTTTCCACTTTTCATCTTCCTGATTTATCTGATATTTTTGAGTTTATATGCAAATCAAAGCCTGCCACATGTCATCTTGACCCTATGCCTACAGGGCTTGTGAAATCCTGCCTCTCTTCCTTACTCCCACTCATCTTTGCTATCTTCCACTCTTCACTCACCATTGGTATCGTTCCCTCCTTATTCAAGATTGCTTCAGTCTCTCCCATACTGAAAAAACCTTCTTTAGATCCTAACAACTTTAACAACCTCCGTCCGATTTCTAATCTACCCTTCATCTCTAAAATACTCAAAAAAGTAGTTGCAGTTCAACTTCATTCACACCTGGTTAATAATAACATCTACAACAGATTTCAATCTGGTTTTCGTTCATGTCACAGTACAGAAACTGCTTTACTTAAAGTCACTAACGATCTTCTAATCGGAGCTGACTCTGGTCTACTCAGCATTCTCGTCCTTTTGGATCTGAGCTCAGCCTTCGACACCATCTCTCACTCTGTCCTTCTAAGCAGACTTTCCTCTCTCGGCATCTCTGACACACCGCTAGCCTGGATTCAATCATATCTCCTTGACTGCTCCCAGTTTATTCAACTGAAATCAATCCACTTACGTCTTTTCCCGGTCACTTCTGGTGTACCCCAAGGTTCAGTCTTAGGCCCTCTTCTCTTCAGAATATACATCTTCCCTCTAGGTTCCATTTTCCGCAAATTTGATCTACTCTTTTTGCTGATGACACCCAGTTATATCTCTCCTGCAGACCTGATTCCTTCCTCCCACCTTCTTCCCTCACAGAATATCTATCCAAATTAAAATCCTGGTTTAGCTCTAATTTTCTAAAGCTCAATGAGAATAAAACTGAAATCTCCTTATTGGCACCAAATCCAACCTTTTGAAGGCAAATCATTTCTCACTCACTATCAACTCCACAGCTTTCACTTCTCCTTAAGGTTAAGAGCCTCGGTGTTATCTAGACAGTTCACTTTCCTATAAATCTCACATCAATAATCTCACCCGTTCTGCCTGTTTCCATCTACGTAACATTAACAGATTGCTTCCTTCTCTTTCCACCCAGTCTACGTCCATTCTTGTCCACAGTCTTGTTATCTCCCGTATTGACTACTGCAATTCTCTTTTGCATGGTCTCCCCCAAAAATCCCTCCATAAGCTTCAGCTGGTTCAGAACTCTGCTAGCACATCACCCCTGTTCTTCAGGAACTTCACTGGCTCGCAGTGAAATTACAGATAATGTACTAACTTCTTCTGCTCACCTTCATAACCTCGCACCTCCTTACCTATCTGACCTGTTAAGCACTACCTTTTCTGCCCACTCACTTCGACCTTCTTCTATCCAGCTTGCTGTACCTTCCTTCCGCCTCACCACCATGGGAAGCAGAGCTTTCAGCTGCTCTGCTCCCAGGCTGTGGCATTCTCTGCCCCCAAATATAAGAAACATTGGTTCTCTCCCCCAGTTTAAATCTCAACTCAAAACCCATCTGTTCAAATCTGCATATTCACTGTGAACACACTGTTTGTTAATTTTATCTTGTGCTTTTGTTTTATTGTTCTTCATTGTGTCATTGTTCTATTATGTGTTTTATCCTATTGTACAGTGTCCTTGAAAGGTGCTTTATAAATAAAGTTATTTATTATTATTTGTATTATTATTATTATTTGTATTTTCCTCAAGAGCACCATGTTTGAGACGGGATGTGCTTGATACAGTGCAGCCCTGGCATATAGTCACACATATATGATATATACAGTGGGGCAAAAAAGTATTTAGTCAGCCACCGATTGTGCAAGTTCCCCCACTTAAAATGATGACAGAGGTCAGTAATTTGCACCAGAGGTACACTTCAACTGTGAGAGACAGAATGTGAAAAAAAAATCCATGAATCCACATGGTAGGATTTGTAAAGAATTTATTCGTAAATCAGGGTGGAAAATAAGTATTTGGTCACCTCAAACAAGGAAAATCTCTGGCTCTCACAGACCTGTAACGTCTTCTGTAAGAAGCTTTTCTGTCCCCCACTCGTTACCTGTATGAATGGCACCTGTTTGAACTCATCATCTGTATAAAAGACACCTGTCCACAGCCTCAAACAGTCAGACTCCAAACTCCGCCATGGCCAAGACCAAAGAGCTTTCGAAGGACACCAGGAAAAGTATGGTAGACCTGCACCAGACTGGGAAGAGTGAATCTACAATAGGCAAGCAGCTTGGTGTGAAAAAATCAACTGTGGGAGCAATCATCAGAAAATGGAAGACATACAAGACCACTGATAATCTCCCTCGATCTGGGGCTCCACGCAAGATCTCATCCCGTGGGGTCAAAATGATCATGAGAACGGTGAGCAAAGATCCCAGAACCACACGGGGGGACCTGGTGAATGACCTGCAGAGAGCTGGGACCAAAGTAACAAAGGTCACCATCAGTAACACACTACAACAGCAGGGAATCAAATCCCGCAGTGCCAGACGTGTTCCGCTGCTGAAGCCAGTGCATGTCCAGGCCCGTCTGAAGTTTGCCAGAGAGCACATGGATGATACAGCAGAGGATTGGGAGAATGTCATGTGGTCAGATGAAACCAAAGTAGAACTTTTTGGTATAAACTCAACTCGTCGTGTTTGGAGGAAGAAGAATACTGAGTTGCATCCCAAGAACACCATACCTACTGTGAAGCATGGGGGTGGAAACATCATGCTATGGGGCTGTTTTTCTGCCAAGGGGACAGGACGACTGATCCGTGTTAAGGACAGAATGAATGGGGCCATGTATCGTGAGATTTTGAGCCAAAACCTCCTTCCATCAGTGAAAACTTTGAAGATGAAACGAGGCTGGGTCTTC
Organism: Astatotilapia calliptera; assembly: GCF_964374335.1. NCBI lineage: Eukaryota > Metazoa > Chordata > Actinopteri > Cichliformes > Cichlidae > Astatotilapia > Astatotilapia calliptera. The sequence goes on from NC_137426.1 coordinate 38,325,365, forward strand.
CAACATGACAATGATCCAAAACACACGGCCCGGGCAACAAAGGAGTGGCTCCGTAAGAAGCATTTGAAAGTCCTGGAGTGGCCTAGCCAGTCTCCAGACCTCAACCCCATAGAAAATCTGTGGCGGGAGTTGAAAGTCCGTGTTGCTCGGCGACAGCCCCAAAACATCACTGCTCTCGAGAAGATCTGCATGGAGGAATGGGCCAAAATACCAGCTACTGTGTGTGCAAACCTGGTAAAGACCTATAGTAAACGTTTGACCTCTGTTATTGCCAACAAAGGTTATGTTACAAAGTATTGAGTTGTATTTTTGTTATTGACCAAATACTTATTTTCCACCTTGATTTACGAATAAATTCTTTACAAATCCTACCATGTGGATTCATGGATTTTTTTTTTCACATTCTGTCTCTCACAGTTGAAGTGTACCTTCATTTTAGGTGGGGGAACTTGCACAATCGGTGGCTGACTAAATACTTTTTTGCCCCACTGTATGTTTGACTAATCCTTGTGATGAATTAGGCTGAAACTGATATGTTTGAATTCATTGTTTGGTTTTCACTGTTCCTCCTAAACAGTGGATTTCTAGAAAATACTTGTTGGGGGGGCCAGGTAGGGGCACAGATTCGGAGAAGGGTGGCAGATGTAATTGGCAGATAATGTAAAACAAAACAAATTCTACCAACCATTAACCATAATTCAATAACCCTATAAACCTAATAACCGAATGCGCTTTTAACTCTTATTAGAATGAGATTTTAACCACTACGGTTTTTAGATACTGTGTTGATAAAGTACAAGAGATACAATCAGTGCTCTGTCAGTGTTTATTCAGCATTCAAGGACAGCAATATTTGCATAGCATTTTTACTGACATGTAGTGCACATATGTTTTGGGAAAAACATTTTTGAACATTAAAATACAAACATTTTTAGCATACAATTGGCAAATTAGCCAATGCCAATGCAAAACTTTATCTGCCTATTAAAAAAAGACAACAACAACTTTCCTGATGTATGACCTTAACTAGAAGTCAGGGATGTCAGATTCTGGCTCTCATGGACCCCTATCCTGCACGTTTTAGATGTTACCTATACCAACATAGCCAGTTCAAATCAAATAATCCCCAAATGCCTATTTGTGCACGAGTCTGTAAACGATTCTTTAAATCAGCTGTGTTGAAGTATGGAAACATCTGAAACCGGGAGGACAGGAGCCTTGAGAACCAGAACTGCACATTCCTGCATTGAACATGGCACAGGGGTGATTTACACTCTATTCATAACATGGAGCTGGCAGATAGGAGAGTAATGAGAGAAATTAGCTAGACCGCACAGTGTAGTGTAAGTGCTGCCTCATGGTAAACTTTGGTAATATTGATGTATAAAGAACAACACTGGCTGATGATGAAGTACAGTCAGCTGGCATGGTGACACTGCCAGTATTAACCTGCAACCAAATCTGCAGCTCCACACAGCAATGTTACGACTTGGATTATATCCTATAACTCATAACTCTTATGTTAGCTCCCCTCAGTAGCCTACTGTCTGAAGTATTCGACGGTTGCACTAATTCTTTAAGTGTTATTTTTTCCTTGGTATTCAAATTTCACCGAAGTTTACTAAGCTCAACAAACTTAATATTACTTCCCGGGACATTTATTCTCTCCTCATTTTCTTTTGCCGAAAAATTGTTTTCTGCTGTGCCGTCTTTCGTGCTTGGCTCTCCTTCCTTTGCTAACGTGATGCTCATAGTGCACAAGCCAATGCTGCATTCACTTACACTCGGATATCTGAGCTTCACTGTGAAAACATAATCGTACATTTGATATTTGATTGAATTTTATTGTTTTAGCTTCGGGGTGGCACCTGGGGTGGCCAGTCTGGTTGGGAGGGTGGCGCTGGACACGCCACAGCTCCTAAGAATCACTGAAATATTGTCTTATTTTAACAGTGCTTATTTTAAACACTTACTTTTCTGTTTGCTAACTGTACTGTATATGGAGTGACATTATTACACATTATGTACATCAGTTCCACTTAAGGTAGCAGAGAAACAGGTTTTGCTATAAATGACTTGTGGGCAGTGCATTAAAAACAGATTCTGTGCTATAGTCCAGAGTGTGGCCTTAGTGTTAATTTCCAGCATGGAACATCTGAAGCCATCAGTTCTGAACATGTACTCCACATCTCTTCCATTACGTCCCAGCAGGAAATGGTCCCATTCGCCCCTCATCGTGGTTAATGGTGGCTGAGTGGCTCTCAGGCTGCTCATATAATGACCTGTAATGCATAACCTCACCTACTGAGTCATTTTCTTCCCCTCTCAATCCTAATGTATGTTTGAGAGTCTGTTCCAAATTTGTCATTCAGTCCAATGTCTAATGGCCAAAAAATAAAAATAAAAAAATTAGGACAGGCAGATGGATGACACCAAGGTTGATGGAAGGCTGGTAATTTCTTGCTACAGATACCAAAACTTTCCTTCTCTTTATAGATGATGCTAAAAGAGGAAATCACATGTAAAGGAGGAAAATTTGTATTTATTTATTTGTATTCCTATATTCTCAGGAGGTGCTGCTGCCATGACCCAAACTGTGATATGTCATTTAATGAAGATTCCATTAATAGTCTTAGAAAAGTAAAATAGTACCAGCTGACCAGACATTGTCTATTCAGTTCAGTTCAATTCAGTTTTATTTATAAAATTAAATCACAACAATGGCCGCCTCAATGTGGTTTAAGGTAAAAACCCTGCAATAATGCAAAAAAAGCAGAAAACCCCCCAACAATCATATGACCCCCTTTGAGTATTACTACATGCTCTAATATGCTGGTCAGCATGCTGTAATAAATTATTATAGTCAACAGTAGGGATGGGTATCGTTTAGGTTTTATCCGATACCAGTACCAAACCGGTACTTTTGAAACGGTGCCGGTGCTTAAACGGTGCTCGAACCGGTGCTTAAAGAATGGAGAACACAAACTTTGTCCAAAAACCTCTCATGTTCAGCTGTTTTTTTGTAAAAAGATAACAATGTTAGCCTTTTCTGCAGCTATAGGGCATATATGGCATCACTCTTGGCTGGAAGCAGTGCTTAATCAATGGAAAAAACACCAACTTTGTCCAAAAACCTCTCATGTTTAGCTGTTTCCCTCTTTTTCTTTGGTCATTTTAGCCTTTTTGGCCAGGGTGAAGGGAGTATCTGCCATCAAACAAGAAGACAGCCGCATGTAGCTATGATGATGTTTGCTAGTTCACCTTACATGCATTAATATAATAACGTGGTTAGCCTACTCAACGTAAATTACACACGAACAACATTAAGCTACTCACGCAGAGAAGAACGGCTGCTGCTGCATCATCATCCTCATCATTTCTGCTACACTGGCAGGGCTAGGGGCCAGGACTCTCCTCTTCGGGTTTTTGGGGATGTTGCTAACTCCGGGTCCGATAACAGGCACCACACCCGCAGTAGATGTGCTCAGTGTGAGGTCTCGCAGCAAGCTATCAAATACGGCGCATTTTTCGGCTTTTAAAAAAAACGCTATGCGTCGCCAGGTGTTTCATCAGATTCGAGGTGTTGCCTCCTTTGCACAGTATCACAGTATCAGCTTAAAGCACTTGTTGCAGGCTGCTGAGTTTGCATATTTTGCTGTGAAGTACAGCCAGACTTTTGACCGCTTCGCCTTGGGCATTTTTAATCTGTAGCTCTGCTCTAAAAGAACGGACGTACCTGGACCCGCCTACTATCCTCAGAAACGTAAAGTGATTGGCTAGAATCTAAAGTGTATCACAGCTCAGGAAAAAAAAGCACCGAAATCAAGCACCGAAATGTGCGCTGCTTTTCTGTCTGGTTACTACCGTTTATGTCAGAACTGGTGCTATCATGGCACCGGATACCGGTACCCATCCCTAGTCAACAGTGTTCAACGCTGCACTGAGGTCTAGCAGGACAAGCACAGAGATGAGTCCACTGTCAGAGGCCATAAGAAGATCATTTGTAACCTTCACTAAAGTTGTTTCTGTGCTGTGATGAGCTCTAAAACCTGACTGAAACTCTTCAAATAAGCCATTCCTCTGCAGATGATCTGTTAGCTGTTTGACAACTACTCTTTCAAGGATGTTTGATATGAAAGGAAGGTTGGAGATTGGCCTATAATTAGCTAAGACTGCTGGGTCTAGAGATGCTTTTTGAGTAAAGGTTTAACTACAGCCAGCTTGAAGGCCTGTGGTACATAGCCGATCATTAGAGATAGGTTGATCACCTGATGAAGACCCTGGAGCGGTTGGTCCTGGCTCAGCTTCGGCGCCTAACAAGCTCATCACTGGACCCACTTCAGTTTGCCTACCAGCCTGGCATTGGAGCGGATGATGCCGTCATTCACCTCCTACATCGTTCCTTCGCTCACCTGGAGACCGCTGGAAGCACTGTGAGAATCATGTTCTTTGATTTCTCCAGTGCCTTCAACACTATTCTTCCCTCGGTTCTGAAGGACAAGCTGGAGAACTCTAGAGTGGACCATCACCTCACTACCTGGATTTTGGACTACCTCACCGACCGACCACAGTATGTGAGGACTCAGGGCTGTGTGTCGGACAGGGTCGTCTGCAGTACGGGGGCCCCACAGGGAACGGTTCTGGCTCCGTTCCTCTTCACCATCTACACTGCAGACTTCTCCCACAATTCCACCCAGTGCTTCCTGCAGAAGTTCTCTGATGACTCTGCAATAGTCGGCCTCATCACTGATGGGGACGACAAGGAGTACAGAGGACTGACTCAAGACTTTGTGGACTGGTGCCAGCTGAACTACCTCCAGATCAATGCCAGTAAAACCAAGGAGCTGGTGGTAGACTTCCGCAGGCACAAGCATTCTCCACTGCAACCACTGAACATCCAGGGTATGGACATTGAGGCTGTGGACAGCTACAGGTACCTTGGTGTCCATCTGAACAACAGACTGGACTGGACTCATAACTCAGACGCCCTCTACAGGAAAGGGCAGAGCAGGCTGTACCTGCTGCGGAGACTCAGGTCGTTTGGGGTGGAGGGCCCACTCCTGAAGACCTTCTATGACTCTGTGGTGGCTTCTGCTATCTTTTATGGCGTGGTCTGCTGGGGCGGCAGCATCTCTGCTGGGGACAGGAAGAGACTGAACAGGGTGATCCGAAGGGCCAGCTCTGTTCTAGGATGCCCTCTGGACCCAGTGGAGGTGGTGAGTGACAGGAGAACGGCGGCTAAGCTGTCATCCCTGATGGACAACATCTCCCACCCCATGCAGCAGACTGTGACAGCACTGAGCAGCTCCTTCAGTGGAAGACTGCGGCACCCACGGTGTGGGACGGAGAGATTTCGCAGGTCTTTCCTCCCCACTGCTGTCAGACTCCATAATAAAGACTTTAACTGATCAAGCACACACATCCACACATGTGCAATAACACTAAGTGCAATAATCTTTTCTGGCATCGTTGTATTTTTACTCAGTTGTATATAGCATTCGTATTCTATTTTTATCTTATTGTATATTTTTATTCTATTTTATTCTACTGTATATAGTATATTATTTTATTCTATTCTGTACAGCTGTGTACTGTATTTATTCTTATTGTATTCTAATTTTTGCGTCATAACTTTTGCACTGTCCACTTCCTGCTGTGACAAAACAAATTTCCCACGTGTGGGACTAATAAAGGTTATCTTATCTTATCTTATCTTATCATATTTAAGATTGAAGCATTAATTAATTCTAGAAATGAGAGCTGCTCCATCTAAAGTGAGATGGATGCAGTCTCTCCTAAAAAGACCAGGTTTCCTCCAGAAAGTTTCCCAATTATCTATGAAGCCCACATCGTTCTTTGGGCACCACTCAGACAGCCAGCTATTTTAGGAGGACATGCAGCTAAACATGTCCCTCCTGGTCCGATTGGGGAGGGGACCAGAGAAAACCACAGTCCAACATTGTTTTGGCAAAGTTACATACAGTACCGATTCAATATTAAGATACAGGACTAAGTTGCTTTTAATGCGTTCAGGAGTATGACTGTGTGTGAATGGGTGAATGAGACATGCTGTATAAAGCACTTTGGTGCTCAAGTGGAGTAGAAAGGCACTGTATAAGAACAAGGCTGAAATTACTACTGCCAAATAAGTACTGCCATCTTTAATTGAGCAGACGTACCTTTCTGCTTATTTCTCTCAAGAGATATGGAAGCTGTCACACAAAGTGACATTTTGAAATGAAAAATATTCTAAAATACTCTTTTTTTTTTTAATTCCTTGTCTCTGCAAGTCCCATTAACACACCACCAGGGAAAGACCTCTGCTCGTCTCGTTTATCCACCACACAGAGTATGTGTTTCTCCCTCTCTGTGCACAGACACTCTTGCTTGGCATGACTGATGATCAGTGATTGTTCGCTATACAGCAACATCCTCAGCACTGTCGGCAGTTACTCTCAGAGGTTGGTAAACAAAAACAAAACTTTTTGGAAAGAAGTCAAAGGAAGTTCTTGAACAAAAGCGTTGCCTGCCTCATCTATCATTCATTCCATCTGACTGTATCCCTGAGGTGTTTGCTTTTACTGCTCGAAAAGGCCTAAAGAGACATTACTGAAAGTGCACCACACAATAACTGAGTCAAATCTGTCAGTGCTGAAAGAGAGATGCAGTTAGACTGAGCTCATACTGTGTCAACCTACACTTTAAGAATGGCTTCTTACTGTGGTGGAGATTTTGTTACTTAACCTCCTAGGACCTGCGTCCACATATGTGGACGTCACATTTTGGGTTATTTAGACCAAAATACTCAATTTTGCTCTACAAGGGCCTGATATCCACTTACGAGGACATTATGCTGCTACTGTTCTATCAAAATTTTAAACAAATATCCTCATATGTGGCTCTCGTTTTTCATAAAAACTAAAATAATGTAAAAAAAAAATAATAATCTGGTAATTCTTTGTTTTTACATTCATCAGTCAACGACCCAGGAACCCTGACGGTAATGACATTTTATGGCTTTTTTTATGGCTCAAATGTGCAAAGCTGATGTCGTCGACCCACCAGGCGGGTGAACACCAATGTTTGTGAATGCGCGTAACTAAAGAAGTCCCCTAGGATTTTCAAATTGATACCATAGCTGTAGCTACTAAAAGTCTCGGGTGACTTTGAATCCCAGTCTCTGAAGACTTTCACTATTTTCTCTTTGTTTAGGGGATGTTTTGCTTTTCATATGCTGCTGTATGGGTCTGGCTGAAAAGCAAGGGCGGAGCAGAAAAGATTAATTTGTACACAGATCCAGCAAAAAAGGAAGTGGGAGTGGATTGGAAAGACTTGAGGGGGAGAAAAGAGGGGAATTACAAAAGGAGTGCGGAGTGGTGTGGGGCAGATGAATCACATCTCTGCAGCTTTGAATGGCCCATAGCTCTTCTGTCTGTGCTATCATTGTCAGTGCTCTCCTGCTTTTAATTGCCATAAACTCATACATATTCACAACAGGTGTCAGGCTCTTTGCTGGTGATAGATTGAAGTATAGAGACATTCGCCATAGAAATTATAGTGTTGTTTGGATGGATGCAACAGCCAGCTCATGCTGCCTTTCTTCTCCTCATTGCCATCTATCCAGAAACAAATTGCATGTTTAGGTTATGTTTTATTTGTTTATTTTGAGTGATTTTACCCAATAAATGGCAAAGTTGAAATGAAAGAAATTGTACTCTTTCTGAACTATATTTGAACTATTTCTGTTCAGACTCTTTCTGATTGTCTACATCTTTGTTGCTATACAGGGAGTGCAGAATTATTAGGCAAGTTGTATTTTTGAGGAATAATGTTATTATTGATTTTTTGATTTTGATTTTATTGATTAGCATTCAAATTCAAATCTCAGTGAAAACAGTGAAAAAACAACAACAAACAAACAGTGAAAACAGAACAAAAATCTACCATAAAGAAAGAAAGCATGAGACAAGGCTAATCAAAAGGTATTGGCTGAAGCATTTGCTTATTACGCCAACCCTTTTCACAAAATATCTTTCTGTATGCAGCTCCTGTACACAGGGCTTGAAGAAAATAATAAAACAAAGCAAAAACCAAACAAACAAACAAACAAACAAACAAACAAACAAACAAAAAAAAACAAAGAAAAAAAAACTTTCCACCTTAGATAAGTAACTACATCAAAGCAAAAGAATCAAGAGGTTGTTTTTTTTCTCCTTTTTGCTCTTTTCATTCTTGATTTATATATTTTTCTATTACTCTATTTTTAAACATGTTTTTAAACAAGGAAAATGAACTCCACCTTTTTAAATCACTGTCATAACTATTCCACAGGTTACCTCCTCTAACAGAAACACATCTCTGCTTTATATTTGTCCTTATCTTGTTTTTTTTAAAGAAATCTGTTCCCCTTAAGGCATATTGACTCTCTCTGACTTTGAACAGCTTCTGAGTACTGGGGCAAAGCAAGTTATTTTGTGCTTTATACATTATCTGTGCCATTTTATATTCAACTAAATCATAAAATTTCAGGGTATTCAGATTAATAAACAAAATGTTAGTTGGTTCTATATAGTTTGATTGATTTATAATTCTTATAGCTCTTTTTTGTAACTTGAAAATATGAAGAGTGTTCGTTTTATATGCATTACCCCATATCTCCAGACAGTAAGTCATATATGGAAGCAACAGAGTACAATAAAGTGTGTATAATGATTTTTTGTTCAGGACATGCTTTGTTTTATAGAGAATAGCAATGGTTTTTGACATTTTTGTTTTCACGTGGTTTATATGAGACTTCCAGCTCAGCTCATCATCAATTATCACTCCAAGAAATTTATTTTCGTACACTCTTTCAATTTCAGTTCCATTAACCCTTATTTTAGATACATTTTTCATTTGTCTAGTGCCAAAAATAATCAATTTTGTTTTCTTTATATTTAATGATAACTTATTTACATCAAACCAGTTTTTTAATATATTTAACTCCTTTTCCGCTGTAGTCAGAAGCTGTTCTAGGTTTTTACCTGAGCAGTACAGAGTGGTGTCATCAGCAAACAATACACATTTTAACAGTTTGGAAACACTACATATATCATTTATATATAATATAAATAATTTAGGGCCCAGCACAGAGCCCTGAGGAACACCACAAGTTACCTTCAACTGCTTAGATTTTACATTATTGAATTCGACATATTGATATCTTTCATCCAGGTAACTTTTCATCCACTTGTATGCTATCCCTCTTATGCCATATCTCTCTAGTTTATTCATTAATATAGAATGATCAATTGTATCAAACGCCTTTTTTAAGTCTATAAAAACACCAACAGTATATTCCTTATTATCTATTGCATTAGATATCCCTTCAACAAGTTCCATCACTGCCATTGAAGTGGACCTTTTCACTCTAAAGCCATATTGGTTATCACTTAGGAGATTATGTTTCTCAATATATTTATCAAGTCTATTAACAAATAACTTTTCTAAAATTTTTGAGAACTGTGGGAGTAGTGATATTGGCCTATAATTGGTAAACTGACATCTCTCTCCGTTTTTATGGATTGGAATAACTTTTGCTATTTTCATTTGTGAGGGAAACACACCAGTTTGAAAGGACAGATTACAAATGTATGCGAAAGGTTGCACTATATATTCTATAATACTTTTAACTAATATCATGTCAATACCAAAACAGTCAGTGGACTTTTTATTTTTAAATGTCTTCACAATGTTAATTATTTCTCTATGAGTTACAGCACCAATAAACATGGAGGACACATTCTGGGTAATATGTTTATTTAGGTCGTTATTATTTCTTGACTCTGGAATTTCTTTTGCTAAATTAAAGCCAACATTTACAAAGAAATCATTAAATTCATTTGCAATGTCTTTAGTTTTATCAAGCACAATATCTTTATCTTTTTTAAAATAATCTGGATAATTCTTATTTTTTGAGCCCTTTTTGATTAGACTGTTTAATATCCTCCATGTTTCTTGTGTGTTACTTCTACTTTGCTCCAATAATTTGTGGTAATATTCTTTCTTACTTGTTCTTATAATATTTACTAATCTATTTTTATATAACTTGTACTTTATTTCAGCATCTTTTGTCCTCTGTTTTATGAATCTCTTATATAGATTATTTTTCTTTTTACATGCATCTTCTATCCCCTTTGTGATCCATGGCTTATTTGATCTGTGATGCTTTCTAGTGATTTTCATTAAAGGACAATGTTTTTCATATAGTGAAATTACAGTTGATAAGAATGCATCATACGCACTATTTGAATCTTCATTTGCAAAAACCTCATTCCAATTGTGTTCCTTTAAGTCCACCTGAACAACAACCATGTTCTCAATGAACCCAAAAAACTCATTAATATCAAAGCTGAATGTTTTTGGAAGTAGTTTTTAGTTTATTTTTAGTTTTAGCTATTTTAGGGGTATATCTGTGTGTGCAGGTGACTATGTGCATAATTATTAGGCAACTTAACAAAAAACAAATATATACCCATTTCAATTATTATTATTTTTTTACCAGTGACACCAATATAACATCTCCACATTCACAAATATACATACAAAACAAAAACAAATCAGCGACCAATATAGCCACCTTTCTTTGCAAGGACACTCAAAAGCCTGCCATCCATGGATTCTGTCAGTGTTTTGATCTGTTCACCATCAACATTGCGTGCAGCAGCAACCACAGCCTCCCAGACACTGTTCAGAGAGGTGTACTGTTTTCCCTCCTTGTAAATCTCACATTTGATGATGGACCACAGGTTCTCAATGGGGTTCAGATCAGGTGAACAAGGAGGCCATGTCATTAGTTTTTCTTCTTTTATACCCTTTCTTGCAGCCACGCTGTGGAGTACTTGGACGCGTGTGATGGAGCATTGTCCTGCATGAAAATCATGTTTTTCTTGAAGGATGCAGACTTCTTCCTGTACCACTGCTTGAAGAAGGTGTCTTCCAGAAACTGGCAGTAGGACTGGGAGTTGAGCTTGACTCCATCCTCAACCCGAAAAGGCCCCACAAGCTCATCTTTGATGATACCAGCCCAAACCAGTACTCCACCTCCACCTTGCTGGCGTCTGAGTGGGACTGGAGCTCTCTGCCCTTTACCAATCCAGCCACGGGCCCATCCATCTGGCCCATCAAGACTCACTCTCATTTCATCAGTCCATAAAACCTTAGAAAAACCAGTCTTGAGATATTTCTTGGCCCAGTCTTGACGTTTCAGCTTGTGTGTCTTGTTCAGTGGTGGTCGTCTTTCAGCCTTTCTTACCTTGGCCATGTCTCTGAGTATTGCACACCTTGTGCTTTTGGGCACTCCAGTGATGTTGCAGCTTTGAAATATGGCCAAACTGGTGGCAAGTGGCATCTTGGCAGCTGCACGCTTGACTTTTCTCAGTTCATGGGCAGTTATTTTGCGCCTTGGTTTTTCCACACGCTTCTTGCGACCCTGTTGACTATTTTGAATGAAACGCTTGATTGTTCGATGATCACGCTTCAGAAGCTTTGCAATTTTGAGACTGCTGCATCCCTCTGCAAGATATCTCACTATTTTTGACTTTTCTGAGCCTGTCAAGTCCTTCTTTTGACCCATTTTGCCAAAGGAAAGGACGTTGCCTAATAATTATGCACACCTGATATAGGGTGTTGATGTCATTAGACCACACCCCTTCTCATTACAGAGATGCACATCACCTAATATGCTTAATTGGTAGTAGGCTTTCGATCTTATACAGCTTGGAGTAAGACAACATGCATGAAGAGGATGATGTGGACAAAATACTCATTTGTCTAATAATTCTGCACTCCCTGTATGTTTGGCCCTGAGACTATACAGTGTGAGAGATCGGCTGGTCTCTAGGCTGAATGACTGAGCCACCACATACCAGGATACATAACAGGTTTCATGTGCCTTAGCATTGATTTTCCAAGTCTCTGGATGATGATGAGGAGGATTTACCAAAAAAACAAAAGATATTCCCTTAGTTGATGTGCCAGTGGTCCAGGGACCGAAGAACTGATTTGTCACCTTATTTTTTTCTATTATTAGATAAAGAGAGCTCTATTATTATTTCTAATATATCTCTAATTCCCCTTTCTTTCTGATATTTGTCCTGCTCTATCATCCATCCATCATCCATCCACCCAACCTTCCTTCCTCCCTGCCTTCCTTCTGCATCAAAACCTTCCATAACCTTCACGAGCACTGAGGAAATCTTCAATATCCAACGAAAAGATTGCACATCTCTGTCTCGCTTTCATTCATGTGCATGTGCACAGGGACAGGTTTGGGTTTTTTTGCTTGCCATGGAGTCTCACGTCAGATAAACACATGCACAGAATACATGTGGCCTTTCTTTTATTTTCCCCACAAATATTTGTGAAATACACGGTATGATTGTGACCTGTGTTGACAGCACGCTCAGGGTGATCTTGTTTTTAGTGGTCTCTGTCACTTAGTCAGGCTCCAGTATTTTCAAGGGTAAAACAAAGACATGTAAGAACACTGGCTCAACTCCAAATAACATCAAGTGTGTCCAGTAGACTGCTCATGGGTAAATTCATGCTGTTAGCAGGGTAGTACGCTATGCTCCAAAGTACTGGTTATTTTAGGTATTTTTCGATAGAACTCTTCATCATTACATTAAAGTAAATGGACAATCACTTTCAAGCTCTCTGCTAAAACTCAACTGAAGGCCATTTACACTAATTTGGTAACACAGATGCTTTCTGGTTCTTTATCAAGTTCTCAGAATAAAAACTGACAATTTGAGGTGCCCGCAGCTAAGACTTGGACACTTAACACTCAACTGTATGTTTTTTCATGAACAACATTAGCAGTTTGATGGTTTAAATAACAGATTACAGGTGATGGATAGATGGATAGCTTCTTCAGGTTGTGTGTGTACGCAACAACCTGCAGTCATGTCATCACACCAGAAAAATGTAGGAATCCTTTGTAATTATGTGTTTGATGTCTACAGGTTCCAAATGTGTGACTGATATCGAAGCTGAGTCTGCTTGCTGCGTTCATTCTCATCCTCTGGACTCCCTTGAAATGTGTTCATTAGTTTCAGTTTGTTAACTATATATTGCTTTGAATGTCATTTCATGCTAGCAAATTACTGATTTGCTTTGCACACACACACAAAAGCTTGATGCTAAATATCAAATCCCCCATTTGTTTAATCAGGAAGAATACTGGGCGCTGGGATGGATTTTATTTGACTGTATTTGCGTCTGCTCAGCACCAACATGTGCAAGCGTTTAATTAAAGGAGGGAAAGCATGAATGTGAATGTAACTGAACAGCAAATTGAATTATTGTATCTGTTCAGTCATGTTGCCTCCTGGGTGTACGCTGGATTTTGTTATTTTATTTCACCTAGCGGGTCCTCCTGAGAATACGGCTCACATTAAGAACGTGTTTGAACGTGAGTTTTGATTCCACACATACTGTGAGGAAACCCTGGTGACACCTTTGGGCTGTTGGTGTGCGTTAAGGCCACCTGTGCACATCTGTATGTGTGTCTTGGTGTTGGCATTAATCTGACATCGATTCAAATTTTTTGTCTTTATTGACAGTACCGGTCCCTTTTATATAAGGGCTGTAGTGTCTGGCTGGGGCAGCAGTTGTGTGGTGAAGTGAAGGAGGACCCAAGTTGCAGACAGCGGCGGTGATGCGAGTGAGTTTATTTACAGAGGCGAGGGCAGAACTAAACATAAACCTAAACTGGGGAAAACTAATAACAAACAAAACACGAAACCATAACTGCAGGGGAAAACATAAGGAGGTTACGCAGGGAATGAAGAGCAGAATGGAGAGCAGAGAGACGCAGAGATTACCAAATAACAAAGACGAACCGACAAGGAACACAGGCAGGCACACACTATAAATACACACAAGGTAATCCGGGAACACAGCTGAACCTAATTAGACACGACGAGACACAGACCTTCAAAGTAAAACAGGAAATTCAAAAGCTGTTCTACAATACTGACTCAGGGACGCGAACAGAGCACAGAAAGGAGAACACTAAAACATTAAACACAAGAACCAAACCCTAAGAACTAATTCAAAATAAGAATTAACACAAAATCAGAAGAAGCTAGAAAATAATAACAATAAACTCAAAACGCTGGGTCACGGGCCCAGGACCATGACATGTACTTCCTGTCCCACATTAGATAAGCTCAGGGCTGACTTAGTGTGACTTAGTGGTGTGTTTTTATTATTTCTACTATGTTCTATATTTAAAAAGATTTGCCAGTCTTTGTGTGTCTATTTGTACATATTTGATTTATAATTTTAATGTTTTTGCCCAAAATGGAGTGATTGAGCAAGTGGACGTGGTCGTGGAATGCAATGAAAATTTAGAAACACTGAAGTACAGAAGATAGAGGGTTGTTAGTTTAAATGAACTAACTTCAAAGAATATATTAGTAATATATATAATAATAATATTAGTATAACCTATCCCCACAAGTTGCATGTCTTTGGACAGTGGGCGGAAGACTTGTGAGGATAAGTTAATTGGATAATCCAAATTGCCACTAGGTGTGAATGTGCGAGTGAAAGTGAGTGTGAATGGTTGTCTGTCCCTGTGTGTTGGCCCTGTGACAGACTGGTGACCTGTCCAGGGTGTACCCCGCCTCTCGCCCTATGACAGCTGGGATAGCCTCCAGCGCCCCCCGCGACCCTGAAAAGGATAAGCGGAAGTGGATGGATGGATGGATATTAGTATATATATTTAGTATTTAATAGAGATTTTCTTTGTTACACATATTGCTCTAGCATCTCAGGTCAGTTCAATTCAATTTGATTCATTTTAGTTCAGTTCAGTTTAATCACCCTGTTATTTTGCAAGTTCTCTTACTTAGAAATCATGGAGGGATCTACAATTTTCAGCATAGGTGCATTTCCACTGTGAGAGACACAATCTAAAAAGAAAAATCCGGAAATCACATTGTATGATTTTTGAACAATTTATTTTTGAATTTCTGTGTCAAATAAGTATTTGATTACTTGCTTATCAGCCAGACTTCTGATCCTCAAAGACCTGTTATTTTGCTTTCAAATAGTCTAGCTACACTCTGCTCATGATTCTAAATTAGTAGCATCTGTTTGAGGTCGTTAGCTGTCATAAAGAGACCTGTGCACCCCACAATCAGCCAAAGTCTAAGTATGGGCAAAACCAAAGAGCTATCAAAAGACACAAAAGAAAAACTTGTAGACCTTCACAAAGCTGGAAAGGGCTACGGGGCAATTGCTTGGTGAAAAAAGAACAACTGTTGGAGCAATTGTCAAAAAAAATGGAAGAGGCTAATGATGACTGTCAATGTCCCTCGGACTGGGGCCCCACGGAAGATCTCTCCTTGTGGGATTCCATTGATGCTAAGAATGGTGAAGAATCAGCCCAGAACTACACGTGAGGAGCTGGTCAATGCCATGAAGAGAGCTGGGACCATGGTTTCCAAGGCTACTATCAGTAATACACTAAGATGTCATGGTTTAAAATCTTGCATCGCATGGAAGGTTCCCCTGCTTAAGTCAGCCCAAGTCCAGGCCCGTCTGAAGTTTGCCAGGGATCATCTGGATGATCCAGAGGAGTCATGGGAGAAAGTCATGTGGTCAGATAGACCAAAGTAGAACTTTTTGGTCTTAACTCCATTCGCCGTGTTTGGAGGAAGAAGAATGATGAGTATCATCCCAATAATACCGTACCTACAGTGAAGCATGGGGCTGGAAACATCATGCTCTGGGGTGTTTTTCTGCACAGGGGACAGGACGACTGCACTGTATTAAGGAGAGGATGAACGGGGCCATGTATTGTGGCATATTGGGCAAAAACCTCCTTCCCTCAGTCAGAGCATTGAAGATGGGTCGTGGATGGATCTTCCAACATGACAATGACCCAAAGCACACAGCCAGGAAAACCAAGGAGTGGCCAGTCTCCAGACCTAAATCCAATAGAAAATCTTTGGAGGGAGCTGAAACTCTGTGTTGCTCAGCGACAGCCCCGAAACCTGACAGACCTAGAGAAGATCTTTATGGGGGAGTGGGCCAAAATCCCTCCTGCAAACCTGGTGACGAACTACAGGAACCGTTTGACCTCTGTAATTGTTAACAAAGGCTTCTGTACCAAATATTAAAAAATTTTGACTCCGGGCCTCTATTGCTGCTCCTTTTTTTTTTTTTTTTTTTTTGCCGCCTGTCCCATTTGGTTCTTTTACCATCAGAATTATTGTCTGAAGGCCAAGAAAGATGCCCAATGGATTAATGGATTTACTATACCAAGATTTATTATACAAAGTGGAACCACCAAGAACACCAAGAACCACCAACGCACCGATGTCTGAGGGTGTCAGCCACCGACAGGGAGAGTGGTGAGGGGAGATAGACCTCCATACCTTGGAGGGCCTGAGATGTCCCTAGAGAGGTGGCGTCTAATACCCGACCTGACATATAGACACAGACAAACATGCACATAGAAATACGAACATCCATTCCCACCCCCATGCACACATACAGGGAGTGCAGAATTATTAGGCAAGTTGTATTTTTGAGGAATAATGTTATTATTGAACAACAACCATGTTCTCAATGAACCCAAAAAACTCATTAATATCAAAGCTGAATGTTTCTGGAAGTAGTTTTTAGTTTGTTTTTAGTTTGAGCTATTTTAGGGGGATATCTGTGTGTGCAGGTGACTATTACTGTGCATAATTATTAGGCAACTCAACAAAAAACAAATGTATACCCATTTCAATTATTTATTTTTACCAGTGACACCAATATAACATCTCCACATTCACAAATATACATTTCTGACATTCAAAAACAAAACAAAAACAAATCAGCGACCAATATAGCCACCTTTCTTTGCAAGGGCACTCAAAAGCCTGCCATCCATGGATTCTGTCAGTGTTTTGATCTGTTCACCATCAACATTGCGTGCAGCAGCAACCACAGCCTCCCAGACACTGTTCAGAGAGGTGTACTGTTTTCCCTCCTTGTAAATCTCACATTTGATGATGGACCACAGGTTCTCAATGGGGTTCAGATCAGGTGAACAAGGAGGCCATGTCATTAGTTTTTCTTCTTTTATACCCTTTCTTGCAGCCACGCTGTGGAGTACTTGGACGCGTGTGATGGAGCATTGTCCTGCATGAAAATCATGTTTTTCTTGAAGGATGCAGACTTCTTCTTGCCTAATAATTCTGCACTCCCTGTATTCAAATACTCAGCACTCACCCATGTGGAGACAGACATAAATAGACACTGTACACACAATCACACTCCACAAACATACTCTCTACCCCAGGTCCAGGTACCCTTGCTTCCAGAGGGGGAAACTGCACCCAGGAGGTTTTACCCTTTTCCCTGGGGTGGAGACAAGCAGTCCGCCCCTGACTCCGCAGTAGCAGGGAGGCCCTACACCCCAGACCCCAATCAGACGGCCAACTTCTCCCCCCGCCCCGACCTACAACAGAGAACGTGGGTGTATGAAGACCCCAAACCTCCCTCCGCCCGCTCATATGTATTGCTTTTGTGTGTGTGTTCTAAGGTCCATTTAAAACCTGGGAGGGCATGGTGCTACCATGTTTTAACCATCCTGAGATGAACTGAAGCCTGTTGGCTAAAAACTACTGTTGAAAGTTAGGTAGATCTAATCCTCCATTATCCTTGGTCTTTTGTAGTGTTTTTAAGCTTGTAGGTGGTCTTTCCAAAGGAATGTAGACATATACGAATCTAGAGATCTGAACCAATCTTGTGATGGTTTAGTCGGGATCACTGAGAATAAATAATTTTTGGTAGTACCATCATTTTTATAGCGGCAACCCTTCCCATGAGTGATATGGGTAGACATTTCCATCTAGCCAGATCGCCTTCTACTTTCTTTAAAAGTGGGATATGGTTTAATTTAGTTAAATCTGTAAGCTTAGGAGAAACATATTACTACCTAAATTGTTATTTTATATTTCCAGATTGCAGTGGTGTAGAAGAAGAATTATGGAAGGAGCAATTAATCGGAAGGACTGTAGATTTTGACCAGTTTATTGAATAATCTGAAACTCTTGCAAAAGAGTTTATCACTGCAATTACCCCAGAGAGTTTGAGTTTTGGAGAAAAAATAACACATCATCCGCATAAAGACTGATTTTATTTTCTACCTTCTTCTCCGAGTGTATTTAAGTCATGTCTTCTGTCATAGTAGTTGCTGGTTCGTCTGCGTCTCTCCGTCCGTTATCCCGCGTATTTCACTGTGCCTCCCTGCATCTTTGTTTCTGGTTAGTTTTGTTAGTTTTGCCCAGTTTAGGTTTTCCTGTTTCACGTTCACCCTCGCCATTTCTGTTTGTATCTACATTTGTTTATTAAACTCACTTGTACCAGAGCTGCCGTCAGTGTTGGGAAGGTTACTTTTAAAATGTATTCCATTACAGATTACATGCCCCAAAATGTATTCTGTAACGTATTCCGTTACGTTACTCAATGAGAGTAACGTATTCTGAATACTTTGGATTACTTAATATATTATCATGCTGTTTACAACTACGTGAATGGACTATTGCTGTGACTTATTACTGTTACTGAAGATCCGCGGCTCCGAACCGTAGTAAAGGGACCTCCGGTTCGTGTCGGGCTTGTAGCTAAACACTAGCTTTACTTTGTTGTGTGGGTCAACTTTGCTTGCGAGAGACAGAGAGAGGCGTTGAAAGGCTGCTCCAACTGAGCTTATTGTTTTGGAGGAAAACACGAACACAGCGTACAGTCGAGTCTTAACAGCTTACTCAAACTGGGCTCATCAGGCTCTCTGTTTGGCTGCAGTGGTTATTATTATATTTACATGCTTCCAGCTCCCGTTTTTGCTCGATGACAGCTCTACTTTTCCTTTTTCTCCCTCCTCGCTCACAGACACATAACGGGTACAGCAGTCCATTCTCCCTGCAGCACGGACTACACTGCCCATCAGGCTGCATGCTTTAGAGCTATACCTATTAGCTTAGCACAACAACAACAACAACAAAAAGGCGCTCTCTCACCCAGGAAACACGCAGAGAGAGAGCGTCACCCTGTAACCATGGCAACCGTAACGCTGCCACCTGGAACAACAGAATGTAGCTGTCAAACAAAACCCAAACAGTCCTTACCCGCAACAATATGAAACAGGGAAGTACCACCGTGTAATCCATTTATTTCAACAAAGTAACTGTATTCTGAATACCACCTTTTTAAACGGTAACTGTAACGGAATACAGTTACTCATATTTTGTATTTTAAATACGTAACGGCGGCACATGTATTCCATTACTCCCCAACACTGGCTGCCGTTTCCTGGGTCCTAAATCATTCACACACGGCTTGCCCTGGCAACCCGTGACAGTACAAACCAGCCACCATGGATCCAGCGGCACTGAATCAGTCCGAGGAGCTCCGGGACGACATCACTTACAATGTGGAGATTCTCCTCGGGCTGTGGTTGGAAAACCCTCCGAAAGAGCTTTGCCGCGCCGTTGAAAGCAGGCTACAACGGCTCTTTTCGGGCCTTCCATGGCTATTGGAATCACTTCCCCCAACCATGCAGGCCTTTCTCCACAACACACCACACCTTCTCTCAGCCATTATTGCCTCGCCGCCCGACCCGCCGGATGTGGTTTTGCCTGGCCTGTCGGAGCCGTCTGTGGGGAGGAAACGACGGTCGGCTAGAGGACTCCGTGCCTGCTGGCTTTGTGATAGCCTCCGCTGGAGGGTCCGATGGACCGCTCCGGCCTTCGTCTCCTGTCTCCGCTGGAGGGTCCAAGGGACCGCTCCGGCCTTCGTCTCCTGTCTCTGCTGGAGGGTCCGAGGGACCGCTACGGCCTTCGTCTCCTGTCGTCGCTGGAGGGTCCAAGGGATCCGTCCAGCCTGCAGCGCCACCACCTGCGGCTGCCACGCCGTCACCTGCAGTGCCACCGTCTCCGGCTTCCACGGCGTCGCCTGCAGCGCCACCGTCTCCGGCTTCCACGCCGTCACCTGCAGCGCCACCGTCTCCGGCTTTCATGCCATCTGGTCCAGCTTCAGAGTCTTCATCCTCGTCTGGTCGAGCTTCATCATCCTCGCCTGCAGCAGCCTCTTCTTCAGCTTCTGCCTCGCCTGGTCCAGCCTCCGTGTCTTCGCCCTCACTGTCGCCTGGTCCAGCCTCCGTGTCTTCATCCTCAGCGTCACCTGGTCCAGCCTCCGTGTCTCCGCCCTCAGCGTCGCCTGGTCCAGCCTCCGTGTCTCTGCCTTCAGCGTCGCCTGGTCCAGCCTCCGTGTCCTAAATCCTTTACACACGGCTTGCCCTGGTAACCCGTGACAGTAAACAAAAATGGCTGGATTTCGAGTCTTTTTACCTTTTCTCAGATGTAATTATATTTTTGGTAATTCCACGCCGGTGGAAACCCAAACAAAACACGCATTAAGATGCTCTGATGCAGGGGTGTCAAACTCATTTTAGTTCAGGGGCCACATGGAGAAAGGTCTATTCTCAAGTGGGCCGGACTGGTAAAATCATTGTATATATATCTGTGAAGGTTCTCAGTCATCCAGGTCATCGTAGTCAAAGGAGCTTGCAAAGAAAAGCGTCTGGACTTCTTTAAGTTGCTTGAAGATGCTTCACCTCTCATCCGAGAAGCTTCTTCAGTTCTAAGGTCAAATGGTGGAGAGTCCCAGATATAAGCCTAGTGGGAGTTTCCCCCCACAGAGGGACAAAAGGACCCCCTGATGATCCTCTAGTCGCCTGAGCCAAGGTGTGAAACTGGGTGTGGGTCCCAATCAGCCAGAGTTTCGGGTGTGTTCATTGTGAAACCTGGCCCCACCTTATCATGCGAATTCCTGAGGTCAGATGGCCCAGGATGTGAGTGGGCGTTAAGGCGTCTGGGAAGGGATCTCAAAACTGGATTACAGATGGCGGAGAGTTGGTGTCGTAAACCCCCGCCTCTGTTCAAAGATGGTCGCTCACAGTGGACATAGATGGCTTCTTTCACTCCTCTTTCAAACCATCTGTCCTCTCTGTCCAAAATGTGAACATTGGCATCCTCGAAGGCCTGAAGGAAAAAAGAAGGAACACACACATGTAAAGGAAGCACTCAAAACGTGCGGCTATCCTAAATGGGCGTTCTTAAAGTCAGCAAAGAGGCAGAGAAAAGAAGACCAGACACCAGCGAGGGAGGATAAGAAGGACAGGCGCAACAACATTGTCATCCCCTATGTAGCCGGTGTATCAGAAAAACGCAGGAGAGTTTTCTCCAAGCATGACATCCCAGTGTATTTCAGACCCAGCAACACGCTCAGACAAAAACTGGTTCACCCGAAAGACAAAACCCCAAAACACAAACTTAACAATGTGGTGTATGCTGTACAGTGCAGCGAGGAATGCCCAGACCTCTACATTGGAGAGACCAAACAGCCACTTCACAAGCGCATGGCACAACACAGAAGAGCCACCTCCACAGGACAAGACTCAGCAGTCCATCTGCATCTAAAGGTCAAAGGACACTCTTTCGAGGATGCCAATGTTCACATTTTGGACAGAGAGGACAGATGGTTTGAAAGAGGAGTGAAAGAAGCCATCTATGTCCACTGTGAGCGACCATCTTTGAACAGAGGCGGGGGTTTACGACACCAACTCTCCGCCATCTGTAATCCAGTTTTGAGATCCCTTCCCAGACGCCTTAACGCCCACTCACATCCTGGGCCATCTGACCTCAGGAATGATAAGGTGGGGCCAGGTTTCACAATGAACTCACCCGAAACTCTGGCTGATTGGGACCCACACCCAGTTTCCCACCTTGGCTCAGGCAATTAGAGGATCATCAGGGGGTCCTTTTGTCCCTCTGTGGGGGGAAACTCCCACTAGGTTTATATCTGGGACTCTCCACCATTTGACCTTAGAACTGAAGAAGCTTCTCGGATGAGAGGTGAAACGTCTTCAAGCAACTTAAAGAAGTCCAGACGCTTTTCTTTGCAAGCTCCTTTGACCATTGTATATATAACTTAAAAACAACAACTTCAGATTGTTTTCTTTGTTTTAATACAATCAACATAAAAATAAAGCTAGAGCCTGTGGACGGTATGTTCAAAATAGTACAGGCACAACATAGCTATTAATCATAAAACATCTCAAGTTATTTGAAAATTCTGAGGACAAAGAACACACAAGCACACAGTGCCTCAGTGATTCACAGAACTGTTTCACAGATCACAGAACTACATCAGAGTGTCACTTCGCAGGCAGCAATGTAGATAAAAATAATGAAATGCTGTTCCCCAAACAAGTACAAGAACCACTTCCGTGAATAAATAGGAGGATGACCATTTTTCTTGGAACACTCTGCACTCTGCATCCACTTTTCTCTTTTTTGACAGAGACATATTGGGGCAATGAGGGTGCCAAAGCACATCAGGTTTAAATTTCACAGGCAAAACAAAGTAGCTCACAATTGCTATTGCGCCATCCAATGGACACAATTTGAACAGCAGTTTCTTTATTGAAAAATTGCTGCTCATTTTTATACTTTACAAAATCATCTCACGGGCCGGATTAAACCTGCTTGCGGGCCTGATCTGGCCCGCTGACCGTACGTTTGACACCCCTGCTCTAATGTCTGTGTCTCAGTCTCACGGCCCATGTTACCTCTACTTGCGGCCGCATAATGACCAGACAAAATATTTTTAAAAAATTATTATTCAAAAAATGGTCAAAGGAGCTTGCAAAGACAAGCATCTGGACTTCTTTAAGTTGCTTGAAAACGTTTCACCTCTCATCCGAGAAGCTTCTTCAGTTCTAAGGTCAAATGGTGGAGAGTCCCAGATATAAACCTAGTGGGAGTTTCCCCCCACAGAGGGACAAAAGGACCCCCTGATGATCCTCTAATCGCCTGAGCCAAGGTGTGAAACTGGGTGTGGGTCCCAATCAGCTAGAGTTTCGGGTGAGTTCATTGTG
This sequence comes from Astatotilapia calliptera, assembly GCF_964374335.1. NCBI lineage: Eukaryota > Metazoa > Chordata > Actinopteri > Cichliformes > Cichlidae > Astatotilapia > Astatotilapia calliptera. The sequence goes on from NC_137426.1 coordinate 38,348,349, forward strand.
AAACCTGGCCCCACCTTATCATGCGAATTCCTGAGGTCAGATGGCCCAGGATGTGAGTGGGCGTTAAGGCGTCTGGGAAGGGAACTCAAAACTGGATTATAGATGGCAGAGAGTTGGTGTCGTAAACCCCCGCCTCTGTTCAAAGATGGTCGCTCACAGTGGACATAGATGCTTCTTTCACTCCTCTTTCAAACCATCTGTCCTCTCTGTCCAAAATGTGAACATTGGCATCCTCGAAAGAGTGACCTTTATACTTAAGATGCAGATGGAATGAATGAATGAATGAATGAATGAATGCTTTATTGGCCATATGCAGGTTGCCCCACAGAGGAATAGGACCCCCCCCCCCCCCCCCCGACTTACACACACAACAACAAGACAACACAAGGGAATACAGTCGGAGACCGGCAGCGTTGGGAGAATAACACTGAAAAAATTACACAACATTGGGAAAAGTACAAGAGGAAAAAAAGAGACCTCTTCACACGCTGGGCAACCTATGGGAGGACAGCATGAGAACAGGAAACAAAAAAACTCCTCTGCACAGAGAGCACATTAATGTCCACATCACAACATCAGAGCACATGACAAGCCACAGGGGATGGATAGGGGGGTGGGGGGTGATTCGAAGGAACACAGCAGTCGTCCTGCACCATGCTATCATTTCAGCGCGGCACGCAGACCCGCTGCCTTCCCCCGCAGGAACAAGCATCGAAGGCGTTTGGAAGGGAGGGGGATGAGTGCGTGCTTATCAGTGTAAGTGTATGTGTGTGCGTGTCCATAGTTCAGCTGAGACAGTGTCCTTCGCTGTATCAGGCTAAGTAAACAGTCCTCCAGCCGATCCAGGTGTCCTTCATGGGATGGGAAGAATAGTCATCACACAGTCGTTATCAGGGAGTTGTTTTGGTGGGCTCCAGCCTTGGGCCTAGCAGCTGGCGCCGTGGTGTCCAAATGTTGAATATTGTTGATTTCTCCTTTATGCGAGCAGCGAATTTAGCACTCTGACACTGGGGCCTCGATTTCCCGTTGGAGCGCTGCGAGCCTCCCCATGATGGTATCAAGCTTCTGTTCCGTGGTGTTGTCATTCTTTTGGTTCTGAGACCCCACAGCTGCAGTGAGCCGTTCTGCGATGTTATCCAACTTTCGCTCAAGGGTGTTATTGTGAGCAGGCCCCTCTCTGATGTATCCCATCATACGCTCAATGGTGTTAGTTTGAGTCTTCACGGCAGCTGTAAGCGTCTCCAAGGTGTTAACCATGCTGCGTTCGGTGTGGGAGGCCGCGCCTCGTCCCATCGCTTCAATTCCAGCGGTCAGCTTAGGGGGAGTTTGAACAGCTGGTTCCGCTCTCTTATTTCTCCGATAAGTCAGGGCCAAGCCAGCTCCGATCAGCAAGAACCCTGTTATCATGGCAAGAACCCTGTTATCATGGTTCCGAATAGACTGCTGAGTCTTGTCTTCCCTGGTGAACTTGATGTTTTTATCCACAGCGTTAATGTGCGCAGTGAAGGATTCCACTTCTTGTGTCTTGATTTTGACCCAGGTGTCGTCCACATATCTGTACCAGTGGCTGGGTACTCTTACTTTAAAAGAGCCAAGAGCCTTCCTTTCCACTTCCTCCATGTAAAGGTTGGCTACAATAGGTGACACGGGGGAGCCCATGGCACAGCCATGTTTTTGTCTGTAGAAGCCTTCGTTGTATTTGAAGTATGTAGTGGTGAGGCAGAGGTCTAACAGTGTGCAGATCTGATCGGGTGTGAAGTTGGTCCTGTCCTCCAAGGAGCTGTCTTCTTGTAGTCGTTTTCTGACAGTCTCCACGGCCTCCGTGGTGGGTATGCAGGTGAAGAGAGAGACTACATCAAAGGACACCATGGTTTCATCTGGATCCAGGGTAAGTTTCTGGACCTTGTCGGTGAAGTCGGTGGTGTTCCCCATGAGAGGAGCAAGGATGGTAGCAAGGTGTTTAGCAATGTTATAAGTGGCTGAGTTTATGCTACTGACTATGGGTCTGAGTGGGACAGCTTCCTTGTGGATTTTAGGAAGTCCATAGATGCAGGGTATGGCATCCCCTGGGTAAAGGCGGTGATATGTGAGGCGGTCAATGATTTTGTCCTTTTCAAAGTCTTGAAGGCAAGCTATAACTTTCTTTTTGTAGCTGCTTGTGGGGTCTCGCTTTAAGGCTTCGTAGGTATTGTTGTCACTGAGGAGAGTAGTGATCTTTGTGTGGTAATCTGTAGTGTTTAGGACCACGGTGCATCTTCCCTTATCAGCTGGTAAAACAGTGATGTTGTGGTCTTTGCTCAGGGAAGCGACGGCCTTCTTTTCCTGTATTGTGAGGTTGGATGGAGGGACTTTGGCACTGGAGAGTGTGGCTGAGACTTTCATCCTGATTTGCTCTGCTTCTGACGGTGATAATTTATTAATCCGTATGGCAGATTCTGTGGCTGTGATGAGGTCCACTATGGGCAACTGTTGCGGGGAAATGGCAAAATTGAGTCCTTTGGCTAATACTCTCTTTTCAGGTTCAGTGAGAATCCTGTCTGAAAAGTTCTTAACCCATTTCTCCTGACTGTCTTCAGGTGTGTTTTCTTCTCCGGGTTGTGTAGATTCAGAATGAGGAGTGTGTGTTTTTGAAAGCAAGGTGTGAAATTTCCTGCGTTGTCTTTCTTTTCCTTTAGAGTGTTGGGCCCGCTATTCAAAAAATGATTTAATATGAAGGCAATAGGCAGAGTGTTACAGGCATCACCCTAAAGAATGTAGCCTGGTGGGCAGTGTAGTCTGTGCTGCAGGGCGAATGGACTGCCATACCTGTTATGTGTCTGTGAGCGAGGGAGGGAGAAACTCGACTGTACGCTGTGTTCATGTTTTCCTCTGAAACAATAAGCTCCATTGGAGCAGCCTTTCAACGCCTCTCTCTGTCTCTCGCTAGCAAAGTGACCCAGACAACAAAGTAAAGCTAGTTTTCGACGTATTAGCCAGAGGTCCCTTTACTACGGTTCGGAGCCGCGGACCTGTTTTATATACGCGCGCTGAATAGTTTTCTACACGAGATCGCTGCAAAAAGTGCAGCCTTACCTAATGTCCACCTACTGTTACTCATTATATTAAGATTTAAACATCTGGTTGGTGTTGGTGTGGAGAGTAACCTTCAGTAATAGTAATAAATCACAGCAATAGGACATTCATGTAGTTGTAAACAGCATGATAATATATTAAGTAATTCAAAGATTCAGAATACGTTACTCTCATTGAGTAACATAACAGAATATGTTACAAAATACATTTTGGAGCATGTAATCTGTAATCTGTAGTGGAATACATTTTAAAAGTAACCTTCCCAACACTGGTTATATACATGGATGGTAAAGACAGCATAACCCTTTCTTGGCTAAATAAGAGAGCATTGCAATGATTTCCATCTAACTGTCTTGGTTTGACTATCATTATGAGTTGAGAGAATTTCACAAGGACTAGATATTCGTTATCGCAGGTCCTTCCTCCCAGCAGCCGTTAGACTTTGTAACCATCACTGCTCACAACAAACACAATAAATCGTTTACATCCCTGCTGGCATTTGCACAGTTTTTCCATTTTCTTTAAAAGTATGTTGTTGTTGTTTTAAGCACAAATATACAGCACATTTATTACATTGAAAAAATTATCTGATTATGCTATTTTTAATAACTGTACAGTCTCTTACTTCTTGTTTTTAATTTAATATTCTTCACTTTTTTTGCATGCTCCATCTGCCTGTCACTTTACTGCCGGAACACCTGAATTTCCCCAGTGAGGGACAATAAAGGATATTTCTATTCTATTCTAGTCTTTGTATTACCACTTACTCCATTAGCGATCTACTTATCCTTTTGTCAACATGTAATTTTGGTCTGAAGATGTGATAAGTGTGCCTGACAGATATATTGTTCACTTATCTCCAATCAGAAAATTGAATCTAAATAAGATTCTCTTTTCACGACCTTTTTTCCTATTTGTGCCGAGTATGATGTAGGGGACTGCACAGTGAAAGTCTTGTCATAGATGTTCTTTAATTAAATGAAAGTCTCTTTTCTTACCCAGATTATGCATTAGCAGGTTGCTTCATCACTGACAGCAGGGCTCCCCTCCTGCTTTGCTAAGATTTTTATGAAAGAGTTTAGGTGGGTGTAGTAGAAAGGACCGGCAGCACACAGTGTCACCAGTACATGCATGTCTTTATTTACAATGCATTGATTTATTATATGTATGTGTATATATATATGTGTGTGTATATATATATATATATATATATATATATGTGTGTGTGTATATATATGTGTGTGTATATATATATATATATATATATATATATATATATATATATATATATTAGGGGTGCAACGATACACAAAATTCACGGTTCGGTTCGGTTCGATACTTTGGTGTCACGGTTCGATATTTTTTCGATACAAAAAAAATGTTCATGCCTTTTTAATTTGTCATTTATTAAAATTATAAATATATATTTTAACTCAAAAGTACAGTTTTTAAATTTAACCCTAACCCTTGTGCTTGGTTTTTATTTTGACAGCGAATGCGCACCTGCGGACCACTTATGTGCAGCCCTGGTTATATAGCTCGTCATATTGCAGCAACAGAAATTCTTTTGTCCATGAAACCATAAAGCTGCACTTTCTTTTTGCCTTATAGTCTGATTTGTCATAACTTCTCCGTTTTGTGGTAAGCTTTTCTTTGGCTGTCACTTCTTCACCCCGACCTGTCTTATTTGGCTCAGCAGAACTAAAATATATATACTGCTACTTTTACACACGGACTCACATAAGCTCAGCGATTCTCTGCGCGATCAACCTCTCACATGTTTAAGCTTGCTGCGGGAGATTTCACTTGTCATGTTTGCATAGTAAGCTAACGATTAATAAGACGATGTCAGAGGAATTGGTGCACAAATTATCATCACTCACAGATCAGTGCTGTCGCTCTCTATACACAGTTCGCGCGATTGCAAAGTGAAAGCAAAAAAACAAGCGCAAATTCAAACGCGATTTCAATATGTCACATATTGACAGTGGCTCACCGATGCCAATGACATAATTACCCAGCTACATTTCTGAAAGAATGCAAAAGCATTGACATATATTTTTCCTACAATAGCCCGACGGGCAGGGAAGAGATAGATTTTGGTAGCCCGACTGAAAAAAATCGCTAGCCCCAGGACGTCGGGCTAGCGATTTTGCGAGCCCTGTATCTGATTGAGGAATCACTCATCTTTGGAAAAGAGAGTTTATTACAGAGAAATGTCTCTTTCCAAAATAAAAGCTATACTATCCGTTTCTTCTGGGCTATATTCTCAGCAGCATAAGGAGAATCATGTGCTAACAGCTGTCTAAATGACTCGGCTAAAGTTAGTAGCATGCTTGTTGTTTTTGTCTTTGCACTAGGATGATGTCGGCGTAAATGTGCAGTCATATTCGTTGTGTTCCCACTAGTGCTTTCAGGTTAATCTCGTTGAAATGACCTTAACGCCACAACACGGCAAATCTCCGTTAACGAGCTACCGCCGATCGCCCCGTGCATGGGGCTAGACGGCCAACACGTTAACGAGCTAACTGCGCTAACACACTAGTTCACACCAATGTAATTAAGCATTGCGTGGCACATCCAACATACTGTTTTACTTTAGTCCATGACTCGCTTACCTTCAGGGTCATACGTCACATGAAAACCAAAATAATTCCAAACGCCAGATCTGAATGAGAGTGGGGGAGGTCCATGTTAAAAGGAGAGCTTAACTTCTGTCTCGCTAGCTTGCCCTGCGCTCTTCCTTCTGACTATGCCAGAGGTGGGACCAAGTCATTGTTTTGCAAGTCTCAAGTAAGTCTCAAGTCTTTATCCTCAAGTCTCAAGTCAAGTCTCAAGTAATGTCAGGCAAGTCAGAGTCGAGTCTCAAGTCACTGGTGTAAAAGTCCGAGTCAAGTCACAAGTCTGAAACTTTGAATTTCAAGTCCTTTCGAGTCTTTAAAAAAAAAAAAAAGAAAAAAGTATGTTGCAGTTATGCTAAATGTAAATATTAGACCATGTAATTTTTAAATCTGTGTTTTTCTCAACACATGACAAAATAGTGAACTTAGAAAATATACACAAATTGTGAAATTGCACCTCTTTAAAATGCAGCTCAATTAAACCTAGCTCCAAGAATAATTTTCACCGACAGTTCTGAGATAAGCTGCATGTTATTCTTGGATGCGGTTGTAGGACCGGTGTTGTGCCAAAAAGTGATTGTCTGCCAAAAACTGATTTCCGGTATTTGCCAAAAAGCGATTGCTCATATTTAAAGTGCTATAAGTAACTTGTTGGGCTATAATATGTTAAACATATGTCAAATGCATCCCTTATGGATGACATAAAGTCATCTTGAGCCACAAACAACATTCGTGTAGCAAGATACAAGCCGCAATCAGTTTTTGGCAGCGACTTTTATATAACCTTTATTTATGCAGTAAAAAAAATCTCATTAACATTAAAAATGTATTTTGTAAGAGTAAGTTGGCCAAGAGCACAGCAGAAATGGCAGCAAATATTACAATAGTTCTGTAAAAAGATTTTAAGTGGGGATAAAGGACCGGATTGGTTATAATGTAAGTACAAGTTGTAAAGATACTTAAAAAACAGATAATTTTTTAATTCTTTATGTAACCCCTTTGTATCCCCTGTTCACCGAAGTCTATTTACGAACATACGTAAAGATATTACACATAAAAAATACACAGAAACACTGGAAATCACTTTTTGGCAGACAATCACTTTTTGGCACAACACCGGCTTTAAAATCGCATGACAAAAATATCATATACATTAAAAAAACTGCATCACCAACGTAGCCTGGACAACATTTGCTAGTTAGATGAAGTCAGCTATCTCATCGTAGCATATTTATATGCATATTTATAATTATACGCTTCTTGGAGTGAGTGCATACACTCGTGAAGTTTAGTAACTTCCGGTCACTGCAACAAGCCCAGGTACAGTTTACCGACAGATGGGTGCAGGACCTTGAAATGCACCGTGTAGAAAGTAAAGACCATCGTACGTATCATAAGTTTACCAGTCTCACAAATCGTCGTCATAAATACACAATCGTTAACCGTTTATTAATATAACCTTTGAGCTTAACGGTAATTAATTAGTAGTAGAAATAATTTCTGGTACGCGTTACAGAAATGTAGCAGTGACAATAATATTGTATGCTGTAATCGCACTGGACAATTAGTGATACAAAAAACCTGTTTTATTCTGTGAATAAAAGTATATGTTTTTGTCAATGTACCATAATAACAGAAGCGAAACGCAATATTGTGTCAGGACAATTCACTATTTATGCACAATAAATAAAGGAGCATAGCGCGACCATTTCTGTTCAGCGCCAGACTTGCTTGTAACCTATATCACCAATTATGTTATGAAAATGACGCATTAACTACAACAGCAGACTGACCTTTGTGTAAATGCTTGGAGCAGACTAACCTGTGAGCTGGAGTGTTCTGGGACGTTATATTTGATCTTTGAATGGCTGCAATCCAGTCGCGTCTTTGTTACTTCGGAAACATGGCTCGAACAATTTCTCTTCAACGACGTAATCCGATAACAACCGATCTCTTTACCCGTCGGCTTCCCGTGGCTGTCATGCGACCGGCTATTGCAGTTAATAATACAACGGCTTCTTGACATTTTTGTGTTTCTTTTTATCGCTGTGTGACTGATTTCAATTGAAAGCCTGCGTGCGCTAGTACCGCTTGCCACGAGTTCCCAGAATCCTTTGCGGTTCTACCCGTGAATGACGTCACATTTTCAATCTCTATATAATATGCATGTTAAATTTTATATTTGGGGTAAAATATCAAGTCTTTTCAAGTAAACCGGTTCAAGTCCAATTCAAGTCCCAAGTCATTGGTGTAAAAGTCCAAGTCAAGTCACAAGTCTTAGAACATTTTTTCAAGTCAAGTCTAAAGTCATAAAATTAATGACTCGAGTCTGACTCGAGTCCAAGTCATGTGACTCGAGTCCACACCTCTGGACTATGCTGTCTGTGTTGAGCGCTCAGTGGATCTGCGCTCGACAGTGCAGCCTAGGCGGAGTAGTCGAACGCAGATTCACTGAGCGCTCAACACAGACAGCATCGTCAGAAGGAAAGTTGATAAAATAAATTACAAATATTGTATTGTTCGATACATATGCGTACCGAACCGAAAGCACTGTATCGAACGGTTCAATATCGATACGAATATCGTTGCACCCCTAATATATATATATATATACACACACACACACATATATATATATATATATATATATATATATATATATATATATATATGTGTGTGTGTGTATATATATATATATGATAGATTCCTTGCTATTACTGCCCCTAGTATGAATTTCAGAAGTGGACCATTGGGATTGGTAAGGAAATACACATCTTGTAGAAAAATGCAGCCAGTTCATTTAAATAATGGTCATCAGTGTATCAGGAGCAAATAAGTGGGTGAAAACAAACCAATGAAACTTGCTAACCAAAGTAATAAGGGTTAATAATGCATATTATTATTTGTGTCTTCCTGTGCTGAAACAGAAAGGAAATTCAGATCAGTGAACAGCAGCTGAGGGATCACTGACCTCCCAACAATACAACAGATGCTCTTATATCAGGATTAGTGTGTGGATCAATGTGTAAATTGGAGTGATCTTTGGATCAATCCAACAACACAGGAGGAACGCATTATTTATTCAAAGGAGGGCTGATTTATTATAAATTATTCCACTAAAAAAAAAAAAGAATATAAACTGAATTCTAAGTGTTACCGTTGACATGTTGCAGAACATATACTTACTGTCAGATCCTGAACCACACATGCATTAATGAATGCATGTGCCACCTTAAACGTACACATCAGGCTGCTCCAGCATATTTAAGTCATTATTACATATTGTGGGATTCAGAAATTGATTGAACACATTATGCATGTCTCCGAGTTAATATCAGTATATTAATGGACATTTTCACTGGTATGTAACAATATTAGACAGCATAAAAAGAAAGTGGCTTTGTGTGTGTGCTCTGTTCAAAAAAGAACATGAGTCACCATGAAACCTATTCTGGCTGTTTGTAATAAACAATAAAAAGACGTATCTTTCACTGCCTACAATTCTCCACTTTAACTTCAGTTAAGTTCAGCTCTGTTTTATCAGACTAGCAGTATTAATGAGGACCAGAAATATATGGAGCTCAGCTCTGAACGTGCACTCAGAGAATAGCTAAGCCGAGGTTTGGCCCTGTGTGTACACTACCACAACTACACAACTACCACATCTGGAGCAAACAAAGTTAAACTTAGCGGTAAATCTTATGCCACAGTACATCCCACTTATCATTAATCAACAAATACTCAAATACCTACAAATCAACACACAAAATAGAACCAAACAAAATGTGAGAAAATTACAGCTGGAAAATTGCCTTTCAGTTACAAAGCAGACTCTGGTAGAGCCCACAAAAAGAGGGCTCTGCCTGGGACAGACCATAAATACAGCCAGTGAACAGAAGCTTTGTTTAGTGTGATGTTACTGACAACCTGCTGCACCTGCATTTCTTCCAGGCCTGGCAGTCAGTGACACATGGCGACTCTACGCTTCGGACAGCATCTCATCAAGCTCTCGGCTGTGTTCCTGCAGACTGAGCTGTCCTTCGCACTGGTCAACAGGAAGCCTGTGGTGCCCGGACGTATCTTTTCATTACTTACAGGTTAGAGGTGTTTAGCTTTGTGTGCTGCAGTGCGGGTTTGTTTCTTAGCACCTTTCAGAGCCTTCTTTCCCTGGGGCTGTCCACACACTTTGTTGTGTTAGCTTTATTAGAGCGATGGACAAAGACACTGTTTTTTCTTTTTCTTCTGTGAAAAAGGTGCCTTTACGGCTTGCACCACAACATTAATGAAAATGATTTTAATCCAGACAACTGGCACTCCTCATGTAAAGTTTTAAAATTTTACTTAATTACAGTAACAAAGTATTTTTCAAAGTATTTGTACTTTGCTCCTTCCCACCTCTGAGTATGACACCAGTATGCATGTCTGAAACATCCACACAAGTCTCTTTAAGCATGTCCCTGTCTGTAGAGTCGTAACATTCCTGCAGAGCACAGATTGTTACTTTCCTGGGACTGCGAACCAGTGCTTTGAGTTTTGTACTATCATTGATCTCTAATTTCATCAAACGTTTTCACAGCTGGTCTCTTGATTTTGGTTTGCAGTACAGAGGTAACTCGCTATAACGTGGTTCACCTTTCGCAGCCTCGCTGTTTTGTGGATTTATTTTTTTTGTGCAATTTTGCATGCTTTTGTTTGTTTGTTTGTTTTTTACAGCGCATTGTGTTCTGCGTCCTGATTGGCTGTGGAGCATTGTCAATCAATCTCCTCCATGCCGTGTCTCTTGTACAGTACAGGGTGCGTTCAGGTTGTCAAATTTACATAAATCTGTGATTGCTAGCAGTGTGATTCTGAAGTGCTGTACTGTATGTTTGTAAGTTTTCTCCCCAACAAACAACAATGTTGACGAATCGTTTTGCACTGTCTAAGGCAACCGTGGGGCCCTTTGGTTTCTATAATACTGGACTACAAAAACTTTACGGTTTGAACTTTGAGAGTTTAAACCTGCGACAGACTGGCGACCTGTCCAGGGTGTACCCCGCCTCTCGCCCTATGACAGCTGGGATAGGCTCCAGCGCCCCCCGCGACCCTGAAAAGGATAAGCGGAAGTGAACGGATGGATGGATGGAGTTTAAACAAGAGAGAAAAATTTGAAAATGTTCCTGCCTGTCTGAGAAAAGTGTATAAAGTCTGTAGTGACGGGTTTTACAGCCTTAAAACATCTATAATAATTGTAAAAAAACGCTGTCATCAGTGCCTGCCCTTGGGTCGGGGCAGTTAAAAAGCATGGTTCCATGACAGTTACTACTGAGTACCAATCCTGTAAATCGTTGCATTTTACATTTTCTAATTTATCTCAATGAAGAATTTGGCCACTTTCAGACTAGCCTCACTAATCTGAAATTCTGAAAGTAGAAATTCTGGAATAAGAACAATATTTTGTATTTGTTCACTTAAAACTGGATCATAAATGAATTTTTACATTTTGCCTGAGTTGTCAGTAGCTGTTCAGCTCATCACCTTGCACGGTGATGAGCAGAAGGTACTTGAAAGTACATCAGGTGGAAATGGCTATCGTACATGAAGCCTCTGGGCATCTCCAACTTTCAGTTGATGCTTTGAATTAGCGTGTTAGCATTCTATCTTTAATTGCTGACTTCCTGTTCATTAGCTGTCAGTAGCAGATGCACTTCTGAGTGCTTTCACCAAATATTTATAAATGAATGGATATGAAACCTATTTCGATTCAGTATAGAAACCTGTAAAAAATAAACATGCGTATTCTCTTCTTTCCTGTCCTTATGAGACAAACATGGTGGTGTTGGTCTGCAGAATCTGATAATATAAAACTGTGTGTAAGGGTTTGTACACTAGTATTGTAAAACTGAACATAGTCACTCATCAATGCCGAAAGTATGCTATTTAATTTCTGTCTTAGCATGAAAGAAACAGCAAAGACACAAGGAGTAGAGATAGAGAAGGTAGATGAGTTACCTACCCAGGGTTGACCTACCAAAGCCACAGACACAAGAGCACAAGAGAGGTGAGGAAACATGGAGACGGGTCTTAGGGGTGATCTGTGACAGAAGGATAGCAGCAAGAGAGAAAGGAAAGGTTTACAAGATGGCAGTGAGAGCTGCTGTCGTGTATGGTTTGTATGTATCGATTTCCTGATTCGAATCGATTTTAGTTTGAATAATGCGATATTAATCCAATTTTTAAATATAAATGTTACTCAGAATATTATGACATATAGATTTGATAATTTCATAATATATAGCTATCTATGGATGGTTCCACACAAACTTAATTCATTATTTAACAATACAGGAAACCAGCATGTAAAGGTTGTAATTTCACTGGTGGAAGATGAGTCACAGTAGACTGACAAAGAAATATTAATGGACCAAAGGACAAAACACAGAGAAATGGACACAGTAACAGGAAGAGATAAACACAGAGACAAGAACTAAAGACAGGAACTTGACAAGACAGAGAACACAGAACGCCACATTGACAGACGACACAGAGACATGACAACGGGGACTTGAGTAGAGAGACTGAAGGTAAAAAAAACGTGGAGAGACTCATGACAGGACACGGAGGTGAGAGTAGGACAGAGTGGACACAAATGGGAACTAACACCAAAAGGAACAAAGAACTAAAGATAATTAATTCAGAAAAACATAAATGATTTCCTACTTTCAAAGAAAGTCCTGAACAGAAATGCAAAATGTTGGAATCAAAGACCCAAGGTCACTGTTAGCACTCCGTGCCAGATTGTCCTGAGGAGTCGTGAAAACAGGATGGCTAGTAGATGGTGAGGAGAAAGTATAGTCTTAGGACTATGAAGCCCCTGGTTCATGTGTCTAATTGTAGCGGCGCTACCTTACGTGTTCGTGTCCAGGCTCGGTGGTAGCATTGCAGGTGGCGGTGGTAGACGGTGGGAACTGCGGGCTCATCTCATGTCCACGAAGCAGCAGGGGTTGATATCCTAGAGAGGCTGGGATTCAAGTTTGGTGGTGTTCTTGCAAACTATGTGTGAGCACACACAGCATTTTCATTTTGGTCATCTGTGAGGTGACGTAGCACGGGTTTCTCCTCCATCACTCTCCTCTCCTTCCACAAATAGAGTGATAGAGAGGTACACAAGAACGGTGTAAAAAGAAAGTACACTCTCCGTCAGTTTCGTGTACCACTACGTAATAATGTTAATATGGCAAGTTGGAAAAATAGGTAAATCAGATGAATAATACAGCATGACATAAGATACATATGACTCAATGCCATTATTCAGTATAAAAAAATAACTTAAAAAGAATCAAGAAATTGCGCTTGATTTCAGATTTTGTCTCAGAGAAAGTGCAAAAATTCAAATAGGTACATTTTAATTCTAGGGCCTCATTAAGCATGTTACACATTCATACCACAAATTTAATTAGTAAAAGACTGAAGCGGCTTATTTGGAAGGCTTTTCCAAATGACAGGCTTAGCTTAGAGCTACATCTAAAAAAACACAAGACCTTTAAATCAATGGCCCTCGTTCACTAATAGTGCATATACACAAATGCGTTACATAAATAGCGCATGTGAATGTTACACTCAAGTCCAGACCTCAATCTCATTGAAACTCTGTGACCTGAAGAAAGCTGTGCATAAACAAAGCTGTGCGCTGCGGCAATATCATAAAAAGAGTGGCCCACAGTGACAATGACCACTGATAATCACTGATAGTCCTCTTTGGGTCATGCCTATAGGACTTGACCCTTCTCTTTTCCATGTCCCCCCTGTTAAATAGCAGAACAAAATAGAGTTAGACAAGTGCAATTCAAGTGATTTGATTATTGTGTAATTTTTAATTAGATGCACCGATCAAGATGGGAGCTGCCGCAGTGGGTGTGGCTGGTAAGATGCCAGGCCTGCAACGCTACTCAGGGCTGCTGGTTTTTATCAGAGTAGGCATATTCTAGATGTCCAGAATATAGAGTCACATCTCAGCTCTGTCCAAGCTCTGCACTGCCTACAGGGTAATACTCACAGGATCAGAGAATGGACTTATTATCCAGATTTGCTGTATTGGATCGGCCTTGTAGTTTTTCCACACATTGCTTTTGTGTTTCAGTTTAGCTTTAGTTAAGCTGATAATGACGAGGTAGGATGTTTCATGGATTTGTTGCTGATTTTTTTTTGTAAGACCTGGTAATGACGAGACAGTTTTCAGAATGATATTTGAAACCTGAGATGTGAATAAGAGCATACTGGTTTTGTTTTTTTACCATGACTGTACACTTTGAGCCCAATCATCACCCATGCTGGCTTTGAATTAGAAAAAATTCAGAATACCATATGATCCCGGCCGTTTAGTCTGTTCAGCTAGAACTGCCTCTGACTCCACCCGACAGGGAAGCAATGGCCTCTTATACTGATTGTATGAAAACAGCTTCAAAAGCCACCAATGTCGTACAGAAGCTGCAGGAAATGCCAAGATAATTTGACAGCATTTGAAAAACTTATGCAGTGTTTTATTTGTGTGTGTGTGTGTACTGACACAGCTAATACAGCTTCTTTTCTTTCTGACTGACTTAATTGAATGATTTATGTATTTATTGTTTGCTATTTATTTCAAAAGTGTGAAGTGGATCCAAAGATTTGGTTTAAAATGTGTTGGAAAAAAATAAAATAAATTATGCAGGCGGCCTTGGTGAGCTGTGAAGCACAGTGCAGCGACTAATTATCTGTCCTGAGGCTTGTCTGATCTTGTCAGCAGTCTAGTTACACTATCTGCAAAGATACATACACATGTCACAAAGTTTTACAGGGTAGAGTAAAATGTCAGTCATTTGAGCTACATGTATATATTAGATATATATTAATTAATTAATTAATTAAAATTATTTATGTAACCCACCTAAAATTTGCCTCATGAAAATTAACTGCTGCCCCCAAAGAATGTCAGTAGGTGGCACTATGGGATTGTTTAGTGCTTGCAAACTTGAGTTGTTATAGCGAAGGAGAACAACGCTAAGGCTACGTATGCTGGTCGGACCAACTTTCCTAGAGTTTTCCTTCGTTTAATTAATTCATTTACCAGAGAGCAGAGGAAGGGAAAATATGCACCACTACAGCCAAGACCTTCCACTTGCGTTGTGTTAGCCTATGGGAAACTGTTGAAGTTCTTTCCCCAGTTTTTAATGTGCTTTGTGTAATATCTCAGCGCTTGACAACTACATGTGAAAAGTAGCTGCTGAGGGAGTGTCCTGTTTTATAGCTGGAAGCCTGTGGTTGTTGCTGGTAATTGGTCCAACCTTTATGTGCTTAGCCAGTTTACAGTGGTTTTTTGTGGAACGTGGATCAACACAGCACAATGCAATAATCTGCTAGCAATTCATGGTTAACAACAGAAAAAAAGGTCATATTTTAAGAGCTTTACATAGGGCTCTGCTAGCTTTCTCTGTCAAAGTTTTCGCTCTACTTTTATAACACATACTGAAATTTGAAATCTTTCACTGTTTATGACACATTCACAAAGGCCTTGTTGGTACATGCATTTATTGTGTTTAGTAATATATAGAAATTAGTCAAGCAATGTCTCTGCTTGCTGATCATCACATTTGTAATGTCCAGTCATTTATACACTGCACAGCATAAAAAAGTTGTTGAGTTTTGTTTACATACAGTCTGCCGTTATAGTCAATATGTATATATTAGTGCACATATAACTGAAAAAATATGACCACTTTCATATCTATACCAGGCACAGAGGTATTTATATATATAAATCTACTTTAAATAAAGCAAGCAAGACTGCTTGCGACCATTTGTTCTGTTTGCTCCTTAGTTTAGTTTTTGCAGTTTGTCAGTGTGAGTTCAACACTTTTCAACTCGTTTGACTGAAACAAAACTGTGACTTCCGTTCACAGACACGTGCCATCGAAAATTTCCTCAAAAGTCAATGTGCCATATGATTGCATTAGCAATAAATTTAATAGCGCTCTATATTAACAGTTACACACTATATAAAACAACTTTATAGGATTATATTTGTTCGCAGATGTTGGCAGCTGTCAGCGAATACTTATCAGCTATTTTGAAACAAAAAAAAACTTTTTATCCATAACAGCAAATGAACTGTTGTCAATGGAAAATTGTACTTAGTAGTCAGTATAATATTTTAATGATATACGTTTGATATGGTAGAATACTGCATGTAATCATGTTTAGAAGTATATATTTGGTGGCATATTGAAAGAATGTCTCATCCTAGGGGGTCTGTGACATTCTTTCAAGGTGTTCTGGCGTTCACCCCCACATCCTGGGAGAGGTCGTACCTTGTCTTATTGTTTTACGGTAGGATTAACGTAGCTATGTCAGGTTTAGTTTAAGTGCTTTTTTACATATAGATGAACTGCTGGATTTTCCAGACCAGCAGGTTAAGGGAAGTCGTATATGGGGCCACACTCTGACCCCACACACACACACACACACACACACACACACACACACACACACACACACACACACACACACACACACACCTCCACGATCCAATGTAAGGAACAAACGCTCACTGAAGAGTATAAATAAAGACCAGGGCAGTTTCTCAGTGCGAGTCTCAGTTCTGGAGGCTGCCCTTGTTAGCAAGAAGTTCTGTGTGTTTCTCTTCTCTGATTCTCTACTGAAGAAGTGTTTTAGAGTATATTTCTTAACAACTGTACAACAGAAAATCCAAATGCTATTTATGGTCTCCTCATAACAATGATAAGAAAAATAAACTGGGCCAATATGGCATGTTTGTTAATACAGAGACACACATGTTAATGTGATCTGTGGTCTCCCACTCAGAGACACAGGTCTCCGAGTGTCCAGCATTCAGAGGCTACCTGAGGACTCATGTGAGAGAAAACCTGCTCACACAGACATGTAGAGCCAAACACTGTCAATAAGGCCTCTGCAATATTCTAAAGCCAGTTAACCCTTTAAGACCTACCATAGAACCAAGTCCGCCAGAGCTTACTTTATATTTTTACATGCTGTGGAGCCATTTTTGGGAGCATTTCAAGTTTATATACATCAATACAACCAGTATAGCCCATATTTTAAATATATGTATGCATTAAGTCCATAGTAACTACATTAATTGCAAAAAAGTGCAATAAACTACAAGAAAATTGAAAATCTTTTTGTTTGTTTTTTTACATAAATTTCTACTTGGAGAAATTTAAGAGGTTTATCCCTCAAAATTTTAAATACAAAAAAATTGCAAAAAATAGTTTCCCACCACAGGAAATTTATTTTAAGTGTCTTCATAGTTTAATTTAGAGATACAGCAATTTTTATATACTGCAGGAAAAACGAAAAAACAATCCTATGATGCAAATTTGCAAAGAAAACAGCATCAAAATAAACTATTTCCAGCAGTGCAATTCGAGTTCTAAGCATCCCAGCAACTATTCAGAAAAGTCAAACATGACTTATAAAAACACCAGTATAGGCTTTTAAGGCCTACAACTACATTTTCCGCGAAAATGACGTCACTTCCGGGCAGGAAATGGTGGACATGCGATCGTTCGCTGACAGCTTTTTCAATGTGGGAAGTGTTATGAACAGCTGATCGGATCGGCAAAGCGTGTTTCTGGAATATTATGTTTTTGTTGCTGCAAGTGCTTTTTATGCAATTTTTGCAAAGCTTTATGTGGAAGGAAACCGTGACCGAGGACAAGCTGATGGCATAAGATGTAATCAAATCAAATCAAAATTTATTTATATAGCACATATTAAAACAACAGTGTTGACCATAGTGCTTCACAGTCAATAAAAACATGAGACAGTTAAAACAAACAATAAAAGAGGACAACAAACAATAGGTAACAACGCAACAAGCTAAAACAGCCAACTAGACAGAATCAAAAGCCAAAGTAAAAAAATAAGTTTTAAGGCGTAATTTAAAAGACTGGATAGACTCGGCAGTGCGAATATGAACGGGGAGGTTATTCCAGAGTCTGGGTGCCACAGATGCAAAGGCCCGGTCGCCTCTCGACTTCATTCGAGTCCTAGGTTGTGCTAGGAGCCTGTGGTTGGACGATCTAAGTGCTCTGTTGGGATTGTATGAGTGGAGTAAATCAGAAAGATAACTGGGCGCTAAATTATTCAAAATATTAAAAGTGAACAAAAGAATTTTAAAATCTATACGATATTTAACAGGGAGCCAATGTAATTTGGCTAAAATTGGAGTTATGTGTTCATGAATTCTCGTACCTGTTAAAAGACGCGCAGCTGCATTTTGAATTAACTGGAGCCGGCAAAGAGAGGAGTGTTGGAGGCCCGAGTAGAGGCAGTTACAGTCGTCCAATCTGGATGTAATAAATGCGTGGATAAGCTTTTCAAGGTCCTTTAAAGGAAGGAACGGCTTTGCTTTGGAAATCTGACGCAACTGGTAAAAGCTGATTTTTACCACAGTGGACACCTGTTTCTCAAGTTTAAAAGAGCCATCCAGGAACACTCCGAGGTTTCTTACAGTGGACGAAAGATGGCTAGTGAGAGGGCCTAGGGCATCAGCTAACTGGTCTAGCGGAGTGTGACTACCAAAGACTATGGTTTCGGTCTTATTCTCATTCAATGTAAGAAAATTATGTGATAACCAAATTTTAACTTCATGCAAACAGTTGAACAGAGGTTGCAAAGAAGCAGTCACATCGGATTTCAAAGGTAAATTAATCTGGATATCATCGGCATAACAGTGAAAGGAGATGTTGTATTTACTAAAAATTAATCCCATGGGCAACATGTACAAAGAGAAGAGAGCAGGACCGAGCACAGACCCTTGAGGCACACCACAATAAATAGGGGCAGAAGCCGAGGAGTGTTGCCCCATAGCAACAGAGAACGACCTCTCTGAGAGGTAGGATTTAAACCAAGATAAAACCGTACCTTTGAGACCAACAACATGTTCCAGTCTTGATAGAAGAATGTTGTGGTTAACCGTGTCAAAAGCAGCAGACAAGTCAAGTAAAACTAAGACCACAGAATATCCAGAGTAAGGCTCTAAGTAAGGCTGTCTCTGTGCTGTGGCGAGGTTTAAAACCAGACTGAAACTTTTCATTAATAGCATTTGCATCTAAAAAGGCCTGTAGTTGTTTTAGAACTACCTTTTCCAATATTTTGGAAATAAAAGGGAGTTTGGAACTCCTCCAGTTTCATATGAAAAAAAATTATTGCGCTAGCTTACACGGTTCAGGTTCTACAGGGATCTAAAAATAGTTATGAGAAACGGAGCGTGCCCGCTCCAACTGGCTTTAAAGGGTTAAACCTGTCAGGTAGTGATGTCCAGCAGGTGAACATGCAGCTCCATGAACACGCACAGCTGTGGATTCCAGCTGAGTTCGTAGTTCTGCAAACTTTGACCCCACAGAGTCGAGCTTTTCAGTTCAATCAGCTGCATTTCGATGTCCTCTGTGTCCAGCCAGTTAATGCGAGACAAATCCAGCTGACAAACCTTTCTGGTTTGATCAGAAAAGAAAACATTGGTCCAAACACCTGAAAGTCCCGAAAACACATTGTGAATTCTGTCTCGAGTCTACGGATGTATCCGTGGTGCTGATGCTGCGCTGAGCCGACAGCTCCTGAAGCATTTGAAGTGTCAGAATGTGGAAATTTCAACATCGCTTTAAAAGACTGCCAGCTAGCAACGTCCCTCTCACCGGTAGGCGAAGTGATTTTAGCCAATTACAAGTTGAATCTGGTAGTTGGGGTTGTTAGCTGAGATACCATCATTAGGAAGCGGCACAACTAATGTGTCTATGCGAGCTGATTTGCGATGTGCACTGCTGGCCCGGCATTTATTTTTTAATGCACCCTCTCAGATTAATTCACTGCATGTGGTGCCCAGGGCTGGACTGGGACAAAAACACAGCCCGGGCATTTTGACTAGAGACCGGCCCCCCAGTTATTAAAGCCATAAAGCCTTTGAATAAAAACAAACACTGTGGTGACAGTGATGTACAGTCTTGTTGGTATATGTATGATTTCTATACGTTTGACATCAGATTAAAACTTTGGTTGTAAGATTCAGATAATTATTTATTAAAAGCGAGACATTTTAAATGAGAATAAGAAAGAAAAGTATTTCTTTGTGCCCCCCTCTCCCTTTTAATGCCCTACCTGCCCCCCTAGCAACGCTTTGCTAGACCCGCCCCTGCACAGTTACCAGCTGTCAGCTGCTTAGAAAAGGCTCCTGGTGTTATTTGTGTCTCAGAAACAGTTCATAACTTCCCTTCAACTCATCCATGTCACCTAAAAGGTAAACCTGTTTCTCCATCACCTGTTCAGCTCTGATGATTCAGTAAGGACATCTCCTGGTTTCATCTTCATGTTTCCCTCTCACCACATATACAAACTGACATCATGACCAGCAGCTTTTGTGTAGCTGTTGCTCCAGCAAACATCAGCTGATACTAGAAATTAATATTAAATACATTCTAACAACAGCTGATCAAGCTTAAACGTGCTGCTGTTGTTTAGCGCGACATCCGCTGGTTTCCTCTTTCTGGCGCAAAGTGGGCGATAAACAAACAGGAGAGACGATCAGCTGATCATTGATCAGTTTCATGATTGAAGTAGCAACAGGAGAGGCAGGGGAGAGAATGAGAGGAGAAGAGGCAGCTGTGCAGCAAAGACAGAATAAATCCAACTTTGTGTCTTTTTCATTGTAGCTGAAGTCCGGGACAAACTGTGTTCCTTCTCAGCTCAACACGAAACGCGTAATACATTTTCTCCAAATCAAAGAATTGGAATGGTATATGACAGTATCAGTATTCGTTTAATCTAGTTAATAAATAAGTATACTGACCTGCCAGTGAACAGAGTTTACTTACACTGTTGGTGTACTCCCTGTCCAGTGTTGTTGGAGGCAAACGGCTGTGCTCTGTGGCTTCTTATCAACAAGACAGTGAGTGAGTTGTCTCTTTAGCATCTTCATTAAGTGGCTGGGAAATTCAGCCAAGCAAAAAGACCTGGGGTTATTGTCTCCTTTTGATAGTGCCAGTGCACAGAGAGCTTGTCATTTGTCTCCTTAGCTTCAGCCCTCTCACTCACCTGTCTTATTTTTCTGCCCACCAGGCTAGTAGTTAGTCTACACAGAAATGTGATCATCTTGCCCTTCTGCATTTCTAGCCCTGAGCTGTCTGATAAAGGCTCCATTTACTCACAAAATAATAGTTATCTGTACAGCAGTCCTGTTCAAGGACACTGTGGTGGGTTATAAGATAATAAACAATTCAACCTCTTAAGGACACAGCTGGGGTTTATGTTAGGTTCTTTAAAAATGGAGTTTGTCATTACTGCTGTCCAGATGAGCAGTTCTGGATCATCTACTCTATAGCTAAAACTATCGCTTCACTATTTAAAATGTACATTCAGTTCAATTCAATTCAATTTTATTTATATAGCGCCAAACCACAACAGCGGTCACCTCAAGGCGCTTTACATTGTAAAGGTAGACCCTACACTAATAGATACAGAGAAAAACCCAACAATCATATGACCCCCTATGAGCAGCACTTTGGCGACAGTGGGAAGGAAAAACTCCCTTTTAACAGGAAGAAACCTCCGGCAGAACCAGGCTCAGGGAGGGGCGGGCCCATCTGCTGTGATTGGTTGGGGTGAGAGAAGGAAGACAGGATAAAGACATGCTGTGGAAGAGAGACAGAGGTTAATAACAGATATGATTCAATGCAGAGAGGTCTGTTAATACATAGTGAGTGAGAAAGGTGACTGGAAAGGAAAAACTCAGTGCATCATGGGAATCCCCCGGCAGCCTATGTCTATTGCAGCATAACTAAGGGAGGATTCAGGGTCACCTGGTCCAGCCCTAACTATATGCTTTAGCAAAAAGGAAAGTTTGAAGCCTAATCTTGAAAGTAGAGATAGTGTCCGTCTCCTGAATCCAAACTGGAAGCTGGTTCCACAGAAGAGGGGCCTGAAAACTGAAGGCTCTGCCTCCCATTCTACTTTTAAATACTCTAGGAACAACAAGTAGGCCTGCAGAGCGAGAGCGAAGTGCTCTAATAGGGTGATATGGTACTACAAGGTCATTAAGATAAGATGGGGCCTGATTATTTAAGACCTTGTATGTGAGGAGCAGGATTTTGAATTCTGGATTTAACAGGAAGCCAATGAAGGGAAGCCAAAACAGGAGAAATATGCTCTCTCTTTCTATCAAGAGGAAAGCTGCAAAATAACTCCAGCTTTGTGTCTTTTTCCATTCTAGCTGAAGGACAAACTGTGTTCCTTCTCAGCTCAACACAAAATGCGTAATATTTTCTCTGAATACGAGATTATTCCGTTTTTTACGGGACGGTTGGCAACTCTACTAACTAACCTTATGAATAAAATAAAGTTCACGATCAGTAACATCATAGCACCCACCCAGCAGTATAGAAACTCCGTCATGCTAGCTAGTACATGGTATGAGTTATTGTAACTAAAAAGTCAGAATAACGAAAATAAACTCCACCTAAACTTGGTTCATATCTGACCCAGATAGACTGCAGGTCATAACTTCTTCCCTGAAGTTCAGTTCACCTGACACTCGGACCGGCGGCCGCCTCGGGTCTCTCCTCCTCCTTCCTCCCCTTTCCCTCATCCACCTGCCAGCCTCTGTGGAAGCTTCGCCATGGTCACCACCAAATAACTGAGTCATCTGGCCAATCCACCACCTCTCATTGTTCATACCGTTACAAAAAAATATACAAAATCATCGGCCCATAAAAACAAAAAAATCACCATCAGGCCCAATGGCCAGTCCAGCTATGGTCGTGCCATCAGTTAACCCTTCGCGTTGCACGTGTGCCCAGGGGTGCCGTCCCCTGGTCTACTTTATTCAAGTAGCAGGAAAGTTATCACTTTTACAAAGTGCAAACACTTGCGACTGGATGACAGTGCTGTTCCTCAAAACAAGTGATTATTTGTTTGAATGCTGTTCCTAATGTTCCTATTTTTTTATTTGACTTTACCTTTTGAAAAGTAATGCTATATTTATTACTCTGTAGGGGTTAATCTCATGTGTAAGCTCCTATGTTCTTGATTGATTTTTTTTATTATTATTTATTAATTTTTATCTTTCCCAAAAAATCCCTGCACATGCTCAGAAAAGAAAAATAAATTGATAAAAGACTTTCTTAAACCAAAGAATAGGAGCAGTAATGAGGCCTACATTTTCTCCAAATCAAAGTATTGGAATGGTATATGACAGTATCAGTATTCGTTTAATCTAGTTAATAAATAAGTATACTGACCTGCCAGTGAACAGAGTTTACTTACACTGTTGGTGTACTCCCTGTCCAGTGTTGTTGGAGGCAAACGGCTGTGCTCTGTGGCTTCTTATCAACAAGACAGTGAGTGAGTTGTCTCTTTAGCATCTTCATTAAGTGGCTGGGAAATTCAGCCAATGACCCGGTTACTGCGTTCACCAGATATCAACACAATTTCGATCCACTCCTCACGTGATAACCTCTTCGTCAATGGCTGTGAACAAAGAGAAACTTGTAAATAACTCATGAAAGAATAAAGTTACGTTGAAACCAAGCACACCATTGTTTTTCTTGTGACATTACCAATAAGTCTGATGTGTCACATGACCCTCTTCCTTTTGAAAAAACAAAAGTTGTATCCAAGATGGCCGACTTCTAAATGGTCACCACCCATCTTGAGGAGTTTGCCCCCTCACATATACTAATGTGCCACAAACAGGACTTTAATATCACCAACCATTCCCATTTTATTACGGTGTATCCATATAAATGGCCCACCCTGTATATCAGTAAACCTATAACCCATCAAATCTTGTTAAGCTTAAATGTGTTTAAATGTTATGATACCGGGAGGTTTATGAACCTCCATATGTAAAGAGTTGGATGTGAGAGCAAATTAGATCTTATCCACCCTGTAGGATGGATTATATAATTATATTCACCCCTGGGGTTAACACAAGGGTGGAATACAATCAGCAAAGCAGAACAACCATGTTGCATTTTCATTGGGAGTTTTAAGGGGGCTCTACTTAGTGAATCGCACCAACAAAGATTAAGGCACAACGTACTCTGGAGCTACTGAAATGGTCCATAATTAGTAGATAAATATGCAGGGATAATAAAATAACACTGCACTCAGTCTTATAACTTGTAATTTAAAATTGCAATCAGGAAAATATATGCCAAAAAAAAAGTTACAGAACTTAATGGTTTTGTCTTTCAGCTCAGCATTTCAAGGTGATAGACTGTGTCACTGACAGAGGAGCTGAGAGATGAGATTTGAAATTGCATATCATATTAACATCTTATGTGTTACTACCACTTCTATTTTGAAGGGGTAATCAGTGTAATTTATGCAGGTGCAACTCTATCGAATGCTAATGCTATTGTTTTTAAGTAATTTCAAAGTTCTTTATTGAATAGCCAATAAGCTTTCAGTATTTGTGTGTAAAGGTGTGTGTGAGTGTGATTAGATTATTATATGAGCACGAGTTGGACATTTCAACCCCTCCAGCCTTCATAGATTCAAACCCTCCCAGCAAACTCAAATGACTGAAAACTGCCTTTGTTTTTCTTCCTGTTACAGCTGGTGTCTGGGGTAGCACACATGATAATGCATAATCTATATGCAGGCAGTGAAATCATTCCCAACAAAACTGTTGTGGCTAGCTCTGATACACAAATTAAGGTGAGCATGATTGATCATGGAGAATGATTGTTAGATTTGGCAAAACCACTTTTGGTTTTCAAGTCAGCATATGACATATCCTAACTCTACCATTTATGTGGTAAAAATGCTACACAATGATATTGTAAACATACACGGCAGACCCAGTGGCATTTTGATGCTTTTTATTAAAGCTTTGACGGTTGGTGTCCACAATACTCACAGAGCTGCAGCTCTCCCGCTGCCCGCTCAACACTATCACAACAACAACCCAACCACAGGACCCAGTACAATATTTAATTTGGCGGGGCGTGATTGCGGATGCTGTACAGGTGCGTCCGCCTCCTCTGCACGGCACCGCAGGCCACGCCCCGCCACAGATATACTTTTTATATGAACGTAAACAGTTGAAAGAGAGTGTGAAAAATACAGCTGCCACAAATTTTGCTTGTTTTTGGGAAAAGTAGAAACAGTGGTGGATAGGATGATGTTCTGAGACATATGAAACTAGACACACCAGCAACCATAGTTGATTGTCTTCCAGGGGCCAGAGCAGGCCACATTGAGGGAAATTTAAAGCTGCTGCCTAAGGTTAAATGTAAATTCAGCAGAATTATAATTCACCAATGAGAATAATTACATCAGCAGAAATGACACCCGGTTACATAAATCGGAGGTGTCGCGTGTCCAGAATATTGAGGATGAGAACAAAACAACGATGGTCCAGGAGAGTTTGGTCAAACGATGATTTTAATGAACACACGTGTGGGGAGATGAACACCGTTACGCAATCAGCGCCGATCTCTGCCCAAAATTACACAAGCAGTTGTTTTTATAACCTCAGGGTATTCTTACGCCCCCACATGCGTCAAGCAAATACATCACATGCATAAGTTAAAACCACAAATGTTCTGTTGACAATTTTTGACACATTTGAAAAGAACATTCTCTTCGTCTCCAAGCCAGGCGCATCCGGTAGCTCATCTTGCTCTTGCTTATCTCTGGAACATCAGATGCATGCTCTGCAACAAACTATCACTTATGCAGGCACAAAATGCAGTTGCAAGCTTGCGAAACATGTCTGATCTCTTACCTAGAAATGAATCTACCTACGATGTGTGGGTGTGTGTCTGACCTCAAATGCACTCTGTCTCACCTCGCCGACTCATGACCTCTCACCAGACAGAGCCACTCTCATATGTGTAACAACCTAACTCAGAATCAGAATCAGAAAGGGTTTTATTGCCAAATGTTGAGCAGGTTTACAACATTGGGAAATTGCTGCCGTGCTTCAGTGCAAACATAGTGTCATAAATTGCGCTTAAATAGACATGAAAAAATAAAAGTAAGAATAAGAATTAAAAGTGCTACGTAGATAGATATATACATGAGTGCAGGTGGTGATCAGTGCCAAACATAGAATGATGCAGTGACACAGCGTAGGGTCATGTGTTAGTGGCGGGGACAATCATGTGGTTATTGTTCATGTGTCCAACAGCAGAGGGGAAGAAACTGTTCTTATGGCGAGAGGTTCTGGTGCGAATGGACCGGAGCCTCCTGCCTGAGGGGAGCAGGTCAAACAGACTGTGTCCAGGGTGAGAAGGGTCAGCTGAGATCCGAGCTGCACGCCGCAGTGTCCTGGAGGTGTACAGGTCCTGCAGAGATGGGAGTCTGCAGCCAATCACCTTCTCAGCAGAGCGCACAACACGCTGCAGTCTCTGTTTGTCCCTGATAGTGGCTCCAGCGTACCACACGGTGATGGAGGAGGTGAGGATGGACTCGATGATTGCAGTGTAGAATTGCATCATCGTCCGTGTTGGCAGGTTGAATTTCTTCAGCTGCCTCAGGAAGTACATCCTCTGCTGGGCTTTCTTGATGACGGAGGTGATGGTGGGCTCCCACTTCAGGTCCTGAGTGATGGTGGTACCCAGGAAGCGGAATGAGTCCCACCATCACTCAGGACCTGAAGTGGGACAATGACAAACCCTGGTTTACTCCTAAACTCAAAAAGCTGTGGCTGGAAAAGAGAAAGGCGTTCAGAAGCGGAGACAGGGACTGCTACAGAGAGGCCAAGTACAGGTTCACTAAAGAACTGAAACTATAAATATAATATATAAACTGGCACCCCAGCGCCAGAGGTGGGTTGGAATACACTGACCATCCTCTGGATGCTGTAAAACGTGCCCACCCCCAAGGCCCTATATGTATGTGTTATGAGAGTGTGAGTGATGTGGATGTCTAGGTTGCAGAATAAAATTGAGGCACAGGTGGCCAGAAGGGGACAGAGCGGGAGTGCCTCCCCTGCACCTTGGTGACATACCTGCACCCCAAGCCCTGCGTGTGTGGGTGGGTGTAGTAGAGCGGGAATAGGGAGGCAGGTGAGGATGGGGAGGGAAGAAAGGGAGGGGCAAGCGGCCCCTCCTGAAGCCGATCAAAGGAGCCCAAAGGGATTGATCAAATGTGATGGCAGAGGCTGTATCAAGACTAATGTGATCTATTAGATGGTTTTTATATTGGTTAGAATTAAGATTATTTTTCCAGTTAATGAGGCCCATTTTCTTGGCGATGCATAGGGCCGTAAAAACAACGTGGGCTGTGTTTATTTCTGCAGTGACCTCATCCAAGTTGCCCAGCATGCACACTAAAGGCTGGAATGTTGCATTTCAGACAATTCGATAAGTCTTCACATATCTCACGCCAAAACTTCTGAACTGGTGGACAGAACCAAAGAGCGTGGATGTAATTGTCCGGTGTATTTGCTGTGCACTGTGAGCAGTTGTTGGAAGGCGTATAGCCCATCTTGAACATCCTATGACCAGTATAGTGCACTCTGTGTAATATTTTGTATTTTATTAATTGCAAACTGGGATTTCTGATCCATTGAAAGGTTTTTAAGCATATCTGAGACCAAAGGTTTTGGTCTAAGCTGATCGATAAATCTGCTTCCCATTTTGCAATAGGAAGGGATATTGATTCATCTATTTTAGAAAGTGTTCTGTATATTCTAGACAATAATTTGGGGGGGTTTAGATTAAAAATGGATTTAATTTGTTGATATTCCGAAAATCGCTTCTTGTTGATCCCATTTTGTGTAACTAGTCTGTCAAACGAAATAAAGTCTGTTCCTTCCACTATATATTCGAAGTATTTAATTCCTTTGCAACTCCAATCTGGAAAGTTTATCATATTATTGTTTTGTAATATGTCCGGATTGTTCCAGATAGGTGTACGTTTGCATGGGATTAATGAACAACAGACTGTTCTCTCTGTTGAGGTCAGGAAAGCGATTCCGCTCCCTGAAGACCAACACAGAGAGACTGAGGAGGAGCTTCTTCCCGCAGGCGATACGGTCTCTCAATCACACCACCACACAGTACTGACCCACACATACAGTTCTTACACACACTGGACATTGTTTTCACTTCATTACTTAAATCACGCTGCTGTTATTGTGTATATGCTGCTGTTATTGTGTATATATTTATTTATATTTCTTCATACATTCTTATATAGTTCTATATTGTGTATTTTGTTGTACAGTTATTTTATTTTCAACTTTAATTTATATATTTTATCTTATTCTTCCCAGTTAAATTTACCCTTCATTCTAATTTGTGTTGTACAGTTATTTCATTTTTAACCTTAATTTATATTTTATTCCTTCCTAGTTAAATTTACCCTTTTTAATTTTTCATATTTATTTCCTATCTTATTCATAGCCTTTTCCTTTTTTTGTTTTCTTTAGGTCACGAGCAGTTGTCCAAGCATTTCACTACATATCGTACTGTGTATGACTGTGTACGTGACAAATAAAATTTGAATTTGAATTTAATGAAGACTGTCATTTTTAGAAACTCCCACCATGCTGTCAGAGAAGAGCTGATGCTGATGCTTTTGAAGCATTCATGTCGTTTGATGTTTGAGCTGATAAATTGTCTGAAATCTCTAGATTATTGCATAGTGCCTGTTCTACATCTAGCCAAGGTTCATCTAAGAGGGTGTGTTTAAACCATCTAGAGATGAACTGAAGCCTGTTGGCTAAAAAATACTGATTAAAGTTTGGCAGATCTAATCCTCCTTTATCCTTGGTCCTTTGTAGTGTTTTTAAGCTGATACGTGGGGGTTTATCTTTCCAAAGGAATTTAGAAATATACGAGTCTAGAGATCTGAACCAATCTTGTGATGGCTTATTTGGGATCATTGAAAATAAATAGTTTATTTTTGGCAAGACCATCATTTTTATAGCGGCGACCTTTCCCATGAGTGATATGGGTAGAGATTTCCATCTAGCCAGGTCGCCTTCTACTGTCTTTAAAAGTGGGATGTGGTTTAATTTAGTTAATTCTGAAAGTTTAGGAGAGATTTCCATACCTAAATATTTTATATTTCCAGATTGCAGTGGGGCAGGAGAAGAATTATGGAAGGAGCAATTAATCAGAAGGACTGTAGATTTTGACCAATTAATTGAGTAATCTGAGACAAAGAATTTATCAATGCAATTACCCCAGAGATATTGGTTTGTGAATTTTGGAGAAAAAGTAACACATCATCCGCATAAAGGCTGATTTTATGTTCTACATTCTTACATTTTATGCCCTTAATTGTTGTAGCCTGTGTAATTGCTGCTGCTAGTGGCTCAATATTATTTTACAATAAATTGCAAACAGTGAAGGGGAGAGTGGGCATCCCTGCCTGGTGCCCTCAGGAGACAGAAGCTGGAGGATGTCTGGTCATTTGTTCTAACACAAGCTGTTGGGGAATTATATAATATTTTAACCAGTTTATGAAAGAGGGTCCAAAACCAAATTTGTGTAAAGTTGCAAATAGAAATTTCCAGTTAACTCTGTCAAATGCTTTTTCTGCGTCTAAAGAGAATATTGTAGTTTCTAGGTTTTTACTGTATGAGTAGTCTATCAAATTAAGTAATCTACGTGTATTTGTTGATGAGTGCCTACCTTTTATGAAACCAGTTTGGTCAGGATGAATTAAGAGGGGGGTTATTTTCTCCAGTCTCTTTGAGAGAGCTTTGCAGATTATTTTAAGGTCTACATTTATAAGGGATATTGGACGATAGCTTGAGGGATATACAGGGTCTTTGCCTGGTTTTAGCAGGAGATTAATGTTTGCAGAATTCATATTTGATGGAAGTCTGCCCTTTTCTTTAATTTCCAACAACGTTCTGTAGAAAACTGGTGCTAGAATCGACCAGAATTCTTTGTAGAATTCTGCAGGAAAGCCGTCTGGACCTGGAGCCTTATTATTGGGCATACTTATCAGGGCTTCCTGGAGTTCACCTGGTGTCAGTGGCGAATCCAGTGCCATTGCTTGAGTGTCTAATAATTTTGGAAGAGTTATGTTGTCTAAAAACTGATCAATTTCTTTTTTAGATGGGTTTATTTGTGGTGAATACAACGTTTTATAGAAATCCCTGAAAATGTTGTTTATTTGTATCGGTTCATATATTGTGTTCCCAGATGAATCTTGAACAGCACATATAGTTGTTTTTTCTTTATTTATTTTTAGCTGGTTTGCTAGAAATTATTACCATGTTCATAATTTTGTAGGCGTAGTCTTTGTACTAAGAATTTTGTCTGTGAAGGTTCTCAGTCATCCAGGTCATCGTAGTCAAAGGAGCTTGCAAAGAAAAGCGTCTGGACTTCTTCTCGGATGAGAGGTGAAACGTCTTCAAGCAACTTAAAGAAGTCCAGACGCTTTTCTTTGCAAGCTCCTTTGACTACTAAGAATTTTGTTTTTTTTATCAATTATCTCATTTAATTCTAGTTTTGTTTTGCGTATTTTGTTCAATGTTTCCTGATCTTGGTGGGACGCGTAGGCTTCTTCTAGTGATTTGATGTTTTTTTCTAATTCCTGAATATTCTTGTTTTCTTCTTTCTTTTTATGTGATGAGAAATAAATTATTTTACCTCTCATCACAGCTTTCCCTGCTTCCCATAGAACAGAAGCTGATGTTTCGGGAGTGTCATTACAGTCCAAATATGAAGTCCATTCCTTTTTAAAATATTTAATAAAGTCTTCATCTTTAAGTAGTGATATATTAAATCTCCAGTTTTTACTTGGCGTAGTATTATTCTTGTGCATTAGTGTTAAAGAAACAGGACCATGATCGCTGACAGCTATAGGATGAATCTCAGTGTCTGAAATGTCGTTCAGCAGTGAGCTGCCGACCAAAAAATAATCCAGACGAGAGTAAGAGTGATGAACATGCGAGAAAAAAGTATATTCCTTACTGGTGGGGTGAAGAGAGCGCCATGCATCGCAAAGACCAAAGTCGCTCATATACTGTTTGATTATATTTGTGGACTGCCAATTACGCTGAGTTCCTGTTGTGTTGAGCCTATCCATGTCTTCATTTAGTCCAAGGTTGAGGTCACCGCCAAGAATGAGTGTGCAATGTAAGTGTTCAGAGAGTGCTATGATATCACACTTAAAATGCGATTTGATACTGGTAAGTTAAACAGATGTTAATGTTAAGTTAATGCAAGCTAGTGTGAGTGGATAGGGAAAGGGTGTAGCTGATTCTTATCTGGTGTGAGGTTAATACAGCCACGGAGTGATGCCGGGTTCGCGGTACAGCTGTCCATCCACGTAGAGCCGGTCCACAGCGATGACAGCACGGGAGCCCTTCCGCATGAAGCCACATCGGATTGGGAAGAGGACCCTGCGTCGTTCCAGGATCTCTTTTGGGAACTGGTCGTTCACGCTGAAGTCCGTTCCTTTTTTTTTTTTTTTTTTTTGTGTCCCGTTTGGATCTTTTGGATCAAACACAGACATGACTGGGGGATAGGACAGGGAGAAAGAATGAAAGAAAGAGAGGGAGAGAAAGAAAACCAAAGGGGAGAAGAGACGGTGAGAAGGGGGAGGAGGAAGAAAAAACAAAAACACAAACAAAACACCTGGATCACCTGTATGGAGAAAAAAAACAGAAGAGAGGGCAAACAGCAAAGAGCAACATAATAAAAAAGTCCGTTCCTTTTAATTCCCTGCCACGGCTTTTCACCTGTTTCTTTTGTTTGAAGTGGCCGAATTTGGCCACAATTGGATGTGGTCTCCCGTCCGGCGACCTCACGGCCCCCAAGCGATGCACTCTATCGAAGGCGATGTTCTTTACGGTGTCCTCCGGCAGCTTCAGGTGGATTTTAATGAAGCTTTTCACCGTTGCCTCTGCGTCCTCTCCGACAGATTCTGGAATACCAGAAAACAGAACATTATCTCTCATGCTACGGGCTTGTAGATCGATAACGGACTCTCTTATTTTTTTTATTTTCTATGTTTAGCTCGGTCACGTTATCGGTGAGAGATTTGACCGACTCCCGTAGCGTGGCATTTTCAGCGGCAAGCGTTTCCACCTGCTGCTGGCTGAATTCCAGGGATTCTCTCAGAGATTTAAATTCCCGGTGTAAAATCTCCACCAGGGACAGCCTCGCATCGAAACTGGACAATCGCTTGTCGATTGACTCCAGTATGTCTGCAATGTCTTTGCCGGCAGGCGATGTTGTGCCGGGGTAGTCCGCCGGGCGACATCTCTTCGATGACGGCGTCTCAATTTTGGCGGGGAAGATGCACTCTGGGCCTTCTTCATGACTAAATCTTGAAAACAGCGGTCGATGTAATCTTGGAGAGCGTCTAAACTCTCCCCGTTGTCCTCCAGGGTGTTAGAGATGATAGGACAGATGTTGTTAGTTATATGACAATTGATTAGTATATTTGGTAATACTGAAGCTTAAAGAAACTTTGTTGAATTCTAAACTACCATTCGCTTAAATTTTCCGCCAAAATCTCCGGCGTCTGACGTCAGTTACAACACGAGTCGCTTACCTTGTCCGTCACTCCATCTTTTTACTTTTTTAACAGCGGTGGGCACTGTTCTGTGATCCATGAATCTGTTATCTACCATGAGTAGTAACACATCATAGCATTATCTTCAGAGACAGATATAGAAGTTTAACACGTTAACCATGAGGTGACATTTTGCTACAAGCAGAAATCGCTGAAGCAACTACAGAAAGGGGCCTATTTCTGATCACAGTGGCTTTATAGGAAAATCTGTGGTAGTGGTTAGCCTTCCTCTGTGAAAGGCTTCCACCTGCGTGAGCTGACTAGCAATCCGTCTAAGCTGACCGTGGTTGCTGTGACAATCCCCAATGGTTTCTTCAGTTCTTTTGCCTCCAAGTCAATCTTTTGATGGAAACAGTCCATTGTTGCTGGAAACCTACAGCAGCTGCCTTTGGAAGTCACTTCATCAACCAGATCATGGTACTTGGCCTTCCTCAGTTCATGCAAACTGAGTTCAATGACTGTTGGTTTTGTACACCTAGTTAAAAAGACAATGTCTGGCTGGAGTGTTGTCACTGCCAAATCTTCAACAAGCTTCTCCGTGAGTTCAATGTGCATCCCCCTGTTGTAATTTTGGTGTAGCCTCAGCTAAAAAAGAAAAGCTCTTGGTGGATATTGAGGCATTTATTCTTTTAACTTTATATGATTGTTTGTTGTGAACAAAGTAATTCAATTTTATGGTGCACTCACATGTACCCAGGTACTTCGGACTACTGTAAAATGTGACTTCATAGTGTATGCATACACACAGCCTGAAATCTGTGCTAATTTTCCCAAAGGTTTCTTTTAGATAAGAACTAGTGGGCTTTAGGCCAACTGGTTCTGTTGGTGGCCTCTCTGCAATCATCCCATTTATTTGTGTGGTTGATTATTTGGACTCATACAGGACCTGACAGACTGACAGGAAATAATTAAGACTGCATACACTCACAGTCACACACATAAGTATGTGTGTGACTGTGAGTGTATGCAGTCTTATATAAGGCTCCTGTTAGGTAGAACCTTCTATCCCAACAGCTTTATCAATATTTCCTTTCATCAGAGCACTCGGTCAGTGAACACCACTGAAAGGCCACTACTGCATGGCTTAACCGCCTCATTAAAAAGTTTGGAGGGGCATGGGGGCAGCTAGCAGAGCCCAGAAGTGGCTCAAAGGTTGACAGAGCTCAGAATCCCCGAGGCAGTAGCCTCTGGAGGTCAACTCTCATTGGAAACTCTGATCCCAGCCACTCTATTTACATCCCATCCAGACAGAGGAAACACTGCATCTCTTTGCCTCCATCCACCTGTTCACCTCTTCCCAGCTCAGTCTTTCTGTGCTCCCTGCTGAAGTACATCTGGGTTTTCTTGGACCACAGAGGAATTTCTCCACAGAATCTGTAATGCTGAATTCTTTTTCTCAATACATAGATTTTTTACCTCATTTCACTTTGATAACAGAATTCTTAGTATCACGTGTTTACCTGTACAAGCGAGCAGAGAAAGTAGAAGACAAACACAGAATGCAAAACAATAACACCAAGCTATATTTGATAAAGGAAATTGAATTCTAAAGTGGCTGTTATGTGAAAGATTTGCCTACTTTTTATTGTGTACCTTAGGGGCGGGCAAAGGAAACGTTGTAAGTACAGTCGTAAACCAGTCATAATCATAATGTGAATCTCCCATAATGCTATTTCCGTTTTTATGAAGGCAAAGGAAGTGTCAGTATTCAGTTCTGCTGTTTTAGACAGGGTAGTGTAGTAGGAGGTAGAAAATAAGGACAGCAGAGATGTAATAAGGAAACGCAAACAAAAAAAGATAAGAAATGTATAACATTTGTATAAACACAATGAAGAAAAACATCAAAAGTGAAGTCAAAGTAAGTGGACAGCTTGCTTCCCTTCTCTCCTTGGCTCTACTGGCTGACAGCTAAACAGATGGAGGATGACAGCATATGCCCAATGAGGTTTCAGACACACAAGCAGTAACCTGCATCGCCAGAAAAGAAACACATGGGTAACTATTCATCAACACTTGAGGAATCCCTCATACTGAGATATGCATATTTGTCAATTACCATAAACAGCTCAAGATGCACATTCCACACTCCCAATGAGAACAATAAGCTGCTGTGGGTTTAGCTCTGGCAGAATTTCGGCTCTGCTTTAATGGCACTCTCACTGTGCACATCACTAGGCCATGTGTGCATGGAAGCTTTTCAAGTGCTCAATGTATTTTTCCTTAAAGATAGGCAAAGCAATGTTGTAAAACATCACGATGAAAGAGAGAATTCAGACGAAGGGTGCTGATTGTGATCAGAGTGAGCCACACTTTTGTAAGCATCTTAGATCAAAAAATTTAACCTGATTAAAGAGATAATGTCAAAAAGGTGACGGTAGTAGGCCTGGAGTAACTTCAGGTTTCTGATGTAATGGCATAGAGATCACGCAGTTTCTAATGCTTAGCTAAGATTCCTTTAAAGGTTTCTATGGTTACACGGTGTTAAACAAAAGCACACATTTTCCACTAGAATACAGAACATAGCTTGAAATGGTAAATTCATGTTATTTATCAGGATTCACTGTTTGTTTCTGTTCTTGAGCTAAAGAATAAAGACAGTCAAGTTGACCAAATTTACATCTGTGAGCAGAACAAAGAGACACAGAAGCCTCGTCTCAAAAATTCTAAACTTTTTGAAATGTTTTATCCTTGTTGGCAGAAAAACTTCATTATGTTGCACTGAACATGTCAAAGATGTACTTAAAATTGGTCAGGTGACATTTCCTTGTGAATCATTAGGAAGACGTGAACTGTGCTGTTACTAACGTTCGGTATTTAAGTTTAGGGTTCAAATGGAAAATCCAAATGGGAATACTAATGACCACAAATGACTAAGCTCCATTTTATGTTTATAGGGAAAGGTATTTTCTGTTAGCTGTCAGCTGACAGTCAGCCACTGCGAGTCCCCCCTCCTTCCCTAACTTTCAACTACAAACACGCCCCATTCACTCAATTGCAGAGTATAACCAAGAGATGGCGCTTTCTTCAAAAGAAAAAACTTGGATAGTTGGCTGTAGATGCTCTTCTCAGTATTATTGTCGGGTCTTTGCCTTATAATGAAAAGCAGCTTGAACTCACTGTTTTGATTTAATGCCATGTACATAAAATTGAATTGAATTTCACATTTATTCACATTTCATTGATAGCTTTTGTTCGTAATTCCCTTCACCCGTTCAATTATAAAAAAAATTACATTTTAAAGATGTAAAATAAATAAATACAACTTTTTAGAACTTTTACACTGTAGATCACAAAGAACTATTTCCAGTAAACATTCTTCATTTAGCCATTTTAATCTAACTGAATTGCAGAAATCTTTCATTTAGCCTGTTTGTTGCTTCTTCAGACCTCTGTTTGAGGTAAAGTAAATCCATTGGGCATCTTTCTTCACCTTTAGACAATAATTCTGATCGCAAAAGAACCAAACGGGACAGGCAGAAAAACAAAAAAAACAAACATGCCATATTGGTCCAGTTTATTTTTCTTATTATTGTTGAGAGGAGACCATAAATAGCATTTGCATTTTCTGTTGTTCAGTTCATTTGCTGTTATGGATAAAAAGTCTTTTTTTGTTTCTAAATAGCTGATAACTATTCGCTGATAGCTGCCAACATCTGTGAACAAATATAATTCTGTAAAGTGGTTCTATATAGTGTGTAACTGTTCATATAGAGCGTTATTAAATTTATTGCTAAGGCAATCATATGGCACATTGACTTTTGAGGAAATTTTTGATGGCACTCGTCATCAGAAAGGTTGCCGACCCCTGAAGTAAGGTTTTACAGACAGGCAGAGATGGGGGCGGGGTTGCTGCTTGTCTGTAGAAGGCTCTTATTTCACCATTTGATGAGTGTTGACAGCGTCAAACTAATCCAAATAAAGTGCAGCAGCTAAACAATGAGCACTGAAATGAGGAAAGCAAAAATTCCTCATTCCTCAATACCATTTACAAGTCTGTGACAAAATCACAGCGACAGGATAGAGAGGATGTTTGGAAGTCGTTGGACTTCTGTGGGGGGTCGGAGAGCAGATTGAATGGTCACCTAACGTGTGACAAAAGTATTTGTTGTGATGCTAATAATAGCCTGGGCTCTCTTACCTCTCTGTAAAAGTTGGTTTTTGCGAAAAGCAGTCTACATTGTTGGGCATGTAGGCAACTTATTAAAGCTTTTCAAAGCTTAAGGACTGGAGTGGAGCTCTCCTTTTGATCAGTAATCACTGCAATTTACCCACAATTAATTTATTTTTTACTTTTTTTAAAACTTAACTTGAGGTATTTATGTGTGTGTGTGTGTGTGTGTGTGTGTGTGTGTGTGTGTGTGTGTGTGTGTGTGTGTGTGTGTGTGTGTGTGTGTGTGTGTGTGTGTGTGTGTGTTTTAACCCAACCTCTGATAAAGAAGCATAGAGGCCCAACTATCCACTCACATTGGAGCTGAGACTTAACTTCTAACTCCGTTGGAATGTGCAAATAGGGTTATAGACTGAAGCGGCCAGATACTGACGGGAAAACAAAAGACCAAAAAAAAAAAACCCAGACTGCTGTGGTTTCTCTTGGGATCCACCTGCAATTAGCTGCAATATCATTTTTCCCTGTAGGACCCTTTTTAAAGTGCATCCACTAAGAGCTATCATACAGATGTCTGCTAGAGAAGACAACGTGGCAGATAGAGGAGAGGAGAGCGGAATAAATATGCAGATTTGTATATGTTAAATATTACATGAAACTTCATAGTGATAATATTTCAATTATTCCTCTGACAGGAATTTATTATTAGCCTTAAATAATGCTATATTAATAATACGATTGCTATTTTTGTCATGATAGGCTGTGTGGAAGGCAGGCAAAGGACCCAAAATGCAGGACTCTCAAAAACAAGACTGGAACTCAAAATGCAGCTTTAATGCTGGCAAAACTTCTTCATAAAATAAAACTCATAAAAGCAAAACAAAACTCAGAACAGAGTAGCTGGACCACTGGAACACTAGAACATGACAAACACACAGCATGTAGAGGGTACGACGCGACGGCTTATATACACAGGGGAGTAATAAGAGAATGGGAAACAGGAGGGAGGCACAGCTGGGTGAAATTAGGGCTAACGAGACAGGGGGAAGCAAAACTGAACACACTGACATCAGACATGAACCTAGTAAAACTGGAAACAAGAAACAAAAAACAAAGACGTAGACTTGACACGGAACTAAACCTACAATAATAATCAAAATAGCACAACTAAAGAATCAGAACATAAATCATAATACAGAAAAATACTCAAAACACAAGAAACATCTTCCAACAACTGCTCACACTGTCAAGGCAATACACCAGACAATTACATTCACGCTCTTTGGTTCTGTCCACCAGTGCAGAAGTTTTGGCGCGAGATATGTAAAGTAGGGGTGCAACGATACACAAAATTCACGGTTCGGTTCGGTTCGATACTTTGGTGTCACGGTTCGATATTTTTTCGATACAAAAAAATGTTCATGCCTTTTTAATTTGTCATTTATTAAAATTATAAATATATATTTTAATTCAAAAGTACAGTTTTTAAATTTAACCCTAACCCTTGTGCGTGTTTTTTATTTTGACAGCGAATGCGCACCTGCGGACCACTTATGTGCAGCCCTGGTTATTTAGCTCATCATATCGCAGCCACAGAAATTCTTTTGTCCATGAAACCATAAAGCTGCACTTTCTTTTTGCCTTATAGTCTCATTTGTCATAACTTCTCCGTTTTGTGGTAAGCTTTTCTTTGGCTGTCACTTCTTCACCCTGACCTGTCTTATTTGGCTCAGCAGAACTAAAATATATATACTGCTGCTTTTACACATGGACTCACATAAGCTCAGCGATTCTCTGCGCGATCAACCTCTCACATGTTTAAGCTGCGGGAGATTTCACTTGTCATGTTTGCATAGTAAGCTAACGATTAATAAGACGATGTCAGAGGAATTGGTGCACAAATTATCATCACTCACCAATCAGTGCTGTCGCTCTCTATACACAGTTCGCGCGATTGCAAAGTGAAAGCAAAAAACAAGCGCAAATTCAAACGCGATTTCAATATGTGACTTATTGACAGTGGCTCACCGATGCCAATGACATAATTACCCAGCTACATTTCTGAAAGAATGCAAAAGCATTGACATATATTTTTCCTTCCTACAATAGCCCGACGGGCAGGGTAGCCCGTCTGAAAACAATCGCTAGCCCCAGGACGTCGGGCTAGCGATTTTGCGAGCCCTGTATCTGATTGAGGAATCACTCATCTTTGGAAAAGAGAGTTTATTACAGAGAAATGTCTCTTTCCAAAATAAAAGCTATACTATCCGCTTCTTCTGGGCTATATTCTCAGCAGCATAAGGAGAATCATGTGCTAACAGCTGTCTAAATGACTCGGCTAAAGTTAGTAGCATGCTTGTTGTTTTGGTCTTTGCACTAGGATGATGTCGGCGTAAATGTGCACTCATATTCGTTGTGTTCCCACTAGTGCTTTCAGGTTAATCTCGTTGAAATGACCTTAACGCCACAACACGGCAAATCTCCGTTAACGAGCTACCGCCGATCGCCCCGTGCATGGGGCTAGACGGCCAACACGTTAACGAGCTAACTGCGCTAACACACTAGTTCCCACCCATGTAATTAAGCATTGCGTGGCACATCCAACATACTGTTTTACTTTAGTCCATGACTCGCTTACCTTCAGGGTCATACGTCACATGAAAACCAAAATAATTCCAAACGCCAGATCTGAATGAGAGTGGGGGAGGTCCATCTTCCAAGTAGAGCTTAACTTCTGTCTCGCTAGCTTGCCCTGTGCTCTTCCTTCTGACTATGCTGTCTGTGTTGAGCGCTCAGTGGATCTGCGCTCGACAGTGCAGCCTAGGCGGAGTAGTCGAACGCAGATTCACTGAGCGCTCAACACAGACAGCATCGTCAGAAGGAAAGTTGATAAAATAAATTACAAATGTTGTATTGTTCGATACATATGCGTACCGAACCGAAAGCACTGTATCGAACGGTTCAATATCGATACGAATATCGTTGCACCCCTAATGTAAAGACTTATCAAAGTGTCTGAAATGTAACATTCCAACTTCCCCCTTAGTGTGTTTGTTGGGCAGCTTAGATAATGTCACTTCAGAAAAGAATATAGCCCATATGGTTTTCACTGCCCTATGCATAGCCAAGAAAACAGTCCTCATGAACTGGAAAAATAAAAACAATCTTAATTCTAACCAATATAGAAATCATCTATTAGATTACATTAGTCTTGATACAGCCTCTGCCACCACATCAGATCAATTGCTCTGGGCTCCTTTGATCAGCTCCATCACCTAGTGGGGTTGGGGGGGTCTTAGTTTGGTCCCACCTTCACTGTTGTGATTGGTGTGGGGGTAGGGACAGGCTTAGGGCGTCGGGGGGTTCCCCGGAGGAATCTTCCTTGGGGGGCTCAACCCGGGGTAGCGGTCATGTCCGGTTGGGGGCTCTTTTGGCTCTCGGGCGACTGTTTCCTCGTGGCTGCGTGCAGCGGGGCTAGGGGAGGGTCTGTGCTGACGGACGTGGGTTACTGACCTGATAGCCTGTCTGCCCCTGGGTGGGTCCGGGATGGGCATGAGGTTCTGGGGGCGCTCCGTCTCTGGGCTGGGGCCCTGGCCGGGCCTCGGGGCCTTGGGTCCTGGTTTGTGTGTTGCTGGAGTTGTGGGCGGGTGGGTGCATGGGGGCCCATCCCTGGCGCAGGGTGCCGCCGGTGCGTCGAGCCACCTGGGGGGCTCTTCAACTGGTGGGGGAGATTGTCACACCTAGCAGAAGCTTTCCTCTCCCCAGGAACTCTCTGCAGGAGGGGGAGATACAGGAGAGGTGGAGGAAGATCTCAGCCTGGGCGTCTATTGTCTCATGTAGTCTGGAAGATGAGTGGATGGGGTGGGTGCAGTTTTCTCTGTGGTGGGGTTGGGTGGACTGTCCCGGGCTCTGTGGGGCCGGGGGGCGCTGCTGCGCTGGGCCCCGGTCTGGATGGGCCTGGGCCCCCTTTCCCTGGCGGGTCGCGGAGTATGGGAGTGCCTACTGGGGTCAGCGGGGGAGCTGGCCCCAGGGAGGGGTCACCTGCCCCTCCCTTCCTTCCCTCCCCATCTCCAGCTGCCTCCCTCCTCCCGCTCCACCACAACCACCCACACATGCAGGGCCTTGGAGTAGGGGTATGTCACCAGGGTGCAGAGGAGGCCACCCCCCCCTGTCCCCTTCTGGCTGCCTCTGCCTCAATTTTATCCCACAACTTAGACATTCACATTACTCACACTCTCATTACACATACATATAGGATCTTGGGGGTGGGCACGCTACACGGAATCCAAAGTACCATCAGGGTGTACACCTCACCCCTGGCGTCGTTGCCCACCTCTCAATTTTGAATACACGTAGACATTGAGGGCTAGCAGGAGGGACTATGCGCTTACCTGCTGCTCTCTGGCAGGTAGCTCCATGCCCTCCTGGGTTTTAAATGCACCTTAGAACACACATGCATCAACACTACAATGAGCGGGCGGAGGGAGGTTTGGAGTCTTCTCTCACCCCCGTTCTCTGCGGCCTGCTGGAGCGGGGGGGCTAGAAGGAGGAGTTGGCCGTCCGACTGCGGCCTGGAGTGTGGGGCCTCCCTGCTGCTGCGGAGTCGGGGCGGTCTGCCTCCCCCCACCGCAGGGAAAAGGGTAACACCACCTGGGTCTGGGTGCAGTTCCCCCCTCCAGGGGCAAGGGTACCTAGACCCGGTTCGTAGAGTACGCTTGGGGAGTGTGATCGTGTGTACAGCGTCTCTTTATGTCTGTCTCCACGTTGGTTGAGTGTGGAGTAAGTGCATATGAGAGCATGAGGGTGGGAATGGATGTTTGTGTCTGTGTGTGCCTGTATGTCTGTGTCTATATGTCAGGTTGGGTATCAGACGCCACCTCTCTGGGGACATCTCAGGCCCTCCAAGGTTTGGAGGCCTATCTCCACCCACCACCACTTCCCCTGCCGGTGGCGGACTCCCTCAGGTGTCAGTGCGTTGGTGGTTCTTTGTGTCTGGGGGTGGGCGTCCGGGTACACACCGGCTCACTCCTTGGCGGCCGCTTATCAGGGCCTGGAGCCTGGGGCTCGCTCGGGCCACTTCAGGGGTTGGGTGCCCCTGGCCTCTCAGCCTGGGGCTCGGTCACTCTGGCACAGCTGGCTGCCGGCGGAGCTCACGGGCGCGTCACTGCAACCCCCCCTGGCTTCTGCTCCGCGGCTGCTGAGTGAGCCCTCATCTGGGACTCTCCTCAGCTCTTTCTGGGACAGTGGCGCGGCTGCCCCTCTGTTGGTCTTCCTTGGTCTCTTGTGTTCTGGGGGCCTCTGGATGTCTGGAGTTTTGATCTCCATACCTGCTTCATACCCTGGAGGACGGGGCTGTGGCCCCCCCACACTCCCTAGCAAATCGTTACATGGAGAAACCTTTGGAATGCAAGCATGCTGATCCACACAGGTATGCACACAGGTGTACACACGGGTATTCACAGACGCGGACTACAGCTTTCTTGGCTGCTGCCTTAAAGCACATTGTGCGCTGTCTATCTTGCGTGCTGCACAATATCGTTTATTATTTAGTATCTACTGATATCTACTGCTAGCTAGTTTATTGTGATGGTGCCGTTTTTTTTTATTATGTTGCTCTTTGTTGTTTGCTTTCTCTTCTGTTTTTTTTCTCCATACAGGTGACCCAGGTGTTTTGTTTTTTTTTGTTGTTTGGTTTGTTTTTTTTTTTCTTTCTTCCCCCCTTCTCACCGTCTCTTCTCCCCTTTGGTTTTCTTTCTCTCCCTCTCTTTCTTTCATTCTTTCTCCCTGTCCTATCCCCCAGTCATGTCTGTCCCGTTTGTAGCAACTGAAAATAAAATAAATTCATAATTATAATAAAGGTCAATCAAATGGACCAATATGGCAAGGCCATGATGATCCACTTGGTAAAATAAATCCGCTTGGCATCTTTCTTGGCCTTAAGACAACAATTCTGATGGCTAAAGATCCAAACGGGTAACAAACCCCCCCCCCCCCCCAAAAAAAATACAAGAAACTGAAAATGCTGGGTCGAAAAGACCCAGAACCGTGACAGTACCAGGGTCCAGGACGGAGGGCTCTGAGCATAACCAAACCCAGAGTCCACTGAAATCGTTCCAGAGGCTGACCCGGGGGCCGACCCGGGGGCCGACAGTACAGGAGTCCGAGCAGTTCAGGTGGCCGACCCGAAGGCCAGCGACGGCTACGAGACAGGTTCGGAGGCCGACGGCAAGGAAGGCAGTGGCGGCGACGACCTCGTTCAGGGGGCCGCCCTCGATGGCGATGACGTCCAGCTAGAGGCCTGGCAGTCAGCTGGCAAAGGCAAGGTGGTTCAGCCGAGCTGGATCAGACGGTGGTGTACCAAGCGCAGGACCAGACGAGGGCAGGACCAGATGAGGCAGGACCAGGCGGCAGTGTGGCAACTCCAGGACCAGACGGCAGTGTGAAAGCTGCAGGTGCTGATGCTGCAGGTGATGGCGTGGAAGCCCCTGATGGTGGCACTGCGGGTGACGGTGTGGAAACCGCAATTGGAGACACAGGATGTGGCTGAGTGGACTCAGAGCCATCAGCGGACACAAGGTGCTGAAGCAATTCCTCTGACCCTTCAGCGATGATGGGTGGCTGAAGCTCCTCCTGGGCCCTCCAGCGGAGATGGACGACAGCTGAAGCGATCCCTTGGACCCTCCAGCTGAGACTGAAGGTCACTGGAGGGTCCCAGGGGCCGTCTTGAACCCTCCAGAGGCAGGCTCAGGGCCAGCAGGTACCTCTGGTGGAGAGGTACCTGCTGCTGTTAGCAACTGGCAATAAGCAATGACATCTTCTGAGACCTTTAAGCAACATGTACAGGAGACATGGATTTAATTCATTTCCAAAAACTGAATCAAACTATTTATTATTACTTAATTAGTCAGATTTATTCTTATTGTAAAAAAGGGAGCTTTTAGGACTTCCTGATAATAATGAATTACAATAGTCCAGCCTAGAAGTAATAAATGCATGAACTAGTTCTGAGACAGGATATTTCTAACTTTAGAGATGTTTCACAAATGGAAGAAAGCAGTCTTACATATTTGTTTAATATGTGCATTGAAGGACATGTCCTGATTAAATTCAACGTCTGTAGCAGAGTTAAGAAAAAACTCTTCCAGTTATATAGAAGAAAAGCAAACAAAAAACTATTTTATATTTTGGATTTAATTGATGAGTGTATGAACTTCACTTCATTCTCAAACTCTCAACTTCAACTCTAAAACGCACACAAATAGATAACTTATAACCTGAAGAAGAAAAGGTGTTACTTGTTTAGGAAATTCATCATTTACCATAGAAAAATAGTTTTTTGCTCTATAGAGAAGACCTCAGTAAAGGTATAACAACTTTTTATTCATCACTGTTTGTCATGTGAGCTACGACTGAGCGTTTTAGACACATCTGACAAGATGACAAGATGGCGCCTGTGTCTTTGGCATGCCGTCTATCGCTCTCTTTTATTTGTTTTATTTTATTGTTTTTAGTCAATT
The DNA here is from genome assembly GCF_964374335.1 of Astatotilapia calliptera. Taxonomy (NCBI): domain Eukaryota; kingdom Metazoa; phylum Chordata; class Actinopteri; order Cichliformes; family Cichlidae; genus Astatotilapia; species Astatotilapia calliptera. The sequence continues at coordinate 38,392,211 of NC_137426.1, forward strand.
TTGTGCAACATGTCAGCCCTACATTGTTTTATGATCGCCAGACATTATTGGAAATAGGCTTATCTACCCAAGCTTTAGCTCGGTTTGGAAGTGACAACCAAGGCTTTCTGCCTCGCAATTTGGAAGTAACACCACCTCACTGCCGTTCCTTACCACTGCCACTGGATGTGTGGAAGCGACGCAGGAGACAGGGTAACCGTGGAGGTCGCCTCGTCAAATTGAGACTCAGGATTTCTTGTTTTCCTCATGAGCTTTGCTCCATTTGTCGACTCTTGGTGCCGTTGCGTGCTTTGGACCCGGTGGACTCCTGCTTGGTTCCTGTTGTGGGATCTCTCGAGAAGGGTTCTGCAAAACCCTCTCCTCTCCGACATCTGCGTTGGCGTGGAGTGGACCAAACAAACCTCCGACCTGTGGATCTGGTTGTTGCTGCCTCGGAAGCTCCCGCCAATTCCTCTCAGGTTGGGTTTAATTAACGCCAGATCGGTGGCAAATAAGACATTCATTTTGAAGGAATTTTTCGCTTCCCATGCGCTGGATTTTCTCTGCTTGACTGAAACTTGGATTCCACCTGGTGAGTTAAGTGCCTTTTCTGAATTACTGCCGGCTGGCTGTGCCTTCTTTAGTGTTCCAAGAGTTTCTGGTCACAGAGGAGGGCTAGATGTTGTTTTAAAGGCACATCTTGACTTTAAGCAGCTATCCCCATCGACACGCCACACCAGAACTCTGTTTGTGCGAACTGGGTCACTCGTCTTCGCTGTTGTGTGCGATTGTTTATCGGCCCCCAAAATATAATAAGGAGTTTTTATCCGAGTTCTCGGAGTTTCTTGCTGACTGTGCATCACGGTATGACCAGATCCTTTTACTTGGTGATTTTAGTATACACGTCTGCTGCCCGGGGAAGCCCCTGGCTAAGGACTTTCTGGACTTAGTGAACTCTTTTAATTTTGTTCAGTCTGTTAAAGGTGCCACTCAAGAACGTGGTCACACACTGGTTTTGTTTTTAACTCGTGGTTTATCTGTCCATAATGTACTCGTCAAGGATGCGGTTTTCTCTGACCATATGCCTATTTTATGTGATATTGTTCTTTTTAATCCTGTTGTTAAGCTGGCTGCTCGATGTTATCGTGCTTTTAGCTCAGATACTGCCGAGTGGTTTTCCATATTGTTTGACCAATTTATTTCTTATCCTCCTGAGTTGTCCATCTCAGATGGATTAGTTTCTTGTTTAGATTCTGCTTGTAAATCTGTCCTCGACGCTGTCGCTCCTTTTAGATTCAGACAATGCAAGCCAAAGGCTAGTCCTTGGCTAACTGATTTTACCAGAGCCGCTAGAAAAGAATGTAGAAGATGTGAAAGACGGTGGAAAAAAGATGTGTCTCTATGGAAGCTCTTAAGACTAGCTGGAAAGTCTATCAGAGAGCAGTAAAGGCTGCCAAGCACTCCTATTTTTCTCAACTTATTGCTGCCAGCTCGCATAACCCTCGTGTTCTATATAACTCTATAAATTCTGTAGTTAATCTTGTACTTCAACAAGAACCGGTTTTCGATACCCATCCCTACTCATATGATTGTGGAGGTTTTCTCAGTTTTCTCTGTATTAATGTAGGGTCTTTACCTTACAATATAAAGCGCATTGAGGCAACTGATGTTCAAGGTTCAAGGTTCAAGGTTCTTTATTTGTCACATGCATAGTTATACAAGTATAACACACAGTGAAATGTAGCCTGACACGCTCCTCGACATGTGCAAAAATGGGGGGGGGGGGGGGGGGGTGTAGAGGAAGAACATTATATATATATATATATACATTGGGTGAATGTGCAGTAGTAGCAGCAAGCAGGTGAATTCTGTACATTAATATGAATAGACACCTGACTATTTTACAGGATAGACAATATAAACATATTTAAAATTAAAGGAATTTGAAATGTACATTGTTCCTTGGTTTAGTGTCTGATTTGCTGCCATATAAATAAAACTGAATTGAACTGAATTAAATTGAAAACATTTAGCATCATGTTTTAAATCTTAATTTGTCCCTAAGTTCCATCTATGCTTATGGTTGTGAATATTTTTTAGCTTCAGGCAGACATTTGTGCAGCCCTAGGTGCACATTGCTTGACACCCTCATAGCAATTTAGGATGACATTTAAATGAAGAACATTTCGTGAGATTGACAGTGTCTAGTAGCTATAGCATAAATAGTAGCCACGACCTCTAACAGTATGTTTTGATTTCACACCATTGTGTGGAGTAGTGTCATTTTTTATTTTTTATTCAGCAGTCTGTCACTGAAGGAGCTCTGCAGTTCAGCAACATCCAAGAATTTTTCTCTCCACATGGATACACAGAGCTGCATATATTAATCGTAAAATTCGCCCTGCTTTGGTGATCAAAACTCTTCCTCTTAAGAAGAGATCTCTGTTGAGAAAGAAAAAAGAAAACAAGCAGAAGAAGACGAGAGTAATAGAATAAACAACATCACGATGATCTATGGGAATATAACAGTAAATACTAAATATTAAACATTATTGTGCAGCACATAAGATCAACAGAACACAGTGTGCTTTGAGGTAGGAGCCAAAAAGGGTGTAGTTTGTGGGTGTGATCACCCGTGTGTACACCTGTGAGCATGGACGCACTTGTTTTTAAAAGGTTCCTTCATGTAATGATCTGCTAGAGGGTGTGGGGGGGCCACAGCCCCGTCCTCCAGAGCATGAAGCAGGTATGGAGGAGATCAAAACTCCAGACATCCAGAGGCCCCCAGAACACAAGAGACCAAGGAAGACCAACAGAGGGGCAGCCGCGCCACTGTCCCAGAAAGAGCTGAGGAGAGTCCCAGATGAGGGCTCACTCAGCAGCTGTGGAGCATAAGCCAGGGGGAGTTGCAGTGAGCTCCGCTGGCAGCCAGCCGTGCCTGAGTGACCGAGCCCCAGGCTGAGAGGCCGAGGACAAGCAGCCACCAGGAGTCAGCCGGTGTGTACCTGGACGCCCATCACCGGACACAAAGAACCACCAACGCACCGATGTCTGAGGGCGTCTGCCACTGGCAGGGGAAGTGGTGGTGGGTGGAGATAGGCCTCCAAACCTTGGAGGGCCTGAGATGTCCCCAGAGAGGTGGCGTCTGATACCCAACCTGACATATAGACACAGACATACAGGCACACACATTACAAACATCCATTCCCACCCTCATGCTCTCATATGCACTTACTCCACACTCGACCAACGTGGAGACAGACATAAAGAGACGCTGTACACACGATCACACTCCCCAAGCGTACTCTACGAACCGGGTCTAGGTACCCTTGCCCCTGGAGGGGGAAACTGCACCCAGACCCAGGTGGTGTTACCCTTTTCCCTGCGGTGGGGAGATGCAGACCGCCCCGACTCCGCAGCAGCAGGGGAGCCCCACACTCCAGACCGCAGTCGGACGGCCAACTCCTCCTCCTAGCCCCCCCGCACCAGCAGGCTAAAGAGAACGGGGGTATGAGAAGACTCCAAACCTCCCTCCACCCGCTCATATGTAGTGTTGATGCATGTGCATGTGTGTTCTACCTGCCAGAGAGCAGCAGGTAAGCGCATAGTCCCTCCTGCTAGCCCTCAATGTCTACATGTATTTAAAATTGAGAGGTGGGCAACGACGCCAGGGGTGAGGTGTACACCCTGATGGTCTTTTGGAGTCCGTGTAGCGTGCCCACCCCCAAGATCCTATATGTATGTGTTATGAGAGTGTGAGTAATGTGAATGTCTTGTTAAAAAAGTCCTTTCAAAATAATATTTAATATAAAAATGGCTCTTGAGAACCACTAAAAAAAATGCTTTTTTTTCTTGTTCCAACTTTTTGATAAACTTGTAAAGCGCTTTGGGTGCCTTGAAAAGCGCTATATAAATCCAATCCATTATTATTATTATTGATAAAAAAAATTTGCATGTCAAATGTCAACGTTAAAATAGGCTCTTTTTATTATTTATTTTCTTAGTACATACCTCTTACGGTGTGTTCACACCGAACGCGATGGACGCGAAAAAAAAGCCCCAAACGCCCCTAACTTGACGCGTGCACATTCGCACCTCTACGCGTGTCCAAGAAAAATCCATCGCGCCCCAAAATATCATATTTTAACGCGCGTGAACCGGAAATGTGGGAGGGATGTGGGAGGAAGTTTTGCCAGACCGGTATCTTTGCAAGATGGCAGCTGTCGAGCTAGCGCTTGAAGAGAGAGTCTCCCTTCTCTATTTACTGTGGAGAGCAGAGTAGCGGCGTAAAGGACATCCTTGCCGTACCTGGGTCCATCAGGTCCTCCAGAGGTGTGAGCAGTTTGGTGAGTTTCACCACTTGCTCCAGGAGCTGCGCCTGGATTACGGCCGATTCCAGCGCTATCACCATCATTCACTCGGCCAGTTTGAGGACCTGCTGTCCCGCGTCGGTCCCAGAATCGCCCGCCTAGACACCAATTACAGGCGCTCAATCCCACCTGCAGAGCGCCTGTCCGTCTGCCTGAGGTTAGTAAAAGTATTTAATACGGTAGTCCTTTATTGATACCTGTGCTAATATGCTAAACCATCCATTTATACACTGCTAACATGGATGTGCTATGCTAACAGTGAATGCTGTCGGTGTTTACTGAAAGCAAACTGTGGTACAGAGACAACTATTTATAATATTTCTAGTGATACTCAGAAGCTCTCATCAAGCCCCGATTTAATTCGATTTATGCTGTTATCAGTGCTTGAATGATAGCATGGCTGTGGTGTCACATCAATGTATGCGCTCGGTGTTTGCTGATATCAAACTGTAGCATTAGGACCACTGAGTTAACCTTTGTAGTGATACTCACTCCTTTTTATTTAGACCTGGTTTGATTCTGGGATAGTTGAATGTTTGTATATAATCCCTGCAGCTGTCAGACTCTATAGCAGGGGTCACCAGCCTTTATTAAAACAGAGTTAGATAAAACTGTGAACAGTTTGGTTCATCTCTAGTTACATGGTTCTATCTTGATAAGCTGTCTTATCACAGATTAATTTTTCAAAAATATTAATGATTTAAGCAAGGAAAGGGCTACATGTCAACACACAACTCTTTATTTCTATTAATGTCTTACTTCATTCCTACCTGATTGACATGTTTAGGAATTATGAGTGATTGGCTCACTGTAGTTGTGAAAGTTGCTACCAATCAAATTATGATATGTTAAAGTTAAAATAAAACACAACTGTTTTAGATATTATCTAATATACATTTTGTAATTATCCTTATAATTACAAAATGTTTTATGTAAGATTTAAGTTTTGTGATTTATATCTGACATCACCAAAGTATTTTGGAATTTGAATAATGTATTTTGTAACTGCAGTACACATAATACTGATTTTGAACAACTTTGTCCAGGTTCCTTGTCACCGCGGACTCCTTCAGCACCAAGCGTTCAGTTACAGAGTCGGTGTGTCAGATCACCCCCCAGGCAGCGACGGCCATCTGGGACTGTCTAGTGGACGACTTCATGGCTGCGCCTTCACCTGGAGACTGGCGGTCCATCACAGAGGGACTCCAGGAGCGCTGGAACTTTCCTCTGTGCTGTGCAGCTCTGGATGGGAAACACGTCCAGACAAAGGCACCCCATATATCATATAGGAGACACACACATTGATATACACTAAATATTCATTTCATTTCTTTTTTGTGGTGCCCAAATTGATGCACCTGCTTGATTTTGTTTAAACAATTATTGCACACTTTCTGTAAATCCAGTAAACTTCTTTTCACTTCTCAAATATCACTGTGTGTGTCTCCTGTATGATATATTTAACTGACATTTTTTTATTGTAACAACCAACGATTTGCAAGGACACTCAAAAGCCTGCCATCCATGGATTCTGTCAGTGTTTTGATCTGTTCACCATCAACATTGCGTGCAGCAGCAACCACAGCCTCCCAGACACTGTTCAGAGAGGTGTACTGTTTTCCCTCCTTGTAAATCTCACATTTGATGATGGACCACAGGTTCTCAATGGGGTTCAGATCAGGTGAACAAGGAGGCCATGTCATTAGTTTTTCTTCTTTTATACCCTTTCTTGCCAGCCACGCTGTGGAGTACTTGGACGCGTGTGATGGAGCATTGTCCTGCATGAAAATCCTGTTTTTCTTGAAGGATGCAGACTTCTTCCTGTACCACTGCTTGAAGAAGGTGTCTTCCAGAAACTGGCAGTAGGACTGGGAGTTGAGCTTGACTCCATCCTCAACCTGAAAAGGCCCCACAAGCTCATCTTTGATGATACCAGCCCAAACCAGTACTCCACCTCCACCTTGCTGGCGTCTGAGTGGGACTGGAGCTCTCTGCCCTTTACCAATCCAGCCACAGGCCCATCCATCTGGCCCATCAAGACTCACTCTCATTTCATCAGTCCATAAAACCTTAGAAAAACCAGTCTTGAGATATTTCTTGGCCCAGTCTTGACGTTTCAGCTTGTGTGTCTTGTTCAGTGGTGGTCGTCTTTCAGCCTTTCTTACCTTGGCCATGTCTCTGAGTATTGCACACCTTGTGCTTTTGGGCACTCCAGTGATGTTGCAGCTCTGAAATATGGCCAAACTGGTGGCAAGTGGCATCTTGGCAGCTGCACGCTTGACTTTTCTCAGTTCATGGGCAGTTATTTTGCGCCTTGGTTTTTCCACACGCTTCTTGCGACCCTGTTGACTATTTTGAATGAAACGCTTGATTGTTCGATGATCACGCTTCAGAAGCTTTGCAATTTTGAGACTGCTGCATCCCTCTGCAAGATATCTCACTATTTTTGACTTTTCTGAGCCTGTCAAGTCCTTCTTTTGACCCATTTTGCCAAAGGAAAGGACGTTGCCTAATAATTATGCACACCTGATATAGGGTGTTGATGTCATTAGACCACACCCCTTCTCATTACAGAGATGCACATCACCTAATATGCTTAATTGGTAGTAGGCTTTCGAGCCTATACAGCTTGGAGTAAGACAACATGCATGAAGAGGATGATGTGGACAAAATACTCATTTGCCTAATAATTCTGCACTCCCTGTATGCTGAAGCTGCTGCACTGAGCTGCGGCTGCACAGTGGCTGATGTCTTTCGTGGTGGTAACCCCCGAACCCGTTGTTGGACACTGGAGGTGGGTTGGGAATCGAGAACAGGTTTGTGTAGATAACTGGTTTCCAGTAGTTCAATTCCTTGGAGGAACAATGCAGTTTTAGTCCCAGTTGTCCCAGTCACGGAGCACTGGACCAGCTCTTTATCCTCTCGTGGATGCTTGAGGGAGCATGGGAGTTTGCCCTACCAGTCTACAGGTGTTTTGTGGAGAAGGTATTCAACCGTTTCACTCGGTAGTATTCTGTGGGAGGTGGTTCAGGAGTATGGGGTGTCTGGCTTGTTGATGAAAGCCATTTGATCCTTATACAACCAAGAGCTTATGCATAGATGGCAATAAGTCAGGTTCATTCCTGGAGATCTCAGATGTTGTTCCTGTGATCTGCTAGACCCCCTCACCCAGCTTGGGGTCACTGCACCACGTGCACTGATTACCACTGGGACCACTGTTGCCTTCACCCTCCAGATCTTCTTGAGTTCTTCTCTGAGCCCTTGCTATTTCTTGAGCTTGTCATGTTCCTTCAGCCCGATGTTGCTATCACTTGGTATGGATACATCTAACACTATGGTCGCCTTCCTCTGCTTGTCCACCACTACTATGTCTGGTTGGTTAGCCATCACCAGTTGGTCTGTTTGTATCTGGAAGTCCCAAGGGATCTTAGCTTAGTCATTCTCAACCACTCTAGGTGGCGTGTTCCATTTTTCAGAACTTCCAGGCCATACTCGGCACACATGTTCATGTTTACTGTGCCGGCCACTTGGTTATGGCATTCCATGTATCTCTGCCTCTGTGGATCTTGTGCTGAGAGCTTGGTCGTGTGCTGTCATGATTAGTGCCTTTGTGCTGTCTTTCAGTCCAGCTTTGTTCACCCACTGGTAGGATTTCTGGATGTCAGCCACTCCCTCTTTCTGCCAGTGGTACATACCACATACCACTAACCTCTGACTGAACAAACAAGTAGATTTCCCAAAATGTTGGCCTGTTTAAATTGATGTTTAAATAGACAGGCCATTATGTTTTTTGCACCTGAAAATTTCATCATTTTATTACATAGTGAAGTGAATCTTAGCTGCGCAGTTTACATGATGTATCAATTTTTGAAGTTTACTACAAAGAGTGCACAACTGAGTCATCCTAACTGTTAATGACTGTGGCTTTTATGATAGATTTCTTCCTACTTAATGGGTAAACAAATGGCTGCGAGAGAGCTGAAGCAGTGTGAGCATTTTTCATCTCCTGCCATTCTCCACTGCAACCACTGAACATCCAAGGTATGGACATTGAGGCTGTGGACAGCTACAGGTACCTTGGTGTTCATCTGAACAATAGACTGGACTGGACTCATAACTCAGGAAAGGGCAGAGCAGGCTGTACCTGCTGCGGAGACTCAGGTCGTTTGGAGTGGAGGGCCCACTCCTGAAGAAATTCTATGACTCTGTTGTGGCTTCTGCTATCTTTTATGGTGTGGTCTGCTGGGGCGGCAGCATCTCTGCTGGGGACAGGAAGAGACTGAACAGGGTGATCCGAAGGGCCAGCTCTGTTCTAGGATGCCCTCTGGACCCAGTGGAGGTGGTGAGTGACAGGAGAACGGCGGCTAAGCTGTCATCCCTGATGGACAACATCTCCCACCCCATGCAGCAGACTGTGACAGCACTGAGCAGCTCCTTCAGTGGGAGACTGCGGCACCCACGGTGTGGGACGGAGAGATTTCGCAGGTCTTTCCTCCCCACTGCTGTCAGACTCCATAATAAAGACTTTAACTGATCAAGCACACACATCCATACATATGCAATAATACTAAGTGCAATAATCCTTTCTGTCATCGTTGTATTTTTACTCAGTTGTATATAGTATTTGTATTTGTATTCTATTTTTATCTTATTGTATATTTATTTTATTTTATTCTACTGTATATAGTATTTTATTTTATTCTATTCTGTACAGCTGTGTACTGTATTTATTCTTATTGTATTCTAATTTTTGCGTCATAACTTTTGCACTGTCCACTTCCTGCTGTGACAAAACAAATTTCCCACGTGTGGGACTAATAAAGGTTATCTTATCTTATCTTAAGGCTGTTTACATCACTCAGTTCCTATTCCCAGCAGACTTTAAGAAAGCATCTCAAAATACTTTGCTATCAACAGACACTATTTGCATAACTCAGTTAGGTCTTGAGTATTGTTTTGTTGGGGTTTTTTTCTCTCACTTCAATTTCCTCTCATTGCTCTCAGTTTTTGTTTTTAATATCAAAGACTTGCTGGATGACAGTCTTGTCATTGGTTCTACTCTATGAATAGAATTGGGCAAAATGTCCCTTGAAGCTCTTATTGTGGTTGCTTGTCTCTGTCATCACTTTACAGAACATTGTCGAGTTATTGGGATGTAAAGACATGCAGTGTCATTTTGCTGTTTTTGCACTTTTTCTGTTCATACATAGCAATGAGAAAAAGCTGTTCAAATGTGCCTGGCTACCCAGCTCTGAGAAATATTTAGAATTTCTGCACAGGGTAGTGCCATATCTGTTTGATATTCCCTTCTTTAATCTGTTGTTTGCTCGCTGGTGTCTGAGCTTCTTTTCTGTGCCTCTTTGCTGACTTTAACAACGCCGATTTAGGATAGCCGCACGTTTTGAGTGCTTCCTTTACATGTGTGTGTTCCTTCTTTTTCCCTTCAGGCTTAGAGGGAACATGTTCTGCCCGGTGGTGTAGGGTCCTGATTACTCCAAGTTTGTGTTCCAGAGGGTGATGGGAGTCAAAGAGGAGGTACTGGTCCGTGTGTGTGGGCTTCCGGTAAACTTCGATGTTGAGGTTGCCGTTCTCTTCAATGTGCACGGCGCAGTCCAGGAAAGGCAGACAGTTGTCCTTTGTGTCTTCCCTGGTGAACTTGATGTTTTTATCCACAGCGTTAATGTGCGCAGTGAAGGATTCCACTTCTTGTGTCTTGATTTTGACCCAGGTGTCGTCCACATATCTGTACCAGTGGCTGGGTACTCTTCCTTTGAAAGAGCCAAGAGCCTTCCTTTCCACTTCCTCCATGTAAAGGTTGGCTACAATAGGTGACACGGGGGAGCCCATGGCACAGCCATGTTTTTGTCTGTAGAAGCCTTCGTTGTATTTGAAGTATGTTGTGGTGAGGCAGAGGTCTAACAGTGTGCAGATCTGATCGGGTGTGAAGTTGGTCCTGTCCTCCAAGGAGCTGTCTTCTTGTAGTCGTTTTCTGACAGTCTCCACGGCCTCCGTGGTGGGTATGCAAGTGAAGAGAGAGACTACATCAAAGGACACCATGGTTTCATCTGGATCCAGGGTAAGTTTCTGGACCTTGTCGGTGAAGTCGGTGGAGTTCTTGATGTGGTGTGGGGTGTTCCCCACGAGAGGAGCAAGGATGGTAGCAAGGTGTTTAGCAATGTTATAAGTGGCTGAGTTTATGCTGCTGACTATGGGTCTGAGTGGGACAGCTTCCTTGTGGATCTTAGGAAGTCCATAGATGCAGGGTATGGCATCCCCTGGGTAAAGGCGGTGATATGTGAGGCGGTCAATGATTTTGTCCTTTTCAAAGTCTTGAAGGCAAGCTATAACTGAGTGTGGAGTGGAGGATGCCATCCTGTACCTCCTACACAGAGCCCACTCACACCTGGATGGGGGAAAAGGCACGGTCAGGATCCTGTTTCTTGACTTTTCCAGTGCCTTTAATACCATCCGGCCCTGTATGCTTCAGGAAAAACTGAACAGGATGGAGGTGGACCCCTGCCTGGTGGCTTGGATCTCCGACTACCTCACCGACAGACCACAGTACGTCAGGCTGAAGGACATCACGTCTGACACTGTGGTCAGCAGCACAGGAGCACCACAGGGAACTGTGCTGTCCCCTCTTCTCTTCACCCTGTACACCTCTGACTTCTGCTACAACTCTGAATTATGCCACATTCAGAAGTTTGCAGATGACACGGCCATCATGGGGTGTATCTGGGATGATCAGGAAGAGGAGTACAGAAGTCTGGTGAGGAACTTTGTCGCATGGAGTCACACAAACCACCTGCAACTCAACACCTCAAAGACTAAGGAACTGGTTGTGGACTTCGGGAGGTCTAGAGCAGGTCCACTGCCGGTTCAGATAGAGGGGGAGGAGGTGGAGGTGGTCAACAAGTACAAGTACCTCGGGCTGTGGGTGGACAATAAACTGGACTGGTCATGCAACACAGAGCACCTGTATAAAAAAGCCCAAAGCCGACTGTACTTCCTCAGGAGGCTGAGGTCTTTTAACATCTGCAGGAAGCTCCTGAGGATGTTTTACCAGTCGGTGGTTGCTGGAGTACTTTTCTATGCTGTGGTGTGCTGGGGGAGCAGCACAGCAAAGAGGGACTCATCCAGGCTGGAGAAACTGATCAGGAAGGCTAGCTCTGTGGTCGGCATGAAGCTGGACACTCTGGTGACAGTGGCAGAGAAAAGGACATTAAAGAAACTGATGGACATTATGAACAATGCTGGGCATCCTCTGCACACGGCCATAAACAACCAGAAGAGTCTGTTCAGTGACAGGTTGCTTCTCCCAAAGACAAGAACTAACAGACTTAAAAACTCCTTTGTCCCACACGCCATCAGACTGTTTAACTCCTCTCTGGAGGGGAGAGGGAGGGGAAACAGGAGGACAAAGGAGGGGGGAACAACTAAGCTGTAGTGCCTCTTCACCTCACTGTACAATACCTTGTGCAATACTTTTTGTAAATAGTCAACGGTGCAATAGACTCAATACTTGAAATGTGCAATTCACTTGTATTTTTATTTTTTATTCCTATTTATTCTATTTATCCCCTTTGTATATTTTATTTATATTTGTCTCTGTATTTATATATGTGTGTGTGTGTATATATATATATATATAACAATTCTGTAACTGTAACTTCGGTCGTTGCTGTGCTTTTTTTGGAAGTCGAATTTCCCAGAGGAACCCACCCGAGGGATTAATAAAGTTCTATCTTATCTTATCTTATCTTATCTTTCTTTTTGTAGCTGCTTGTGGGGTCTCGCTTTAAGGCTTCGTAGGTATTGTTGTCACTGAGGAGAGTAGTGATCTTTGTGTGGTAATCTGTAGTGTTTAGGACCACGGTGCATCTTCCCTTATCAGCTGGTAAAACAGTGATGTTGTGGTCTTTGCTCAGGGAAGCGACGGCCTTCTTTTCTTGTAATGTGAGGTTGGACGGAGGGACTTTGGCACTGGAGAGGGTGGCTGAGACTTTCATCCTGATTTGCTCTGCTTCTGACGGTGATAATTTATTAATGCGTATGGCAGATTCTGTGGCTGTGATGAGGTCCACTATGGGCAACTGTTGCGGGGAAATGGCAAAATTGAGTCCTTTGGCTAAAACCCTCTACACCCTGTCTACACTTATTTGTTTAGACTTGCACACAGTTATAATAATAATAATAATAATAATAATAATAATTGTAATAACAATAATAATAATAATAATAAATTTTATTTAAAAGCGCCTTTCAAAACACCCAAGGACACTTTACAGAACAAAAAGTTCTTTGTGCGTTATTCCATCTTTTACTTTTTCTACAGGAATATCAGCGTTCTTTCTTAAAATGATGAGCCCTCAATAGACTGTGGCTTAGGGCTATTACAGAATCGAGTTGTGATAAATATTTCATAACTATGTAGGCTAAGATCAAGACTTGGGAACATATTTATGCATGTACCACACTGTCCCAGCTTACAGCTTATGTCCCACTACACTGAATATGAATAAAAAGTTGGCCATCTGATGGACTGGTAAACTGACCAGGCTTTATCTTGCTTCTTGGTCAAAGCCAGCTGCGATAGGCTCCAGCAAGTTCAGCTGGATAAGTGGTTAAAAAATTGTTTACCATTTACTTTATTTCAGTGAGAATTAAAACATCACTACAAAAACAAGCTGTCAATGTAACTACACGTGACAATATAAAGAAGACATATTTATCACAAGTAGGGCTGCCACGATTTGTCGACTAGTCACGATTACGTCAACTATCAAAATCGTCGACGACTGATTTAATAGTCGACGTGTCGTTTGAAGCTTTGTAAGATCGCAAAAGACGCAGGAATAATAGCAGGATTTAAGAGTGTAATAACGGACTGAAACAGAAGATGGCAGCACCGCATGTACAAGGATGCCAGCTGCTGTTAAACCCCGAAGAAGAAGAAGAAGCAGCTGTGTCCCAGAATTCATAGCGCGGCCCAGCTTAGTTTCCAACAATGGCGGCAGCTAGTTAGTTTTAATGTTACTCTTATTATTCTTTCTGGGTCACAAAATAAACGTTTAACATATTTTCAGGCGAGAATGTAGCTGTGTAAACCTCAAATATCGGCTCAGTTTATCAGGACACCACATATTTTCAAAAGCGCTCCGACGTTTTCGGAGACGTCTGTTACCCACTAGCTCGATAGTTAGCCGGGGGCTAGGCTAACTAGAGCCGTGAGAACACCGGACTCCCGGCAAATTGTTTTCAAACCCACCGCCGTCTTTCGTGACTCAGGTTAAATATATATGAGTCACTTAGATAACTTAAAAATGTTGTTGTTTGGCTTTTTTTTTTTTTAGTATTTTATTTGTTCCTGAGTAAATCGGTTTGGCTGAGATTAAAGTTATAGTTTTTACACAGCTGAATAAACATCAAGCAGACAGCTGATTATCAGAAGTGTGAGATGCTCCAGAATTTACTCCGGTGTCCTGTTATATTTTAGATAGCAAGGAGTTTATTAAACTTCACCGAAACAATCTGCAAATTTCATTAAAATTGAATAAACTATCATCTTGTCTTTATTTTTAGTTAGCACCTTAAAAGCTTAAAGCTGTAAGCTAATGATAGTTATATAAGAGCAGATGCTGCTGGTGCAATAAGCTGTAGTTTTACGTCCAATGGATGATGATCTGATTAGTCGACTAATTGCATAAATAATCGGTGACTAGTCGACTATCAAAATAATCGTTTGTGGCAGCCCTAATCACAAGTGCTCTAAATTAGACAATTTGTGTCAATAAATAAAATACATTCAACCTAGAGCGGGCTGTCTTTTTAAAAGAGGTATTAACTCCACCTCAGTGGCCATAAATATGCAGTATCTTAAATTGTGGCATATGTGCATATGCACAAGTATAACTTAAATATTCCTTATTTTCCTTCTTGTTTCAGGTTTGAATTCTTTCAAAATAGTTTATTCTGAAATCACCTGAACTGAAAATGGTTACACAAGCACTTCTCTGAACTTGTACTTAAAACAGCTTACACTCCAGCATTTTCATATACCTTCAGGTTGTAATTACTGACTTGATCAAGCTTTATGCAGATCTATTGTCATTTCCTGAATAGCTGTCATTAAAACATGGCACTAAACTGATTGTCAAGCCTGTAGCTGAGTCACCTGCGGGTCCTATCCTGCTCTTTTAGTTCTTTAAAGAGATGTCTTGTCTGTTGCCACCATGAAAATCAGCCACAGACTAGGGTTGAAGTATTTAAATAAATGTAAATGAAATTGAAATATATTGAGATGAGCAGTACTGCTGCCTGCCAGACAAATACAAATGATTGCTTTGTGCTTCATGTGGAGATTTCTTTCATTCCTGTGCTCTCAAAGGGGATCTGCTTTGGTATACACCTGCAGAAAGCGTAGCTGTTTTTTTCATATTGCCTTCTGACAGTTTTGCTCGCTGTTGATATTTCACAGTTCTTACATACAGACCTTCTGAAAACTGATGAAGCTTTAGGACAAACAGCAGAATCTGCTCCTTTGGTTAGGTTGCAGCCTCTGTGACCTGGCACAGGATAAGGGGAAGAAAATGGATGGATTGATGGATGTTATGCATACTATATACTAGAGATGGCACGATACCACTTTTTTATGTCCGATACCGATACCGATATCATAAATTTGGATATCTGCCGATACCGATATGAATCCGATATAGTGTTTTTTAATCAACAAAACTGTTTTTTAAATATCTTGCTGCATTTTGTATAAGTTCATACTCAATTTTAAAACAACAACTACACTAAAGCTATTCTGTTATACCTGTATGCAAAAAAAATATTTCATAGTTCAGCAATACTGATCAATCTAATAAACTTAAACCTACACCATCCTCCCTATTCTGGTATTTTAAAGAGTACTTAGCAGAAATATTAAGCAACCTAACTAATAGGGTTCCAACTCCCAGCAACAACAAAAATAAATAAATAAAAAATAGGGAACCACCCCTCACGCTCCACCTCATGATGCTTAATCGACGTAATCAACCTTAATTTGATGCAGTGTGAAAAAAAATGCACAGAAATCAATTATTTTTCAATATATTAAAATATTAAATAGATTCAACATCTTTCTTCAACAAAATTGCAGACTGCACAGATGGTACCTTCCCAAAGGAAAAAGTACTATAGCTTACTAGGGTATATTAGACTTAATAGTCACTATATACAGTAATGGACTTCTATACATTTTGCATCAAATTAAAACTTTGGGTGTCAGATAATTATTTATTAAAAGCTCGACATTTTAAATGAGAATAAGAAAGAAAAGTATGTCTTTGTGCCCCCTTTTCCCTGTTCATGCCCTATCGGCCCCCCTGGCTAAACTTTGCTAGATCCGCCCCTGCACAGTTACCAGCCGTCAGCTACGTAGAAAAAGATCCTTGAGTAGAAAGTAATAATAAATACATTCTAACAACAGCTGATCAAGCTTAAACGTGCTGCTGTTGTTTATCCACTGGTTTCCTCTTTCTGGTGCAAAGTGGGCCAAAAGCAAACTAGAGACACGGACTCGGGACAGAAAAGCCGATCAGCTGATCGTTAAGCAGTTTCATGATTGAAGTAGCAGCAAGAAGAGGCAGTTGCTTGTTAAGCTTAACGCAGGAATGCTTTACAAACATTCAGAGATGGACTTACACACTTGCTTTACTTCTCTCGGGATAACTTTGTCGGAGATGAAATGCCGGGTTGCTAGCGAAGCTCCACATGCTATCCAGACCACCGACAGGTCCTGCATGCCACAGCCGCTCTATCACGTGATGCATACTGCTCCGACGTGCTAACGTTCTGAGGCGAGTTACGGCGTGTTGCAAGTTTTGTGAGGTGCTTTCGTGATATTTAATGGATCGGATTACATTTTTTATTTTTCTCCGATATCCGATCCAGTAATTTAGGTCAGTATCGGACCGATACCGATACGTAATATCGGATCAGTCCATCTCTACTATATACTGTAACAATTGTAAACATTGAGGTCAGTTTGTACATAAATTACAGCTCAAGTTTTAAATTAATTCATGTTCGTGGCTCTTATGATGTCAGTGAGAGGGGATGTCCTTAAATGTGGTCATCTCAGGTGTAGAGTTCTCGTTGTGGGTACATAAATTATGCTTACCTACTGCTTGAACATTCTGTTTGTGAGGGCCAGCCAATTAGAAGAAAGTTGACCTCCTACAATTTCTGCTCCCTCACTCTCCCAAAGATGTCTCAAAGAGTGACACTTACTAAACCCAAAGTAATAAGAACAGTTACTGTACCAGCTGCTGTTACTATTTCCAGTGGAGGCTGTGAGGTCATTTTTTCCCTCACATTTCATTTGTTGTGTAATTAACCAGGACAAAAATGTTAGCAGCATCATTTCACAATCATTTTTCATGCTTCCGATCTGTTTTCACCTTACCGTAAGACTTTGCATCTAAGGGCCAATGTGTTTGCACTTGATTTCCTGTCACTTTCTTCAGAAGCTCTGTGGTTATTTTAAGCAAGAAAACTGCAAAGGCTAATTCCCATGAAGATCTTCTTCTGCCAAATGTGCAGGTATACAATCGTCTATTTGACTGATGTACTGTAATAAATGCACAGAGCAATGTGAAGCCTAAATTCTGAACAGCCTTTAATGAATTTCAGCTATGGAAGTGGTAGCATTAACAAACAGATGCCCCCCCAAATTCCCCTCATTGTGCTTTTTCTTCTCAGCATCAACCAAGGGATGGTTAGCAGAATAATAGCAAGCAGTTGCAGTCTGGTGAGGTTTGCATTTAAAACTTTATGACAGCAGTTGAGTTTGGGAAAAGATGAAAGGAAAGATGAGAGTTTTGGTTCTTCTTCAATCTTACTACAGAGCTCCGAGTTCCCAGAGGAATAGAGCGGATGATGGAAAATGAGAATGTTATAGTCTTCCTTCTCTTTGCCTTTTGCTTGGGTGGCGAGCTGTGCATGATTGTGACGTGTCTCCACATTGCTAATCACTTTGAAGCTCCTGGACATGATTATTTATGAGGGACAATCCAATAGTGGATACACTTTTACACTGTCATTGTGTTTGCAGATTTAAAGTGGCGGACTGCTAGATTAAATTTAAAAGTCAAATGCCTTTATGCAGTGTATAGCAACATAAAAGTAAATAAATGACTATTTGTAAACTACCAGTCAAAAGTTTGGACACACCTTCTCATTCAATGTTTTTCTTTATTTGTACTACTTTGCACATTGCATACACATACTGAAGACATCAGATATATGAAGCAAGATATAGGGAATTATGTAGTAAAGAAAAAATTTATAAATAACTAAATATGTTTGTATATTTTAGATTCCTCAAATTAGCCACCCTTTCCTTTGTTGACAGCACTGGAAACCCTTGGCCTTCTCTCAATGAGCTTTATGATGTAGTCACCTGAAATGGTTTTTCCCAGCAACAAAGCTGCGCCCTAAGCTTAACTCTCTGTTTCTGAGTCCTCACTTGGGTCCTTCAACCTGCCTGCCACACAGCACTCGCCATGACATGGACAAAGAGGACCGGATTGGTTATAATGTAAGTACAGTAACACAGAGTTATAAAGATACTTGAAAAACAGGTCATTTTTAAACTTTACATATAACCCCTTTGTAAACCCTGTTCACCGAAGTCTATTTACCAACATAGATAAAGATATCACACACAAAAAACACAAGGAAACGTTGAAAATCATTTTTTGGCACAACACCAACCTCTATAATGAATGCAAAGGTCTGATGCCCCGCCCCTCAAGCGTTCTCAGCATCTCTGGGAACTCCTTCAAGACTGTTGGAAAACCATTAGTGATGGGAATTCCGGCTCTTTCGGCTCCCGGCTCTTCAGGTTGTTTTGTTGCTTTAATTAATAAATTTTCAACAACAATATAAAATTATGCACAAAATGAATTACTAATGTTAAAAAAACATGCTTTTTATTTATATATGTTTATATATAAATATGCTTTTATTTATTCACTCCACATAATATGTAAAAAAAAAATTATAAAATACAAAAAACAACTATATATATACAATTCAACTTTTAACTAGTAAAATTTTCAGTTTTTTCCTTTTAAACAAATTTAAAGTGAAACAACACAAAACACTGCAAACCACAACACGATAAAATATAAATTAAAATATGCAAAACAAAAAGAAGATGCACATTCTCTGTCATATGGGCCTGGGATGATTTTTTGGAAGAGTGTGGAATTACTACCACCCCTCTGCTCAGCGCAAACACAAGTTAGAGAGAGAGGGTGAGAGAAAGAAAACAAACAAAACACTTCCTTTGTTCACTTCAAAGAGCCGGCTCCGACCGACACATCATTAAAAACCATTTCAGGTGACGACCTCATGAAGCTCAGAGAGAGGATGCCAAGAGTGTGCAAAGCAGTAATCAAAGCAAAGGCTTATTTTTCACATTTTTTGTTTACTACATATTTTCCATATGTGTTCATTCATAGTTTTGATGCCTTCAGTAAGAATCTACAATGTAAATAGTCATGAAAATAAAGAAAAACTATTAAAAGAGAAGGTGTCCAAAGTTTTGACTGGTAGTGTATTTACAGGTTCTGAGGCTGTTTACCTGCACTGCAGTCTTCTTGAACTTTTAATGAAAAAGCATGTTGCAAGTTGTGTGACTGACAGGTGGTTTGGTGTTTTTTCTCTGCCTTTGTTAAATTGTAGGTGCATTGTGTCTGTTTAGAATGCACTGTTTGTGTCTTCTTGACCCCACAGTAAACTACAGCAAGTCATGGGCCCAAGGCAAATCAAGCGTCTTGATTATCTCTCCAATAAGCATCGTATCTTCACAAATGGTGTCTTTCATTTCCCTAATGGACTCTCTAAAGAGCTTAAGTGGATAGAGCTTGTGGTGAGTGTAGCCTAAAGCACAGAAAGGCAGCTACTGTGAGAAGAAAGCTCTGTGGTAAAGATGCTGGATCTGAAATGCAGTTAATGGCTTGGAAGGCAAGCTCATTTAGTTGCATCTGCAGCGCCCATGCTTTATGATGATTACACCATCATTCCTGCCTTTACTGCAGGCCTCTAAGCTATACACAGCAGCCCGTGTGAGAGAAGACGTCCACATTGGTTCAGAAACATTCAATTATAACTGTGAGAATTCCATTTAACTAGTCATTTGTTCTGTGATGGCTCAGAATAATATTTTACCTCCTAGATTACCTCCTTTTTGAAGTCATTGAAACTGTGTTGATTTTTTTATTTGAATAAAGATTATTTACTAATATAGATACACTGTATCCATATTTTAAAATACAAATTAATCACCACTGCTATAATGGTTTGTCTTTGTGTGCTTTATGGTTGCAGAGCACAAATCACTACACTAGTTTTATCCCTGAGGAAGCAAAACAACAAAAAGCAAATCAATGGCTCGTGAAAATATAGCAGCTATCAGACTGAAAACTTCTGCTGAAATAAATCATTTTAAATAATCATAATTCATCAGCAAACATTAAAACTAACCTTTGTTTGGCCTGTTGAAAAAAAGCAAACAGTCATATTGCAGCCACAGAAATTCTTTTGTCCATGAAACCATAAAGCTGCACTTTCTTTTTGCCTTATAGTCTGATTTGTCATAACTTCTCCGTTTTGTGGTAAGCTTTTCTTTGGCTGTCACTTCTTCACCCTGACCTGTCTTATTTGGCTCAGCAGAACTG
Source organism: Astatotilapia calliptera (assembly GCF_964374335.1). Lineage (NCBI taxonomy): Eukaryota > Metazoa > Chordata > Actinopteri > Cichliformes > Cichlidae > Astatotilapia > Astatotilapia calliptera. The sequence goes on from NC_137426.1 coordinate 38,412,297, forward strand.
AAATGCTTTTACACACTCACTCACATAAGCTCAGCGATTCTCTGCGCGATCAACCTCTCACTGTCACGGTCCTGAGTCTGTGGACTCAGTGTTTTTCTGTTTGTATTAGTTATCTTTGTTTTCATGATGTGTTTTGATTCTCTTGGGTTTGATTTCTGTCACTGTATCCCCTAGTTTAGTCCTCGTCTGTTCAGTTTCCTGTTTTACTTTGAAAGTCAGTGTACTATGTCAATGTGTTGAGTTTTGCCTCCCCTTGTCATGTCTGATGAGTCCCAGCTGTGCTCTCCTCCTGTTTCACATTCCCTAATCACCTCAGTATGTATTTAAGCCCTGTGTTTTTCCCTGCCAGTTGTTGCGTCCTCCACGTTTGTTGTGTGTATCCATGGTCGTCTACCTTCAGCATCTCCTGTCTAGTTAGTTTAAGTTGTTGTTTATGTATCGTCCAAGGGTGACTCTCCAGCAAATAAAGCCGTCGTTTAAGTTAATGTTTTGTCTCCGAGTCCTGCACGTGGGTCCAGCCACTGACAGCCACACAACTCATCGTGACACTCACATGTTTAAGCTGCGGGAGATTTCACTTGTCATGTTTGCATAGTAAGCTGACGATTGATAAGACGATGTCAGAGGAATTGGTGCACAAATTATCATCACTCACAGATCAGTGCTGTCGCTCTCTATACACAGTTCGCGCGATTGCAGAGTGAAAGCAAAAAACAAGCGCAAATTCAAACGCGATTTCAATATGTCACATATTGACAGTGGCTCACCGATGCCAATGACATAATTACCCAGCTACATTTCCGAAAGAATGCAAAAGCATTGACATATATTTTTCCTTCCTACAATAGCCGGACAGGCAGGGCAGAGATAGATTTTGGTAGCCCGACTGGAAAAATCGCTAGCCCCGGGACGTCGGGCTAGCGATATTGCGAGCCCTGTATCTGATTGAGGAATCACTCATCTTTGGAAAAGAGAGTTTATTACAGAGAAATGGCTCTTTCCAAAATAAAAGCTACACTGTAAAAAAATATTCCGTAGAAAAACAGAAAATGTCCTGGTAATTTTCTGCCAGTACATTTTCTGTTTTTTTACGGAGGTTTGACGGACCTTTCTGTAAATGATAAAACGGAAAATTCTGTAGATTTACAGTATACTCTCTGTACTATTTACGGACATTTCCTTCAGCTATAAAACAGAAAATTCCGTTTATTCACAGTATATTTTCTGTATCATTAACTGATATTTTCCGTTAATAGAAAAATTGAAATTTCTGTTTATATTACTATTTCCAAGCACTTCTTTTCACTGTAACTCATTAAATATAGTTCTTTATATCCTTAAACGTACATTTCTATGCAATTACAACCTAGTACACCATGTACTCAAAAATTCATAAATTAAAACTTAAATTAATTTGTGCTTCGTACACAACAACATTGGTACAATTAATGTTAAATATTCTTTTATTCTCCTTAACTCAAACACTATACTAAAATATAATGACAGCATCCATCTTGTCATAAAACGACTAAACAGCTGATACATGAACAAAATAACTCACAAGCTTTCAAATTTGAGCATTTTTATTTCCTTGAAATCAGGTTGCCCTCATGTAAATGTGTTTATTTACATTCATTCAAGTGGCTACCAAGTGTTTTCTTCAAACAGGACACCTGACAAACAAAAAATGTCATATTTAACGACATGTTCACATTTAATAATATCCAGAGTACCTTTGAGTTAGAATCACTGCCTTGTGGTAGTTTTGCCTCAGCCAAATGGTTAAGGTGTGGTTTACATCCATCTCTGTCCACTTATGATACAGTATACACATGTAGTCAGTTATAGCCAAACACCTTTGATTACTGAATTACATTCACTTCATTAATGAAGTGAATGTAATTCACATTTGTGTGAACATTTGTCTGAGATTAACTCTTTGGGCTCTTTACCTTACAATATAACATACTTGAGTCAAAATTTGTTGACTGTTTAAGTGGTGCCACATGAATACAACTGAACAGATCTAAAGAAGATGTTCCTGAACTTTGGGTTTATTCGAACAGGACTGATGGATAACCACAGGACTTTTCCCCATATGATAACTACAACACATAATAAATTAAGACAGATTACTGTCCCAAACTTAAAGATAAAAGTGTATTTACGGGACTTGTTTTGTCAGTGAGGAGCAAAGTATAATTAGAAGTGCTTGTTCTGATGAAAAGTTAAACTGTAAACAGCAGCATAGTGAATAAGGATCTGTGTCCACGAATCCTCAGCAGTGACAACACTTAAACATCATAGTTCAAAATCCTTAATGCACACCTTTTTCTCCACGGTGTTCAAATTCTCTAAGCTGGTTAAGTAGAGGAAAAAGTCTGACATATTTCATGACCATTAAATGTTAGACAAGGCTCTGAAAACGAGGTTACACTTACAAACAAAAACCTCTGCTTGTGCGCACAGACCCTAAATCACAACAAATAAGACAATAGTAAGACAAATTACTACAAAGTCTTGTTACCGCTCTTCATATAACAGTGTGACAAAGTCCTGAATGCAGCCTGCATGTTAGTACATCAAGGTCCATCTGAGCTTTAAGTAAAATACACTCAGCTTTTCCTTGGATTTTCAGAGTTGCTCAGTTCATACAGGAACTGCAGCAGTCGGAGTTAATGTGTCGCTCCTCCGTGTCAGCCATTGAGACTGGTCGCAATTTATTCTGAGGAAAAAAAGAGAAACAACAAGACATTTTTAAAAAGTTTGTATTTTTATCATTTTTTTTTACCTAGAGCATAAACAACATAAACAAAAAAAGGATTAGGGCTGTGCGATATGACGATATATATCAGATTACGATATAAAAATGTCTATCGTTTCATATTATACACTATTCTTTGTTTTGTGGTGTTGCAAAATAAACTGTTTACGGCAATATTTTTTTCATGGTTTTGATGGTCACTGTAGTTGCTATATTATTTCTTAAAGTTCTCTCCTTCTCTTATACTTAAAATAACCACACTATGGACGGACAAGTGACTGTTTTTACGCGTACTTTCGTTACCAACAATGAGGATAAAACCATCGTGTGGCTCCGCCGTCCGCTTGTTTATTTTCCACATAAACCTTTCACAATAAAGCTCAAGTTTCTGTTGAGACTTTTCAAACTAAACTGAAATGATATACATTATTCTCAAACATAAAATTTCAGAATATGCATCAAACAAATGACCTCAAATAAAAACATCAAGTAACTATAAATGGCGCTTACAGTCACCACGCAGACGAAGGCACAGAGAATACCAGCATGGCCAGCAAGGATGAGGCAGAACCAGAAGGACCAGTCAAAAGAAATCGAGGACCTTATTGTTAAATGAGGGGCTACCTCTGTAGCATGGACATGGTTTGGTTATGAAAAGTCTGACACGCCCCAGAAAACTGTACTATGCAAATTATGCCACAAACTGGTCCCCACCACCACTCGAACACGACAAACCTCTTTAACCACCTACACAAGAATCACATGAAAGAGTTTCGAGAGAGTTTACGAATGAAAAGCAAAAAAGAGTCGTCAGGTGCTCAAAATAATCCTTAGACTCAAACGTTAGAACAGGCTTTTCCTTGCAGCACGCCGTGTAATAAATACTCAGAAAGAAAATGGCGGCCATTTAAACTCATGTCTAAAAATGTATAGTTTCATGCATCGGTCAAAACACTCGACTCCAGGTACACGACGCCCAACTGAAAACATTTCACATAAGTCGAGTTGCCCGAGAATCACAGAATTTACAGAAAATGCACTATTTTGTGATATATATCGTTATCAGGAGAGATACGTCTTATATTGGGATATGAGATTTTGGTCATATCACGCAGCCCTACAAAGGATTATAATTCACGTAGAGTTGCATACACATAACACCATTCTGTTGCAACAAAAGCAGTTTATAATTAAAGTAACATACATACCTTGAAAAACTAAATCAACCACAACATTAAACTCACCTTGTGTTTGTAGAGAAGGTGATCAGGGTTTTTCTTCATTTCCTGAGACCAGCTGCTCTGGATCATCACCAGCTTGTATCTTCATCTTTTTTTTCACTCGGGGAAGTCTTTCCTTTTCTTGGCCATTGCTCTGCACTGGAAAACCAAAGTGTGTGATCAAAGGTGAAATAAGGGATATTTTTCCACTGCAGGACTTAAAGTGCTTCAAGTAGTGATAGCTGTTGATCCATTTCTCAAATAATCTGTAAGGATCTGGATTTTTAAGAAAGATACAAATATCTCTGCTTATATTTGGCTAAAAGCTTGATATAGACAAGGCATATAGAGCCCCTGCACACCAGCACTGCGCTTACATTATAGTTCAACCTTTGGAATACAAGCGCGCTGATCCACACAGGTATGCACACGGGTGTTCACTGCTCGTAGACCCAAATTACACCTTTCTTGGCTGCTACTTCGAAGCACATCTGTCCTGCGTGCTGCACAACAACATTGAATATTTAGTATTTACTGCTGTTTACACTTAGCTAGATTAATGCGATGGTGTTGTGTTTAGTATGTTGCTTTGTTTTTTTTCTGCTTGTTTTCTATTCTTCTCTCAACAGGTGATCCAGGAGATTTTTTTCCCCTTTCTCACTGTCCCTCTCCCCTTCTGTTTTTCCTTTCCTTCCTCTTTCTTTCTCCCTTTCCTATCCCTCACTCATGTCTGTCCCGTCTGTAACATCTGAAAATAAAATATAATAAATAATAAAAACAAAGATCGACCAAATGGACCAATACGGCAATGCCACGATGATCCATTTGGCAAAGTAAATCCATTGGGTATCCTTGTTGGTCTTCAGACAACAATTCTGATGGCTAAAGAACCAAATGGGACAGGCAAAAAAAAACAAACAAACAAAAAAAAAAAACATTATAGTTCAATCAAGAAATAGTTATTATTGATTTATTATTGAATTTTTTTAGTAATAATTTTTAGTATTTAATCACATTAGCACAGTGGGGTGACAAAAATATTCCACATACAAGAAATGCTGCTCAGCATTTCATAAATTACATTTTCAACAAATGTTGGAGTAAAAACACAGTTACAGGGAAAATGTGTCTGTCTGTAAATATTAACTAAACATTTCTATGTGCTACAAAATAGACATACTGTAATTGTAAATGTGCTGAGGTGAAACTATACTTTCAATAATTTTACCACTACAGTCTGTTAACCACCGAAATAATCTATGCTGGTCAGCTAGCTAAAAGTCTTTACTTTAGCAGCCCAAATCAGAGGCTAACATTAGCATTTGCTAGCGTCAGCCAGGAAGGTCTGAGGCTTAAACTAGGGTTAGTGTAACTTTGCCTGAAACCCTTTAAAGTGTACAGTAGAGCCAACTGTAAAACACAGGTATTGATACAGTACTTATTAGAGTCCTAGAATAATTTCTAGGACCATGAAGTTCTCACTTTCCCAGTTAGCCACATCGCTGACTTTCGCTAATTAGCTAGTTAGCAGTCACAGCTGTGTAATACCCAGAGAGACACAGACAGCTAACTATAATATTTATGAAAACTGGTTCAGCCACTGAAGGGCAAAACTGGTGGTATCACAGTAAAAATTATTTTAACATTAACTAAAATAAAGCTTAAGTCATGTTAAACCTAAATAACAATTATTTTAAAAAATGAGTCAGCAAAATATTCCTGACTTGTCTGGAGACAGCCGAAACCAGTTAACAAATAAATTAACAATTCTTTCTAAATAAAAACACGGAGTCTTTTGAAAAACATTATTTTAATAAAACGAAACATGAGTTTTAATACTTACCACAGAAATTTGAAGGCAGTTTCTCCAACTTCAGAATCCAAAATCCAGATGAAGCCTGAAAGAAGCCTAATGGCTGCTCTTGCGCTTACTTTTCCCTCCTTTTCAGGTTCTTTTTCCAACAATGCATTGCAGTAGTTGAGAAATACAGAAAAATACCTGTAAATGACTAATACGGAAAATTCCTTCACGTTTATACAGTAGATTGTACTGTATTTTTACGGATTTTTTTTACAGTGTATACTATACGCTTCTTCTGGGCTATATTCTCAGCAGCATATTAAACATATCAGGTCCCCATAAGGAGGATCATGTGCTAACGGCTGTCTAAATGACTCGGGTAAAGTTTGTAGCATGCATGCTTGTTGTTTTTGTCTGCTTCCACTTGTCTTTGCACTAGGATGTCGTCGGCGTAAGTGTGCAGTCATATTCGTTGTGTTCCCACCAGTGATTTCAGGTTAATCTCGTTGAAATGACCTTAACGCCACAACACGGCAAATCTCCGTTAACGAGCTACCCCTGATCGCCCCGTGCATGGGGCTAGACACGGCCAACACGTTAACGAGCTAACTGCGCTAACACACTAGCTCCCACCCATGTAATTGAGCATTGCGTGGCACATCCAACATACTGTTGTACTTTAGTCCATGACGCGCTTACCTTCAGAGTCATACACTCTGTGAATCTGCATTCGACTACTCCGCCTAGGCTGCACTGTCGAGCGCAGATCCACCAAGCGTTCAACACAGACAGCATCGTCAGAAGAAAAAGTTGATAAAATGAATTAAAAATTTTGTATTGTTCGATACATATGCGTACCGAACCGAAAGCACTGTATCGAACGGTTCAATATCGATACGAGTATCGTTGCACCCCTAATGAATAAATATATATATATAATGATGCAGTATCTAGATAGATAGATAGATAGATAGATAGATAGATAGATAGATAGATAAAGATGTGATGCTGAGTATGTGTACAGTAACAGCAGAGTGTAGTAACTCTCTACAGGGTGGGCCATTTATATGGATACACCGTAATAAAATGGGAATGGTTGGTGATATTAAAGTCCTGTTTGTTGCACATTAGCATATGTGAGGGGCAAACTCCTCAAGATGGGTGGTGACCATGGTGGCCATTTAGAAGTCGGCCATCTTGGATACAACTTTTGGTTTTTTCAATAGGAAGAGGGCCATGTGACACATCAAACTTATTGGTAATGTCACAAGAAAAACAATGGTGTGCTTGGTTTCAATGTAACTTTATTCTTTCATGAATTATTTACAATTCTCTCTTTGTTCACAGCCATTGACATGTCGAAGAGGTTAACATGTGAGGAGTAGAGATGGACCGATCCGATATTACGTATCGGTCCGATACTGACCTAAATTACTGGATCGGATATCGGAGAAAAATAAAAAATGTAATCCGATCCATTAAATATCACGAAAGCACCTCACAAAACTTGCAACAGGCCGTAACTCGCCTCAGAACGTTAGCACGTCGGAGCAGTATGCATCACGTGATAGAGCGGCTGTGGCATGCAGGACCTGTCGGTGGTCTGGATAGCATTTGGAGCTTCGCTAGCAACCCAGCATTTCATCTCCGACAAAGTTATCCCCGAGAGAAGTAAAGCAAGTGTGTAAGTCCATCTCTGAATGTTTGTAAAGCATTCCTGCGTTAAGCTTAACAAGCAACTGCCTCTTCTTGCTGCTACTTCAATCATGAAACTGCTTAACGATCAGCTGATCGGCTTTTCTGTCGCGAGTCCGTGTCTCTAGTTTGCTTTTGGCCCACTTTGCACCAGAAAGAGGAAACCAGCGGCTGAACAACAGCAGCACGTTTAAGCTTGATCAGCTGTTGTTAGAATGTATTTAATATTACTTTCTACTCCAGGATCTTTTTCTACAGCTGACACTGGTAACTGTGCAGGGGCGGATCTAGAAAAGTTTAGCCAGGGGGGCCGATAGGGCATTAACAGGGAAAAGGGGCACAAAGACATACTTTTCTTTCTTATTCTCATTTAAAATGTCTAGCTTTTAATAAATAATTATCTGACACCCAAAGTTTTAATTTGATGTAAAATGAATAGAAGTCAATTACTGTATATAGTGACTATTAAGTCTAATATATATACCCTAGTAAGCTATAGTACTTTTTCCTTTGGGAAGGTACCATCTGTGCAGTCTGCAATTTTGTTGAAGAAAGATGTTCTATTTAATATTTCTTGAAAAATAATTGATTTCTGTGCATTTTTTTTCACACTGCATCAAATTAAGGTTGATTACGTCGATTAAGCATCATGAGGTGGAGCGTGAGGGGTGGTTCCCTATTTTTTATTTATTTATTTTTGTTGTTGCTGGGAGTTGGAACCCTATTAGTTAGGTTGCTTAATATTTATGCTAAGTACTCTTTAAAATACCAGAATAGGGAGGATGGTGCAGGTTTAAGTTTATTAGATTGATCAGTATTGCTGAACTATGAAATTTTTTTTTTGCATACAGGTATAACAGAATAGCTTTAGTGTAGTTGTTGTTTTAAACTTGAGTATGAACTTATACAAAATGCAGCAAGATATTTAAAAAACAGTTTTGTTGATTAAAAAACACTATATCGGATTCATATCGGTATCGGCAGATATCCAAATTTATGATATCGGTATCGGACATAAAAAAGTGGTATTGTGCCATCTCTAGTGAGGAGCGGATCGAAATTGTGTTGATATCTGGTGAACGCAGTAACCGGGTCATTGCAGCAGATTTCAATGCAAGACACCCTACGAGACCACCCATCTCCCATGCTACAGTTAGCAAACTGCTTGCTAAGTTTCGTGAAACTGGTTCAGTGTTGGATTTGCCAAAATGTGGACGCAAGAAAGCTGTGACTAATGAAGAAACATCAGTGGCTGTCCTAGCTTCATTCAGCAAGAGCCCACAGCGTAGCACTGGCTGCATGTCACTGGAGAGTGGCGTTAGTCAAACATCCCTTCGGCAGATATTAGCTACTCACAAATGGCACCCTTACAAACTCCAGCTACTGCAGCATCTCAACGAGGATGACCCAGATCGGCCACAGAATTTGCAGAATGGGCAAAACAAAAACTGGAACAGGACCCTCAGTTCACGCAGAAGATTTTGTTCAGTGATGAGGCAAACTTTTATGTGAATGGTGAAGTTAACAAACAAAACCACCGCTATTGGTCTGACACTAACCCACATTGGATGGATCCCTCCAAGACTGTTGGAACAACAAAAGTGATGGTTTGGTGTGGTATATGGGGAACAACAATAGTGGGTCCATTCTTCATCAATGGAAACCTCAAGGCCACTGGATATTTGAAATTGTTACATGATGATGTGTTTCTCTCTTTATGCACTGAAGCTGGCACGTTCCCTGAGTTTTTCCAGCAAGATGGTGCACCACCACATTATGGGTGCCAGGTCCGAGCATTCCTAGATGAACAGTTTCCTGGAAAGTGGATTGGTCGTCGTGGGCCAGTTGAATGGCCCCCAAGGTCTCCCGATCTGACCCTCTTAGACTTTTATCTTTGGGGTCATCTGAAGGCAATTGTCTATGGTGTGAAGATACGAGATGTGCAGCACCTGAAACTACAGATACTGGATGCCTGTGCTGCCATTTCTCCTGCGGTGTTGCTATCAGTGTGTGAAGAGTGGGAGAAGAGGGTTGCACTGACAATCCAACACAATGGGCAGCACATTGAACACATTTTACAAGTGGTCAGAAACTTGTAAATAACTCATGAAAGAATAAAGTTACGTTGAAACCAAGCACACCATTGTTTTTCTTGTGACATTACCAATAAGTTTGATGTGTCACATGGCCCTCTTCCTATTGAAAAAACCAAAAGTTGTATCCAAGATGGCCGACTTCTACATGGCCACCATGGTCAACACCCATCTTGAGGAGTTTGCCCCCACACATATACTAATGTGCCACAAACAGGACTTTAATATCACCAACCATTCCCATTTTATTACGGTGTATTCATATAAATGGCCCACCCTGTAGAATAACCTAGAATGGGTATATAGCACAGATACTGGTCATGATTTATGAGTGTGATGGCAGTGGGGGAACAAACTGTCTCTAGTTGTTGTGGTATGAGAGGTTTTCTAGTACCTGCCAGGTGGAGGGGAGGAGTTTAAAATCGGATGCTAAGCATCTCTGATGACTTTCGCTCCCCACTGGTTCTTGAGCAGTAAGATTTAGCCACTTGAAGCAGACAGCTGGCCTCTGACATGATTTTGCGAGATCCTTGGCTACAATCAGTTCCTGCCAGTGATGAAGTATAGTGTTTCAACCAGTGAAAGTAATCCAAAAGAAGTTAATTCATTAACAGCATATGCATTTTAAATTTGCCGAGGTCTTTTGTAATTATCATAGAATATTATTGTTAAAAATTTAATATATATTTGTTTAAGGCAAATATGTATTAAGTCTAAAGTATAAGTATACCTAAGTATAAAAATAAAATCAAAGGTGACAGCCACCCCAAATACTCTGTGTCTCATTTTGAACCTGGGCCAATAGACTCTTTTAAGTTAGATCTTTTTATAGTAAAAACGTAGATGGGAGAAAACATTTTACAGCTCATCAGAAGTTTTAGTTATTGGTACTAGAAGCTGTCAGCACATGTATATTTACTAGCAATGAATACCTCCAAATCCAATATTTAGGTGTCATGTTTGACATGATTCTTAGTTTTGAGCTGCAAATCAGAAGTGCAACCTTTTGTTTTGGTTATTTACTGTACCAGGAGTTACAGAAATCCCTGGATTGCTGTTTGTCTCATAAGGCTGTAATAAAATATTTAGTTAAGGGTACACTCAATTTTTTCTAGGCCATTTTCACAATTTTCACTTTAAAAAGCATTGCCTGATTATATCTTTTAAGCTTATATTACTTCAACAAAAAACTCTCAGATTTACTTTGCTGAATGAAAAACACGAGCTTTTGTCATAATATTGCAGAGCTAACCGACTTTCTTATCTCAGTGCTTTCTGACTTTCCAACCATATCTGCAGCATAGTAATTCCTTAACAGAGCTGCTCAGATGTGCTGGTGTGCCCACTCAGACCAGTTGAGCGTTTTCGGGATCTTCGGCCAGATGAGCTAGCAGATTTGTTCTCCACCGCTCAGAGAGTCGCCAACTTGGTGGAGAAACACTTCAATGCCACCTCAATCACCATCGCCATTCAGGTAAACCACACACTCGGTAATATTTTTTAACAGTCACTGTCACAGTCGGGGAGAAACTGACTTTGTGGAGTGACCTGGTGGACCCAGGTGCAGACAAGCAAAAACCCAACTTGATCTTAACAAAGGGCGAGCTGGACGTGAACATAGAAACCTAACATGGGAAACCTGAAACATGAAGACTTGAAGAAGCATCATTTCATAGACCTGGAATCATGGCATGACAAAGTAGGATGGACAGATGAGAAATGAATGAAAACTGACAGACTAAATACACACAGGAGGTGAATGATCACAAGGACTCCACAGGGGACAGGAATGCCACAGGCATCATAACAGGACGCAGACATGAAAACACCATAAACTCAAAATGCTGGGTGATATGACCCAGAACCATGACGGTACTTGAAAAGTAGGGTAATAATAAAAATAGGGTGATAAAAAAATAGGATAATAATGCAGTAATGCCACCCTCCCGAGAGCCAGAGGTAGACTGGGTAAGACCCAGGAGACCCCAGCCGTCCACGGCACCCAAGAGAGCTGAAGATCCGAGGGGAGCAAGCATCTCTTGAGCTTTGCCATGAGCAGTTGCTCAAAAAATTTCATAACTATGGGCACGAGTTCAACAGGGTGACAGTTGTTCAGGTATGTTGGTGGTGAGTGTTTCGGCCCTGGCACAATGGAGATGGTCTTGAAGCACATTTAGGAGAGAGAGAGGGGGGAAAAACCTATGTAGCTCATTTTTTTACTGTAAGGTGATGGGAAATAATGATCAGTGTGGTCACATAATTGTGTAGATACTGACTGTATCTTTTTTTCTACAAACCCAAATCTGAGAAAGTTGAAAAGTTGTGTAACATGTAAAAACGAAAAGTCAGATTCAATGATCAGATCAACCATATTTGTTCACAATATAGCCTTGAAAACATATCAAATGTTAATCTGAAAAAAGGTCTTTTCTTAGATCTTTTTGCGCAAGGGACCAAAAGTAAAGAAAAAAAGGTGGCGATTTAGCAATAGTACATGTGAGAGGATTGGTCTTTTCATGCGTGGGCCCATAAACTGGTAACTCAGTATTTATTTCACTTTCCTTCATTTTGGAAGAGAATCGAGGCGCAAAAAATAGTCACTCACCTCCAGCGAGTATTATGCTGCAGCGGACAGTAAAGGGACAACAAACATACTGTGTCTTGTACTGCTGCATCTGTAACAAACCACACTCACACTCTGACTAGAGCCACAAAATAGGTTTTAATAATATTTCCTAGCATGGGAAATCTGAGTGACCCAACTGACTATTGCCAGGGCAATTTTTCCACTGCAGGTAAGCTCAGTGGAAAAATCACATACAAAATACATAAATGCAATTAGATAAAAAATCACATTTAACATAATTTGACAATCTCTACAAGATAAATGGAGAATTTACCTGCTGTATTTTTACATTATAGCTGTTGGATCGAGTGTTAATGACTGTTCTGCAAATCCATCTGTTCCAAAAGGTTTTGAGTAATGGTTTGAAGTGGAGATTTTGAGTTGGCTGTAATTCTTAAACAGATACTGCTATATCTTTGTTAAAACCCATCAATTAACGTTGGTTGTATGCACTTTAGTCTAAATATGGAACATTTAAAAAACTAAATCCCATTGAATAAATATAGCCAAAAAGTTGCCTATGAAGACAAATATCTCAGGATAAAGACGGCTTTGACACAAACCAAGGGGGTTGTTTTAGGGGAGGTGAGATGTTATTACCTCATCTTAAATTAAATTCTTTCTTTAAAATATTAATGCAAGTATATCTAAATTCTCATCTCTGGACTAATTACCCCTTTCTTTTCCCACCAGGATGGCCCTGAAGCCGGACAAACTGTGAAGGTGAGAACTTAATAATTTATGACCTTGAAATATGTCATGAACCCTCTGCAATAGTTATGCACTATTAAATAATCATCATAATTAACTTGTAGAGCTAAACTCCTGGAGATGGCGAATTATTCAGTTATCTTTTCTAAAAGGTGTAATTTTTAGTTTGGTTGAAGGCTACATGAAATAATTCATGTCACTTGCTTGGGAGCCTTTGGGAAAGTTCACAGGTTAAAGGAGGGGAGAGAATCATCCTCTTGTAAAATAATCCACTGTACTGTTGTGCTATTTTTTACTATATTAAAAAATGTATGATGCATTTGAACCTTATGAATAATAAATAAAATATCAGTGTATGAGATCCAGCATATGTGTTGCTCATATTACAGTTTGAAATGCACATCATAAGTGGAGAAGTTTTTGGCAACAAATGAGTAAAAGGTTTAGATGATGTGCTTGTATGCTGTATGAGGCAAGAAGGAAACATTTGATCTTTATACAACCGTTGGGTCGCATAGCCGGTAATAAATAAGACTCATTCCCAGTGGGTGATAGGCTCTGCCAGGGCTGCCATTTGTCACCGATTCTGTTCAGAATTTTTATTGACATAATTTCTAGGCGTAGCCAAGTGACGGAAGGCATTCACTTAGTGGGTCTCAGAATCTCATCTCTGCTTTTCCCGGATGATGTTGTTCTGTTGGGTTCATCAGGTGATGGCCTCAAGCTCACACTGGAATGGTTTGCAGCCGAGTGTGAAGGGCACAGGAACAACCTCACAAGGTTCATAGATGGGTATACTAGTGGTGTGCGGATTGATATAGAAATATCGATTCTTCTGATACCAGTAGTTTAAGTTCTAGAATCGCTTCTCGTATTAAAATATCAATATTTTAGTACTTTGGGGTAAATTTGTAGTTTTTCATTAACAGGAACACAGTGGAAAGAAACTATATCATTCGGATCGTCTAAATTGGAAGGAACCACTTCCTCTTATGCCGTTCATAGTCATATGCGAAATACGGCTGTATAAATGTGTGGCAGCCCCTGGCGTGCGCACTCACAATGGCTGAGTGTAAACAGAGTCATGTGTGGGCATATTTTACTTCCACAAACAGCCAAGACGCGGTTTGCGATACATGTGGCAAGAAAGTGAGGTGTTGTAGCAACACCACTAACCTCGTCAAACACCTCAGAGTAAATCATATCACAGAATATGACGAGCTTATGTTGAGCCGAACTGAAGAGGAGGAGAGGGACAGGTGCTGCTAGGGCGAGACAGACATCTCTCACGGAGTCCTTTAGTGCTGCAGGCAGGCAACGTGTTCAAATAGCACAACTTCAGGTTTTATTTATTTCTATATGATTTTTCTGCATTTTTAAGCAATAAGAACAAGTAGTGTGATGTCCTGTAATCATTATGAAGCTATATTATAATAATATTACAATTACATATTGCATTATGAAATAAAATTCAATATTGGATCGGAAAGGAAATCAGTGGTATCACAAATCATTAGGGTCTACCACACCAGGCAAGAGCCCAGGTGCAGAGTGTGTAAAGATGGCCCTGAGACAATCAAGCACATAACAGCAGGGTGCAAGATGCTAGCACTTTGGGCAGTGACCTCTAAACTGGGCAGGTGGCTCCTGCAGATCCCAGGAGTGATATCTGAGATCTCCCAGAAGAGTGCTTTAAACACCTTGCTTTGTGATATATAAATAAAATTTAATTTAATTGCTCAGTAAATACGTGAGGCAGCGAGAAACCCAAGAAACAAGGGGATCAAGAAGAGGAACAATCATGGAACAACAGGCCCCTACATGGCATGAACCACCAGTAGACAGAAAAAGTGGCTGATATTGAAAAATCCTACCTGTGATGGACTGAGTTGAAAAACAGGAGTCCCAGGAATTATTAGAAAAATATGGTTTTCATTTATTTAACCCCCAAAAATTAGATTTACAAAAGTAATAAATGTTGAGCTCATGAAAGAGGTCAAAGAAACAAAACTGAACTCAGGCAAAGACTGCAAACTTAACAAACCAAATGACTGCCCAAACAAACATAATTGACCTAAACATGACGCACAGGGGTATATATAATAGCTGATCAGACCATTGTGACACATGAGGGGCAACAAACAAACACAATCATAAATCACAACACAATGCAGTACAATCTAGTTTGTTAATAAACTAAACACTAAAGAAGAAAATCAAAACCACTAAACCCTAAACTCAAATATTTAATTAAATAGAAATACTTTGTGTGTTTTCTTTAATTTAAAAACATTCTCCCCTTCAGTAGGAAGTGGTGGTGTGGTCCAATTATCCCTCTTTGCATTTAGCGGTTTCAAACCTTGGCTACCATCTTTTGTCCAGCAACTCCCATGGATGACGGCAGGTAAGAAATAAAAAGACAAAGGTTAGTCAAAAATCAAAGTGAAAAAAATGAAGTGGTATGAACACATAAGTAAACTAAATGTGCGCGCTTAACAATAGAACAAATGTATCCAAACCAATCAATAAAGTTATTGAAAACTAAAGTGTATTACTATGTTCAAATGAAGAAATGAAAATACAAGAGTTACTGACTTTAGAGTGTGGCCATGGGTTTGGCCATCACACTACCAATGGCTTGACCAAGCTGGACTGGAAGACAGCACAGAGGAACAAGCTAGAAACACATCACAGGAACAAGTTGCAAGTATGATAGAGGCTTGGGTCTGGCATGCTAGGTAAGACCCCAGGTACAGGCCAGACTCAGACAGTCTAGCACATAACGGCAGCATGTGAGATACCAGCAGGCAGGGCATACATGGCACACTATAACCAAGTGCCTGGCATAGTTTACAGAAGTATCTGTGATATGTATGGCTTGGAAGTCCTGTGGTCAAAATGTGATACGCCCCCTCGAGAATGACCGAGCTAAGATCCTGTGGGACTTCCAGATACAAACGGACAAAATGGTGATGGCTAACCAACCGGACATAGTGGTGGTAAACAAACAGAAGAAGACGGCCGTAGTGATCGATGTAGCAGTTCCCAATGACAGCAACATCAGGAAGAAGGAACACGAGTAGCTGGAGAAATACCAAGGGCTCAGAGAAGAGCTCAAGAGGATGTGGAGGGTGAAGGTGACGGTGGTCCCCGTGGTAATCGGAGCACTAGGTGCGGTGACTCCCAAGCTAGGCGAGTGGCTCCAGCAGATCCCGGGAACAACATCGGAGATCTCTGTCCAGAAGAGCACAGTCCTGGGAACAGTGAAGATACTGCGCAGGACCCTCAAGCTCCCAGGCCTCTGGTAGAGGACCCGAGCTTGAAGGATTGACCGCCCACAGGGGCGTGCTGGGTGTTTTATTTATATATATATATATATATATATATATATATATATATATATATATATATATATATATATATATACAGTGGGGCAAAAAAGTATTTAGTCAGCCACCGATTGTGCAAGTTCCCCCACTTAAAATGATGACAGAGGTCAGTAATTTGCACCAGAGGTACACTTCAACTGTGAGAGACAGAATGTGAAAAAAAAATCCATGAATCCACATGGTAGGATTTGTAAAGAATTTATTCGTAAATCAGGGTGGAAAATAAGTATTTGGTCACCTCAAACAAGGAAAATCTCTGGCTCTCACAGACCTGTAACGTCTTCTGTAAGAAGCTTTTCTGTCCCCCACTCGTTACCTGTATGAATGGCACCTGTTTGAACTCATCATCTGTATAAAAGACACCTGTCCACAGCCTCAAACAGTCAGACTCCAAACTCCGCCATGGCCAAGACCAAAGAGCTTTCGAAGGACACCAGGAAAAGTATTGTAGACCTGCACCAGACTGGGAAGAGTGAATCTACAATAGGCAAGCAGCTTGGTGTGAAAAAATCAACTGTGGGAGCAATCATCAGAAAATGGAAGACATACAAAACCACTGATAATCTCCCTCGATCTGGGGCTCCACGCAAGATCTCATCCCGTGGGGTCAAAATGATCATGAGAACGGTGAGCAAAGATCCCAGAACCACACGGGGGGACCTGGTGAATGACCTGCAGAGAGCTGGGACCAAAGTAACAAAGGTCACCATCAGTAACACACTACAACGGCAGGGAATCAAATCCCGCAGTGCCAGACGTGTTCCGCTGCTGAAGCCAGTGCATGTCCAGGCCCGTCTGAAGTTTGCCAGAGAGCACATGGATGATACAGCAGAGGATTGGAAGAATGTCATGTGGTCAGATGAAACCAAAGTAGAACTTTTTGGTATAAACTCAACTCGTCGTGTTTGGAGGAAGAAGAATACTGAGTTGCATCCCAAGAACACCATACCTACTGTGAAGCATGGGGGTGGAAACATCATGCTATGGGGCTGTTTTTCTGCCAAGGGGACAGGACGACTGATCCGTGTTAAGGACAGAATGAATCGTGAGATTTTGAGCCAAAACCTCCTTCCATCAGTGAGAACTTTGAAGATGAAACGAGGCTGGGTCTTCCAACATGATCCAAAACACACCGCCCGGGCAACAAAGGAGTGGCTCCGTAAGAAGCATTTGAAAGTCCTGGAGTGGCCTAGCCAGTCTCCAGACCTCAACCCCATAGAAAATCTGTGGCGGGAGTTGAAAGTCCGTGTTGCTCGGCGACAGCCCCAAAACATCACTGCTCTCGAGAAGATCTGCATGGAGGAATGGGCCAAAATACCAGCTACTGTGTGTGCAAACCTGGTAAAGACCTATAGTAAACGTTTGACATCTGTTATTGCCAACAAAGGTTATGTTACAAAGTATTGAGTTGTATTTTTGTTATTGACCAAATACTTATTTTCCACCCTGATTTACCAATAAATTCTTTACAAATCCTACCATGTGGATTCATGGATTTTTTTTTCACATTCTGTCTCTCACAGTTGAAGTGTACCTCTGGTGCAAATTACTGACCTCTGTCATCATTTTAGGTGGGGGAACTTGCACAATCGGTGGCTGACTAAATACTTTTTTGCCCCACTGTATATAAAAGCACCCGGCACGCCCCTGCGGGCGGTTTATCCTTCAAGAAACTAAATCCTTGAATAAACTAATTAGATCCACTCCATCATCTTCATCCTCAAAGTCATCTTCTCCAAAATGCAGAAAGGACGCGCTGTGTCGACTTTTGTCATGTCGGTAAAGGCACTCGCTTTTGAAGGGGCAGCATTGGTATTGAGAGTAGTAGGGTAAACTGGGAGCTTGAGGGTCCTGCGCAGTATCTTAGCTGTTCCCAGGACTGCGCTCTTCTGGACAGAGATCTCCGATGTTGTTCCCGGGATCTGCTGGAGCCACTCGCCTATCTTGGGAGTCACCGCACCTAGTGCTCCGATTACCACGGGGACCACTGTTACCTTCACCCTCCACATCCTCTCGAGCTCTTCTCTGAGCCCTTGGTATTTCTCCAGCTTCTCGTGTTCCTTCTTCCTGATATTGCTGACATTGGGAACCGCTACATCGATCACTAAGGCCGTCTTCTTCTGTTTGTCTACCACCTCTATGTCCGGTTGGTTAGCCACCACCATTTTGTCCGTCTGTATCTGGAAGTCCCACAGGATCTTAGCTCGGTCATTCTCCACCACCCTTGGGGGCATCTCCCATTTTTACCACAGGACTTCCAGGTTATACTCGGCACAGATGTTCCTGTACACTATGCCGGCCACTTGGTTATGGCGTTCCATGTATGCCTTGCCTGCTAGCATCTTGCACCCTGCTGTTATGTGCTGGATTGTCTCTGGGGCATCTTTACACAGCCTGCACCTGGGGTCTTGCCTCATGTGATAGGCCCCAGCCTCTATGGATCTTGTACTCAGAGCTTGTTCTTGTGCTGCCATGATTAGTGCCTCTGTGCTGTCTTTCAGTCCAGCTTTGTCCAGCCATTGGTAGGATTTCTGGATATTAGCCACCTCTATCTGCCAGTGGTACATACCGTGCAGGGGCCTGTCCTTCCATGATGGTTCCTCGCCTTCCTCCACTTTCTTGGGATTCTGCTGCCTGAGGTATTCACTGAGCACTCGGTCAGTTGGGGCCATCTTCCCAATGTATTCTTGGATGTTCGTTGTCTCATCCTGGACTGTGGTGCTGACACTCACCAGTCCCCGGCCCCCTTCCTTCCGCTCAGCGTACAGCCTCAGGGTGCTGGACTTGGGGTGAAACCCTCCATGCATGGTAAGGAGCTTTCTTGTCTTTATGTCAGTGGCTCCTATCTCCTCCTTTGGCCAGCCTATTACCCCAGCAGGGTACCTGATCACGGGCAGGGCGTAGGTGTTGATAGCCCGGATCTTGTTCTTACCGTTCAGCTGACTCCTCGGGACTTGCCTGACCCTCTGCAGGTACTTGGTGGTTGCAGCTTTTCTAGCGGCCTCTTCATGGTTCCCATTCGCCTGCGGGATCCCCAGGTACTTGTAACTGTCCTCTATGTCTGCAATGTTGCCTTCTGGTAGTTCAATCCCCTCAGTTCTGACTACCTTCCCTCTCTTTGTTACCATTTGACTACACTTCTCCAGTCCGAACGACATTCCAATGTCATTGCTGTATTGCCTGGTAGTGTAGATCAGTGAATCGATGTCTCGTTCACTCTTGGCATACAGCTTGATGCCATCCATGTACAGGAGGTGGCTGACAACTGCTCCGTTCCGTAGTCGGTATCCATAGCCAGTCTTGTCAATTATCTCACTGAGGGGGTTCAGGCCTATGCAGAACAGCAGTGGGGACAGAGCATCTCCTTGGTAGATCCCGCACTTGATGGTGACTTGTGCTATGGGCTTGGAGTTGGCCTCTAGTGTTGTACACCACATCCCCATTGAGTTCCTGATGAAGGCTCTTAGGGTCCCATTGATCTTGTACAATTCTAAGCATTCCAGTATCCAGCTGTGGGGCATTGAGTCATAGGCCTTCTTGTAATCAATCCAGGCAGTGCACAGATTGGTCAGTCTGGTCTTTCAGTCTCGGCTGACTGTTCTGTCTACCAGTAGCTGGTGTTTTGCGCCTCTGGTATTCTTGCCAATCCCTTTCTGTGCCCCACTCATGTATTGACCCATGTGCCTGTTCATCTTAGCCGATATGATGCCTGATAGGAGCTTCCATGTAGTACTGAGGCAGGTTATTAGTCGGTAGTTGGATGGGACCGGTCCCTTCTGGGGGTCCTTGATGATCAGGACTCTCCGGCCTTCGGTTAGCCATTCTGGGTGTCTCTGGTCAACTAGCAGCTGATTCATTTGTGCTGCCAGACGCTCGTGGAGTGCAGTCAGCTTCTTCAGCCAGTAGGCGTGAACCATGTCGGGCCCTGGTGCTGTCCAACTCTTCATACTGGAGACCCTTTCTTGGATATCTGCCACTGTGATGGTTACTGGACCCTGTTCAGGGAGGTTGCTATGGTCTGCCCTCAGATCCACTAGCCACTGAGCATTGCTGTTATGGGTTGCGTCCTTCTCCCATATGCTCTTCCAGTATTGCTCCGTCTCCAGCCTTGGTGGTGCTGTTCTCTTATTGTTCCCTTGCCACTGAGAGTACACCTTTGCTGGTTCTGTGGAGAACAGCTGGTTTATTCTCCTGCCTTCTATCTCTCTGGTGTACCTCCTCAAGCGGCTGGCCAAGGCTGTGAGTCTTTGCTTGGCAGTTTCCAAGGCCTCAGGTGTGGATAGTTTGCTGTATTTCTTATGCACCTTCTTTGCCGCACCTTTCTGCAACTCCGTTAGTTGGCTAACCTCCCTCTGTGCTGCTCTCTAGCCTCCTTCTCCATGGAGGGTACTGCCCCTTGTGGCTGTTCAACTTGTAGCCAAGCATCTCACTGATCACTGCGGCCGTATTGTAGATCAGCTTGTTAGTGTCGGTAATCGTGGTTGTAGGTATCGTCCGTAGTGCTGCATTAACATCATCTAGCAGACCTTCTGAGGGTACTTCACGTAATCTTGGTAACCGGCTACGGGGGATCCAGTTTTCTAGCTTGGCCATGATCCTATTTTTCAGGTCAGTCCCTCTGCGCATCATTAATTCCGCCTGTGTGTTCTCAGTCTAGATCAGTCATTCAGTTCATTTCATCATCCATATTCAGTTCATCCAGTCTCGATAATAAAACTTCCTCAATCAGCCTGCAAGTCCTGCATGTGGGTCCTCTTTCCAGTCTCCACACACCCACCATGAGAACATTGTCAGGAAAAACTTTTAAATGATCTTTTTTCTCACCATTTCTTAATGGCATTTAGTTTTACAATGGATTGCACAGCACTGGAAAGGAAAACAACGAAAAAACAATTTCAGTACACTAAATATCTTTCTGAATGTGTTGGAACAAAACTGAAAGAAGCTCTTCTCTTCTTTGTGCAGGGAAGATACCTGGACTCGACTCCCACAGAGGTCGATTATCTCGTTAATAGTGTTACATGCTCACTGCATGCGAAGGAAGCAGGAAATTTTGGAGGTTTATGCCCCGGCATACCCTGGTATAAAGTCATGACGAACCAGAAAAGTCTTAAGCTTGAGAGAAAATAGCTTTGCATTTATTTAAAAGATCTTTCTTTGGTTTGGAAAAAGTTTTACTTGTTTTATTCTGTGAAACGTCACTGACAGAGAAAAGCCCCAGGTTTTTCTTCAGCACTGTGGCCAGGCTGACAAAAAGTAAGAGCTCTGTTTGAGCCAAGCGTCCGTTACCCTTAACTAGTAATGACCTTCTTCACAAATACAATATTAATCATTATAGAAGAAATGATTCATAACCAGCTTAGAGACATATCATTACGTACCACTACTTTCTCCTAATTGACAAAAAGGTTCTTGTACTCTGCACGTAAAATCTTAGTCTAGATGATATTACTTTGGCCTCAAGTGCACTGTTGGACTCATTGTTAACCACAATATGTTCTGTGTGCATATTAAACAAATATGGAGGCTTTCTGCTATTTGCACTGCATTTCTAAAATTAGAAATATCCTGTCTGAGTGATGCTGGAAAAGGATTTTATTCATTTGTATACTTGAAAGAGGACAAGAAAGAAAAATCATATTTCTCCCACACTGGCTTCTCTTCATTGCCCCCCTGATAAATCCAGAACTGACTTTAAAATCCTTCACCTGACACACAAGTGTAACAATGGTGGTGCAATACTAGACCTGTTAGTGCTACTTCTTGCCTTCTTTGTATGTAGTACGGCAGTATAGTTACCTTTAACCACAGTACGAGGACAGAAGGGAAATATGGACCAGATCAGACAGGTTCTAGATTCGTAGGAGCCAAGGGTGTATGACAACAGAGGACTTGTACACAGTAGGTGTAGAAAACACAATTGCATTTATTAGCAATTATTAAAGTTGTGCACATTTAACAAAAGTAGAGCGCTCTTCTTGAAGACAAAATAAAATAAAATAAACCCCACAAATGGTCGACCTAAGGATAGATTGTCTTTGTGTCTTTTTTAAAGTCAATTTCAGTCTTTCAATGTTCAATAGTCACTCAGTGTGTGTGTAACCAGTCGGGTTACAATCTACCAGTTCATCCGGCTCTTTGGGCTGGGCTCGCCATCCAGTACTGGAAAAGGGATCCTCGATTCTTCTCAGGTCCTCAAAACCAATCCAATCCAAATAAGCAAAGGGAAAAAACCTGACCTGGGGACCAGGCCAGAACACAGTAGTTCAGCATTTAAGCTATCATGCCTGTAACTTATTATTACTACTGGTTGCTTGTAGTGCTTCTAAATTTCTTTCAAAATATTCTATGTTGTACAACAAATTATTCTCATTTCAAAGGGAAAAGTGCATAGGAAACACACATTTAAAATAATACAAAATAGCTCAGCAGTGCATTAAAAATACACATTGGCTTGAGACTTATCAAGTTTCAGCTAAGTAAAGTGCAGGTGAAGGAACTTAATTTCACATTGCTAATACTTAATTGTGCAGAACTATAATTAGCACCATGAGAAAAGGGAACATGTGCTAACATAACAACATCGCACAAAACCATGCATTATACATCAATACCACAGTAATGTGACATAAACCTTTAAAGAACATCTCGTATAAAGTGCAGCAGACTCAGTGCTAATTGCTTTAGCCTCAGAAGAGGCACTTTCATTGCAAAATGGCTAACGGAAGTTAGCATCAGAGCTAGCGGCAGGTAGCATGCTATGCTAGCGCACGTGTACTGCCTGGGACTTACCATGCGAAGCAACAAATGCTACACGGGGCTTCACAGTGCTCACGTTGGCTCACGGCCTCTGGAATACAGTATCACTCTTATTATTCTCGCCGAAAAAAGGACTTTCTCTATCCAGCTAGCTTCTTCGCCACACGGGTAAACTGATCTTTCACCGTCTGTGTCTCTGGCGTATCTGACTGGCACACGAAGGCACACACAGGTGTCTGAGCAGCGCACAGTCTGGGGGAGGGTCAGACCGGCCAATGATTGGTCGCTCAGTGGATCTGACAAACACACTCTACAGGACTAAGTCCTGCCCCCACACCATTTATACATTACATATACATATGTACATATTAAACTTATATTTACATGCTTTTTATCAGTATTTATTATAATTAACTTTGTTTTTATCAATATTTATTCCCATTGTGAGAGTATGAATATTTATACTTTTAATCCTGTTTTTAACACTGGGTTACACAAGGTCTTGAATTATGAGGCCCAATCTTATCTTAAAGATCTCATAGTACCACATTATCCTTATCACTTTATTCTTAGGCTTTGTTTGATTTATTTGTGGGGTAGCATTTCTAGGATGCAGAGCCTTCAGCTTTCAGACCCTGTGGAACGAGCTTTTAGTTTGGATTTCAGAGACACACACCTTCTGTATTTTAAAGGCAAATGTATTTATCCCGTAATTGGGGAAATTCTACTTCTAAAGTAAACACAGCCAACAAACAAAATAATAGTTTAATTAATGAAGTAAAAACATTTACTACAGATTATGACATCAGTGTAGATTAATATGGCAAAATTACTCAAAACCAAGAAATAAAGATATGTAAAAGCAATGGTTCTGAATTTCAAAGGACCCAGAACACTGCTGCTAAAACATAGTTTTATATTGGAGTGGTCTGAATTTGTCTTTTTATTTCTTTGTAAATTGTAGATAAAATGCATAATTACTAGTTACCTACTGTAAAGTGATATACTCAGTTGTATAGGTATATAGTACAATTGTATATTAGCAAAAACTGTTAGCTATCTGTTGCTCCTGGGTCCTAGAATAAAGTCAGGTCAATTCTTAAAAACATAAAAATAAAAAATCCCTGCTTGGTGAAATGCACCCTTCCCTCCGGTGATTTGTGCCATGCCAGTAACATTCTGATGGCTTCTCCAGCATACTGTGAAACTCTGTCATAGTGCTCCCAGGAAAAAGTAAGATTTTCTCCAGATCAACCACAATATCTAAACCTTGTTTGTATGTTTACAGCATGTCCACGTCCACGTGCTGCCCAGGAAGGCTGGGGATTTCAAGCACAATGACAGCATCTACGATGAGGTAAGATGGACAACTTTGGGCCATCCCTATTAGTCCATTTAAAAATTATTTTAGATTTCATTTTAAATAAAAAAAGGATTTTTTTCACTGTCAGTCACTGTGTACAGGACACAAAAACATCTGAGTCAGTGTGGGCTTATACTTTGGTAAGCTATGTGAAAAATGTTAAGAAATAGTTGAGGGTACCAGGACTTGCATGGCTTTTGTAAAAAAATATGATCTGGGTACTTGATCACTGATGAGATGTCTGTGACACAAGACAGCCTATTTCCCCATTCTCTCCTGCTGACCAGTAAGAACATAACTAAATGAAAACAGCACTATGGTGGCTGCTGACTTATCTTCTAGTTCTGCACAACTGGCATTGTTCTCCCAAGCTCATGCTTCAGTGTGTCACCACAGCAGTATGAAAGGACAATTCACTGCTAATGAACTGAGTCACATGTGGCTGCTAATAATGTTAATTAAACATCTGAGTTTGAACAAATATCAGTGAGCTATCTATCCTCAGGAGCCAGAATCCCCAAACCAATGAACTATAGCACTTCACTATGAAAATAATGAACGTGACTTTCAGACTATTTTAAATTTCACTGTGATATTTTGAATTTGTAACAAGAGAATCTGTGGCAAATGAATATCAATGACTGGGGACTATGATATGAATATTCTAATAACCACGTCTAATAAAAAAGAGCTCTCTATACTTCCTGCTCCTGCCTAAGGGGAGAAATGAGACGTGCATCTCCACAGTGGAGTCCCAGCAGCAAAATAGAAATAGGTTTGTTTTTAATTTGCATGTGATCATAAGGTTTATTGTAAGAGCAGTCCCATTTGTATTTTCCATATCACATCCAGCAAATGAGACATAGTCTGAAGATGTTTGTAGGAGCGTAAATGCATAGACAGATTTGTCTTAATTTCATGTCCAATATTTTGCATGATGAATGTAATGGGTTGATACTTGGTTAGATTGGTCAGATTTCATGGCTCATTCGTTTGAGTAATATTTAATAGTAACATGCAAATGATTTATATTTTTTGGCACTGTAAGGTGGGGTGCTCATTTAGTATAATTAATTTATGTGTTTGTAAGGTAATTGTTGTTATTTATTTTTTATCATGTGTGTGTTTATTATTGCATTTCTATAAGGTGCAATTTGAACATGTACCAAGAAAAAAAAAGAAAAGGAAAAAAGACAGGAGATGCACGTATGTGTGTGGAGCCAACCCCTTTTTTGACCTCTTTGTCTCTCTTCATTCTTAAAAATGTTGGCAAATTTGGAGGCTAAAATGAAATCTGATGTTGAACACAAACAAATAGAGCCATGTCTGTGAAGGTTCTCAGTCATCCAGGTCATCGTAGTCAAAGGAGCTTGCAAAGAAAAGCGTCTGGACTTCTTTAAGTTGCTTGAAGACGTTTCACCTCTCATCGGAGAAGCTTCTTCAGTTCTAAGGTCAAATGGTGGAGAGTCCCAGATATAAACCTAGTGGGAGTGACGCCCCACAGAGGGACAAAAGGACCCCCTGATGATCCTCTAATCGCCTGAGCCAAGGTGTGAAACTGGGCGTGGGTCCCAATCAGCCAGAGTTTCGGGTGAGTTCATTGTGAAACCTGGCCCCACCTTATCATGCGAATTCCTGAGGTCAGATGGCCCAGGATATGAGTGGGCGTTAAGGCGTCTGGGAAGGGATCTCAAGGAAGGAATCCTTCACTGCGCACATTAACGCTGTGGATAAAAACATCAAGTTCACGAGGGAAGACACAAAGGACAACTGTTTGCCTTTCCTGGACTGCGCGGTGCACATTGAAGAGAACGGCAAATTCAACATTGAAGTTTACCGGAAGCCCACACACACGGACCAGTACCTCCTGTTTGACTCCCATCACCCTTTGGAACACAAACCTGGAGTAATTAGGACCCTACACCACCGGGCAGAACATGTTCCCTCTAAGCCTGAAGGGAAAAAGAAGGAACACACACATGTAAAGGAAGCACTCAAAACATGCGGCTATCCTAAATGGGCGTTCTTAAAGTCAGCAAAGAAAGGAAGACCAGACACCAGCGAGGGAGGATAAGAAGGACAGACGCAACAACATTGTCATCCCCTATGTAGACGGTGTATCAGAAAAACTCAGGAGAGTTTTCTCCAAGCATGACATCCCAGTGCATTTCAGACCCAGCAACACGCTCAGACAGAAACTGGTTCACCCGAAAGACAAAACTCCAAAACACAGACTTAACAATGTGGTGTATGCTGTACAGTGCAGCGAGGAATGCCCAGACCTCTACATTGGAGAGACCAAACAGCCACTTCACAAGCGCATGGCACAACACAGAAGAGCCACCTCCACAGGACAAGACTCAGCAGTCCATCTGCATCTTAAGGATAAAGGACACTCTTTCGAGGATGCCAATGTTCACATTTTGGACAGAGAGGACAGATGGTTTGAAAGAGGAGTGAAAGAAGCCATCTATGTCCACTGTGAGTAACCATCTTTGAAGAGAGGCGGGGGTTTACGACACCAACTCTCTGCCATCTATAATCCAGTTTTGAGATCCCTTCCCAGACGCACAATGAACTCACAATGAACTCACCCGAAACTCTGGCTGATTGGGACCCACGCCCAGTTTCACACCTTGGCTCAGGCGATTAGAGGATCATCAGGGGGTCCTTTTGTCCCTCTGTGGGGCGTCACTCCCACTAGGTTTATATCTGGGACTCTCCACCATTTGACCTTAGAACTGAAGAAGCTTCTCCGATGAGAGGTGAAACGTCTTCAAGCAACTTAAAGAAGTCCAAACGCTTTTCTTTGCAAGCTCCTTTGACAAACAAATAGAAGCTGCTATAGACACTAGAACTGAAATGCATGCAATGCAGACTGCTCTTGCTGAGTCAGATGCAAAAATTGGAAGTTTTGCCAAAGTATAGCTATAAAGAGGACTTTGAACCCCACAAAAATGCTGCACCTGAGCCATAATAGCAGCAGATTTTAACAGCCTCTGGGGCCTCACCTAGCTCTGAGTAAGCACTGCCCCCTATTTTCCAGCCTTCAGCGGAACTTGCCTCACCCAGCTGGGTCAGTGATACTTTGGGCTCACATTGAGGTTTTTTAACATTAGTTTGCTGAGTGATCGCTTTACACAAGTTATCAAACACCGGGCACTCACCAAAGTCAACATTAAACCGAGCTGATGTTCTTGGAGGAATTTCTCAGTTTTCAGTGATCCAAAACTCCAATCCAATTCTCGTGTACATGTGGGCGTAGCCTGTGTCTCCAAGCAGTCTCAAGAGTGTGGTAGAGATACCAGGAGACATATTATTACATGAGTGTGAATAGCCTATCTCTATGAGTACAGTAGAAAACTAGATTCTTTTAAATAACCATGTCATATTTTTCAGACAGGAAGTGACCACTTTGCAGTTCACAATTCACAAGACAAGCAAGTTATGAAGTGCAAGCTCCACCAGCTGTTTAGGTTTTACGTATAAATCACTGTGTTGACCTGATGTGCTAAGTGGAACTATTTAATTGATATTTTGAATCTTCTTACATATGCTCTCGCTTTTTTTCTATAAACAATAAAAGAATATACAGTGACAAGTACAAACAAGTCGAGGAACAAATTCATTATGATGAGTTTGTGCAAGCAAAAGCTGATCACTGGGTCTCCATACTGAACTTAAAGAGTGGTCTCATGTACAGTTTTGAAGAAGAAAATCTGCACTCTGTAAACATTTTTTAAACCCAATAACAGCTGATATCTCAATGCATTTTCATGGACTAGTTAATACAGAAAACAATCCAAATTTGTTCTGGCAATATATTATTACATATCACATCTTCATTGTCTTTGTAGTTACAAAACCACGATCAAGAGGATAAGGACATACCATCCAAGTGGAGATCAGAGGAAGAAATGGCAGCAGAAGCTTCAGATCTGAGGAAGCAGCTCTAGAAACCTGAACCAATGATGTCAGTAATTCAATAAAGGCAGCACCGCCATGAACATAAAGTTCAACATAAACATCTGCAATGTGAACTATAATAAAAAATATTATTGTTTTATTTGACTTAATTTGATTATATGTATATTAAATCCTCAAAATCTTTGCTGAATTATGCTGTATATCAACCAACCAAGTCAACCAAAAGAAATCTAACTTTTGAATTTTTTTTTAATTGAATTGAAATTTTTATTTCAGTCAACAACAACAACAGATTATAATTTTACATAAAAGTACTCAAACAGTAACCGAAAAAGGAATAGGCTGAAGCCTTATGGCTTATACTTATCCTATCCCTTACCCCCATAGAAATAATCAAATCCTTAAGAAAATAAATAGCATTGATAAATAAGTTGTATAACAGTTTGAAAAGAAATCAATGATAAATCAAGAAATTAAATCAACACAAAAAAATTTTAACAAACCAAATTTCTATAACCTTGTATAATACTAATTTTTAAAATCTTCTTGAAGAATGACAAAGAAAAACACATCTTCAGTTCATCATTAAGTCCATTCCATAATTTCACTCCCAAAACTGACACACATCTATACTTAACATTGGTTCTCACTTTAGGCATTTCAAACTTATAAGACCCCCTCAAATCATATTTTCCATCTCTTAGTTGAAACATCCTTAAAATACAAATTGGAACATTCTTTTTCATCACTCGATATATCATTTCTAAAGTTTTAGAATATATAATGTCCATTTTAACATAGACGATCCTACAAAAAACTGGTTGGTGGACTCCCCATATCCAACTTTATTTATTATTCTAATAGCTCTTTTTTGCAATTTAAATATTGAATCCAAATATGTTTTGTATGTGTTCCCCCAAATTTCTGCACAGTAGGTCATATAAGGCAAACAAAGGGAAGTATACAATAAATAAAGGCAGTTCTTATTCAAAAAATCTCTTGTTTTAAAAAGAATAGAAATCGACTTGGATAATTTCCGTTTCACATGTTCTATGTGGGGCTTCCAACAAAGTTTATCATCAATAATTACTCCTAAAAATTTTGTCTCATATACTCTTTCAATTTCAACATTATTTAAATTCAATTTTACTTTAATATTACTTTTACTACCTCCAAATAACATAAATTTTGTTTTACTTTCATTCAATGATAGTTTATTAAATACAAACTGTCATGATCCTGGGTCCTTTTGACCCAGCGTTTTGTGTTTTCTCTTCGTGATTGTGGTTCTGTTCTTTCTCTGGTTAGTGTTTACTCTGTTCTGCCCGTGTGTTCCTGTATCTAGTCCGCGTTTCTTAGTTTGTGTCTTTTCTTGTGTAAGTTCCTGTTTTATTGTGAAGGTCTGTGTCTTATGTGAGTGTTTTCAGTTGCCTCCTTAGTCTCGTCATGTTAATCACTCCCAGCTGTGTTCCCACCTGTATGTAATCTCCCTGTGTTCTCTGAGTGTATTTAAGTTGTGTCTTCTGTCATAGTAATTGCTGGTTCGTCTGTGTTGTTTCCCCTCGGTCTCCCTGCGTCTCTCCGTATGTATTTCCCCGGACCTCCCTGCATCCTTGTTTCTGGTTTGTGTTATTAGCTTACCCAGTTTAGGTTTCCGGTTTCTTGTTTTTCCACCAGTGCTGTTTTGTACCCACCGTGGTAAATAAATATTCACATGCACCAGAGCTGCCGCCTTTTGGGTCCTTTTCTACAACTCCACACGGCTTGCCCCCGGCAAACCGTGACAGTACGAACCAGCCACCATGGACCCAGCGGCAGTCAATCCGTCCGAGGAGCTCCAGGATGACATCGGCTACAATGTGGAGATCCTCCTCGGGCTGTGGCTGGAGAATCCTCCGTACGAGCTTCGCCGCGCCGTGGAAGGTCGGCTGCAACGGCTCTTTTCTGGCCTGCCATGGCTTCTGCAGTCGCTTCCTCCGACCATGCAGGCTTTTCTCCGGCTCACACCGCACCTTTTCTCAGCCACTCCTGCCTCGCTGCCCGACTCGCCGGATGTGATCTTGCCCGGCCCGTCAGAGCCGTCTGCGGGGAGGAAACGCCGATCGCGCCGCAAGCGCGCCACCCCACAGCCGGACATTCGGGCTTCTAAATCGCCGGCTGTGGTGAGTGAGGACTCTTTTTCATTTTCGGACTGTATGACTGTTCATTCAGGGGCGATGTTCTGTGCAGCATATGATATTGTGAACAGCATATCACCTGCTCAGTTAGCTCCCCCGCAGCTACTCCCAGCTCAGTTAGCTCCCCCGCAGCTACTCCCAGCTCAGTTAGCTCCCCCGCAGCCACCCTCAGTTCAGTTTCCAAAGCCCCCAGTGCCACTTCCAGTTCAGGCCCCCGTAGCTCCAGAGTCACCTTCAGCTCAGGCCCCCGTAGCTCCAGCGCAACCCGTAGCTCAGGCCCCAGTAGCTCCAGCGCCGCCTGTAGCGCAGGCCCCAGTAGCTCCAGCGCCGCCTGTAGCGCAGGCCCCCGTAGCTCCAGCGCCGCCGCTACCCGTAGCTCTGGCTCCAGTATCACCGGTTTCACTCATTCACTCCATGCAGGGAGAAAGTCTAATTTCACCTCAAGGTGCTTTTCATGGTTCAGCCGCCATTGGCACAGTTTGCCGCTCCAGGGCTTCCCCAGAGGCTAGGTCTCAGTCCCCGGCTGATTCTGGACCCCTGAAGTCTAAGCAGCTACCTGAGAACTGCGCCATGTCAGCATTGCCTGTGCAGAGCCCGTGCTCAGTGCATTGCCAGTTGCCTTCGTGTTTGCCAGAGGACTCCATGACTGCTGGCTTAGTGATGACTTCTGCTGGAGGGTCCGAGGGACCGCTCCGGCCTTCGTC
The DNA here is from genome assembly GCF_964374335.1 of Astatotilapia calliptera. NCBI lineage: Eukaryota > Metazoa > Chordata > Actinopteri > Cichliformes > Cichlidae > Astatotilapia > Astatotilapia calliptera. The sequence continues at coordinate 38,443,526 of NC_137426.1, forward strand.
TCTAGTCTCCGCTGGAGGGTCCGAGGGACCGCTCCGGCCTTTGTCTCTAGTCTCCACTGGAGGGTCCGAGGGACCGCTCTGGCCTTCGTCTCCTGTCTCCGCTGGAGGGTCCGAGGGACCGCTCCGGCCTTCGTCTCATGTCTCCGCTGGAGGGTCCGAGGGACCGCTCCAGTTTTCGTCTCATGTCTCCGCTGGAGGGTCCGAGGGACCGCTCCAGTTTTCGTCTCATGTCTCCGCTGGAGGGTCCGAGGGACCACTCCGGCCCTTGCTTCCTGCCTCGTCAACTGGAGGGCCCGAGGAGCCCGTCCAGCTTCCTGCCTCATCAGCTGGGGGCCCCGAGGAGCCCGTCCAGCCGCCGGCTGCAGCTTCATCATCATCCTCGCCTGGCCCAGCCTCCGAGTCTTCCGCCTCGCCTGGCCCAGCCTCCGAGCCTTCAGCCTCGTCTGGTCCAGCCTCCGCCTGTGCTTCGCCTGGTCCGGCTTCATCCGAGTCTTCGTCCTCGTCTGGTCCAGCCACGCCTGGTCCGGCTCCGGCCTGTGCTTCGCCTGGTCCAGCCTCTGCAGCCCCGCCTGGTCCGGCCCCGTCATCGCCTGCCTCGTCTGGTCCTGTGCCCACTGGGCCTCGGCCAGTACGCTTGACGCTGGAGCGCCGCCGCTGCCTTCCGCGCGGTCGGCCCCCTGAACTGCTCCATCGTCTCCTTCGTCGCCGCCGCTGCCTTCCGCGCGGTCGGCCCCCTGAACTGCTCCGTCGTCTCCTTCGTCGCCGCCGCTGCCTTCCGCGCGGTCGGCCCCCTGAACTGCTCCGTCGTCTCCTTCGCCTGAGTGGCCACCGCTGCCTTCCACACGGCCGGCCCCCGGACCCTCTTCGCCTGAGTGGCCGCCGCTGCCTTCCGCACGGCCGGCCCCCGGACCGCCATCGCCTGAGTGGCCGCCGTTGCCTTCCGCACGGCCGGCCTCCCGAACTGTATCCACGTCGCCGCCGTTGCCATCCGCACGGCCGGCCTCCCGAACTGTATCCACGCCGTTGCCGTCCGCATGGTCGGCCCCCTGAACTCTTTTGTCTTGGACTCCTGTGCTGTCGGCCCCCTGGCCGTCCCCCTGGACCTTTCTGTTTTGGTCTCCATTTTCCTTGGGCTATGGTGTGTTTTGTTTTATTGGTCTTTTTCTTTTGGTTTTGGTCTCTGTGTTCCTGTGCTTTGGTGTGCTTCTTTTCTTTTGGTCTTTGGCCTCGTGTTTTGTTTCTTTGTTTTTTTGTCTTTTGGCCTTCTGGTGCTCCTGTTTTTGTTTTGCCTCGAGCCCTCCTTCCTGAGTCCCCCGCCGCCCGCCCTGGTCAGGTTGTTTTCTGCTTTGGGCGGTTTTCTTTCTTTTTTTTTTTCTTTTCTTTTCTTTTTTTTTTTGCTTTGGTGTTCTTGTGTTGGGCTGTCTGGGGCCAGCCCTTGACGGGGGGGTACTGTCATGATCCTGGGTCCTTTTGACCCAGCGTTTTGTGTTTTCTCTTCGTGATTGTGGTTCTGTTCTTTCTCTGGTTAGTGTTTACTCTGTTCTGCCCGTGTGTTCCTGTATCTAGTCCGCGTTTCTTAGTTTGTGTCTTTTCTTGTGTAAGTTCCTGTTTTATTGTGAAGGTCTGTGTCTTATGTGAGTGTTTTCAGTTGCCTCCTTAGTCTCGTCATGTTAATCACTCCCAGCTGTGTTCCCACCTGTATGTAATCTCCCTGTGTTCTCTGAGTGTATTTAAGTTGTGTCTTCTGTCATAGTAATTGCTGGTTCGTCTGTGTTGTTTCCCCTCGGTCTCCCTGCGTCTCTCCGTATGTATTTCCCCGGACCTCCCTGCATCCTCGTTTCTGGTTTGTGTTATTAGCTTACCCAGTTTAGGTTTCCGGTTTCTTGTTTTTCCACCAGTGCTGTTTTGTACCCACCGTGGTAAATAAATATTCACATGCACCAGAGCTGCCGCCTTTTGGGTCCTTTTCTACAACTCCACACGGCTTGCCCCCGGCAAACCGTGACACAAACCATCTATTTAACTTCATGAGTTCTGTTTCCACTGTTTTCAGTAATTTCTTTATGTCTTTTCCTGAGCAAACTAAGTTTGTATCATCAGCAAACATCACATATTTTAAAGTATCACTGGCTGTACAAATATCATTTATATAAAGTAAAAATAACATAGGTCCCAAAACAGATCCTTGCAGAACTCCACAAGTTACTTTTCTAAGTTTAGATTTCATGTTATTAATACTCACATATTGGAACCTATTATTCAAGTAACTATTTAACCACAATTGTACAACACCTCTTAAACCATACCTTTCACACTTCTGCAAAAGTAAAGAATGATCTATCGTATCAAAGGCTTTACGTAAATCAATGAACACACCTATTCCAAACTGTTTTTTATCCACAGCCGTTGCAATATTTTCAATAAATTCCATCACAGCTAGAGATGTTGAGCGATTTCTTCTGAACCCATACTGATGATCATTCAATAAATCATATTTATCAATAAAAGAATCTAGTTTGTTTGCAAATAGTTTTTCAAGAATCTTTGAAAACTGAGGCAGTAAAGATACCAGTCTATAGTTTGACACAATCTGTTTATCACCAGTTTTATATAGTGGGATCACTTTGGCAATTTTCATTTTATCTGGAAAAATTCCAGTTTGAAATGATTTGTTACAAATATATGTTAACGGCTGAAGGACATTATGAAGAACTTCTTTAATTAACGACATGTCAAGGTCATCACAATCTGTGGATTTTTTACTCACCACTTCTACAATGTCACTCTCACAGACTCCACCAAGAAACATTGAGCTACATTCACAAGAAGTAGAATCTACTTCATCATTTCCTCCTGGTACAGAAATCTCTTTTGCCAAGTTGGGACCTACATTAACAAAGTAATCATTAAATTCATTAACTATGCTCTCTGTATTCTCAATCACTACATTACCTCTTGTTACAATACGTGTTGGAGAACATATATTATGTTGATTTTTTATTATCCTATTTAATACACTCCAGGTAGCCTTAATATTACTTTTATGTTTTTAACTTGATCTAACTGAAATATAAAAGCTACACAGTGAATGTTTCTTTCCTCCTAAGGTCAGCAGTATTGTACAGATGAAAGATGGCAGTCACTGACATTTCTTTAATGAAACACAGAGGACATGTGCTTGAAAAGAGTAACCACGTTTCCTTACAGCATTACTGTATTATAGAATTTGTGTAGTATCTGTGTTTGGACACTGTGCTTCAAAGATTTTCAGGGCCAAGTAGATTGACTTCACTTTTGCCTGAATCTAGTATTTGAAAATAAAGGCCCTTCTGGCATTTATGTCTTACGAAACAGCTTGCAGCTTAACTAGGTTTTTTTTGTGTCATCAGGCTTCATAGCTAAGGTTTCTTTGAGTTTGGCAGTTTATTCCCTCCTGGGTATCAAAGTGTAAAAATCTTGTAGAATACTCCAGAAGAGTCGAATGTAGTTGCTAAAGGGGCTGAATTAACAGTCTGAATGATTTTCTAAATAAGTTTACAGATTGAGTGAGAAAAATTCCTTTATTAACATTTATAAAAATAAAATGTATTAAAATATTAGATTAAATAACATTTAAATCAGTGACCTAAATTTGCACAAGAAATATAAGGTTGTCAAATATTATGAAATAACTGCAAGAATATAGGAAAGATCCTTGTGGGCAAACTATCAGAAACATGCAGACTTTGTGACCTGTTGAATAAAAATGAGCAATCACCAGTTACTAATGTATGTGGATTGGACTGCCATTTCATTAGTTTGAAACATACAAAAATTGTATACAAATGTGTGTCTCTTTGTCATACAACAAAAAGTTGAAAGGATTAAAATTGTATTTTCTATAAGTATACAGGCTATACGTTTATATTTCTCTTCAGCGCTCCTTCCTACGTTCCAGTGCCAGGGTCCACAGCGGCTGGATGATTGTTCAAATCCACTCATCGAAACAAAAGAATCCACATGAAATTGAATATCAGTGAATATTAATGCATCCATTTAAAAAAAAAAAAGTAAATAAAGCTTTTTTTTGTCACTGAGCACTGCTACCATAAAAAAAGTAAATAGTGTAAATAGTGGTTAAAGCTGTAAAAAGTGTGATTGGAGTTGAGACTTACATCTACTGGAATTTTGGTGAAAAAGTCATGGTAGAAACTACATCCTCTTTCAATTCTAAGGCTTTATGTATCATAAAAAAATATGTGAAAAATTAAGTACACCCTCGCTGTTCACCACAGGAGTTAAGAGGGTAGGTAGCAGCCAGGTGCTAATCAAATGCACCTGATCAACTGATTATCAGCCACCTCAGTAAAATACATGTTTTGGCAGTTTGCTAGTCTGTAGCATTCAGGTGTGCAAATCGCAGTAGATTTAGGCTTAAAAGACTATAAAATAATACCATAAGTGTAGGACGTTTCCTTCCCTGATGTGTTGGATGGGTTCAGCTGTAGGTTTGAAGCAATGAGGGAAGAAAAAAATATTCTACCTCATGGCGAGCAGGTGCTGAGATTGCATACAGCTGAATGAAAGAGAACACTAAGAAAGGCCAACATAGAAACGTTTCCATCCTTTCCCAATGAACCACAAAAGCTAGTTTCAGATGATCTGTTCCTGATGAACCCGCTAAAGAAAGGAGCTATTTCCAGGATCTACAACCAACTTTTGCAAATAGACAGTACAACTACACTGGACCACTTAAGAAATGCTTGGAGTGAAGAACTGGCTAACATCATCACTAAAGATCAATGGACTAAGGCACAAGAACTGGTTCACTCCACTTCTGTCTGCTGCAGGCACGGACTAGTACAATTTAAGGTCCTGCATAGGCTCCATCTGTCTAAATCGAAGGTTTCAAGGATGTTTCCAGGGGCGGACTCAAGCTGTGATCGATGTGGCCAGAATTCTGCCTCGTTGTCACATGTTTTGGACATGTCCTAATATCGCCACCTGCTGGTCTAAAATATTTAAAACTTTGTCTGATGTTTTTAAAAAACAGCTCCCCCAGACCCAGTAATGGCACTTTTTGTTTGTTTTGTTTGTTTTCCGTTGTTTTTTTTTCTCCCCCTCCTTTGTATATACTTATTTAGGTATATGTATGTATAGACACAGATATATGATTGCTTATATAATGGTAATTATACTTTATGTAAAAGGAGGGGGAGAGGAAGGAAGGGAAAACTCTGTCACTGTAAATGAGATACATACTTTGGTGCCTGATTTGAGATATGCGTGGACCCTTTTTTATTCAAAACATTTCATTTGTTCTACAGACAGGCACAATTAAACCCAATATTTAGCTTCATCATTAGGATTTTTATGCGTGACATCTGTTTGTAGACTTATAGAATTGTATGTAATTATACATGTATGTTGTATATTGAGGTAGGATCAAATGAGTTTACCTTTAAGTCTGTTTGTACCAACCCTTTCTTTGTCTCATTGTTGTTTAAAGTGTATTTTGTTATTTTAGTCATGTTCAAAATAAATCAATCATTCAGTGACAAAAAAAAAGTTCATTCAGTGGGCTGGTTTCAGTTGTTCAAATATATTGTTTGTAAGACTGGGGAAACCTGCAGTCAGCTGAGACTGAAGAAGTCACTGGATGAGTGACGATGCGTTTCTCCCACTGAAAACTCTACGTCCAGATGAACAGAATCAACCTCTTGGGATGTCTGGAGTCCTTCATTTCTTAATTCCTTTGAACAGGCACTGTTCAATAATAAAGAGATGTTGGACCTTCCAACCTCACATACAATTCACGATTAACCTTTTCCCTTGTCACGTCTCGCTCGCAGAAGGAACAGTGGATATATTAGGGAAAGATTGTTGAATATGGAGCTGCCAACTAGAAGGAAAAGATGAAGGTAACAGAAGATTTATGTGGTAAAAATTGACATGCAGTTGGTGAGACAAAACAGTAACCTAAGACTAAGCTTAGATGGAGACAGAAGATCCACTGTATTGACCTCTGAAGCAAGGAGCCAAAATATATGCCTTGACATATATACCTTGGCAGACAGCCCGAACAGGAACAAGTAGAAAATCGAGGGGGCAGTGTACTCAAAATGAATAAACTGCCAAAAGTATTCACCCACCCGTCCAAATAATGTAATTCAGGAGTTCCAATCACTCTCATGGCCACAGGTGTATAACATCAAACACCTAGCGATGCAGGCTGCAGACAAACATTTGTAAAAAAGTCACTTTCAGGAGCTCGGAGATATGATATATCATCTTTGCTACAAAGGAAGCTGTGAAAATTTCCTTGCTGATAAATATTCCGCTGTCTGCCGTTAGGCTTTATAACAAAGTGGAAGGGATGGGGAATGTCAGCAATTCAGCCATAGAGTGGCAGGCAACTTAATATCACAGAGTAAGATCAGTGGATGCTGAGGCAGGTCGTTAACTTTCTGCAGAGTCAGTCACTACAGACCTCCAAATTTCATGTAGCTTTCAAATTAGCAGACAAACAGTGTGTAGAGAGCTTCATGGGATTTGAGTCCATGGCCAACCAGCTGTATTCAAGCCTTACATCACAAAGCACAGTGTGAAGAGTTGCAAAGCACACCACCACTGGAAACTAGAGCAGCGGTGTTGTGTTCATGATTAATCGTGCTTCTCTTTCTGGAAATCCAAAGGATCAGTCTGGGGTTAGCAGTTGCTAGGAGAACGGTACTTGTCTCACTGCACTGTGTCAAGTGTAGATGGTCATTTTTCAGTGGTTGTGCTCACCGCCCCAGTTCCAGTGGAAGGAACTCCTAACGCTTTAGCATATCAAAACATTTTTGACAACTTCATGCTCCCAACTTTGTGGGAACAGTTTGGGGATTGCCCCTTCTTCCAATATGACTGTGCACCAGTGCACAAAACAAGGTGTATAAATGGAGGAGTTAATTTGGTGTGGAAGAACTTGACTGGCCTGCACAGAGTTGTGACTTAAACTTGACAGAATACCTTTAGGATGAATTCGAGCAGAGGCTGTGAGCCAGGCCTTCTCATGCAACATCTCACAAATGCACTTCTGGAAGACTGGTCAAAAATTCTTGTTAACAAACTCCTAAACCTTGCAGAAAGCCTTCCCAAAAGAGTTGAGAACTATTTAGGTGGACGAGCAAATACTTTGGACAACTTGGCACGTGAAATCTCTGGTTCGGTCTTGTTTTCATCATTTAAGAAACGTGGCTAAGCTAAGCCCGGTTTTATCTCGCTCTGAACTGGAGAATGCTATACGTGCATTTATTTCGTCACGCTTGGATTATTGTAATTCGCTGTTTATGTGTCTAAGCAAAGGTTCTCTGGATCGTCTGCAGGTTGTGCAAAACGCTGCAGTGAGGCTTTTGACAAAATCCTGCAAGTACTCACATGTGACACCGTTGTTATCTCAGTTACACTGGCTTCCTGTTAAATTTAGAGTCGATTTTAAGATCCTGGTCTTGACCTACAGAGCTGTGCACGGACTGGCACCAGCCTACATCTTTGATCTGCTACAGCCCGATGTCCCCAGCAGGTCTTTGACGTCATCTGATCAGGGCTTACTTGCTATAAAAAATACTAAGAGGAGGACTGAGGGTGACAGAGCTTTTGCCACTGTGGCCCCCCGAGACTATGGAACTCTCTCCCCCAAACATTAAGAACTGTTAGTTTTGAGTAGTTTTTAAAAAACTATTCAAAACTCACCTTTTTAAAACTGCTTTTGGTTAATTTTTTGCCTGTTTTATTTTCTCTTTTTAAATCTTTTTATGACTTGTAATCTTATGTGCAGCACTTTGTGATTCTGTCTTGGAAGGTGCTATATAAATAAAAAAATTATTTATTTTACTTAGTGTGTGTTTACAATTGGTAAAACTTGAATTGCAGTGTAAATCACCATTAGTTATTTTAGATCTGATAGATCTCATTGTCAACCAAGTAAAATGAAAAATATGAAATAACCTGTTAAGACACAACAATATTAAATATTACTATAAATGTACCTTTTCAGTTTTCTTTCTGAACACACAGGTAATGTACAGATTGCATATTGTACTAAGTTGCAAAATGAGGATTGGTGGCCAAACCAGGGTTTTTAAACCAATAAAATATTTAACTTCATTGCTTGTGATTGTTGTTTTCATTTCTTTGCTTTTTGGAGCTGATAGTAGACCACTTTTAGAGCACTTTTGTAGAACAACAGTGCTGTGAAAGAGAAGAAGCTGGAGGATGACAGGTAAGATCTAGATTAATTGCTGCTTGATCCTTCTCATTAACTACAGGTGACGTCAATCATCTCATTTTAGCCAAGCTTAACAGCAGCTTAGGAGAACATCTTGATACAACACTTTATTTTGATAAATGATGTTTATGACTGAAGGAAAAAATTAAATCAACACTTAATTGTTTGCACATGAATCAGGGCTGAAACAACAAATTTGTAAAAAGTGGGTGGTGGTGGCAGAATGAAGGTCAACTCAGTCCACCACCAGAAACAAGTTTTTCATTGGTCAATTCTGTCAGGGTAAGTCGTGCCTATGGGGAAATCATACCCAAGTAAAGCAACGTCCGTGCTTTCGTTTTAGTGTTCTGTTATAGACCTTGTCTCAAGCCTGTTTGCATCTAATGTTTAAATTACTGCCAAATCTGTATAGGGTAAGTGATCTAATGAGCATGAGTGAAAACAGTGTGTTGAGCTTGTCAAGCTTCTTTGTTAAGCTACATTTTGTTGGTTTTTGCCCTTTTGTCTTGGACGGGCAGTTGATTCAAGATCAGCGTGCTAGACAATCTACCAGTGGCTTTGTGTTAACTGAGATCCGCATTTTCTGTTAAACCCCCCCTCATTTATCATTAGTGATCACTTCGGCCAGCATGAGAGAACAATCTTGTCATGGTCTGAGCGATAATTTGCCACTGAGCTCCTCTCACTGGATTCACACCACCCTGCTCCATTTCCCTGGAAGGATATTGTTACACCCCAGCCCAGGGAAAACTGGCGTGCAACATAAGAAAAATAAAAGGAGAAATGCCCCCACACTCCCTGCTCTCAAGGAAGACAAACCAACAAAAAGCAGCTGCCACGGATTTTGCAACAGCCAGTCAATTTATCAAGTCCCAAAAAGTAGCAGGCGTCAGGGTGAGCATGGCCAAAACAATAAACAAAAACTCTAGAAATGAAATGCAGCTGGCTTACCTACACAGAAAAGCCCAAACAAAAATTACAGGTGTCTTACCTGCCTCCCTAACCAAAAACAGGAGACAAGGTGCCCAAAGAAAAATGGCTTCTCACTAGTGATGGGCAGATGAAGCCCCATGAAGCACTGAAGCTTTTCATCCAATTGGTTCACCCCAACGCGAAGCTTCATGAAGCTTCATTTGCTCTAGTAGGACACCTACTGGACGTAAAAATAATAGCTGGCATGAATTTGAAGAGTGTGGCATTTTGCACACAGCCTGTAAATGTCAACAACAAAAGGAGTGTGTAAAACATGTATATTGTAGTGATGCAGTATACTGTGTACATTTATACTGGCAGTATGGAAAATGATTATTTGGAAATGCTTAAAATGGAAATGATCATTTACTGTGAGGTGAGGTGTGGTTGGGGTGTGGACAGTGGTTGTGCTTTTGTAACGTTGAGGTATGGACAGCTACACATTGTTCACATTTTATTCTGTAAAAACTAAATTTTCACTGCTTTTATGACCTTTTTAGTGGGGAGAACATGGCTAGGATTTAATGATTTAACAAATCTTTTGAATCCTTTGTCCTCCACAATGCTAAATGACTGTGAGTCCTCAATCACCATGCTAACCAGGTCTTCATCTATTTGAGATTGTTCTCCTGAGGAAAGACAATAAAGACAAAGCACAAATATAAATATCACACGCGTAACTTATTACAGTTGTATAATATTGTTATATCATTTAGTAACATTACTGCATGCTATATTATCATGGCATTTGATGGCTCACCTGGTCTTGCTCCACAATCGGTGTTCCCCTTATTCTCATGCAAAGCTCTGTAGTGCCTAAGCATGGATGAGGTGTTGTTGTTATATCCCAGCTCCCTGGCACATAGCAAACACTTCACCTTGTACAAAAGTCAAGACAGCTTAACATAAATTGTATTGCACCATCAGTATTATGAAAATACATCTTCTGTAGAAATTTGCATACCTTGTTGGGAGGAATAAGATCAAAATGTTCCCACACAGGGGAGGACATCCTCCTCTTCTTAGCTGGCTCCATTCTCTCCTGACTTTCTCTCCTCACTCTCATAAACCTCCAAACTGTCTCCAAACTCTCACTAACCGCAACTCTCCATCAAACACCCACATTTTGAATGAAGTCTGAGGGGTTTATATCGCTGTCATATCTCGCGGCAAAGTTCGAACCACTTCATGAACCAGTCACGTGGTACAGCCGGGCAGCGAGGCTTCGGACGTCATCATTTTCAGCTCCTCCCATAAATGAAGCAAGCCTCGATACGCGCATCGTGGAAACGCCCCTCAATTACTCGACACAAGCTTCGAAGCCTCGATACAGAACGTCACATCACTACTTCTCACCCCTACAGCTACCGAGTAAGAAACAGTGTCAACAACACAGGGGAGATCACAACCATGACAAACTGAAACACAGGGCTTAAATACATAGAGGGAGCAATTAGGGCATGGACAACAGGAGGGAAACACAGCTGGGGCAAATCAGAACTGACGAGACAAGGAAGTGTAACCTGAACACACTGAGATAAGACAGACCTTCAAAGTAAAACAGGAAACACATAACAGTCACGCCTAAAACAAAACACTGACAACATTGGATTGTAACAGTATCTTCACCATAACTACTCTCCTGCTCGAATGGGAAAAGAAAAATGGAGAAAGAAGAAGGAAAGAGAAAGAAAGACACTGAAAACTCGCTTGATCACCTGCTGAAAATAAACAAGCAAAAACAAAACAACAACAACACAGTAGGGAAACCACAGCAAAAACCAACATAACCACAAGTGACAGTAAAAATAATTGACCTTAAATGTTACTGAGCAGCATACAGGACTAACGATGCATGATGTGTTTAGAGGCAGCAGCCAATCAAGAAAGTGTGTTTGTGAGCACCTGTTTGTTGTACACCTGCGTGAACACTTGTGTGCGCACCTGTGTGTGTGTGAGCGTGCTTGCAGTCAGCTATGCCAGAGGAGACTGAGGCCCAGGCCCAGAGACCTGAGGGGCCCTCCACACTCTGGAAGGGGCCCGACCTAACATGGAGACACACAGTACTGAACGCAGTACTCACGCTCCCCATACATACTCTACACTCCCAGGTCCAGGAACCAGCAACCCCAGAGGAGCAATCCGCCCCCAGACCCAGGAGATGGTTCCCTTTACTCTGGGGTGGAGACAAGCAAACTACTCCCAGTCTTGCAGCAGCCCAGACCCCTGCGAGACAAGCAGCTCCTCTTCTTGGCCCCCTGCCCCAGATAGTGTTGTGTGAAGATCCCATACGTCACTCCGCCCACTCATATGTGGTGCTGATGTGTGCTGTTCTAAAGCGCATTTAAAACAGTCATCTGCCAGATAACAGCTGGTGTCAGTATGGTCCCTTACGAGAACCCTCAATGTCTATATGTATTTAAAATTGAGAAGTGGGCACCGGCACCAGAGGTGAGGCTGAATAAACAGAAGCCTGCCCCTAGGGAACCCCCAGAAACCACACCCATACCCACGCCTACATCAACTACAATAACGAAGGCGGGGCAAAACCACAACCCCACAAGAATACATTTTTAGAATATCAACAAATTTTCCTTCGAATACGTATTCCAATTCCTTTACAATTCAGGAAGGTAATCATGTCATTGTTCCGTTTGTCAGGGTTGTTCCAGATGGGTGTGTGTTTGCTTGAGATTAATGAAGACTCAGTCACGTTTAGAAAATCCTACCATGCTACCAGAGAGGTGCTGATGTTGAGCTAATGAACAGTAGGTGCCATATCTCTATATTACTGTATAGTACTGTGCTACCATTACCACAGTAATGGTCCTGTGGGAATGGTCCTGTGCTACATAGGACCATTACCTTGGTCCTATGTAGCACAGGGGTTTGTTAGATAGAAGAGCCATATAGCAGGGGGAAGAGAGGATGGAGGACATAGGGATGGGGAGATGATGTGCATTTCCTTCTTCTAAACCAACCAGAAGGGGCCAAGGATGGAGGACCACATGAGCCACATGCATTGAAATAAAAAATCCTGTGCTTAAACAATGAATAATAATAATAATGAATTGTAGAATAAATTATGCATTTGTAAATTCATTTACAAATGCATTTTTCATTATTTTATTTATTCAAACATTACAAAAGTAATTTATTGTTTAATTATTCCATTTTAAATAAAAACACTATTTTTACATCTATTTTCCAAAATGAATTATTAATCCATCAATAAATATTTCAAATTAAAAATGAATTTCACAAAAACAGAACTAAACTCTCAACAAAAACAACATTTCAAAAACCATTTTGAAATTCCAAATTAAAAACAGATTTTCATAATCTTTTTAAAACACAATTTAAGAAAGAGAAATAAGATGGTACTTATTAACACAAGTTAATCTGAAGTTCATCGGATCTGACTCCGCCAGGGGTAAGTGCAGCCACTCTAGTCACATCTAGTAGTAGGCTGTGGTACTTGGTCACAGGTGGCAGCAGTGGACTGACCTCCATTGAGACTGCTCCAGCTGCTGTGTGATAGTCAGTGAATCTGCTACAAACTGAAGATCATATGCAAGTTTTGGAAATTAAAACATGAATCCTCCTAACTTAGATTTCAAAAAAAGATTGTTGTGTTTGGCTTTGTTCAAACAAACGTTAGATCTGTTTAACATTACACAGAAGTCCATTTGGCTCGACCCCACTGAACGGAAGCAGCAGAATGACAGAGCTAACATTAACAGTGCAGTGAATCCTGCTTGTGCCATGATTTTCAGGACAGGATATTCACAGACTTTCAGCTTGTTATGTTTATGGATATAATACTGACTTTAATTATCCATAAAAGCGTCACATTCTCTGTAAGATTGAGGTCAGCTACTGAACTGCATATATTTTAAAGTAAAGGCTTTAAAGCCAAAAGAAGCTGAACCGCATTAAGTACTAACATCACTCATGTCAGATAACTTTGCCGACATGTGGCCAACAGTAATTTAGCAATCACCATTTTTTCCGTCTGTATCTTGAAGTCCCATAGGACCTTAGTTTGGCTATTCTCCACCACGCTTGGGGGCGCCTCCCATTTTGACCTCGGGAAACATGTTTCTGAACACCAGCCACACCGGCCTTCGGTTAGATGTTCTTGGTGTCTCTCATTGACGAGCAGCTGGTTGATTTATGCTGCCAGACGCTCGTGGAGTGCAGTCAGCTTCTTGAGCCAGGAGGCGTGAACCATGTCAGGGCCTGGTGCTGTCCAAGTCGTCATACTGGAGACCCTTTCTTGGATGTCTGCCACTGTGATGGTTACTGAGCCCTGTCAAGGAAGGTTGCTGTGGTCGCTTAGATCCACTAGCCACTGAGCATTGGTTGTGTCGTTCTCCCATATGCTCTTCAGGTATTGCTCAGTCTCCAGCTCATCTTGGTGGCGCTGTTTTCATGTTGTTCCCCTGCCACTGCGGAGAACAACATGAGAACAGAGCCATCAAGATCAGCTGATTCTCCTGTCTTCTGTCTCTCTGGTGTACCTCTTCAAGTGGATGGCCAAGGCTGTGAGTCTTTGCTTGGTAGTTTCCAAAGCCTCAGGAATGGACAGCTTGCTGGCACCTTCTTCATCGCACCTTTCTCCAGCTTCAATAGATGGTTAACCTCCCTCCGTGCTACTTTGATCTTGGCCTCTAGTCTTGTAGCCAAGCATTTCACTGATCACTGCTGCGGTGGTGTAGATCACCTGATTAGTGTCGTGCTAGGTATCGTCCGCTTCATAGGAGGGAAAAGCTAGGAGCACAAACAACAGTGTAGAAAAATCCAGGCCTGAGTCTGTCCAACCAATTAAGAGAGCTCTTTATGTTGCACCATGTGGTTAACTTGCATTGCGATTTCGAAAATGAGATAGCTAATCCAATAATTAATCTATGAGCTAATCAGGAGCAAACAGGAAAGGGAAATGTAATTGCCTTTTTAAATGTCAAAAATAAATCTTTACTTTCTTTCTCTCTTTCTTAAATTTTGTTTTAAAAAAGATTTTGAAAATCTGTTTTTGAAATGTGATTTTTATTGAGAGTTTAATTTTGTTTTTTCAATCTTCAATTTGAAGTATTTATTGATGGATTAAAAATTCATTTTGAAAAATAAATGTAAAAATAGTGTTTTTATTTAAAATGAAATTATTAAATAATAAATTAGTAGTGTTTGAAGAAATGAAATACTGTAAAAAATGTATTTGTAAATTAATTTACAAATAAATGATTTATTCATACATTTCATTATTTAAGCACAGAATTCTTCATTTCGATGCATGTGGCTTTTATGGTCCCCCGTGGTGAATGAGATCATTGTGCACTATCCTTTGGTAAATGGCCTGTATTTATATAGCCCTTTACTAGTCCCTAAGGACCCCAAAGTGCTTTACACATCCAGTCATTCACCCATTCACACACTGGTGATGGCAGCTACATTGTAGCCACAGCCGTCCTGGGGCGCACTGACAGAGGCGAGGCTGCCGGACACTGGCGCCACCGGGCCCTCTGACCACCACCAAAAAACTACTTTTAAAAAACCTTAATTGGGATTCATCATAAAAGCAAAGTTAAGCCACAATGTTAAAATCTCTGTTTTAAAAGGAATGACAAAGAACACAAGCACGGACAAGGAAAAGATAAAGGTATCACACACATTACAAATACATAGACAAAAGTTAATTAGCAGACATGAGAACAGGGCTCATGATGAGATGGTGAGAAGCCAACTACTGTCTGCAAAGGCAAGAAGGCTCACCGCTAATAAACCAAACCAAAACTCTTTTCTTATCCTAAATCAAACTCAAAATTTTGAGAGAGGCTGTCACATTTCACATTTTGCAGTTCACCAGAGATTTTTTTTTCAAACCTTGGAATGTGAAGAGGATGTATGATTCAATTAGATCATGTGGCTGAATGTGCTGGAGCTCATAATGTCATACCATAACATCTCAAAATATGAAAAAAACGCCCAAAGTGTGTAATGACTTTGCATTATTCCCAGGAGGGAAGTACCTGAGACAGACCACAAGATGGTGACAGAAGAAAAGGATCGAGTGCAATAAGAAATACCCATGTGATTAATTCATAGCACTGTTTTTGGCTGGTAAAATACAATTTTTTGTCATTCTGTATGTTTTCTCATTTTGCATTATTGAACATTATTGAATTATTGATGGATGGATGGATGGATGGATGTTTCTTTTAAACTACTACGACTACACAAATGAAGACAGAAGCTGAAACGTAAATGCATGCATCTGGCTTCTCCTATTATGAAGGGCATGAATAATAATACTGAGAAAACAGATAGAAACTTAACCTTTATTATGTTACTAAATGCTCGTTTAAAATCACTACCACTATAAATGGTGTTTATTGTCTTCATGTTTTCATAGTTTTCCTATTTAACAAAATTCAACATTAAACATTTGAGAAAAGGGGGAGATAGTGATAACCTTGTGATGCAACAACAGCATGGTAAGCACAGTTGAAGGCCTGCTGCTGTTTAGTAAAGTTAACTTTTAAGCCTATGACTAAATGGGTGATTTGAATATGCTAGCGAAAGGGATTTTCCCTGGCCATTCCCAGGAAGAACTACAGTTTTTTTTTAAACACATGAGATCTGCCAAGATGATTATCACAGAGGTGAAAGCAAACAGTAGCATAAGTCCTAGCTCTGGGGCTTTTTACCTGAATCTCTAAAAATAAGTTTGACTTTGAACATATAGGTTGGGCTCCCTGGTTTTCATGTTGTTTGAAATACACTTAAAACAATAAAGACAATACATTGATGAGCTTATAATCACATCTACTTCTAACTTTTACATATATTTTTATGGCCTGTTTAACAGAAAGTTAACAGAAATTTAAATAGACCAAACTGAAGTCCTGCCTCTTTGTGACACAGGGCAGCTGCTTCTGCAATGATCTACTCTGACTATTTAGCTAGATTATGTAAATGAATATATTAACTGTAATTACATATAGTTAATGAGCTGATAATGAACATCAGGGGATATCTGGCACATTTTTTTTAAAATAAATGTTGCTATCTCTGTGGTAACTAGCTGCTGCCATCAGATTGAATTCTAATTAATTATATTTTCCTAGCCCTATTTCCCTATCAGCATACTTTGTATGACTTACAAGTATGTATCTCTTAGTTGTTGTTTTTTAATATTTAGTTATTGTTGCTGTATTGCGTAACAGTCGGCAAAAATGTTACCTGACAGAAGAGAAACAGTCCTGATCAGAAGTTTTAGACCACTTGAAAAATGGCAAAAAAAATCATATTTTGCATGGTTGGATCTTAACAAGGTCACAAGTAGAGCTTCAACATGCAACAAGAAGAAATGGGAGTGAGACAGACATTTTTTTGAGCATGCAATTTATTGAAGACAACACTTAAACTGAAACAGGCTGTTTTACAGCTGATCAAATGTTTAGGACCACATTCCTTTAAAAGGCCAAATCTGTGCAAAAATGTGTATTCATTGTCATTTCTGTCAGCTATCACACTGTCATGACGTTCTGATTTACCATGGCTGGATGAATGGGTGGCTGGAACCACGTTTACAGTTTTTTCTGATAGCTTACAGTTTTTTTTAATTGGTTTGGTACTATTTTCATAACTAAAGAGTGCATTTTTAAATCTCTCAGTACAAAACTCACATTTGATCACATTTGTAACACCACTAGTCATTCTTTAAAATCTGATGTCATGATTTCATTGTATTTGCACATATTTTCATTCCAATTAATCATTGTTTCAGAACATGTGATCATTGTGATATATTTTGAGAACATTTGCTTTACTCAACCAAACAAAACAGTAAGATCTTTTTTCAACTTAGAACTTTTACCAATCATTTCATTCAGGAACAAATAATACAAGGCAAGCATTTCAAATTGTTCTGGGTGATGTATGAGTGTAACTGAACTGTAAAACTTTACACAGCAAATATTACACTTATGTTCAGACATAAAAAATATATACACACACACACACACACATATATATATACATATATGTATGTATATATATATATATATATATATATATATATATATATATATATATATATATATATATATATATATATATATATATATATATTAACAAGACTGGCTACGGATACCGACTACGGAACGGAGCAGTTGTCAGCCACCTCCTGTACATGGATGACATCAAGCTGTATGCCAAGAGTGAACGAGACATCGATTCACTGATCCACACTACCAGGCTATACAGCAATGACATTGGAATGTCGTTTGGACTGGAGAAGTGTAGTCGGATGGTAACAAAGAGAGGGAAGGTAGTCAGAACTGAGGGGATTGAACTACCAGAAGGCAACATTGCAGACATAGAGGACAGTTACAAGTACCTGGGGATCCCGCAGGCAAATGGGAACCATGAAGAGGCCGCTAGAAAGGCTGCAACCACCAAGTACCTGCAGAGGGTCAGGCAAGTCCTGAGGAGTCAGCTGAATGGTAAGAACAAGATCCGGGCCATCAACACGTACGCCCTGCCCGTGATCAGGTACCCTGCTGGGGTAATAGGCTGGCCAAAGGAGGAGATAGAAGCCACTGACATAAAGACAAGAAAGCTCCTTACCATGCATGGAGGGTTTCACCCCAAGTCCAGCACCCTGAGGCTGTACGCTAAGCGGAAGGAAGGGGGCCGGGGACTGGTGAGTGTCAGCACCACAGTCCAGGATGAGACAAGGAACATCCAAGAATACATTGGGAAGATGGCCCCAACTGACCGAGTGCTCAGTGAATACCTCAGGCAGCAGAAACCCAAGAAAGAGGAGGGAGACGAGGAACCATCATGGAAGGACAGGCCCCTGCACGGTATGTACCACCGGCAGATAGAGGAGGTGGCTGATATCCAGAAATCCTACCAGTGGCTGGACAAAGCTGGACTGAAAGACAGCACAGAGGCACTAATCATGGCAGCACAAGAACAAGCTCTGAGTACAAGATCCATAGAGGCTGGGGTCTATCACACCAGGCAAGACCCCAGGTGCAGGCTGTGTAAAGATGCCCCAGAGACAATCCAGCACATAACAGCAGGGTGCAAGATGCTAGCAGGCAAGGCATACATGGAACGCCATAACCAAGTGGCCGGCATAGTGTACAGGAACATCTGTGCCGAGTATAACCTAGAAGTCCCGAGGTCAAAATGGGAGATGCCCCCAAGGGTGGTGGAGAATGACCGAGCTAAGATCCTGTGGGACTTCCAGATACAGACGGACAAAATGGTGGTGGCTAACCAACCGGACATAGTGGTGGTAGACAAACAGAAGAAGACGGCCGTAGTGATCGATGTAGCGGTTCCGAATGACAGCAATATCAGGAAGAAGGAACACGAGAAGCTGGAGAAATACCAAGGGCTCAGAGAAGAGCTCGAGAGGATGTGGAGGGTGAAGGTAACGGTGGTCCCCGTGGTAATCGGAGCACTAGGTGCGGTGACTCCCAAGCTAGGCGAGTGGCCCCAGCAGATCCCGGGAATAACATCGGAGATCTCTGTCCAGAAGAGCGCAGTCCTGGGAACAGCTAAGATACTGCGCAGGACCCTCAAGCTCCCAGGCCTCTGGTAGAGGACCCGAGCTTGAAGGATAAACCGCCCGCAGGGGCGTGCTGGGTGTTTTATATATATATACACACACACACATATATATATATATACAGTGGGGCAAAAAAGTATTTAGTCAGCCACTGATTGTGCAAGTTCCCCCACCTAAAATGATGACAGAGGTCAGTAATTTGCACCAGAGGTACACTTCAACTGTGAGAGACAGAATGTGAAAAAAAAAAATCCATGAATCCACATGGTAGGATTTGTAAAGAATTTATTGGTAAATCAGGGTGGAAAATAAGTATTTGGTCAATAACAAAAATACAACTCAATACTTTGTAACATAACCTTTGTTGGCAATAACAGAGGTCAAACGTTTACTATAGGTCTTTACCAGGTTTGCACACACAGTAGCTGGTATTTTGGCCCATTCCTCCATGCAGATCTTCTCGAGAGCAGTGATGTTTTGGGGCTGTCGCCGAGCAACACGGACTTTCAACTCCCGCCACAGATTTTCTATGGGGTTGAGGTCTGGAGACTGGCTAGGCCACTCCAGGACTTTCAAATGCTTCTTACGGAGCCACTCCTTTGTTGCCTGGGCGGTGTGTTTTGGATCATTGTCATGTTGGAAGACCCAGCCTCGTTTCATCTTCAAAGTTCTCACTGATGGAAGGAGGTTTTGGCTCAAAATCTCACGATACATGGCCCCATTCATTCTGTCCTTAACACGGATCAGTCGTCCTGTCCCCTTGGCAGAAAAACAGCCCCATAGCATGATGTTTCCACCCCCATGCTTCACAGTAGGTATGGTGTTCTTGGGATGCAACTCAGTATTCTTCTTCCTCCAAACACGACGAGTTGAGTTTATACCAAAAAGTTCTACTTTGGTTTCATCTGACCACATGACATTCTCCCAATCCTCTGCTGTATCATCCATGTGCTCTCTGGCAAACTTCAGACGGGCCTGGACATGCACTGGCTTCAGCAGCGGAACACGTCTGGCACTGCGGGATTTGATTCCCTGCCGTTGTAGTGTGTTACTGATGGTGACCTTTGTTACTTTGGTCCCAGCTCTCTGCAGGTCATTCACCAGGTCCCCCCGTGTGGTTCTGGGATCTTTGCTCACCGTTCTCATGATCATTTTGACCCCACGGGATGAGATCTTGCGTGGAGCCCCAGATCGAGGGAGATTATCAGTGGTCTTGTATGTCTTCCATTTTCTGATGATTGCTCCCACAGTTGATTGTTTCACACCAAGCTGCTTGCCTATTGTAGATTCACTCTTCCCAGTCTGGTGCAGGTCTACAATACTTTTCCTGGTGTCCTTCGAAAGCTCTTTGGTCTTGGCCATGGCGGAGTTTGGAGTCTGACTGTTTGAGGCTGTGGACAGGTGTCTTTTATACAGATGATGAGTTCAAACAGGTGCCATTCATACAGGTAACGAGTGGGGGACAGAAAAGCGTCTTACAGAAGACGTTACAGGTCTGTGAGAGCCAGAGATTTTCCTTGTTTGAGGTGACCAAATACTTATTTTCCACCCTGATTTACCAATAAATTCTTTACAAATCCTACCATGTGAATTCATGGATTTTTTTTTTCACATTCTGTCTCTCACAGTTGAAGTGTACCTCTGGTGCAAATTACTGACCTCTGTCATCATTTTAAGTGGGGGAACTTGCACAATCGCTGGCTGACTAAATGCTTTTTTGCCCCACTGTATATATACACACACACACACACACACACACACACACACACACACACACACACACACACACAAGGGAGAAAAGGAAAGTCATTTACCTAAGCAAAATATATTTTTTATTTTTATCACTTTTAAACCATTAATCAAGCCAGTCATTAACATTGGGCCATAAGTTTTCATCAACATCACAGTGGATGTCTTCGTTGTTCAGGCACCGTGGGAAAAATCTCCTGGCAAGACGAAGCCAGGCTTGACATTGCTCAGCAGTTATATCACCACAAGCTTCACACATGGCTTGAAGAAGGGAGACATGCTCATGGGGATGGCGATCATACACCTTCCACCTCCATGTAGAGAAGAATTTCTCAATTGGGTTGAGGAAAGGGGAATATGGTGTGTTTGAAACCATTCCTGAACCAGCTGTGCATGGTGGGAGCTGACATTGTCCCACACAACAACATAGACGATGTCTTCTCCCTGACAAGCCTGCTCCAGTTCATTTAAAAAAAAAAAAACTATCAGGTGTTCAGTGTTGTATGACCCTAGAACTGGTCTGCAGCCTACCACACCGTCTTCAGATATAGCTGCACACATTGAGATGTTCCCCCCACGTTGTCCAGGGACGTGGATGGTAGCCCAATAAGGTTACGTCCTCTGTGTCTAGTTTTTGCCAGATTGAAACCAGCCTGATCAACAAAAATATACTAGTGATTTGAAATTGAATTTTTTTTTTTTATTTAAGTCAACAACAACAACAACAACAGATTACAATTTTACATAAAAGTACTCAAACAGTAACCGAAAAAGGAATAGGCTGAAGCCTTATGGCTTATACAGTACTTATCCTATCCCTTACCCCCATAGAAATAATCAAATCCTTAACCAAGAAAATAAATAGCATTGATAAATAAGTTGTATAACAGTTTGAAAAGAAATCAATGATAAATCAAGAAATTAAATCAACACAAAAAAATTTTAACAAACCAAATTTCTATAACCTTGTATAATACTAATTTTTAAAATCTTCCTGAAGAATGACAAAGAAAAACACATCTTCAGTTCATCATTAAGTCCATTCCATAATTTCACTCCCAAAACTGACACACATCTATACTTAACATTGGTTCTCACTTTAGGCATTTCAAACTTATAAGACCCCCTCAAATCATATTTTCCATCTCTTAGTTGAAACATCCTTAAAATACAAATTGGAACATTCTTTTTCATCACTCGATATATCATTTCTAAAGTTTTAGAATATATAATGTCCATTTTAACATAGACGATCCTACAAAAAACTGGTTGGTGGACTCCCTATGTCCAACTTTATTTATTATTCTAATCGCTCTTTTTTGCAATTTAAATATTGAATCCAAATATGTTTTGTATGTGTTCCCCCAAATTTCTGCACAGTAGGTCATATAAGGCAAACAAAGGGAAGTATACAATAAATAAAGGCAGTTCTTATTCAAAAAATCTCTTGTTTTAAAAAGAATAGAAATCGACTTGGATAATTTCCGTTTCACATGTTCTATGTGGGGCTTCCAACAAAGTTTATCATCAATAATTACTCCTAAAAATTTTGTCTCATATACTCTTTCAATTTCAACATTATTTAAATTCAATTTTACTTTAATATTACTTTTACTACCTCCAAATAACATAAATTTTGTTTTACTTTCATTCAATGATAGTTTATTAAATACAAACCATCTATTTAACTTCATGAGCTCTGTTTCCACTGTTTTCAGTAATTTCTTTATGTCTTTTCCTGAGCAAACTAAGTTTGTATCATCAGCAAACATCACATATTTTAAAGTATCACTGGCTGTACAAATATCATTTATTTAAAGTAAAAATAACTTAGGTCCCAAAACAGATCCTTGCGGAACTCCACAAGTTACTTTTCTAAGTTTAGATTTCATGTTATTAATACTCACATATTGGAACCTATTATTCAAGTAACTATTTAACCACAATTGTACAACACCTCTTAAACCATACCTTTCACACTTCCGTAAAAGTAAAGAATGATCTATCGTATCAAAGGCTTTACGTAAATCAATGAACACACCTATTCCAAACTGTTTTTTATCCACAGCCGTTGCAATATTTTCAATAAATTCCATCACAGCTAGAGATGTTGAGCGATTTCTTCTGAACCCATACTGATGATCATTCAATAAATCATATTTATCAATAAAATAATCTAGTTTGTTTGCAAATAGTTTTTCAAGAATCTTTGAAAATTGAGGCAGTAAAGATACCAGTCTATAGTTTGACACAATCTGTTTATCACCAGTTTTATATAGTGGGATCACTTTGGCAATTTTCATTTTATCTGGAAAAATTCCAGTTTGAAATGATTTGTTACAAATATATGTTAACGGCTGAAGGACACTATGAAGAACTTCTTTAATTAACGACATGTCAAGGTCGTCACAATCTGTGGATTTTTTACTCACCACTTCTACAATGTCACTCTCACAGACTCCACCAAGAAACATTGAGCTACATTCACAAGAAGTAGAATCTACTTCATCATTTCCTCCTGGTACAGAAATCTCTTTTGCCAAGTTGGGACCTACATTAACAACGTAATCATTAAATTCATTAACTGTGCTCTCAGTATTCTCAATCACTACATTACCTCTTCTTACAATACGTGTTGGAGAACATGTATTATGTTGATTTTTTATTATCCTATTTAATACACTCCAGGTAGCCTTAATATTACTTTTATGTTTTTGAAGCAGCTGTTCATAAACTCTTTTCTTTTCATATCGCATAATAAATGTTAATTTCGATATTTCTTATATTTGTCTTCATTTTCCTTTGTTCTATGTGTCAAAAAAAAATCCTGTATAACCTATTTTTCTTTTTACAGGCTCTTTCCAGACTGTATGTGTTTGCAAAAGAGGACTCAAACGCAGACCAAAAACTGAACGTGGCGTGGGTTTAACAAAAAACAAGCCGTTTGAGGCTAGCAAAAAGGGTACAAACAAAAGGGCATTGGTTAAACTAAACAATAACCTAAACTGGGTGAACTAAAACTAAACATGAAAAAACCTTAAACATGGTGAACTGACATAGATACCTGAAGTAGTGACGTGGATGAGCAGACGACCTGACAAAGAATGACTGAAAGCACACGGACTAAATACACACAGGAGGATAATGAGGGAAGTGGGAACACATGGAGAAACAGCTGACACATGAACATAACAACGTCACAGTGGCAGAGTAAAACTAAACACGATGAACACAGGAACACCAGACCTCTTCAAAATAAAACAGGAAACATAAGACACAGACATGAAACATGAAGGGGAAGGGAGACTTGACATGGGCGGAAGACACAAGGAGAATCAAATAACAAAGAACTAGAATAACCTAGGCATGACAAAAAATGAACTTAGAAAACCCGAAGGGCTTAAACATAAACTAAAACTCAAAACGCTGGGTCAAAAGACCCAGGATCGTGACAGAGCTCCCCCTTCAAGGGCGGATTTCAGACGCCCACAGCCATGAAAACAAAAAAAGCCCACCACGGGCGGGCGGCGGGGGTCCAGGACGGAGGGCCAAAACAAGAACTTCCACCAGAAGCACAGGGGACAGTGCAAAACTCAGTTCAGCGGGCCAACCCAAAGGACAGCAGCACCAGAGTCCAAACAGTTCAGGGGGACGACCGTGCGGACGGCAACAACACGGAAACAGTTCAGGGGGCCGGCAGCGGTGTAGAAACAGTTCAGGGGGCCGACCTCGACGGCGGTGACGTCCAGCTGGTGGCCCGGAAAGTGGCCGGCGATCCCGAGGTGCAGAGGCTGGACCAGGCGAGGCAGCTGCAGGTGGGGGCTGGACGGGCTCCTCGGGCCCTCCAGCTGACGAGGCGTGAGGCTGGTGCGGTTCCCCTGAACCCCCAGCTGACGTGGCATGAGGCTGGACGGGCTCCTCGGGGCCTCCAGCTGACGTGGCATGAGGCTGGACGGGCTCCTCGGGGCCTCCAGCCGACGTGGCATGAGGCTGGATGGGCTCCTCGGGGCCTCCAGCCGACGTGGCATGAGGCTGGACGGGCTCCTCGGGCCCTCCAGCTGAAGCAGTGGCAGGACCAGTAGGTGCAGAGACTACTGGCTGAACAGAAGGCTGAGCGGGTGATGGAACAAATGACTGAGCTAAACACTGGGGAGCTGGCTGAGCTGCACAGTGGGCTAAGGGCTGAGCTAACGGAAACACAGGAAAATGAACTATGGACTGGGCTGCTAACAGAGCTAATGACTGAGCTATAGACTGAAAAGCATGCAGTAGAGATGGTGGCGATGGTCTGGACCACGGGGAGGACTGCTGGGCGGGGTTGCCTGAGCCTTCAGCAGAAACAAGAACGGGTGCAGGCACCTTCCGGACACTAGTCGCTCCCACCCGAAGAGTAGATACGGGTGTGGAGACGGGCTGTATCCTGGCGGACCTCACCCTGGGGACCGGCATGGGTGCAGGGGTGGACTGGTTCACAGCCCCCCTCATCCCGGAAGCCGGGACAGTCACCGGCAACAGCTGGGCAATTGTACTTCTCACCCGAGGAGCTGGTACGGGTGCAGAAACTGACAGAGCCTCAGCTGGCCTGGAAACCAGAGCAGGGACCAACTGGACCTCAGCCTCCCTCACCCGAGGAACTGGTACGGGTGCAGGGGTGCCGGGAGGAGGAACACGAGCAGGCAAAGGAGCAGGCTCAGAAAAAACAGTCTTAGAATTGGCAGGCTTAGGGTTAATCCATCTTGCAATTCTTTGTCGTCATTCAACCATGTTTCTGAAATTGCTACCACTGCAAACTTATTTTGGAATTGATCAAGATACGCTTTGATTTTAGAAAAATTACTGTAAAGACTCCGACTGTTAAAGTGGATTAATGAAAAACCTTTTATCTTGGGATCCAACTCTTCCCCATTATAATATTCACATGTCATATCAACATTCTGATAGAGGTGGATATCTGTATCAATACTATTGTCCAACTCATAAAATTTATAATCATGAGATCCAAAATATTCAATTTTTTGCCTTTTTTTTTTTTTTTGTTCACATGCATAGTTATTTTTTTCACACTTATCAGATATTGTTCATATCACAGTCAGCAACACAATTCTTTTCTACACTGAACTCTATTTCTTTTGTTTAAATCTCTCAAGATCTGCAATGTCTCTGACAACAATTACTTTAGCTTGTTCTGGTGTCCCATTAACTCTTATGAATACCTTACAGTTCCTGGTCTAGGTATCTTGGATGGGCTTTTCCTTCTTCAATAGTCTTGCCTGTCGTGCAATTTCAGCATTTCTCTTGGTAAGATGCTCATTCACAGATACACCGGTTCCCTTTAACTTCTTTCCCATCTTTAACAGTTCAACTTTATATTTCCTGTTCACAAATCGTAGTATGATGATTCAAAGCAGCGTCCAGCTCCATCACCCTCTGTTACAGTAATTGCATGACAGTTTAGTGTTGTACCTGAATATATTCTGGACGCAGTTGTTTCACCTGGACATTGTTCCTCTCAAAAGGAACTTACAAATGACCAGACAACAATCAGTCAAGTGGACAATCCATAGACATAGTGATTCATTGATTAAACATTAAGATCGGTTGAATTAAATGACAGAAAAATGTATTAAACTGAATAATAAGAGATGCAACTCAAAAATTTTATAGTGATAACATTATGAAAGGCAGTAACTGTGAACAAAACATTTATTTAGATAAAACACTTATTTTGTGTAGTGAAAATGATATTTTGTCATTATGTGTATTGTACTAACACAATTGAAAATATGCTGAAATGTTTGAAAAAGGTGCACTTTTGATGATCTGTTGTGATATAAGTACTAAGAGTTTTGAAAATGTACCAATTGTTTGTGAAAACTGCGCCAAACCAATAAAAAAAAACTGTAAGCACATTTTTTGTAACTATTGGCTATTTTTTGCAAAACTCTACACACAAATAAGAAAACTCTTCACCCAATCAGCAAAACATTGTAGTTTCCTTGTAAAAGTGAATAACCCTGCTTAACTCTCCACACCTTTGTAAAAATGGTGTTTCCGTATCCAACAGTTAACACAAGCCATCATATTAATAAGCACACAATGCACCAACTACACACTGATGGTATGAATAAAAAACACATCTGGCTTTTGCTTCCTCTGTGCACAAGGTAGGCTATGTTAGTTTGAGCTCATACTTCTGTCATAGATCCGTAAGCATGGAGGGATCCAAACTTCAAGTACTGGTGTTTATTTACAGTTTTTTGTGAATGCTTAAACCCTAACTGTGATTCCTGTAGCACAATCTCTAAAACTATTCAGACTTATAGCAAAACCACTCACTGAGTTTGCAAAACTAAAAGCACAAAAACTGCTTTGCACTCAGTTTGCAATTTTGTAACACACACTTTGCAAAACTGTAGGCACAATTCACTGCACAACACTCAATTACCAAATTTCCAACACACTCCTAGCAAAAGTATACACATGTATGGCTATCATTAACACTAATTTGCCAACTGTCTGGCACACTTTCACATGTGAACACTTTTTTAGATAATTAGTTCACTTTGCAATCAGCCTAAGCACTATAATACAGGTAAGCTGTGTGTGCGGAGTACAATGGAGGGAGCAGAAAGAGTGAGAAGTAGAGGAGGCCGAGGAAGAGGACGTGGAGGTGAAGAAGTAGGATGAAGAGGACGACAAGGACAAGGAGGAGCAAGAGGAAGACGAGGAGGGGGGAGAGGAAGATGAGGAGGGGGAGAGGAAGGGTAGGAAGAAATAGAATTGCTGATGACATCAGAGCTACAATAGTGGACCATGTAATCAACCGTGGAATGACCCTGAGGGAAGCTGGCCAACGGGTCCAGCCTAACTCGAGCCGCTACACAGTAGCAAGTACCATAAGGACATCTTGAAATGAGAATCGGTTAGTACAGTCACTTCGCACAAAGATTTGTAGCATTGCCATATGCCAATGAGAAACACACCAATACCATTGATGTAAAAATACTGAAATTGTTACTTTACAGAATTGCTAGATGACCAGATGCTGGGGGCAGAGGAAGCATGTTCACTGCAGACCAAGTAACCCATATAGTCATTATGGCGATTGCAAATAATCCTATACTTGGAAATACACACTTGTGTTTGTTTTGATGTGTTTGAATAAACACCAGTACTTGAAGTTTGGATGCCTCTATGCTTATGGATGTCATGGTCCGCGGCCCGGCGTCCGAGGTGCGGATGGGATGCCCACGCCCACGGGCGTGGCTGTTAACTCCACACACATCCCATCCCAGGCGATCACCAGGTGGACTATTTAATCCTGCCCAGCCTGCCGCTCCACGCCAGTCCGTAGTCGCCTCTCAGCGGTAACGTACACCTGCGGGAAAGCCCTTATGAAAATTTATTCGTCTGAACTAACACTAACTCTGCCCTGTGCACTCAGATCTCAACTCGGCGTGTTTTGAGCCACCTGCCTGTCCACCTGCCTGTCTGGAATTTGGATCTCGATCAGCACTCGCCGCCTCGACTTTTCTGGAGCTCCCCCGCGGACCCTCACCCCTCCCTCCGGCTCCCTCGGCCCCGATATCATCGTAAGACGCATACTCTACCTCCCCTCGTATGCTGCCATTTCCCCGCACCCCAATATTCCTTTTCCTTTTTCTGTTGCAGCCTCCCACAGCCCTGCTCTCGGCGTTCCCTGCGCGACTCACCTCCCCGGTCCTTCGGTGTTTTTTGGTTCCATACGTTGTTTTTTTCCGGCTACCCTCACGGGACACCTTTAGTTATAATAAAATTTGGTTTCTTTATTCTCTCCTACCCTGGTGTGTGAGTTCTGCTTCTGGGTCCAGCTTGCGCACGGAACTTCGGTTCATGACAGTACGGACTGGCCCGTATGGACCCAGCAGATCCACTCCGCTCCGCCATTAATAAACAGGGCGCTATCCTCGGTCGCCACGATCAGCAGCTCCAGTCTCTCCAAGACCGTTACCAAGAGCTCAGTGACACTCAGGATGAGCTGCGAACTAGACCGCCCGACCCCGCGCACCGCAGCGTTTCATCTCTGCCGCTGGAACCCTTCCACGGGGAGTTAGACCTGTGTGGGGGGGTTCCTTTTTCAGTGCTCCTTGTTTTTCAGCCGCACGCCACACGCCTTTCCCACGGATGCTGCTAAGATCTCCCACTTCGTGGGATTGTTACGGGGGCGTGCTCTAGCATGGGCTGAGGCTTACTTAGCCTCTCACCCCATTCGCGATTGTGCTTACGATGAATTCCTGGAGGAGTTCCAGGCTACGTTCTCCCCTCCAGTTTCGGAGGACGATGCCGCGCAGAAGTTGCTGGGGCTCCGTCAGGGGCGGCGCAGTATTGTGGAGTACCTAGTTGAATTTCGTACCAGAGCGGTCGCCGTGGGTTGGCCCGATTCAGCCCTCCGTGGGTTTTTTTTACGGTCATTAACCGACCACATGAAGGACCAACTAGCGTTTCACAAAGAAACTAAATCCTTCGAAGAATTGGCTTCCCTCGCCCGTAGGATCGATAGACGCTTGCGGGAGAGGGATGCCGAGCGGCGGCTTAAGCCTATGGGCTCCGTATTGCGCCCCGGGATCCGCGTTTCTCCGCCCCCGCCCACAGCCGCGTGTGCGCACTCTCCATCGCCTTCCCCACCCGAACCCATGCAGATCGGACGCTCTCGGCTTTCTCCGGAGGAGAGGGAACGCCGATTTCGGGCTGGGGATTGCCTGTACTGTGGGAGGCCCGGTCACAGCATCGCTGTTTGCCCGGTCCGCCCAAACGACCCGGCCCACCGGTAAGTCCGGGGATACAGGTGGGCAGCGCTCTAAGCACTACTAGACCCCGATTGTTACTGTCCGTTACCATCGTGACTAATAACCAGACTTTTACATGCCCCGCATTGGTGGACTCTGGGGCGGAACAGAACCTCATGGATGAGAAGCTGGCTAAGAGGTTAGCTGTGTCTCTTACCCCACTCGAACCGCCCATCCCTGCGTCCACATTGAATAACCAAGTGTTTGCGTACATAACTCACCAAACCGCGCCAGTACGGTTAGTTGCGTCAGGTAACCACCTAGAGCAGCTGTCCTTTTTCACTTTTCCTGCTCCTGACACCCCACTTATCTTAGGCTACCCCTGGCTACAGAGACATAACCCACACATTGATTGGGCCGGAAAGAGTATCGCGAGCTGGAGTGTGTTTTGTCTGGCGAACTGCCTGAGGTCAGCCGTTCCCTCCGCCTCAGCGGAACGGAGTCCCGCCCCGCCACCCGCACTAGATCTCTCTTCCGTGGCCCCCGACTATCACGATCTTCGGCAGGTGTTCAGTAAAGACGAGGCGCTCTCACTCCCGCCTGACCGTGACTGTGCCATTGTATGACTGTGCCATTGATCTGCTCCCGGGTGCATCGCTGCCCTCCAGCAGACTGTACAACCTGTCTCGCCCCGAAAGAGAAACCATGGAGAACTACATCCAGGAGTCGCTAACAGCAGGACGAATTAGGCCGTCATCCTCCCCCGTAGCTGCGGGTTTCTTCTTCGTGGGAAAAAAGGACGGGACGGGACGCCCGTGCATCGATTACAGGGGGCTGAATGACATCACCGTCAAAAATAAATATCCCCTCCCACTCATTAGTTCTGTTTTTGACTCACTCCAGGAAGCCACAGTCTTCACCAAGCTGGACCTGCGGAACGCCTATCACCTGGTTCGGATACGTGAGGGTGACGAGTGGAAGACCGCCTTCAATACCCCACTAGGGCACTTCGAATATCTGGTGATGCCGTTCGGGTTAACTAACGCCCCGGCGGTCTTTCAGGCCCTAGTCAACGACGTGTTACGGGATTTCCTGAACGTGTTTGTTTTTGTGTACCTAGATGATATTCTGGTCTTTTCCAAGACGCCCGAAGAACATCACATCCATGTGAGGAGCGTGCTACAACGGCTGCTCGAAAACAGGTTGTACGTCAAGGCAGAGAAATGTGAGTTCCACGTTTCATCTATTTCCTTCTTGGGCTACATCCTAGCAGGTGGGCAGGTGAAGACCGACCCGGTGAAGGTCAAGGCAGTGTTGGAATGGCCGGTCCCGGAGTCGCGGAAGAAGCTCCAAAGCTTCCTGGGGTTTGCGAACTTTTATCACCGCTTCATTCGGAACTACAGTCAAGTGGCCGCGCCTCTCACCCAGCTCACCTCACCTAAGGTGCCTTTCACCTGGTCCCTGGAGGCCCACGCAGCCTGCCGCCAAGTTAAAGCGATTATTCACGTCCACACCCATTCTAACCCATCCCGACTCCTATAAGCAGTTTATCGTTGAGGTTGACGCGTCTGATGCGGGAGTTGGAGCGGTTCTCTCCCAGCGGTCTGGGCCTCAAAATAAACTCCGGCCGTGCGCCTTCTTCTCGTGCCGACTCACCCCCGCGGAGAAGAATTACGACATCGGCGACAGGGAACTCCTAGCTGTTAAACTCGCCTTAGAGGAATGGTGCCACTGGCTGGAGGGGGCTGAACAGCCCTTCCTTATATGGACAGACCATAAGAATCTACTGTACCTTAGAACCGCCAAGAGGTTGAATCCACGCCAAGCCCGCTGGTCTTTATTTTTCGCCCGCTTCAACTTCACATTCTCCTATCGTCCAGGGTCGCGGAACATTAAGCCCGACGCGCTCTCCCGTCAATATTCCTCCGACAGTGAAGTGCCCCCCCCCCCCCCCCCGCCACCGTCCTACCCGCCGCCTGCGTGGTGGGCGCTCTCACCTGGGAAATTGAGGAGACCATTCACCGAGCTCTCCTGGGGGACCCTGATCCAGGGACCGGACCACCCGGACGGCGCTTCGTTCCCGCCGCCGCCCGTGGGGCTGTCATCCACTGGATCCACACTGCACGATTCACGTGCCACCCAGGCGTGAGCAGAACGACGCACCTCCTCAGAAGACATTTCTGGTGGAAGTCGCTAATAAGGGACGTAAGGGACTATGTTTCTGCCTGTGCCGTCTGCGCCCGTAATAAGTCATCCACCAAGCACCCCGTAGGTCAGCTCCACCCCCTCACTACACCCCACCGGCCGTGGTCTCACATCTCCCTTGACTTTGTTACCGGTCTCCCTACCTCTTCCGGGAAGTGTGTCGTCCTCACCGTTGTAGATAGGTTTTCTAAGGCCGCTCACTTCATCCCGCTAGCCAAGTTGCCTTCGGCCGCTGAGACAGCCCAAACGTTGATCACTGATGTTTTTAGGCTCCACGGAATCCCCCTGGAAATTGTCTCAGATCGAGGTCCCCAGTTCTCCTCACAAGTGTGGAAGACCTTCTGCTCCATTCTCGGCGCCAAGGTCAATCTGAGCTCCGGCTTTCACCCGCAATCCAACGGGCAGACTGAACGTCTCAATCAGGAGCTGGAGACTATGCTGAGGTGCGTGGCTAGTCAAAACCCCTCCTCTTGGGTCAACTACCTGCCCTGGGTGGAGTACGCCCACAACACTCTAACCTCGTCCTCCACCGGTCTGTCTCCTTTCGAAGCGTCCCTCGGATATCAGCCTCCGCTCTTCCCAGAAGAGGACTTAACTCTCTCTGTCCCGTCGGCTCCACAC
The DNA here is from genome assembly GCF_964374335.1 of Astatotilapia calliptera. Lineage (NCBI taxonomy): Eukaryota > Metazoa > Chordata > Actinopteri > Cichliformes > Cichlidae > Astatotilapia > Astatotilapia calliptera. The sequence continues at coordinate 38,475,672 of NC_137426.1, forward strand.
CACCTCCGGCACTGCCAACGTGTGTGGCGCAGCGTTCGCCGCGCCTTCCTGCACGTGAAGGAACGGCGTGCGCACTACGCCGATCGCCGCCGTGCCCCGGCCCCTGACTACCAGCCGGGACAGAGGGTTTGGTTGGCAGCTGGGAATATTCCACTTCGCGGCACGTCTCGCAAACTAGCTCCCCGCTTCATTGGGCCGTACGAGGTGGACCGAGTCATCAACCCGGTGGTGGTAGCTGTGTCTCAGCTTAAGCCGGTCCGCCTCAGCCCCCTGTGCCCTCTTTCCGAGCCCCCTCCTCCCGCCCGGCTCGTCGGCGGCCGTCCGGCCTATGCGGTCCGGCGGATCCTGGATGCGCGCCGGCGCGGTTGGCAGTATCTCGTGGTTTGGGAGGGGTACGGCCCGAGGACCGCCTCTGGGTCCCGCGCTCCTTCGTTCTGGACCCTCATCTCATCTCTGCTTTCCATGCTTCTCTCCGCAGGCGGGGGCCCGGCCGGTCGCCTGGGGGCAACCCTTGAGGGGGGGGTACTGTCATGGTCCGCGGCCCGGCGTCCGAGGTGCGGATGGGATGCCCACGCCCATGGGCGTGGCTGCTAACTCCACACCTGCATCCCATCCCAGGCGATCACCAGGCTGAGAGGCGACCAGTCCGTAGTCGCCTCTCAGCGGTAACGTACACCTGCGGGAAAGCCCTTATGAAAATTTATTCGTCTGAACTAACACTAACTCTGCCCTGTGCACTCAGATCTCAACTCGGCGTGTTTTGAGCCACCTGCCTGTCCACCTGCCTGTCCACCTGCCTGTCTGGAATTTGGATCTCGATCAGCACTCGCCGCCTCGACTTTTCTGGAGCTCCCCTGCGGACCCTCACCCCTCCTTCCGGCTCCCTTGGCCCCGCTATCATCGTAAGACGCATACTCTACCTCCCCTCGTATGCTGCCATTTCCCCGCACCCCAATATTCCTTTTCCTTTTTCTGTTGCAGCCTCCCACAGCCCTGCTCTCGGCGTTCCCTGCGCGACTCACCTCCCCGGTCCTTCGGTGTTTTTTGGTTCCATACGTTGTTTTTTTCCGGCTACCCTCACGGGACACCTTTAGTTATACAGTTTTTTCTGATTGCTTAAGCACATTTTTTGTAACTATTGGCTAATTTTGCAAAACTCTTCACACAAATAAGAAAACCTGTCACCCAATAATCAAAACATTGTAGTTCTCTTGCAAAAGCAAACACAGCTAGATTAACTCTTCACACCTTCGTAAAAATGGTGTTTCCGTATCAAACAGTACACACAAGCCATCATCTACTAAGCACACAATGCGCCAACTGCACACTGATGATATGAATACAAAACACATCTGGCTTTTGCTTTCTCTGTGCACAAGGTAGGCTATGTCAGTTTGAGCTCATACTTCTGTCATAGATCCATAAGCATAGAGGGATCCAAACTTCAAGTACTGGTGTTTATTCACAAACATCAAAACAAACACAAGTGTTTATTTCCAAGTATAGGATTATTTGCAATCGCCATAATGACTATATGGGTTACTTGGTCTGCAGTGAACATGCTTCCTCTGCCCCCAGCATCTGGTCATCTAGCAATTCTGTAAAGTACAATTTCAGTATTTTTACATCAATGGTATTGGTGTGTTTCTCATTGGCATATGGCAGTGCTACAAATCTTTGTGCGAAGTGACTGTATTAACCAATTCTCATTTCAAGATGTCCTTATGGTGCTTGCTACAGTGTAGCGGCTCGAGTTAGGCTGGACCTGTTGGCCAGCTTCCCTCAGGGTCATTCCACGGTTGATTACATGGTCCACTATTGTAGCTCTGATGTCGTCAGCAATTCTATTTCTTACTGTTCCTACCCTTCCTCTTCCCCCTCCTCATCTTCCTCTCCCCCCTCCTCATCTTCCTCTTGCTCCTCCTTGTCCTTGTCGTCCTCTTCATCCTACTTCTTCACCTCCACGTCCTCTTCCTCGGCCTCCTCTACTTCTCACTCTTTCTGCTCCCTCCATTGTACTCCGCACACACAGCTTACCTGTATTATAATGCTTAGGCTGATTGCAAAGTGAACTAATTATCTAAAAAAGTTGTGGCAGTGTGCCAGACAGTTGGCAAAATAGTGTAAATAATGTCCGTACATGTGTATAGTTTTGCTAGGAGTGCGTTGATCATTTGGGAATTGAGTGTAAAGCAGTGAGTTGTGTTTACAGTTCTGCAAAAAGAGTGCTGTGCAGTGGATTGTAGCTACAGGTTTGCAAAGTGTGTGTTACAAAATGGCAAACTAAGTGCAAACAGTGTTTGTGCTTTTAGTTTTGCAAACTCAGTTAGTGGTTTTGCTATAAGTATCAATAGTTTTAGAAATTGTGCTGTAAGAATCACAGTTAGGGTTTAAGCATTCAGAAAAAACTGTAATATGAACACTATTTTGCAGTGCCACACTGAAACACTCTGCATTTTTCCAGTAGTATTATTGTCACAGTTCTGGGTCATTTTGACCCAGCGTTTCTTATATTCTTCTGTATTATGGTTTGAATTCTGATTCTCTTGATATGCTTTGTTTATTATTATAGTTCTATGTTCCGGTTTATTCTGGTTTAGGGTTTTGTTCTTAGATTTTGTGTCTTGTGCCCTCGTATTTAGTGTAGGTTTAGTTCTGTGTCAAATCTGCGTCTTTGTGAATTGTTTCCTGTTTTACTTTGAGGGTCCCTGTCTTATGTCAGCGTATTCAGTTTTGCTTACCTTGGGCCTTTCTCAATATGCGTGCTTGTGCGTACTTGCGTTCTCGTGTACTCGTGATACGTCATCAGTCGGAGACCAAGTACTGTTCCAATTCGAAGTACGCATCAAGCCGAGAACGCGAAAAAGTCCCGGATGTGCTCTCGCTCCGCCCGTTTTATCGAGCATGTATCGGTGGTGACCAGAGATGGGCAGTAACGCGTTACTTGTAACGCGTTACTGTAATCTGATTACTTTTTTCAAGTAACGAGTAAAGTAAGGGATTACTATTGCAAAATCAGTAATTAGATTACCGTTACTTTCCCGTAGGAACGCTGCGTTACTGCGTTACTAAAACCGTGATTTTTTTTGCGAGAATGTCTCATGACAGTGACGTAAGCAAGTGCAACGTTGGTGACAGCAGCTGTGTGCAGATCAACAATGGATAATATATCGAGTGCGGGAGAGAGTATGAGCGTGCAGCGTTTAAAGTGTGGAAGTACTGACCTTACTTTGAGTTTGATTCCATAAAAAGTGACAAAAACATTAGCGTCCATCGTGCGTGGGAAGAAAACTTCTTTTTACAGCGAAAAAAACCCCTAAACTTCCGAGCAAGCACCGAGTAGCTACGACGTGATGGGAAACTCACAGAGACACTCGCGCGGATTCTTCAACTGACCGCAGCACACCTGCACCAGGGTAACCCTCCGCCTACCCTGCTCCTGCTTTACAGGTGAAAATAGAGAAAAAGGACCGCTGAGTCTTTGACTTTATTTATTTTCTGCTGTGTTTTACTTGCATCTGTTTGAAAGAGTGAGTGAAAACACAAAAAATATTTTATTTTATGTGCTGGAATGTGTGGAAAATAGGTTTAAATGTTAAACTAATTTATTCAAGTCAGAGAATGTTGCATATAATTAAATGTTTTGCTTGATGCATAAAGTTAAAAGATTAAAACTGATAAAACAAGTTAAAAAAAGAGACTTTTCCATTTGAATACATTTTGTATGATGGATTATGCAGAAAAAGTAGAATTGGGCTGAAAGATCTATCGCTTTATCACCTCTTCAGGTTGTAAATCGTGTTTTTAAAAAGTAACTAAGTAACTAAGTAATTAATTACTTTTGAAAATAAGTAATCAGTAAAGTAACGGGATTACTTTTTTGGGGGAGTAATCAGTAATTAGTTACTGATTACTTTTTTCAAGTAACTTGACCAACACTGGTGGTGACTTGTGTGGACTTGGTACAGCTAAATATCCCAGAATGCATTTCGTCCAAAATGGCGGACGAGCGGGGCTAAAAACTTTTAAATATTCCTCTTTCTGGGTCACAAAATAAACTTTTAAGTTATTTTCAAGCAAGAATGTAGCTGTGTAAGCTTCAAATATCTGCTCGATTTATCAAGATATCATATATTTCCAAACGCGCTCTGACGTTTTCGGAGACGTCTGCTCCAGGTTAGATTTTAGTTAAGGTTAGTATCTGTCCCTGCTGTTTTGTCTCCCTTTGCATCAGCCACAATAAAGGCTTGCTTTCTGTTTAAAGTTCAGTTCTGCCTCATCGCCTGTGTCTGCTCCTGGGTCCATCTCACTCTCTCCACTCGGCCTGCCCCGCAGACCGTGACAATTATAGTCTAAAGGACTGTAGTCCTCATATGCTAATGATGCTAATTTCATGTTTCATTAAAAATGTAAATAAACTTTGTAAAAACTTAATTAAAAACACTGAAGTTCAACATATGCCAATAACCTGCTTAGACAAAAGAATTCCTTTCTAAATACATGAAAGTCTTTTCATTACATCATTATCTCATGAACAAAGTATCTCGCTCAAAGCAACAAAACCAGTCACCTTAACAATGGAATCTATTGTGAAAAGCCAGAGTGAAGTGTCAGTTTACTGGATTTGAACAATAGAAAGACCAGCCCAGTTCACCACTCAGTGAAAATAGCAACATCTTACTGACAAGCAAAATTACTCTAAAAGGTCAATAGTCTGAATGCCTGTTATATGCTAAATGCACATTCATCTCCAAATTTAAATGTGAACATGAAGAAACTGTCTTAACAGCTATATTGCATAAATACTGAGAATGCTAAGGAATGCAGCCCCTTAGGCAAAAACTGTCTCACTCAAACACACATGCACACACACACACACACACACACACACACACACACACACACACACACACACACACACAATTTTCTGCTTGGTTTCCGTATTACATAACATATTCCCAGCACTGGAAACTATTGTAAAGCAATAGCCAATTGCTGGTAAAACACTATTGTTGTATATTCATTGGGAACAAGTTTATATTTTGGCCCACTATTTTAGAAATGAGTGTCATCTTTCTTCTCCCTGGGTCTCACTACCCGAGGGAGAAAAGAGTACAATAAAGACATTCTGTGGAAGCAGTGTTTTTATCTGTGAAACCTGAAAGAAGCTGGTACACCTTATGCCGTGCAGATTTTGGACCTCATTCCTACAAAACTGCTCAAAGAAGTCCTGCCATTAATTAATTCTTCGATCTTAAATATGATCAACCTATCTATAATAATCGGCTATGTACCACAGGCCTTCAAGCTGGCTGTAGTTAAACCTTTACTCAAAAAGCATCTCTAGACCCAGCAGTCTTAGGTAATTATAGGCCAATCTCCAACCTTCCTTTATATCAAACATCCTTGAAAGAGTAGTTGTCAAACAGCTAACAGATCATCTGCAGAGGAATGGTTTATTTGAAGAGTTTCAGTCAGGTTTCAGAGCTTATCACAGCACAGAAACAGCTTTAGTGAAGGTTACAAATGATCTTCTTATGGCCTCTGACAGTGGACTCATCTCGGTGCTTGTCCTGCTAGACCTCAGTGCAGCGTTCGATACTGTCGACCATAATATCCTATTAGAGCGTTAGAACATGCTGTAGGTATTACAGGTACTGCACTGCAGTGGTTTGTATCATATCTATCTAATAGACTCCAATTTGTGCATGTAAATGGAGAGTCCTCTTCACACACTGAGGTTAATTATGGAGTTCCACAGGGTTCAGTGCTAGGACCACTTCTGTTTACATTATACATGCTTCCCTTAGGCAGTATCATTAGAAGACATAGCATACATTTACACTGCTATGCAGATGACACCCAGCTCTATCTGTCCATGAAGCCAGATAACACACACCAATGAGTTAAACTGCAGGAATGTCTTAAAGACATAAAGACCTGGATGGCCGCTAACTTTCTGCTTCTTAATTCAGATCAAACTGAGGTTATTGTACTCGGCCCTGAAAATCTTAGAAATATGGTATCTAAGCAGATTCTTACTCTGGATGGCATTACCTTGCCCTCCAGTAACACTGTGAGGAACCTTGGAGTCATTTTTGACCAGGACATGTCCTTCAACGCACATATTAAACAAATATGTAAGACTGCTTTCTTCCATTTGCGCAACATCTCTAAAGTTAGAAATATCCTGTCTCAGAGTGACGCTGAAAAACTAGTTCATGCATTTATTACTTCCAGGCTGGACGACTGTAATTCATTATTATCAGGATGTCCAAAAAACTCACTGAAAAGCCTTCAGCTGATCCAAAATGCTGCAGCAAGAGTCCTGACAGGGATTAGAAAGAGAGAGCATATTTCTCCTGTTTTGGCTTCCCTTCATTGGCTTCCTGTTAAATCCAGAATTGAATTCAAAATCCTGCTCCTCACATACAAGGTCTTAAATAATCAGGCCCCATCTTATCTTAATGACCTTGTAGTACCATATCACCCTATTAGAGCACTTCGCTCTCGCTCTGCAGGCCTACTTGTTGTTCCTAGAGTATTTAAAAGTAGAATGGGAGGCAGAGCCTTCAGTTTTCAGGCCCCTCTTCTGTGGAACCAGCTTCCAGTTTGGATTCAGGAGACAGACACTATCTCTACTTTCAAGATTAGGCTTCAAACTTTCCTTTTTGCTAAAGCATATAGTTAGGGCTGGACCAGGTGACCCTGAATCCTCCCTTAGTTATGCTGCAATAGACATAGGCTGCCGGGGGATTCCCATGATGCATTGAGTTTTTCCTTTCCAGTCACCTTTCTCACTCACTGTGTGTTAACAGACCTCTCTGCATTGGATCATATCTGTTATTAACCTCTGTCTCTCTTCCACAGCATGTCTTTATCCTGTCTTCCTTCTCTCACCCCAACCGGTCGCAGCAGATGGCCCCGCCCCTCCCTGAGCTTGGTTCTGCCGAAGGTTTCTTCCTGTTAACACTAGGAAGGCCCAGAGCCCAGCCATTTGGCTTTTCTACCTTTAAAACCCGGAGAGCAGCCAAATGGCTGGTAGGCTTTTAGCTAAGCTTTAGCTTCAGGCAAGTGGAAGCTAAATTGGCTAGTCATTCATATGTAAATTGGGTTGTTACCTGGGAATTCTGGAGGGAGGGGAGTGGGGGTGTGTGGATGAGGGGGTGGGGGAGCTGCTAAAAGCGGTGAGCTTCCTTTTGTTTCATCTTGATGCATTCTCAATCATCCAGGGAAACAAATCTCCAAAAGTCACCAACTTGGAGTGTTTCAGTTTGCCATCTTAGGGAGAAATCAACACACATGGGTGTATGTCCTTTGTTGCTGAGATTTATTGATAAAAACAGTACAAAAAATCAACCATTTGTACACATTTTTACAAATAATTATAAAAAGTGAGTGAGTACATTTCAACATTTTCAGCAATCACTCACAATCCTGGCACTGCCATGGTATCTGTAGTCTGCATTTACCACATGTGTATCTGTTGCAGTGAACACATCGCACAGTGGCATGATTGTTCTTGCAATTGTGTTTGACCTGACACATGGCTCTTTTTCCAGGGCTCGGTGTGGAGGGTTGTGTCAAAGGCAACTGTTCTTTTCTTGCCTTCTTCGCAGCTACATGAGAGTGAGCTAACTCCCTTGCAAGCTCCACCAGGAAGTCCACCCGTCTTTCCTTCGTCCCGGAGCATGCTTGATACAGCACATGTGCATTCAGTGCTGCCATGTCAATGATGTTATAAAACACGGCAACTGGCCAGCGCCGTGTTCCTCTGCGGACAGTGTACTCCCGAACCATCTGGTCCATCACATCCACGCCACACTTTGTTTTGTTGTAAAGGGTGACAGTGTTTGGCTTCCTTTTGGTAGTGTTATCAGTCTGAACCACGCCGTGCATGCTGCTAAGAATATAGACTGTCTTCTTCCGTTTGGCCGCATACGCCGTCAGCGTGGCAGCAGAGGTTGAAGGAATGGAGAGTTTAAATGTTAGTTGTAAACAGCTATATCATATAATAACTGCAGCTGTAGCTGTGATCAGACATCCCCCTGCAGGCCCTGAAGCTGAGCTCTGAGGTCCTCACAAACCTGCTGGAGCCAGCTTCCATCCTGGGGAGCACGTTTTTGTGTTTCAGCGCGGGGCGAGGCACAAAACCCAGATGGTCCAGATGGACCAGATGGTTCGGGAGTACACTGTCCGCAGAGGAACACGGCGCTGGCCAGTTGCCGTGTTTTATAACATCATTGACATGGCAGCACTGAATGCACATGTGCTGTATCAAGCATGCTCCGGGACGAAGGAAAGACGGGTGGACTTCCTGGTGGAGCTTGCAAGGGAGTTAGCTCACTCTCATGTAGCTGCGAAGAAGGCAAGAAAAGAACAGTTGCCTTTGACACAACCCTCCACACCGAGCCCTGGAAAAAGAGCCATGTGTCAGGTCAAACACAATTGCAAGAACAATCATGCCACTGTGCGATGTGTTCACTGCAACAGATACACATGTGGTAAATGCAGACTACAGATACCATGGCAGTGCCAGGATTGTGAGTGATTGCTGAAAATGTTGAAATGTACTCACTCACTTTTTATAATTATTTGTAAAAATGTGTACAAATGGTTGATTTTTTGTACTGTTTTTATCAATAAATCTCAGCAACAAAGGACATACACCCATGTGTGTTGATTTCTCCCTAAGATGGCAAACTGAAACACTCCAAGTTGGTGACTTTTGGAGATTTGTTTCCCTGGATGATTGAGAATGCATCAAGATGAAACAAAAGGAAGCTCACCGCTTTTAGCAGCTCCCCCACCCCCTCATCCACACACCCCCACTCCCCTCCCTCCAGAATTCCCAGGTAACAACCCAATTTACATATGAATGACTAGCCAATTTAGCTTCCACTTGCCTGAAGCTAAAGCTTAGCTAAAAGCCTACCAGCCATTTGGCTGGTGGCGGGTTTTAAAGGTAGAAAGGTAGAAGCCTGGGACTGCCAGTGTATTAAAAGGGCGTTTTTCCTTCCCACTGTCGCCAAAGTGCTGCTCATAGGGGGTCATATGATTGTTGGGTTTTTCTCTGTACCTATGAAGCGCCTTGAGGTGACTTTTGTTGTGATTTGGCGCTATATAAATAAAATTGAATTGAATTGAATTGAATTGTCATTCATGTATATCTTTTCAAACAACACTAATACTATGCACTGCTTTAGAGGCCAATAGTTATTAAAGTAAATGCTCCTGTTTAACAAAACTAAAAGAAGAAAACAACTGTGTCTTATTTGTAAACAGATATTACACAGTTTGAGTAACACTTAAGAGTTACAATGCTATTAAGCAGTGTATTCTTTTAACTCTTGATGTCTTAATGAAAAGAATATTGCATCAATCCAACAATTCTCACAAATGTATTATCAAGTACAAAAGCAAAGTAATACATGTAAGTACAGTAAGAGGACTGTACATAAACTGGGAAGACAATGTTAATACTGAACTCTTGCAAAAACATAAAACATTGCAAGAGAGATGTAAGACTTCATTTTTAGGTGAAAAATGACTGTAATACAGTTTTTGAATAAAGCTGTAACATAATAAAATATTAAGTGCTGTGAAGATGGATTCACTGTGTGCACAACAAAACCAGTCATTTGGTTTTTGTTGCAGGGGAAGTTAAAAGTTATCAGTGAATAACAGCCAATACTAATACAGTCATGCCCTGTTATGTAAAATTAAACTATTCTAAGTCTCACTGACGTTTACAGGAAACTGTTTTATTTAATACTAAATAATAATAATAATAATAATAATAATAATAATAATAATAATAATAATAAAAACATCATCTCCATCAACCAACACAGAAGCAGCAACAATGATTGAATATTTAGCAAAGGACAAACTATCAGAACATCATGACAGTGTAATAGCTGACAGAAATGACAATGAATACACATTTTTGCACAGATTTGGCCTTTTAAAGGAATGTGGTCCTAAACGTTTGATCAGCTGTAAAACAGCCTGTTTCAGTTTAATAATGATAATAATGGATTGGATTTATTTAGCGCTTTCAAGGCACCCAAAGCGCTTTACAATACCACTATTCATTCACTCTCACATTCACACACTGGTGGAGGCAAGCTACGGTTGTAGCCACAGCTGCCCTGGGGCAGACTGACAGAAGCGAGGCTGCCATATCGCGCCATCGGCCCCTCTGACCAGTGTTGTCTTCAATAAATTGCATACTCAAAAAAATGTTCTGTCTCACTCCCATTTCTTCTTGTTGCATGTTGAAGCTGTACTTGTAACCTTGTTAAGATCCAACCATGCAAAATAAGATTTTTTGCCATTTTTCAAGTGGTCTAAAACTACTGATCAGGACTGTTTCTCTTCTGTCAGGTAACATTTTTGCCGACTGTTACGCAGTACAGAAATTATCAGCCCACACCAGCCCAGCAAGCACTGAGTGCCGCCCATTCGTTCATTTTCATTTTCTGACACTGTATTATCCAATCAAATCTTGCCACCGTACCCTCCTCTCAAGCAGCTTGTAGAACAGTGATGTTGATGAAGTGGTGAAAGGAGGGGCTGAGGGGGGGCCGCAACCTCAAGAAGAAAGCAATGAAAAGGTGAAAATAACAAGGGAATAAATTAAATGGATGTACTTAGCAAAGGAGAGTGATGGAAAAATTCTTAAAGTTATACAACACTCTCTGAAATGAAAGCTATGCAATATTCTTTACAGTAAGCTGCAGGAGTGTATTTGTCTCTCTGTCCATATGATCCTTTTCTCAGTCTTTGCTGTGGCTGCTTTGCTATCTGTTATCCAGAACACATGTACAAGTATACCATGTAACTGTACTGCTTTTTTCTGTAAGAGTGTCGCACACATCTTGTAAGAAGTGTATAAATGCAACTTGTGGGATTGCCCAGGTGAGCACTTGAATAGACTGTCAACCCCTGCTACAACTAAAGCAGGGGTGAACATTAGGCATGAGGTTGCACTGAAAGGACAGGCGGGACGATGTCTACCAAGATAGGTGGGAAGCACGATTAGATGGGCGGAAATCGGAGCAGGAAGGAGATGAGAGTGAATCGGAAGCGAAAGTGTTGTTTGCAAAATGTAGAGATTTCGCCTTTCTTAAACTGTACAGCCTGGACAACAAAAACAGTGCATTTAATGGCAAAAGCAACACTGAAAACCTTTTGCAGGCAGGGCAGAGGGAAACACGCTTGCTGAAGTCCCAGAAGTCCTCACTAAATAAGGGAGTCCTTCCCTGCTGGCTCAGTGTACCTTCAGTTTTGAATAAATCCCCAACAGTGTCCCCAGCAAAGCACCCCCACACCGTCACACCTCCTCCTCCATGCTTAATGGGGGGAACCATGCACATAGAGACCATCCGCTCACCCTTTCTGCACTGCACAATGACACGGTGAGTGGAACCAAAGATCTCAAATTTGGACTCGTCAGACCGAAGTACAGATTTCCACTGGTCTGATGTCCACTTCTTGTGTTTCTTGGCCCAAATAAATCTTTTCTGCTTGTTGCTTTTGCTTAGTCGTGGTTTCTTAGCAGCTATTTGACCATAAAGGCCTGATTCACACAGCCTCCTCTGAACATGTAGAGATGTGTCTGCTACTGGAGCTCTGTGTGGCATCTATGGAGCTCCTGTTAACTTGCTGCTGTGATTTCTGAGGCTGGTGACTCAGATGAATTTATCCTCAGCAGCAGAGGGGACGCTTGGTCTTCCTTTTCCTGGGGCGGTCCTCTTGTGAGACAGTTTCCTCGTAGTGTTTGATGGGTTTTCACACGGCCCTTGGTGACACATTCAAAGTTTTACCAATTTTTCAGACTGACTGACCTTCGGTTCTTAAAGGAATAACAGACTGTCGTTTCTCTTAGCTGACTGGTTCTTGCCATAATATTTAATTCAATTTTATTTATTTGCACCAAAACACAACATCAGTAACCCCAGCATGCTTAACATTGTAAGGTAGACCCTACAATAATAAATACAGAGAAAACCCAACAGTCACATGACCGCCTATCAGCAGGCGACAGTGGATGTCAAACTTATTTTAAATCACAGGCCACACACTGCCCAACGTATTTCGGCCAAACCAGTGATACTCAGTTTACTTAAAACATTGTGTCGTAGCCTTTCTGCATTATGGAAATAAGAAATGCTGCATTGTTAAATGAAACATATATGTGTCAGCATGACTCTTTGGGCTTAACTTGAACCTCTTAAGACCCAAACTCTTTCATGGCGTGCATTTTTAATTTCTCTTTGCTCTTTGTGCTGAGTGGGACCTGAAGAATTATCAGATTTTTTTTTTACCTGATTTTTTGTTTCTGAGAAAAATGATATTCACATCCACATTCATTTTAGGTTTCGATAGAACAGTGGCAGTACAATGTTCTCGTAAGTGGAAATCCTTGTAGAACTGTCTCATTTTCCCGTTCAGCACTATGGTTTACCCCCAAGCTCCGTCCTCTTAAAGCTAAAGGACGCCAACTCGAACGTCTATTCAAGAAGGAAAGAAATGTATAATGATCGTGTTTTGTTCTATAAGGACTCCATCGCTTCAGCCAAATCCGCATACTACTCTGGTTTGATCAGTTCTAATGACGGATGTTCACATTTTGGACAGAGAGGACAGATGGTTTGAAAGAGGAGTGAAAGAAGCATCTATGTCCACTGTGAGCGACCATCTTTGAACAGAGGCGGGGGTTTACGACACCAACTCTCTGCCATCTATAATCCAGTTTTGAGATCCCTTCCAGACGCCTTAACGCCCACTCACATCCTGGACCATCTGACCTCAGGAATTCGCATGATAAGGTGGGGCCAGGTTTCACAATGAACACACCCGAAACTCTGGCTGATTGTGACCCACACCCAGTTTCACACCTTGGCTCAGGCGATTAGAGGATCATCAGGGGGTCCTTTTGTCCCTCTGTGGGGGGAAACTCCCACTAGGTTTATATCTGGGACTCTCCACCATTTGACCTTAGAACTGAAGAAGCTTCTCAGATGAGAGGTGAAATGTCTTCAAGCAACTTAAAGAAGTCCAGACGCTTTTCTTTGCAAGCTCCTTTGACTACGATGACCTGGATGACTGAGAACCTTCACAGACATACCCTCCCATATGTATTCTGCTGACTTTTGTAATTCTCTTATGTCTTTTTTCACCCATAAAATCTCAGATATCCACCGTCAACTTAACTCTCCAGGAGCTCCTGACTCTGAAGTAGACTTCCTGTGTCACGGTTCTGGGTCCGTTGGACCCAGTATTTTGAGTTTATGTTTTGGTTCAATTTTGCATCATGGATTGTTTTCTTGTTCTCTTGTGATTGTGATGATTATTATTAGAGTTTCATGTTTCTGTTATCCATGTTTTAGGAATTGTGGTTTCATGTATAGTTCAGTTCCATGTGTCATTTTCTGTCTCTCTCTGTTGAGTCACAACTCAGAGACACGCTCTGAGTTGTGACTCATGTTTCCTGTTTTATTGTGAAAGTCTTTGTCTTATGTTAGTGTGTGCAGCTTTGTTCCCCCTGTCTCGTTAGCCCTGATCTCCCCCAGCTGTGTCTCCCTCCTGTTGCCGATTCCCCCGTTACTACGGTGCGTACTATAAGTACGAGAAGTGCGGAAGTGAGAGGCTTGTGAAATGGGACGGTATACGCTTCGTCGCGCTGTTCAAGTTGCCTAGCAACCATGATACTAACCGCGAGACACGTTACATACAGCTTTGTTTGACAGAAATGAAGGAGAAAAATGTTTTGTTGGTCATTCATTTTTGTCATGACATCACTTTGATTAGTTGAGTATCTGAGGCTGAGACCACGGGACTGTAAACATGATTGTTGGGCTTCATTTCTGTGCTGAACAGTCATTTAAGATCAGCTAGTAAATAACAATTAGCTAATGTTGTTCATGAGACTAAAGTCATCTCACTGTGGTAATGTAAATATAATATGGCCAATATTATAGTATTGTCAGATTATTATGATATATATATATATATACACACACACATATACATATATCACTGACTTTCAGCTTGTTGTGTTTGTGGATATATGACTGACTTTAATTATTACACATCGCACATAAATAAGTGACGTCATATTCAGTACTTTTGACAGTTCACTCTTCGGCCGCTCCATCTTATTAGGGAAATTCTACATACATAAATGTACATTTCAAAACTCAACCCCATCATTTAATTTGTTTTTGATTGAAATTGAATATTACTCGAACTCTCTTAAATTAACTTCCAATAAAAAAGGTTTATCATTGATTGACATTCATTCAGAAATGTTTAACGAATGAGCTGTCACAACTTTATGATTTCAATAAAGTTTTGAAAAAAAAAAACCCTCTTCGGCCGCTCCCTTCTGCCGTATTTTGCGGCAAAATTATCCGCACCCACCGCCGCGCTATGAATTGTGGGATATATGGGACCACGAAGCGTGCACCGGACCACGCTTGATATTAGGGGAAATCGACGGCGCATTTGGAGTATGCATTTGAAGCACACTTCGAATTGGGACAGCCGTCGTCGCGTGGCGGTGACGTAACCGCCCTTAAAATGCGTACTTCAAGCGTGCAGTCTCTTAATTGGGACACAGCCTGTGTATTTAAGCCCTGTGTTTCCCCATGCTCGGTGTCGCGTCGTACCCTCAGATTATGCCTGTGTGTTTCTTTGGTTTCTGTATTCACGTCACTTCACATTTGGTTTTCATGTCAGCAATAAAGCTGAGGTTCTGATTTACAATTCTGTGTTCGAGTCCTGCGCTTGGATCCTCCTCTCCGCCTGCCCACACACAGAGCCCTGACATCCTGTTTCCCCCACTGTTTTCCTGTCACTTATTTGCTTTACTCTTCCCTCCATAACTGACGTATCTAATCTTATTATAAAATGTAAATCATCCACCTGTCACCTTGACCCTCTTTCCACTGTGTTAGTTAAAGCTTGTCTTCCCTCATTAGCTCCTCTCATAACCACTATTGTCCATTCCTCCCTGAACACAGGAATTGTTCCTAAATCTCTGAAAAAGGCTTCTGTTATCCCAACTCTCAAAAAGCCTGGTGCAGACCCCAATAACTTTGATCATCTTCGCCCTATATCAAATCTATTTCAAAAATTCTTCAAAAAGTTGTCGCCTCCAAGCTTCACTTAAACCTCAGTAACCATAATCTCTATGAACCATTTCAATCTGGTTTCTGCCCCAATCACAGCACAGAAACTGCTCTGTTAAGGATTACCAGTGACCTTCTGATGGCAGCTGATTCTGGTCTCCTATCCATCCTCATCCTTCTTGATCTTAGTGCGGCGTTTGATACCATTTCTCACAATATTCTCCTGAACCGTTTAGCTTCCATTGGCATTAGTCACACCCCCCTTTGCCTGGTTCACCTCATATCTCTCAGACCGCACTCAGTTTATGCAATTTAAATCCCAGTCTTCAAGTCTGTCCTGTTTCTGCTGGTGTGCCCCAGGGTTCAGTATTAGGGCCTCTTTTATTCATTATTTACATGCTCCTTCTTGGTCATATGTTCTGAAAATATAATATAAATTTTCACTGTTATGCCGATGACACCCAGCTCTACCTTTCTTCTAAACCCAGTTCATCCCTCCCACCTTCCTCCCTCTCACACTGTCTTATTGAGATTAGATCCTGGTTCTGCTCCAATTTTCTCAAACTAAACAGTAATAAAACTGAAGTTTTACTTGTCGGTACACCATCTATCTTAACCAAATCCCACAGTTTTTCCATTAACATTGAACGTTCTCCCATGTTGTCAAGCTCTGTTTTGCAATTTTAACTTATTATGTATTTTATGACTACTGTTCCTTTTATTAATGTTGTTCTTTTGTAAGGTGACCTTGGGTTTTTGAAAGGCGCCCTCAAATAAAATTTATTATTATTATTATTATTAAAATTTTGTATTGTGGTCTAGACAACCTAAAATGTGATGTCCACATATGTAGACGCCAGGTTAAAGAAACAAAGGTGCAAAATTACAGAAATCTATCATTAAATCATATCAGTATTTCGATAGGTTGTGAGTAATCCATCCAACTTACATGGTTTATTAAAAGAATCAAATAACAGCATTTACATTTATGTTAGACTAAGTGCTTTATCCCACTTACAATGAAAATTTAAAAAAACACTTGTTCATGACCTGTGTAGCATGTTAACACTATTGGAAGTAAAAATAACTTGAACTCCAATTTTGAAAACACAACTTTTTTTTTTTGCCTTTTTTTTTTATAAAGCTCTGACTGTATTATGAGTCTGTGGTCTGGGAGAGAGTCTGTAACTCTGTCTGCAAAAAACAGAATATAATGACCAATGTTGGGCAATTAATTATATAGTTACTTCTTCAAAGAGTTTTGCAAACAACAAAGTTTTTTGCAGCTGTTTACCTAAAAATGCAGCCAAGGTGTTTTTAAATCAACATTTCAAACTATTTACAGAACAATCAGCTGTTCTGCATCAAATTATTTGTGCCGCTC
Organism: Astatotilapia calliptera; assembly: GCF_964374335.1. NCBI lineage: Eukaryota > Metazoa > Chordata > Actinopteri > Cichliformes > Cichlidae > Astatotilapia > Astatotilapia calliptera. The sequence continues at coordinate 38,492,196 of NC_137426.1, forward strand.
CAAAGAATATTTTCTGTCCACTATGAGATGAAGGAGAACAACAGCCTGATACCTGCAGGCCTGACAGCAGCAGATGTGTCACTGCTGTAACATTCAGCAGTCGCCTCATTGTTCTGACACACAACAAAACTATTGACTACACTACACACTAACTACACACTAACTACACACTAACTACACAAGATTTGTGCAAAATGTCGCAAATCTCTCACATCTCAAACACGCCGTCACTCCTAAAACTTCCCCCTTCCTAAACAACTAAATGCCATGTTGCCATATAATTCTTTCATTGGTCAACATGGTACATTTTTCCACCAATAGGAAAGGCTGAGGGAGGGGGGCTGTTTTTGCTCACAGGCTTTCGAGCGTTTTCCTTATAAAACGCCGTTTTTCCCGTTTCTTCCCGCAGTAAATATGAACAACGGCAGTGTTCAGGAAGGAAAACAAACATTGCAGATTTTTTATCATAACTCTGGTTTTACGTGGCCGATCAACACAATTTAAAAACTGGTATAAAGTCCTCACAGTTGTTCCGTCTGTCCTGCTCACATCTCCAATGGTTGTACACGTTGTCATTAACGTATCTATGAAGCGCCTTGAGGCGACTTTTGTTGTGATTTGGCGCTATATAAATAAAATTGAATTGAATTGAATTGAATTAACGTGGCTTCACTCCTCATCAGCCACGCCACTTTGCTCGCTGAAACACCGGTGTCAGCACATAAGGACCCTGTCAGTCAACGACATTGATTAGCTGCGTATATATAAATGTGAATCGCATCATTGGCTGGACTGTGGGATAAGGTGGCATCGTTCTGATCCCATACAGGAGCAGGAAGTCACTGACTAACACTACAAAACAGAATTGTTAAAGTTTTAATTTGATTTTCAATTAAGGTTAGATATTATTTGTGTGCAACGCAGATTTTCTGTGCGCAGAGACTGTGCCAGCAGTGCGCACGCGCGCAGCTTAGAGGGAACATTGGTCACACCCCAGGTGCAAATACCTGACCATATCAGGTATTCCTCTCCACACCTACTGCAGTAAAATTAGCTGAGCGAAAGACCTGGTTACATCTGACACAGTGTAAACCTACACGATGCATAACAAATCCCACACTTCCACGCAACAATAGTTGTGAACTAGAGAGAACTAGGGCTGTGCCTGACTGAAACCTCCAACTCCCCTGTAGCTGGAGGTTTGAGTCAGGCACAGTTAGAATCACGTGCCAGTTAATAAAAATGTAGACTGGATTAATTATCTTCATCACAATCAACAGAGATTTCTGAATCACACTTGAGATGCATTGAAGGAGCTCTGTGAACAACTCCCGCATTCAACTTCTCTGATGATTTGACACAACAGAATGGCACAACATGTTACTGGAAGAGAACACAACACCTGATGCCACTGTGATTTGAGCATTTGAATAGCTCACTAGCCTTGCTGATGAATTGACCGAGCACTCAGGGATAAGTGACACATTCAAAGCAAAAAACATGGAACTGTGGTTTGGTGGATGGAGTTGTAGTGTGTCTTCTCTTTGTTGGAGTTGCAGTCACGACCTTGCTAACTGCCTGTGGATGCTGCTTCATTCCCTGCCCTCCCTTCCACTGCTCTAACCAAGACCACCTACATGTGTCACCGAATGAGGCAGAAAGAGAATGACTAAAAAGACGATCTACAGCCCTATGATGACACTATGGACAGTAATGAAGTGTAATGCAATAATGACAGTTATACTGAAAATCCAGACAGGAGAGAGAGAGGCCTGATGTAGAAGTAGAAAAACACAGTGCACTGCATTTGTGTAAATATTATGAAGGAGTGTTGCATAAACAGGAGGCAAATGATAGAAAAAGTATTAAATTTATGCATCACACCCTGAAATTAAAGCTACGCAACTCTCTTTACTCTTTGTGCTTTTCTCAGGCTTTGATGTGGCTCCTCTGCCATCTGTTGTCCAAAGCACAGTCAGAGTCATATACAAGTACACCATGTGACTAAACTAAACATATATCTACCAGGATAACTTTGGAAGACGTGTAGAAATGACACTTGCAGGATTGCCCCGGTGAACACTGGCATAGATGTTTGTTGTGTATGGTATTGCTTCCTTGCAAGTAAAGTAAACATGTTGGAACTCGCTACTCTGTGTCTCACTTCATAAGAGAATTTTTCCAACAGAGAAATTCAAGGATTAAATGAGTAAAATTAATAATCTACTTTGACCATGAGCCACTCTTGTATGTTTATTTTTAAGATTTCAGAAAGTGTTCAAATCCCATGTTATTCAGACTTTCTGTCATATACAATTAGCGTTCGGATTTATGAATGATAAGGACTTTTTTGACATAAATTTAAAGATACAGCCTTATGACAGACAACCACTCCTTGGAAATGACCTCAAATACCTGAACCTCTTGCCAGGAAGTGTTTACTGATTGATTTTTATGACATTTACTGCCAACAGTAAATGTTGCTGAGTTTATGAGCTTGATTCATGTAAATCAGAAGATGTTCGAAAGATGATTATTGAGTTGATCCACCTTATTAAGGCTGGATCAAGAGGGTGAAAAGACTTCATTTTGGGTTTGGGTATGCACCATTGAAGTACAATGTCAACTACTGCGAAGTTGTTTATTTATTTACTACTTAGAGACCATATATTGAAATAGCATTGTCTGACTTTCATCCAAACTCCTGCTGAAAAACTGGTTTGCCACTTGAAGTGTTCTGGAGATGAAAAAAATGCTTTCAAGGTTGCATTTTTACAATTCAATTCAATTCAATTTTATTTATATAGCGCCAAATCACAACAAAAGTCGCCTCAAGGCGCTTCATAGGTACAGAGAAAAACCCAACAATCATATGACCCCCTATGAGCAAGCACTTTGGCGACAGTGGGAAGGAAAAACTCCCTTTTAACAGCAAGAAACCTCCGGCAGAACCAGGCTCAGGGAGGGGCGGGGCCATCTGCTGCAACCAGTTGGGGTGAGAGAAGGAAGACAGGATAAAGACATGCTGTGGAAGAGAGACAGAGGTTAATAACAGATATGATTCAATGCAGAGAGGTCTGTTAATACATAGTGAGTGAGAAAGGTGACTGGAAAGGAAAAACTCAATGCATCATGGGAATCCCCCGGCAGCCTACGTCTATTGCAGCATAACTAAGGGAGGATTCAGGGTCACCTGGTCCAGCCCTAACTATATGCTTTAGAAAAAAGGAAAGTTTGAAGCCTAATCTTGAAAGTAGAGATAGTGTCTGTCTCCTGAATCCAAACTGGAAGCTGGTTCTACAGAAGAGGGGCCTGAAAACTGAAGGCTCTGCCTCCCATTCTACTTTTAAATACTCTAGGAACAACAAGTAGGCCTGCAGAGCGAGAGCGAAGTGCTCTAATAGGGTGATATGGTACTACAAGGTCATTAAGATAAGATGGGGCCTGATTATTTAAGACCTTGTATGTGAGGAGCAGGATTTTGAATTCTGGATTTAACAGGAAGCCAAAACAGGAGAAATATGCTCTCTCTTTCTAGTCCCTGTCAGGACTCTTGCTGCAGGTAATGCCATCCAGAGTAAGAATCTGCTTAGATACCATATTTCTAAGCTTTTCAGGGCCGAGTACAATAACCTCAGTTTTATCTGAATTAAGAAGCAGAAAGTTAGCGGCCATCCAGGTCTTTATGTCTTTAAGACATTCCTGCAGTTTAACTCATTGGTGTGTGTTATCTGGCTTCATGGACAGATAGAGCTGGGTGTCATCTGCATAGCAGTGTAAATGTATGCTATGTCTTCTAATGATGCTGCCTAAGGGAAGCATGTATAATGTAAACAGAATTGGTCCTAGCACTGAACCCTGTGGAACTCCATAATTAACCTCAGTGTGTGAAGAGGACTCTCCATTTACATGCACAAACTGGAGTCTGTTAGATAGATATGATACAAACCACTGCAGTGCAGTACCTGTAATACCTACAGCATGTTCTAATCGCTCTAATAGGATATTATGGTCGACAGTATCGAACGCTGCACTGAGGTCTAGCAGGACAAGCACAGAGATGAGTCCACTGTCAGAGGCCATAAGAAGATCATTTGTAACCTTCACTAAAGCTGTTTCTGTGCTGTGATGAGCTCTGAAACCTGACTGAAACTCTTCAAATAAACCATTCCTCTGCAGATGATCTGTTAGCTGTTTGACAACTACTCTTTCAAGGATTTTTGATATGAAAGGAAGGTTGGAGATTGGCCTATAATTAGCTAAGACTGCTGGGTCTAGAGATGCTTTTTGAGTAAAGGTTTAACTACAGCCAGCTTGAAGGCCTGTGGTACATAGCCGATTATTAGAGATAGGTTGATCATATTTAAGATCGAAGAATTAATTAATGGCAGGACTTCTTTGAGCAGTTTTGTAGGAATGAGGTCTAAAAGACACGTTGATGGTTTGGAGGAAGTAATTATTGAAGTTAACTCAGAAAGATCAATTGGAGAAAAAGAGTCTAACTTAACATCAATGGTACTAAGAGTAGCTGTAGATAATATTACATCTGTGGGATGATTACTGGGAATTTTTTCTCTAATGATAAAAATTTTATTTGTGAAGAAGTTCATGAAGTCATTACTAGTTAACGTTAAAGGGATTGTTGGCTCAACAGAGCTCTGACTGTTTGTCAGCCTGGCTACAGAGCTGAAGAGAAACCTGGGGTTGTTCTTATTTTCTTCAATCAGTGATGAATAGTAAGATGTTCTGGCTTTGCAGAGGGCTTTCTTATAAAGCAGCAAACTATTTCTCCAGGCTAAATGATGATCCTCTAAATTTGTGACACGCCATTTCCTCTCCAGATTACGAGTCATCTGCTTTAGGCTACGTGTTTGAGAATTATACCACGGAGTCAGGTACTTCTGATTAGAGACCTTAGTTTTCACTGGAGCTACAGTATCCAGAGTCGTACGTAGTGAGGAGGTGAAATTATTAACAAGATAATCGACCTCTGTTGGGGTAGCGTTCAGATAGCTGCTCTGCTCTGTGTTGGTACAGGGCATTGAAGATGATAACAGTGGGTGGATTATATTCTTAAACTTAGTTACAGCGCTTTCAGAAAGACATCTACTGTGATAAAGTCTACTCTCCACCGCTGTGTAATCAATTATTGTAAATGTAAATGTTATCAGGAAATGATCAGACAGGAGAGGGTTTTCAGGAAACACTGTTAAATGTTCAGTTTCTATGTCATATGTTAAAACAAGATCTAGAGTGTGATTAAAGTGGTGGGTGGGTTCTTTTACATTTTGACAGAAGCCAATTGAGTCTAATAACAGATTAAATGCCATGTTGAGGCTGTCATTTTTAGCATCTACATGGATGTTAAATCACCCACAATAATTATTTTATCTGAGCTCAGAACTAAATTAGATATAAAGTCTGAGAAATCAGACAGAAACTCTGTGTAAGGCCCAGGTGGACGATAGATGATAACAAGTAAGACTGGTTTCTGAGTTTACAGCTGGGGTGGACGAGGCTAAGCATCAGGCTTTCAAATGAATTAAAACAACAATTGGTAATTAAATTTTCCATTTACTAGGAGACAGGAGAAACATTTTACTGATACCTCACTGAATGTAAATCAGCAGCAGCAGGTAGTGATAGTCATATATTGAAAATATTACTTGTGATGTTACTGAGAAACTCCACAGACTTTGTCTTAATAGGTTTTGGCATGCAACAGCTGGAGCTTACTATGTGAGAACTACTGTGCAAAACTGCTGAGCCACACCTGTTCTTTAAATTTCACTGAGAAAGTCAAAAAGTGAATATTCGGTATGACCATCTTTATTCTTCAACAAAGCCTGAACTCCTCTGGGCAATGTTTCTTGTCATTTCTTACAAGAAAGTCGTCTTCAGGAATAGTTCTCCATGCTTCTTAAAGTATATTCTTGGACTTTCCTGTCTTTGTCATGGCCAGTCATCGCCGGTCGACCTGCCTGTTGTGTTTGCATGTGTGTGGTCTCTCCTTTTTTCTCCACGTCTCACTGTGTGTTTGTTTATTTTTTGTGTGGAAGCATTTCCACATTTCCGGAAGTCTGGGCGCTGGGTGGCATCTGACCTGGAACTGTTCTCCCATTGAACCCAACCACGCCTGCAGCTAATCGCTAAATGCACCTTGGGGGGCTTGGGGTGAAACGGCATTTCGAAATGCGGTATACTGTGTATATTGTTGTATTGAAAATAAACATCTTGAATTGCACTGAATGATTTGAATAATTATCCGCCATCTTGGGCAGACCTTTATAATGGTGTGATGGGGCAGCTGTCAGCGCTGGAACGTTGAGTTAAGCCTGGCTGTACTGCCGTGGATAGCAGAAGAATTGTGTGGTACTGAAGGATTACCTAGTCACCGTGTGTTTGCGTTTCACTAGGAATTGAGGATGGATTGCTCGGGAGCAGCAGGAGGAACCACGGACTAAGAGATTATTGTCTGGAGCACGGAGTTGCACTGGACCGACACGGACACTGTTAGGAGCTGGGAGAAGTCATTTTTGGAAGTAGATTGTGTACAGAACGGCGTTCACCTTGTTTCACTGTAACTAAATGCACTCGTCTTATCTCAAGGAGTCTGCTCATCCCCTTCACTGTGACACTCTTTTTCTGTTCTCTGATTCCACGGTGCTTCAATAATGTTCGGTCTGGGCCAGTCCTTGACTCATAGTGTTTAATTCCAAGTTTTTTCTATCAATGGATAGAAAAACTTGGGAATTGCGTCATGCTGTTTCCAATTGACTGAGTCTTTACAGCCAATCAGATGCTTTCCAAATGGTATTGCATTGTGGATTAAACTCTAAGTTTCTGCATTCATAATTTTGTCAGTTTGAATAAGATCACCAACACCACTGTCCCCAAACCATGACAGAGTCTCCATCATCCATTAAGACCTGTTGCCACTTGTGTTTCAGTCCAGGTTTTGTATAATTTGGCCTAACTTAGCCCTTTTTTAAGAATCTAGTTCCCCTTCCTTAAGAATGACTTCTTGACTGCCACTCTTCCACTGATATCGGATGAGGCTTTGGTGATCTAATGAAAGGCCAGAGGCATCTCTCAGGTCCTGTGTTCTCTCAGGTGGGGTGTCACATTTTGACCTAAGGACTTTCAGGCCTTGGGTGCATTCCACAATACAGAGACACAAGAATTTGTTTTGTTCATATCATGTCTAAATGGTCGAATGACAATAAAGTCTGAACTAAATCAGTTTGTGTAAAGGAAATGAAAGAATATGAGAATATCAGAGGGTTTACTACATAGAAATGGCATTTGATGATTGCTGTTATGTATTTCTTTTCTCAGTGTGGCATTGTCATAATACTAGTGTTCCAGCTCCATAAAAAAAGGTTAATCATTTCTAATTGACTGCCCTGCCCAGCAGGGTGTACCGTATGACTTGTGTCTCTGGATGTCACTTGAGTGTAGGATAAAATAATGCATTTGTTCAATGATCATGCTACCACATACTTCTTCTCTTGAATTTCTCAGTGGCTAACATTAGCTTTGCTCAGCACAGCCTCAAACCTATGCTACTGGAAATAATGTAGATTGCACACATATACACACATATTTGTGTAACTGTGTGAGGTTTCATTGAGGGATGGACACTGCGTGGCACACAAAGCAAAATTATAAAAGGTTAGTTTAATGACTGCATGTAAGGGCGTAATGACTCTCCATGTGTTTATCCAGTGACATTGTGCTGAGATCACAGCAGTAAAAATCCACCCCCACCCTCCCTTTCCCGTGTTTTTTCTGGCACTGATCATGAGGTTTCCAGTAAGCTACGTGCTGCACACAGCTTTTGGCTAGCGGCCAAATGTACCTGCTCGACAGGTATATTGACCTAGAAGGAGGTGAACAGTCTTTTCCACTACGACAGGTAAATGTGTGTGTGTGTGTGTGTGTATGTGTGTGCGCGTGTGCGCGTGTGTGCACGTGTGTGTGTGTGTTTTCTCGTGAAACTCACCAGCTAGATCATTAACAGGTCTAACAATAACACTGACAGGATAAAAAGCTACCTTGTTGTGACAGACAAGGCTCTGACCTAAGTTACATGGTAAATAACCTACAATGCTTTTGAGAGTTTTGAACACCTTTTTGTACGAGTGCATGATTACAAATGGCATTCAGGTACAATGCATACAACCCCCCCCCCCCCCCCCCCCCACACACACACACACACACACACACACACACACACACACACACCACCACTTCTATTAGACACTTTTCACTTTTTGAGTAAACTAAACAATTACTAAGAGTGCACAGCACATTCTGACAACTGCAGAAAAGAACTAATATAGCTGGTTTTACAGTTAACAGCAGCTTTACCATTCACCATTCTGCCTAGGTTAGGTCAGGTCTGACTCGAGCACACGAAACAGATGTGAATGGGTCTGGAGACGCCAGTTATATTAACTGTATGTTATCTGTACCATCTTTCATTTTGTTTAGTATGTTGTCATTGACACAGCCCTTGAAAGAACAGGCAACAAACAGCAATCTGACAACCATTAGGTATCAGGATGAAATCCTTGGGCCCACTGTCAGACTCAGTGCCGTACTTAAGTGGAGAGAGCAGTTCCTAGAGGATGAAGGAATTAACACCACTGACTGGCTCCCCATTTAGCTGACCTAAATCCAGTAGAACTCCTCTGGGACAATGTGTTTCAGATCTAGGGGAAATACCCCAGTACACATTTCACTGTTTTATGCATACAGGCACATGGGGGCTGTACAAACTACTACTGTCTTTGAATTCAGCCCTGTGTAGATTGATCATTTTGAGCTTGACATGCTTTAACAAAGTTCTTTATGAAAGCTGTAGCCAACCTAACTGACCATCCACCCATCCATCCATTCGCTTCTGCTTATCCTTCTCAGGGTCGCGGGGGGCGCTGGAGCCTATCCCAGCTGTCATAGGGCGAGGGGGCGGGGTACACCCTGGACAGGTCGCCAGTCTGTCGCAGGGCCAACACGCAGGGACAGACTCCCGCATTCACACCTATGGACAATTTGGATTAATTAATTAACCTATCCCCACAAACTATATATAATAATATATAGTTAATAATAATTAATAATAATAATTATAATTACTCCTTTAGCAACAAGGCTTTATATACAACAACAATGCCCTTACTCTACCTCTTATCTTTCTATTCTGTATTTCCAGTTATCTCAAAGATTTCCTCTTGTATCTTAGGAGTTTTTTTCTCACTTATTGCCAAATGTTGATCAAGGAGGAATTTTGTGGCATTGTTATTCAGTAAACTACATGAACTATATATTAATGCAAAGCATAAATATATTTAATACCTATTCATATGTTGCTGAAGAAAATCAGATATGTAATTAAAAGCAATTTCTTACTAAAGTCTCAGGTAAATGCCACTTCCATCAAATCAAGTTTTTATGTTGCAGCCTACCCTACTAGATGTTATCGTGCCCCATCACGAATAACAGGTCTGACCTGTAGCGAACAAAGCTGAAAGCAGAAAATGTCTGCCAGAGTTAACTCTGAAAGAAGCAGACTGAGAAATGTGAAAACCACAAACAAACATTAGCTTCTACATTTTAGAAATCAAACAGTGGTGCCTTGATAGTGTGCAGCAGTTAAAAGTACCACATTTAGCTAAATAGTAATTATTTCATTATTCCATCACACAGCACACACAGCACACCTGCACTATCTATAGACTGTTTTTACTGATACTTGTTTGCCTTAACTCAAAAGTGATACAACGTATTGATCATGTCTGAACTTTAATAAAAAGTAAAAAGACTTTCATAACACTGTTAGGTGCATAGGTACTAATTATGTTGCTAAGAGGTGACTAGAAGATTCCATTGTTACACAACGGAAAAGAAAAAAGCCATTCCAACAAACAGGTATTACTAGTCCTTATGGTAAAACACGAGTGAGTCTACAGCATGGACCGGTATGAAGCTATGTTTTTTTTTTCATTTCATAACAGTGCTTTCTGTTCGCAGTACAAGTAAAAAAAAAAGAAAGAAAAAAAGCTAAAGATAATGTGGCCTGGTTTTTTGTAACAATGCACAATGGACTTCCATGCAACGTGGGATATCTGCAGAGTTCTCTTTAGCTTTGTGTAGGGTTTATCCCACGTGTGCATGGTGAATGGACAGCACTTTTCTACTCTGCCTCAGGACTCAAATCACTTTATACAACTTGCCTCATTCACCCTTTCTATGCTTTTCCTGCTTAAAGTCAAGTATTTACACAGATCAGAGATAATTATGCAGACTGGGGCAGTCAAGGATCAAACCACCAAAGGTCAGATTATTAGATGACCTGCTATACAGCCACTCTATATGCATGTTGTTCACATTCAGTTCCTCTGATAGCAGTGAGCAGTATAAGATTAATATATATTTGCATTCTTAAAAGGTTAGGGGATTATCATATAAAGCCAGTATTTTAAATGGAAGACTAATTGCAGTTCGGTCAGCCAATTGCAGAGTTAGCTTGATCTTGCATGCTCAAGTTGTTGGGCAGAAACCATGTGCTGTCTATAATCGTTTTATGCTGAGATAATATGGACAGTAAATCATTCAAAGTTTCTCATTTTTATTCTATTTTATCCATCAGGATAAAAAAAAGGGTTCCATCTTTTTTATGGAATACTAACATCATAACATCTTATTGTTATTAGCACAACAATCTGTAGGCAACTTAGCGTAAGCAAATGGAGATGCCACAATCTTAAACTCAACAGAGACAAAGAAACCCCTTCCAATAGTAATGAAGGTCTTATTTGTATCTGGATATTCTGTTCTAAAGGTTCTTAAGTTATAGTTCTCTGAAATTGTATCTCTCCTATCTCTCACATTATTGACTTGGATTCTTAGTCTTGTCCTTAATCCTAAATATATAAGATTTTGTCAATTTATTCTGTAATAATGTTAAAAATAAAGAATATTTTTAACCTGCCTGTGTTGTGAAAGAAGACAACAAAAGAAAACATCTATTTAAAATCGAAACTGCCTGCATTTATTCCCCCCCCCCCCTTACTTTATGAACATGTTTTGTTTTTTTATTGTAATTTAAGATGTTATCTCAGTCAGAGTAATAATAATGATCCATTTTAGCTACTTGGGGTTAAACTGGATCAGTTTTTGCATCTGACAGCATTAAAATATGAAAAATTTTAACATTATTTTCAGCTGCAAAAAATGTGTGATGAGGCTGTTCCAAGATTTTAGACCATTAGTATTGTTCACCCATACTGATGGTCTAAAACTGAGGTTTATGGGAAACTTAAGACTGAAACACATGGCATGTCTGTGTATGTATTCTATGGGAAAGTAGGGACAACACAGTTTCTGTGGGCGCTTGATACAGCTGCAAGAACTGTGTTTGCATCATGTTTGCATATTTGAGGGTGGCTGTATCTTAGGAGGTACAGCAGGTCATCTAATAATCGGAAGGTTGGTGGATGGTGCAGACGAAAGACTGTCTGCTCCAGTCTGCATTTTACTGTTTGCTCGGGCAAGATAATAACCTCAAGTTTGTCTCGGATGCCATAGTAAATGTATGTGAAAGCACTTAAGGATCAAAAATCTGTGAACTGGGGAGTCAGGTTTCAAACCGCTTGCTCTACCTCCTGACCACCCAGAGTTTGCCACCCTTCCTGATTTCTTGTTTTTTGTATGCTTGTCATGATTAAATGTTTGAGATCGTCAAACAAATGTAAATATTAGACAAAGTAAATGCAAAATATACTTTCTAAATGAAAGTGTTTATTATCATTATTATTATTATTGTTGTTGTTGTTGTTGTTGTTATAGCAGAAACAATTGCAATCAAGTGTTTGCAATAACTGGCAATGAGTCTTTTACGGAGCTTTGGAAGAATTTTGGCCCACTCATCTTTCGAAACTGTAAATATCAGCCACAATTTTTTCAAGTATGTAGTTTTCAAGCATGAACTGCCTTTTTAAGGTAATGCCACAGCATCTCACTCACACTCAGGTCAGGACTTTGGAGTGACTAGGCCACTCCAAAGTCTTCCTTGTGCAGAACCCAAGTGCACTTCAGTTTCAACACATTCAAGAAGATATGAAAAGTCAATGATTGAAGAAGCCATTTGTTGCAGGAAGTGGAAGCAAATCATGAATGAGGTCCCAAAACCAGAAACACCTTGACTGATGGCTCTGAGGACCCCTTCCTCTTCCAATTACCAATTAAAGGACAAAAGAAGAAGAAGTAGAAGATTGATTAAGGTTTACTAGTAAATTGCAACAATTCCATAATGTTGTTGCCATTTGGACTTTCAGTTAAATATTTTCTAATCATTTTTGGCTGATATGTTTTCAGGACAAACAAATATATATAAAAAGGTTTTAATCATCTGTTTATTTATGTCACACAGACATTTATTCTTTGTAGATAGGTCTAAAGTTTATCAATATAAATATATCTGGCGTGCTTCCAAATAACCTGATCCATACATGAATGCAATATGAAAGGGTTCATTTCATAAACAGGTTGTTGGCAATGGATACTGTAACGTACTTTTTAGTTTGTGAATCTGTTGTCATTTGAGACTGGCAACCATAATGAAGCGTCCAGTGAATGTCTACTGTTACTTAATTGCGTCTAATTTCGTCTACTCATAGGTTTTGGTTCTGTCCCAGCCTTTTCTCCAGCATCCTGCAGCTCTTGTTGTAGGACTTTCCAACCCCCAACACTTTCACTAATGAGGTATCCAATATGTTTGTTTCAACAACATGCTCACTAATAATGAAGTATGTGGAAAAAACAGTCCCCAAACAGAAAGTTGATACATGTCAAAATTTATTTATACAAAAAGCCATAAAAACAATATGCCATGCAATTCACATAATTCACATAATTCACATAATGATTGACATAAGATTTACTCCCCTCATCAATCCAGAGATCGATGATTACATTACAACAATCACACAAACTGCAACAGATTTCTGACTGATTCACACCAACCAGTCATGTTCAAATTCAGACACTTATGAACTACTCTGTACTCAAACATTGTGTAAACACACTTTATAATAAGTGATACCAAAAGACATGTAGTGCACATCTTTACTTTGTTAATGTGAAGTAACTTCTACATTTATTTCTAGCCAAGTTTTTTTGTTTTTCCAAACTTATGTTACACTAAGAAACAATGTTTTTCACGTGGAAAAAAAAACTGTGATATGGGAAAATGACAGAAAAGATGTTTATAGTGCTACAGTAGCGAATGAAGACGAGAGTCCTGCATCAACAAAAACAAGTAAATACCAGAGTAAAATCTGTTCATCTGTACGAGGTTTGCTTTTTCAGCCTTTACTGTAGGTACTTGCACTCACAAGTATCTAAAACAATTTAAAAACACGTGAAACGTCATATTGGTTCATAAAACCTACTAGAGCCATAAACACTGGCTTACATTTTCTGTAACACCTTCCTTCTAAAGGAAGTTAGTGTCTTAAACATTTGGGGCAGCAAGGATTTTTTCAGACAGGCAACATGGTTAGGCATTTATAGTTGCTGAACTGCTGCTCTGACTGGCTTTTCAGTTCTTACCCACTTAGTAACTAATGTCTTACATAGTCATACCAATCTCCTCAATCTTCCAGCCACTGGAGTTTTTTCCAAACTTGTATACAAGCCTCCTGCCATCGACTCGTTCCAGAATCTCCCTCTTATAGTAATACCTGCAGATGGAGAAGTTTCAGTTACTTGAAGTTCAGCACATAGCATATCATCCCCTTCATCATCTGGTGCTCAGTTTAAAACAACTGAGCGTTTTATATGTGAAGCGGAGAGTCTTAATTAACCTGCCATAACAATCTTCTGACTTCTGTGACCTGGAGGAGCTATGTATCCAGTGCAACTCTGATTAGTTGGGCTAAAGTTTGATTCATAGTTAAAGCAAAAGCATCTGAAAAGTATCTTAAATGTGACGAAGCTGTCACTGCTGTTACTGCAGCATGTGTTTTTAGCCTTGTTACAATATTTTCTTCTGAATCATATCTGATTCAAATATCTGATTAAATTGTTGAGATTGAGGAAGAAGTAAAGGAAGGGCTGCTGCAAGAACTCACCTCATTGCACGGCTGAGCTTTTCATATGTCATGCTGCTGTTTTTCTTCTTCTGGCCCCACATCTGAGCCACAGCTTCAGATTTGAGGAACTTAAAGACACCCTCACGGCGGTCCTCCCATTTCATTAGGCCCTGATTCTTTTCTGGGTGGATCAGAATGTCTCTGATGAATTCCCACAGGTGAGTGCCACGAGGTGCTGAAGACAGTGGGACAAAATAAGCTAAATGTCTGTTTGCATGTGCATGCTGCATTAGCATAAAGCAAGCAAGAAGAAAAGATCAATATCTGTGGTCTAGTAAAGATGCAAATTAAATGCAAAATAGAATCTGTAAAATAGTTCAGTGTTCAGATGCATGCCTACTGAAACGGTTTTACATTATTAGTAAGACAGCATTTGTGGGCTTACCATGTTTGTTTTTCTTTGGATTGTCATATATGTTGCTGCTGTGCTCTCTGCTGACTTTAGGAGGTCGCCCCCGTGGTCGTTTCAATCGGGACTCTCCATTCTCTGGCTTGATGTACACTTCTGTCGATGAGATGGTGACTTATCAGAAATGAATCGAAATACAGGGAATGCAAATAACTTCAAACGTTTTTTGTTGTTGTTTTTTCTTGTTTACTCACTTGAAATCGGAGGGTAAGAGAACTCGGGGTCAGATTCGCTGCTGCCAGACTCTGGTGAACCGATGCTTGGAAAGCCAAACATGCCAGCTGAATACATGAGAGATATATTTTTAATAACATTCTTGAACTTGAATGATAACAAGTCTTGACAAATATGAAGATAAAATACTAACTGTTGGAGGAGGAGCTGTACTCGCTGTCAGAATGATTATCAGACAGGTAGCCAGTGTCTCTCAGTGGTGTCATTGGTTCCATGGTCAGAGTAGTCAGATCATAGTCATCCTGATAGTCAAATTCTCTTTTGTTGACAGCTTCTTCAGCTGTAAGTAGAAATTAGCAAGTCCACTTGTAAACTAGTCCACATAATATGTCAACTTTGAACATATCGGTATAAGATGTACCTTGACCAATTTTAATTGTGCTGAGTAGAGGAAAGTTCTGTCCAAGGTTGTCCAAGAAGTTGTCCAAGAGCTGGCAGGTCTCGTTCAATTCTTGTCCTGATAACATCTGCATCTCTGGGGAAGGAAAGATTAGTTTACATGTATTTTTCATACATAAAAATAATTCTTCTTCACATAGCTAGATGTTAGAAATAGTTCAGTTATGTATGGATATTTTCAGCTGTTGCTGTCAGTAAATTGTTCCTGAATAACATGAGCATTTTACCAGGCATTTTGCTCTTGTGCTCCTGTAGACTCTGATAGAGGTGTGGGCCAAGCTGCACACCAAAGATCCCAATCATCTGCTCCCGGTTCATCTGGCAAAGGGCGGAGCCATCCATGGCACAGTTTGCCAGACTAAGGGTGTTTGCATCGAACTTGGTGCTCTCTACTTGGTCACTGATCCACTCCAACACATGATCTGCTGTCCAGTAATTAGGGCTGATCTGCCTGTACCCCTGACCTGCAGCGACAGCCAGAGATTATTTATTATTCCTGAGCTGTGCAGATACTCAGTACACACTAAGCTTTAACAGCATATTTTCATAAAAACCATGATCTTGGTTCATACACACAGGTTTGAATCTGACAATAAGGCACTTTTAGTTTAGCTTAACTTTGAAGCCCGTCTCTAAGTTCGAACAAATAAAGTGAAACTGTTTTAACCATGAGGTCACAGCATTCTCCTGTTATGCGGTTATGCTGAGTTAAACATTACTTGCCTGGTAAATCATTTAGTGAGTGACTAAATAAGGTCAAAGCAAAGGTGAGCAGGCTGGCTGAAGTTTGAAAGAGAGCGTCTGTTTACTTTGAGATTAGTCTGTAGCTGAAACTAGACTGGCCTGGTTAACTAAAGCTTCAAAGCCAAGAGACTTAACATGTTGAAAATCTTTTGTCTGACACAGATCAGCTAAACACGTGAATTGTGTGACAGTGCAAGGTCAGAAATAACATGTCTCTTCTCACCAGCTATGTTGGAACTGTATGCTGGATTGCTGATTTGCAGCGGACTGATGCTGGAAAGCATAGTGGCCTGATGTTGCAGCACATCTGGCAAACCAGTCTGATACATGGTTAGGTTAGCATGAGTCAGAACAGTGCTGAGGCACGGCGATGACATGGAGGCACTGTGAAATATAGAAAATGCTTCTTTACATCCCAGAAAAACTAGCAAACAGGAAACCAGCAAACAAAGCTTATTAAAAGCAGGATCATAAGTTAGGTATGTATATAATTTACCTGATTACAACACTGGCCACAATATGATGAAACAGAAAGACGTCCTAAGACAATCCAGTGTCTGGATTCTGCTGTTTGAGTACCACTGCCCTCTCTGGCTCGGTATCCACGGCAAAAAAATGTACCTGCTTTTACCTTATGAGCTTTATAGTTGTGGGGGATGGACTCAGGTAAATTCAGGGGAATTCCACCTGAACATGGCCACGCCTCCATTGCTACTCCTCCCCCAGTTTCCTGAGAACTTGATCAACAAAACAAACCTGCCCTGCCTTTTATTCTTCGCTTATATTTCTACATCATATTTTGTACACTGACTGGGCAGCTTTCATAGGCTTCTTTTTCCTTAGATTTTTGTTGCTTGACATTTCTTTTGTTCCATTACAGTTCTTATTCTAGGTCCCTTTTGAAATACTTTTACATTTCTACTGTTTTTCAACTAACTTGACATATTTAAATGTCAAGGTATTGACACAGACATGTTTCACATCAGTGAGGAAGGGGTGTGTGTGATAGACATTTGCAAATAGTCACGATCTAAAAAATAGACACAAAGAGGTACCTGTCCTGTGAGGACAGGTACCTTTATCAGTTTTGCCAGTCACCACAGGCAAACAGTGATAAAAGAATGTTATGTAGCTTCTCAAACTTCTACTGCACCCAGCTGCCTTGTTTGACACACACGAAGCTAAGTGGTAACCTCATATTTACCAGGTTACACACATAAACACACACAGGCACAGAGAGAGAGCACAGAGAAAGATTTTCATGGCAAGAAAAACTTAATTGAACCTTTGTATTGATCAACCTGTATCTTTAATACTGGTGTGAACATGAAAATATGACTTGTACATCCAAAATATCCAGCAGTAAGTTTTTGCCCAAAATATGTGCATTTTCTATCTTAGCCTTGATGTCCAGGATGACTGACATTTATTTTATGGACCTGCCTCACATATTTAGCCAGCTTTATGACTTCTGGGCCATATCTGACCTAGACTACGCTTGCACACTGCACCATATCAAGCCTTTTGACCCATGTTTGTGAGGGAGCTGAGCTGTAAGTCCTAAAAGCAGCTCAGATTAGGCCTAAATGTGTCTGTTTCTAATTTACTCTGATTCCAAAGTCTCTACCAAGCTAAAACAAACCATACCTGCCAAACCTCTCATCAGTGCACAAAGCCTTCAGTTCATGTTGCCAGCAATGGCAACAGCTTAATGAAGTTATGTTGCCTGTTGACTTTAGAGGTGCTGTAAATTATTCTTACTCTGAAACTCTAGGAGCAGACAGCAGTCGGCACACTGTATGCCAGTGTTTCCCTCGCTCCAGTCAGAATTGTAGACTGTTAAGAGTGTCCAGCTCTCTTAACATTACTGTACCTAGATACCTGTAACAGAGCTCAAAGCCTAGAGAAGTGTAAACTTAATCCTTACAACAGCAAAGAAATATCAGCGGCCATATTGTTAGTATTGGTACTAATACTTGTTTAGATAAACATCAGAGGATATAAACACAAGAGGGCATGTTGATAATTATTCCATCCTAATGGTAAGCTCGTCAGTATTTTGCAGACACAGTGTGTACGTACTCTGTCCAGGTGTCATATTGCAGAAAGAAACAGGTTTTCTGTGTTGCAGCAAACCAAAGCTACTGCTTGGCCTGGCTCAGTGCTGATACCTAGTGGTTAGTAATCTCCTGCCAAAGCCTACAGCATTTGTAAAGTATCTGTTCTGCTAATATAAAAAAGGATCTCTTACAATATGGCTTGGCCAATACATGGTAGAAATGCAGAAAAGTACAGAAAGAAATACATAAAAATGTACCATTGAAATACTGTCAATTATTGCTTTTTTTAAAAGGCTTTAAAAAGTGACATGTCATTCTTGTTACGTTTCAGGTCATATTAGAGTTTTGTTGTACTCTTTAATCTCTTGGGTGACTGTTTAGGGCTAGGGTCTGTGGTCCATTTAAAATAGTGTTTTTTCTTGTACTCTATCATTGATTCCAAAAGTAAACATGAAATTCAGCAACAGGAAGGTTTTCTACACGAGTGCTGTAACACGATGGCTGTAACTACCACAAAGTGTTTAACGCAGCACAGCGCAGATATTCATTTGTATGCAAATAAAAATAGGCATTATGGATTTTATTTTTTTGACTTACTGTGTTGAAATGTTTTGCAGTGAAACACAAATATGCTCCCAGCAAGAGAAATAACATAGGAGAACACCGGAGAAATGAACTCACAAGTCATTTAACCAAATCAAAGTAAACTTTATTGTCATCTCCACAGCCAGTGCAGCACACAGAGAGATGACACAATGAGGCTCCGGTTAAATCGGTGAAAAAAGCAAATAGCTAGATATAAAGGGAGTAATAAAAACCTACAAACTGGCCAGTCAGCATCAGCATTAGCAAAACAAGTAACTGCCTCTGTTATTCATAGGCCAATAAACACATCAGCAACAACAACAAAATGGATAGATGGCAGAGCCAGAAATTCACTCTGTATATTTAAGTTAGGAAAGAATAAAGGTGTAAGACCACAAAAGAACGCGTGCTTTAGGCCTCAGAGTCGAATGTTTAAAGATTTCTTTTGATGCATGCTTGGGGACATAGCAATAAGTAGACATCTGGTCCAACATTAAGCATTGCAATTATGAAAGCCTGCTTTCAGTGATAGGAACACCAGGAGACCAGACCCAGACACTTCCTGTTTGCTGAAATACTTCTCTCATACTGTTTTGAAAAGAAAAAGTAGAACAGTGCCAGAAGAAGAATGTGGTTTTCAATTTAAAAATAAATCACCAAGTTTGACTTTGGAATAATGTGTGTTGTACTTCAATCATTTAGAATTTAGGCAACTTTTATGTATATCCGACGTGACATTTTTCACAGCTCATCTGACACTTGGATCTTCAATTCTTTGCACTTTTCGTCCCTATACTTGGCTTTTGCTGGAATCAGGAAACTGAGCTAGAGCAAAAAGACTCAGAATTTACATCACAGCGGTACAGAATTCACTGTTCTCAATGTTGTTCCTGTTTTAATTAGGCTTTGCGTCAGCATTATTCATAGAGGCATTTTTGTTAAGAATTAATGACATTCCAGCGCTAACTGATCAGTATTATTAGGAGAAAAGTCCTAAAACATATCACTTGTCTCTGGTCATAAAAGCAGGGTGAGACGTCACAGGCTCTTATTCAGAGTGAGAAGAAATATCAGGTGTGGACAGGTGTGGACAGGTGGTGACGTGTGTCTGATAATCCTATTTCCTACTAACCTTTGGAATCTGTTTCAGTCAGTAATTGCTAAAGAACATTGCTTTCTCCCAGATTTCACAATGCTGCTCACTCAGTTTCCCCAGCGGATTACAGGAATGCTACGCAACAGGTTTTTGCTTTCATCGCCTGAAGACTAACGGACAAATTCTTTCATCGCTTTCAATGCATGCTCTTTTTCGTCACTCTTCATTGGTATATTGCTAAAGTTGGGGCATTTCGCAGATACCGTATAACAAAAAATATGCCTTTAGCCCAATCACAACCCACATTAAAGTTTTACTGTGACCCCCTTTCAAAAATATAGTTTCAATAAATGTAATTAGATTTATGCAACATGATGAAAAATTTAATGGTGTTTACCTATAATTATGTTGCAATATGAACATGACACCAGACATCTCAAACAGCAAAACAATATTAACTACAAATAAAGAACCGTGTGAAACCCAGTAATTAACCTCAGTGTGTGAAGAGGACTCTCCATTTACATGCACAAACTGGAGTCTATTAGATAGATATGATACAAACCACTGCAGCGCAGTACCTGTAATACCTACAGCATGTTCTAATCGCTCTAATAGGATATTATGGTCGACAGTATCGAACGCTGCACTGAGGTCTAGCAGGACAAGCACAGAGATGAGTCCACTGTCAGAGGCCATAAGAAGATCATTTGTAACCTTCACTAAAGCTGTTTCTGTGCTGTGATGAGCTCTGAAACCTGACTGAAACTCTTCAAATAAACCTCTGCAGATGATCTGTTAGCTGGTTGACAACAGTATTTTTTCTCTAATGTTTACAACGGTATTTCTGAATTCTACACTGCAATCATCGAGTCCATCCTCACCTCCTCCATCACCGTGTGGTACGCTGGAGCCACTATCAGGGACAAACAGAGACTGCAGCGTGTTGTGCGCTCTGCTGAGAAGGTGATTGGCTGCAGACTCCCATCTCTGCAGGACCTGTACACCTCCAGGACACTGCGGCGTGCAGCTCAGATCTCAGCTGACCCTTCTCACCCTGGACACAGTCTGTTTGACCTGCTCCCCTCAGGCAGGAGGCTCCGGTCCATTCGCACCAGAACCTCTCGCCATAAGAACAGTTTCTTCCCCTCTGCTGTTGGACACATGAACAATAACCTTTTGACTGTTCCCACCACTAACACATGACCCTACGCTGTGTTCACTGCATCATTCCATGTTTGCACTGACCACCACCTGCACTCATGTATATATCTATCTACTTAGCACTTTTAATTCTTATTCTTATTTTTATTTTCATGTCTATTTAAGCTTAATTTCTGACAGTATGTTTGCACTGAAGTACCGCAGCAATTTCCCAATGTTGTAAACCTGCTCAACATTTGGCAATAAAACCCTTTCTGATTCTGATTCTGAGGAAGTTCATGAAGTCAGTACTAGTTAACATTAAAGCTCAACAGAGCTCTGACTTTTTGTCAGCTTGGTTATAGTGCTGAAAAGAAACCTAGGGCTGTTCATATTTTGTAAGATGTTTTAGCTTTACGGATTTTTTTTTTAAAGCTGCAAACTATTTCTCCAGGGTAAATAATGGTCTTCTAAATTTGTGATATGCCATTTCTTCTCTGGCTTACAGGTTATCGGCTTAAAGGTGCTCTTTTGAGAGTTTGAGAGACTCTCTTTGGATACTGTAACACCTGTGAAAGAGTTTAAAAAATTATTAACAATGTAATCAACCTCTGTTGGAGTAGCGTTCGGGTAGCTGCTGTGCTCTGTGTTGGTACAAGGCACTGAAGAGGATAACAGTGGATGAAAGAGCTAATGTGGATACAACTGTATTATTAAAGTTTGTGCATGAAACTGTCGTATAGCCTCTGGTGTAAAAAGTCTGGCATTGTAGTGCAGTCAATCTTTGACTGAATCCACTACTGTTGATAACCTCCAGGACATGGAGTGGGCATCTAGGGTTGACCATAACAGATTTCTGATTTGAGAGCAGTAGTGGTTTTTGATATGGGCGACGTGGGCGGTTGCCCAGGGCGGCATCGTGGTGGCGTGGGCATCACGGGCATCGGCAAAAAAAAAAATTTGCTCGTACTCACACTGCCCCGACGTCATGCCATTGGGGACGGCGATCAGTTTTCTATCGCCCATTTGCTTGGATCGATACTAGCCTGGTTAGATCGATTCTTTACTTTGAGTTCTGCTTGTTTGCTATGCTGTGCTTTCGGCAAAAACGAAACAGCCAGGTCGCTGGACTCGCCCTCCTGTGTCAGCGGAGAGCAGGCACACTTTGCCGCCCCCCACCCCCCTTATGTTTCGGTGTTGCGCCGACACGTCACGTGACTTAGACACTTTGGGGGTTATTGGGTTGTTGTCATGATCCTGGGCCATGTTGGCCCAGTATTCTTAGTTTTCGTGTGTTTGGTATTTTGTTCCTTATTTATGCCTTGGTTCCTAGGTTGTTCTGTTAAGATGTTCCTTATTTGATTACCCCCTGTGTATCTGTGAGCCCTCGTTTCCCCTCCTTGTGCTTTATTCCACGTTTCCCCAGCCTGTTATGTCCGCGCTCTCCGTGCTCTCTCTCCTCCTTTCTGAACCTCTGTGTACTTCCTGTTTTACTTTGACAGTCTCTCGTCAGTATGCGTGATGTTGTGTTCACTCCTGCCGTGTCTCGTTACGATTATCTGTGTCAGCTGTGTTCCCTGTGTGCTCCCACTTCCCTCGTTAACCCTCTGTGTAATAGCAGTCTTAGCTCTGGAGTAGTACCAACTGGGTTCAAGCATGCTCTGGTGCAGCCAGTACTTAAAAAATGAACCTTGACTCCTCTGTTCTTGCTAATTTCAGACATATTTCCAAGCTTCCGTTTCTGTCACATTCATCTGGGAAAGCTTGTCTCCGAGATGGTCTGGAAGGATGGTGTTGAAGGCAGAGCTGAAGTCCACAAACCGGATCCTGGCGTAGGTTCCTGGGGAGTCCAGATGCTGCAGGATGAAGTGTAGGGCCATGTTGATGGCCTCGTCTACAGACCTGTTGGCTCTATATGCAAACTGCAGGGGGTCCAGGAGGGGGGCCGTGAGGGTCCTGAGATGGGAGAGAACTAGGCGCTCAAAAGACTTCATGACCACAGATGTCAGAGCCACGGGTCTGTAGTCATTTAGTCCAGTGATCCTAGGTTTCTTGGGGACAGGGATTATGGTGGAGGACTTGAAGCAGGCAGGCACATGACATGCCTGCAGTGAGGAGTTGAAAATGCCAGAAAACACTGGGGCCAGCTCGTTTGCACAGTGTCTGAGGGTGGCAGGAGACACACCGTCTGGGCCGGGAGCTTTCCGAGCATTCAGGTTCTTAAACTGCTTCCTCACATCTGCTTCATGAATATGAAGAGTTGTGGTGGGAGGAGGTGGTGTGAAATCCTCTTTTGTGTGGGGTGAGGAGGGGGGTGTTGTAGGTGAACAGTTTGAAGGTGGTGATGGCTCTATGGAGGGGGGAGAGGTGGGGGAATTAGTGTCCAAAGTGCCTCTATTGTTGGGGCCGTTGGAGGTCTTACCTCTTCGAGAGGACTTTTTCCTATCCTTGGTGAGATCATTTTTATCCTTTAAAAACTTGGAACAAGCAATCCATGTGTTTCACTATATCAGGTGTGCATAATTATTAGGCAACGTCCTTTCCTTTGGCAAAATAGGTCAAAAGAAGGACTTGACGGGCTCAGAAAAGTCAAAAATAGTGAGATATCTTGCAGAGGGATGCAGCAGTCTCAAAATTGCAATTTACTTTGACAGTCTCTCGTCAGTATGCGTGATGTTGTGTTCACTCCTGCCGTGTCTCGTTACGATTATCTGTGTCAGCTGTGTTCCCTGTGTGCTCCCACTTCCCTCGTTAACCCTCTGTGTAATAGCAGTCTTAGCTCTGGAGTAGTACCAACTGGGTTCAAGCATGCTCTGGTGCAGCCAGTACTTGAAAAAATGAACCTTGACTCCTCTGTTCTTGCTAATTTCAGACATATTTCCAAGCTTCCGTTTTCCGTCAAAAATTCTAGAAACAATTGTACAGAAAATTTGTACAATTTGTACAAAATTGCAAAGCTTCTGAAGCGTGATCATCGAACAATCAAGCGTTTCATTCAAAATAGTCAACAGGGTCGCAAGAAGCGTGTGGAAAAACCAAGGCGCAAAATAACTGCCCATGAACTGAGAAAAGTCAAGCGTGCAGCTGCCAAGATGCCACGTGCCACCAGTTTGGCCATATTTCAGAGCTGCAACATCACTGGAGTGCCCAAAAGCACAAGGTGTGCAATACTCAGAGACATGGCCAAGGTAAGAAAGGCTGAAAGACGACCACCACTGAACAAGACACACAAGCTGAAACGTCAAGACTGGGCCAAGAAATATCTCAAGACTGGTTTTTCTAAGGTTTTATGGACTGATGAAATGAGAGTGAGTCTTGATGGGCCAGATGGATGGGCCCGTGGCTGGATTGGTAAAGGGCAGAGAGCTCCAGTCCGACTCAGACGCCAGCAAGGTGGAGGTGGAGTACTGGTTTGGGCTGGTATCATCAAAGATGAGCTTGTGGGGCCTTTTCGGGTTGAGGATGGAGTCAAGCTCAACTCCCAGTCCTACTGCCAGTTTCTGGAAGACACCTTCTTCAAGCAGTGGTACAGGAAGAAGTCTGCATCCTTCAAGAAAAACATGATTTTCATGCAGGACAATGCTCCATCACACGCGTCCAAGTCCTCCACAGCGTGGCTGGCAAGAAAGGGTATAAAAGAAGAAAAACTAATGACATGGCCACCTTGTTCACCTGATCTGAACCCCATTGAGAACCTGTGGTCCATCATCAAATGTGAGATTTACAAGGAGGGAAAACAGTACACCTCTCTGAACAGTGTCTGGGAGGCTGTGGTTGCTGCTGCACGCAATGTTGATGGTGAACAGATCAAAACACTGACAGAATCCATGGATGGCAGGCTTTTGAGTGTCCTTGCAAAGAAAGGTGGCTATATTGGTCGCTGATTTGTTTTTGTTTTGTTTTTGAATGTCAGAAATGTATATTTGTGAATGTGGAGATGTTATATTGGTTTCACTGGTAAAAATAAATAATTGAAATGGGTATATATTTGTTTTTTGTTAAGTTGCCTAATAATTATGCACAGTAAGAGTCACCTGCACACACAGATATCCCCCTAAAATAGCTAAAACTAAAAACTACTTCCAAAAACATTCAGCTTTGATATTACTGAGTTTTTTGGGTTCATTGAGAACATGGTTGTTGTTCAATATTAACATTATTCCTCAAAAATACAATTTGCCTAATAATTCTGCACTCCCTGCATACCTGCATCTCTACCAAATTGCATTGCAGTTTCTGCAGCCTCTTCTGTTCCACATGAGAGAATTCTTTCTAAGGCAGGGGAACTTATCTCCAAGAAAAGAAACAGATTCAGTCCTCGCACAGTGGAATAAACTCTCTTCTTAAATAACAACCAAGCAGGATGAGCTTAAATATCATCATACATCATGTTTTTACTTTACAAGTGTCATGGTCCTGGGTCGTTGACCCAGCATTTTGTGTTTATTCTGATTTGTATTAGTTTAGGGGGTACCTGAAGTTTGGTGTATATTCAGCCCTACCTGTGTCTGTTTTTGGTGCTCTGTTCATGTCCCCGTGTTGTGTTGTAAATCAGTCTGTGTGTTTCCTGTTTTACTTTGAAGGCTCGTGTTCTGGATTTCCTGTTCTGTTCTGAAGGTCTGTGTCTGTTGTCATTGTGTTCAGCTTGTCTCCTTCGGTCCTCATGTGTATTAGGTTCAGCTGTTCTTCCCTCCTGTGTGTGATTACCTGATTACCTTGTGTGTGTGTATATTTAGTGGGTGTCGGTCTGTGTTCGTTGTCGGCTCGTCTGCATTCATCAGTCTGCCTCTGCGTTATCTGCATTCATCCGTGTATTTCTGCGTTATCTGCGTTCTATGGTGTTCCGTAGTGATGGGCAGATGAAGCCTCATGAAGCACTGAAGCTTTTCATCCAATTGGTTCACCCCAACGCAAAGCTTCTTGAAGCTTCATTTGCTCTAGCAGGACACCTACTGGACGTAAAAATATTAGTTGGCATGAAGTTGAAGAGTGTGGCATTTTGCACACAGCCTGTAAATGTCAACAACAAAAGGAGTGTGTAAAACATCGCGTCGCCCCACAGCCGGGGATTAGGACTTCGGAACTGCCGGCTGTGGTGAGTGGAAAAGACACTCCGTCTGTTTCGCCAGCTCGAATGACTGTTTATTCCGGGGCTGTGTTTGTTGAGTCAGCTGCCCAGCCGGTAGCTTGGTTAGCTGCCCTGCAGCCGCTACCTCAGTTAGCCACTCAATCGTCACCTCCATTACAGTCACAGCCAGACCTATTAGACACTTTGTTACAATCCATAGCCCAGTCAATAGCTCAGTTGGCAAGAGACTCATCAGCCTTATTATCAGCTCAGGGGTCATCGTCACCTACTCCTCCGGTACTACAAGTTGAGTCCATCCAACCTGAAAAGCATTGTTTGTCACCTGTTCATGTCAAGCAGAGAGACACACCACATAATGCAGTAGTCAGTCCACAACAGCTGGCCAGTTCAGAGACTGTGACGCACTCCAGGGCCTCCCCAGAGGCTGGGTTTCAGCCCCCAGCCGACTCTGGACCCCTGGAGGTTAAGAAGCCAGCTGAGGACTGCATCTGGCTGTCGCTGCCTGAGCTGAGTCAATGCTCTGTGCAGCCGCAGTCTGCTTTGTGTTCGCCAGAGGCCCGTGTGCCTGCTGGTTCCGACCCGTTCCTGCCAGAGGCCCGTGTGCCTGCTGGTTCCGACCCGTTCCTGCCAGAGGCCCGTGTGCCTGCTGGTTTTGTCCTGTGTGTTCCAGGGGCCCCGGTGCCCACTGGTCCAGAGACTGTTTTCGCTGGAGGGACGGAGGAGCCCGTCCAGCCCCAAGACTCGTCGGCTGGAGGGCCCGAGGAGCCCGTCCAGCCCCAAGACTCGTCAGCTGGTGGTTCAGGGGAACCTAGCCAGCTTCCTCACTCGTCGGCTGGAGGGCCCGAGGAGCCCATCCAGCCCCAAGACTCGTCGGCTGGAGGGCCCGAGGAGCCCATCCAGCCCCAAGACTCGTCGGCTGGAGGGCCCAAGGAGCCCATCCAGCCCCAAGACTCGTCAGCTGGAGGGCCCGAGGAGCCCGTCCAGCTGCCTGCTGCAGCTTCATCATCTTCGCCTGGCCCGGCTCCATCATCATCATCTTCGCCTGGCCCGGCTCCATTATCATCATCATCTTCGCCTGGCCCGGCTCCAGCATCATCATCATCATCTTCGCCTGGCCCGGCTCCAGCCTCCGCTTCTGCCTCGCCTGGCCCGGCCTCTGCTTCGGTCTTGTCTGGTGCTGCGAAGGCCACGCCACCTTCGGGTCCCGAACTGCCGCCTCGACATCGGCGGTCATCTGCCAGGCCGCTGGTGGAGCGTCATCGTCAATATGGACGACCTCCTAGGCGCCGCCACTGCCTTCCGCGCGGTCGGCCTCCAGACTTGTGTCATCGCCGCCGCTGCTGTCCGTGCGGTCGGCCGCCTGAACTTTGTCCCCGTTGCTGTCCGCATGGTCGGCCGCCTGACCGGTTTCACCGCCGCTGCCGTGTGCACGGTCGGCCCCCTGAACTGCCTCCGCTCCGCCACCGCTGCCTTCCGCTCAGTCGGCTTTCGGAGCTGTGTCGCCGACGTGGCCGGCCTCAGAAGATGAACTGTCTTGGACTTCCGGGGTGTCAGCCTCCGGGCCGGCCTCCTGAACTGTGTTTTTGTTCTCGTACTCCAGCATGTGTGTTTTTGTGTTGGACAATTCCCTCGATTCGCTGGAGCTTGCTTTGTGCAGTGTTTGTCATTTAGTTTAGGTTTCTTCAGTTGTTTTGTCATGCCTCATTGCCTGTTTTTGCCACTCCACCACTTGTAAATAAACACTCGTATCATCAGTTTGCTGCATTTTGGGTCCTCCTTTTCCTCCACACCACACGGCTCACTCCGCCAGCCGTGACAACAAGTTCATGAGCATTTTCCCTTTCCAGTTCACAATTCTACCGACAGGTCAACAATATGTGTAAGAAAATTGACCTAATATAAGATTATTTATCAACCTACCTGTCCAGCTGTCCAGTGATTAATAGAATAAGTACATGGAGGCAGGATCTCACAGCAGAACCATACCCCATAATGTGTTGTACATTATTATATGTAAATTATATGTATTTTTCATCAACCAACATCAAAAAGTTACAAACAAAGAAAGTTTAGTGATCAAATAATGAAGCAGTACACTTTAATTTGCAGATTCAAGCTGTTCTTCATATCTTTGGCCACCAGATGTCATCAGACATGACTGAAAAGCTTTGAGTAGTGAATTCTTTTTTAAGACAAACTTCAATGCTTCAGAAAGCTTTGTTTCGCCATCACTAGCAGTAGTGATGTGATCCCTGCTTTTTGTTGGTGGTTGAATTCATTCACACAGACACCCTGGAAAACATGCTTCACACACACACACACACACACACACACCTGTGTATTTATGTCTTGTGAGGGACATCTCATTGACACAATGCTTCCCCTAGCCGCTTCCCCTAACCCTAACCATCAAAAATGAATGCCTAGCACTGACCCTTACCCTAAACCTAACCATAACGTAATGGTACTGACCAGTGGCGGAGCAGGGGGGTGGCTTACTGGGCTTAAGCCCGGGTTGTTTTGTCAGAAGCCTTTTGGAGTGTAATTTGTTTCATAGTTAGATGCCTGGCTGACAACTGTATAAAACAAAAAGTACACACAATATTCGAAGCACATAGTGCACACTGTGGGAATTTACGACTGTGCGTAAATCCCCCCTGATATTGGTATGATCCCAGCTCAGGCACTAAGCGACTGAGAGAGGGGGCGGGGCAGCTGCTGCCTGTGAGTGCGCTGTTGGAGAAACGCAGCCAGCCATACTAAGGAGAGCTTAAGTTTGACCAGGTACCAAAGCAAATCATTCGTACCGTACAAATAATGTAAATATGACGGTGCATCACGAAAGATTGATATCAAACTGATCACTTGACCCATACTACGTTACTCGCTCTTCAAGTGAATCAACAAATGGCAAAATGAAAAGCCGAACAACAACAATGCTGTTTCTTTAGAGAGTCTCAGCTTACATGTGTTTATTTCATATTTTCAGTTGTTACCCTCCACGACTAAATAAATCGGTTTCAGTAATGCACTGATATACAAGAATGGACATAAGGAGCTTCTTTCAAAGAAAAAACTCTGGTAGTATTTTATATATTATGCTTTGTATGTTGTTCAGTATATTTCTATGCAAAACAAGAGGAACTTCAATACACAGCAGTATATTCACAGCTGAAACCAGATATTTACACTTTATGGAAAACACAAGAACATTTTCTTACTGCACAACATCAATTTAGAGTAAACTTGTTTTGTTTTGGAAAAATAAATATTGAAATATCTTTTGAATTAGTTAAATGTCAGAATAAAGAGACAGAGCTTCTATCTTTATCACTTTCATGTAGGAGTACATATACACTAAGTTTATTGTTAATTAATAAGAAAACTGCAGACGATTCCATTCTGAGCTGAAGAAGCTTCTGATAGGTTAGTAGAGTCCATGTGAGTAAACTGGTGGCACAGCTGTGGATGCATATAAGGCAAAACACAGAGCCTGTTTCTGTGACATGGGAACATCAAGAGATGTCAACAAAACACCAGGAAGAGAACTGTGGAGCTCCATAAGTGTGGCTCAGTTTGAATACAATTTGGTGCCATTTACAATTAAGAAATACAGATTTTCTCTCTTTACTCTTAAAGTTAACAAATATGTTTTTATATTTATCAATCTAAAAAATAAACATTTACTCTGATTTGATATTACAATTAAAAAAGTGTTTTTATCTGAAGAGTTTGTAAATATCTGGTTTCAACTGTATATTTGATGATGTTGGTGTTTGGCTTGATTGTCAGCACAGAGAGAGAGAGGAGCAGAGAGGGAGAGAGAGGGAGAGAGAGAGACAGAGAGGGAGAGAGAGAGAGAGGAACAGAGAGAGAGAGAGAGAGGAGCAGAGAGAGAGAGAGAGAGAGAGAGAGAGAGGAACAGATATGAACAAGAGCAGGTGAGACACACATGTTAGTCAAATGGTTGTTTACCAAAAGTATCACCGTATCACAGGTCCTCATTTATCTCGTAGTGTTTCTTTTTGGGTTTGTTATTTTTCAAATTCTATATTTATTAAGTTCTGCAGGCTTGTTTGCACAACAAGGCTGAATAATTATATAAACTTTTCTGAATCTAAATATTGTACTTTGGTAGAATTAAAATAAGTGTAGTGCAGGTCTATGATGATTTTTAGTGCTACTATCATCTAGTTCTGATTCTTGTTCTGTCTTGGTTAAGTCCTCAGTAGTCCTGATTTTGAACTGTTGTAGTCTTGTTTTAATTCAGGATCAGTTCTGGGTCTGGTTGAATTGGGGTTTAGTCCTCATGTCTTGATACAGCCCCGACTTTGTTCTGCCTTGCTGCTTAATTAAAAAACTAGTTTAAGGTGTCCTGCACATGTGATATATATTTTTTTCCTATATGAAGTCATTCTTTTTTGAACAAAACTCAAAACACAGCCTATTAATCTTTCAGTCACCCCCCCCCCCGAATCCCACATGCATACTACCCTTTAGGGCTAACTGACACTGACACTAAAACCACATTTTGAGTCTCAAAATTGCCTTCAAACTCATGGGGTCCCCATGAGGGCTGTTTGTCCCCACAAGTGTAATAAACTATCAACTACCGTCCACACACACATATACTTTTAAACCTTGCCACATGGGGACCTTGATGTTCACCTGAAAAAAATGGGACCCGCGGGGACCTCGGTTTTTTTTTGGTGAAATACAGGATTGGCTATACCTTAGTCCTTTTTCTAGAACTTTTTGGATGCCAGAAACTACGTGCTCAATGGCATTTCTGAAGTTTTTAAAAAAAAAATTTCAGTCAGGTTTTATTATTCCGGTGGGGACTTCAATATTACACCATACATAAACCACCACCAGATGGCACTATACAGACTTTCTTTTGAGGATGTATTAATATGCATGTGGTCAGCATTAAAGATTAGGTTTTTAAAATCAAATATAACAATGTAGTGATTGCATTTATGCTTTATTTATACTCTTTAAAGAAGTTTTATATTGCATTAGTTATTATTTTCATATTATTATTGATATATGCATACTTATTGCTACTCCATCAAAAAACATATAAATTATTTTAAGGTAAAACCATCTTTTAACATTTAGCTACTGTAAAATTTGTATGACAGATACACATCAGACACTGGTAAATGCCGTATCACTTTTAGGTCAGCATGTCATGTCTATACATCAGGTAACAAACAGTCTCTAGTATTTGCAACCAGGATAAATATGAAGCCTCACATGCCTTCTCTTACATGGTTGAACGTCTACTTCCTGATGGATACTGGAGTATGAGTGCTTCCTGAAAAATAACAAACAGAAAATCATTTTCATAGTTTTTGTTATAATATACATTTTTAACCAGGAGATGCTCTAACAGTATGTCATACTTTCCCTTCAGACTCCAAACTAAGAGATCATTCAGATTGAAACTGGAGCTTCCAGTGAACATCTGCCACTTATCCCTGTATGCATATCTTAAAATCATGCCTGTAACTTGAAGGAATCCTTATTCAGTTTAATTTGCTACAGTTCATATTGTATTAGTGCAGGCCTGGTGTTGCTGCATTATATCACCCAGATCCACTTGAGACTAACAGATTTGGAGAAGGACAGAAAACATCATATGAACTCGATAAATAGAGGATAGATTTTAAAGTTTTTCAATTTCAAGGTTCCCTTTTGTTCCAAACAAATGCTTGAAGGAAGCATGAGCAGAAGCAGGCGATCTGGCAGATACTGCAACCGGTTGGAGGTGAGGGGAGGAAGACAGGACAAATACATGTGGAAGAGAGCCAAAGATTAGAAAAAGTGGCATTTCCTGTGAAAACGCAGTGTGAATGCCGTGTAGTGGAATCTGAAAACAGCAGAAGGAGAACCATCTGCTGAAAATACTTTGTAGAAACTGAAGTCGTTGCTGAAAACTGTCGTATTTGAAAGGGTACACTGAACAATGTCAATAAAGCACACTGAGTGCAAGCAGAGAAGATGTGTCACAACAGCCACAGGTAGGACTCGAAACTGCACCCCCAGGTCTCAAAGCAGCTGCTCATCTCACTGAGCCAAACTAGTTACTGTCCCAAACGCCGATATGGTGAGAGAAAAAATGTGCAGGGTCCCGAAGAAGCTGAATCGTGCTGAAAAGACGTGAAGAAGCAGAACTGTATGCTTAAAACGGGTGAAAAAGCTGCAATTCTGCCTAAAGAACAGAAGAGGCTGAAATTTGTGCAGAAAAGAGGTGAAAAAGCTGAACTTTCTGCAACAAAAAGGAGGTGAAAAAGCTGAACTTTCTCCTAAAAAAAAGAGGTGAAAAAGCTGAACTTTCTGCTGAGAAGAGCAGAACTTGAACTTACTGCTGAAAATAGGTGAAGAAATTGAAGAGGGGCAACGAAACTGAAGTTGTTGCTGAAAACTGCTGAAGAAAATTCTGAATGTTGCAGAAACCTCTAAAATATTCTGATACTATTGCCCAATTAGAAAATTACAGCATGGGATACTATAATGTTGAATTAATTATTTATTGAATTATTCCACAGACAATTAAGACATCTATGTTAATAAAAAGCAAAAAATATTTTTAAAATCTTGCATTCTCAGTGCAACATAAACATGTGGTTCTTTTTCTTCCTCATATTATCTTTTAACTTTGGCATTTTAGTTGACTTAAGGCCTGATTCATGTTCACATGTAGCCTGCTAATTAGCTGCTACTCATCTGCTAGCTAACATGTCCTAGCAAGCCTTGTGAAAATCCAGTAGGTTTTAGTAGTTATTTTTAATGTTATGACAAATAGTAGGAAGTGAGCTTAGCAATACAATATCTTATTAAAAGCAGAGTAAAATAACTTAAAACTTACCATTTCTGGAGATTGCACAGCTAACATGCTGCATGCGCGTACTTCATGTGTCTTTCCCCTTTTGACAAGAGCATGCGTGCAATTTGAAAAAAGGAGCACTGGATTTATTGCACAGCACACCCTGAGTTAACTACAGGAGGACTTGAGGAGAGTGAATCATCATGAAAAGTCAGGTTCTGTGTGTATAATCAACTGTTAGTTCGTTTTTGAACAGAGGTGAAGAGTTGAGGAGGAGACCTAGAACTTTGAACTGTGTGTATAATCAATAGAATAGAATAGAATAGAATAGAATAGAATAGAATAGAATAGAATAGAATGGAATAGAATATTCTTTATTGTCATTGTCACAAGTACAATGAAATTGAAAGATGTCTCCGGTCAGTGCAACATCACGAAAGATAAATACTTAAAAACTATAATAGATATGATATAAAAGATAGAAATACATATAAAATACAGTGTTCTCATACAGTAAATACACCCAAGCAATCCAGGCCTAAGGCCCCATACAGACACTCAACATACGACCTAGTTGATATATCACTCAAACAATCAATCACTCAGTCAATTTGTTAGCGCATCCAACAAAACATGTCTGAAAGCATTCCAACATCAAGGGCACAAATGACAACAGGGGCAATGAAAGTCATCTACTTTTAGTAGCATTGAGACATGATATTGCAATTGGGTAGAAACTGTGTTTGAGTCTGTTAGTCCTTGTGTATGTTGTTCTATACCGTTTACCTGAAGGCAGCAGTTCGAACATGGAGTGTCCAGGGTGTGAGGTGTCCTTTATGATGTTATGGGCTCTTTTGAGGCAGCGGGAACTGTGTAGGTCTTTCAGTTTGAGGAGAGGGCAGCCGATTGTCCTTTGGGCAGCGTTGATTACTCCCTGGAGTGCTTTCCTCTGAGCCACTGTGCAGCTAGCGTACCATATGCCTATGCAGTACGTTAGTATGCTTTCGATGGAGGCTCTGTAGAAAGACAACAGCAGTCTCTGTGTGATGTTGTTCTTCCTAAGCACTCTCAGAAAGTACAGTCTCTGTTGTGTCTTTTTCAGTAGCTCAGAGGTATTCACACTCCAGGATAGGTTTCCCTCTATGCTGACTCCCAAGAAGCGGAAGTCTGCCACCCTCTCCACACAGTCGTCGCTGATGATTAGTGGTTGGATTTCTGTCTTGTGTCTTCTGTAGTCAATTATGAGTTCTTTGGTCTTTTTCGTGTTTAGGAGAAGGTTGTTATCCTTGCACCATGAAGACAGCCGCTCCACCTCATCTCTGTAGGCAGACTCATCTCCCCCAGATATGAGCCCCACCACAGTAGTGTCATCTGCGAACTTTACAATGGCGTTGCTCTGGTGGGCGGGGGTGCAGTCGTGTGTATAAAGCGAGTAGAGCAGTGGACTAAGCACGCAGCCCTGTGGCGACCCAGTGCTTAGATTTAGGGCTGGAGATGTGTAACGTCCCACTCTCACTCTCTGTCTGCGGTCGGTGAGGAAGCTATTGATCCACTTACAGGTGCTGTGAGGAAGCCCTAGGTCTTTTAGCTTGGCGTCCAGTTTGTATGGAAGAATGGTATTAAATGCCGAGCTATAATCCACAAAGAGCATGCGCACATAGCTTCCTTGCCTCTCCAGATGTGTTAATGCTACATTGAGTGCTGTTGCTATGGCGTCCTCTGTCGATCGGTTTGCTCTGTAGGCAAACTGGTGTGGGTCAAGGCTGCTGGGTAGGGCTGCTGTGATGTGGTAACGCACAAGTTTCTCAAAGCACTTCATCACCACCGGGGTTAGTGCCACTGGTCTATAGTCATTTAGGCTAGAGATATGAGGTTTCTTGGGCAAGGGTATTATGGTGGAGGTCTTGAGGCAGGGTGGGACGTTTGACTGTTCAAGGGATTGGTTAAAAATCCTGGTGAAAATATAGGCAAGCTGGTCTGCGCAGTCTCTCAGCACATGTCCTGGTACACCATCTGGGCCGGCTGCCTTCCTCGGGTTAACAGCCCGCAGGGTGCGCCTCACTTCATGCTCCTCCAGAGTGATGATGGTACTGCTGCTGTGGGCTGTATGGTGTAGCTGTTCCTCTGAGGCATAGGGTGCAGTGACCTCAAAGCGTGTGAAGAAGATGTTCAGCTCCTCTGCCAATGCTGGGTCACCTTCAGCCATACCTGATTTGGACTTGTAGTTTGTCAGCTGCTGGACACCCTGCCACACCAGCCGGCTGTTCTTACTCTCCAGGTGGTTCTCGATCTTCTTCCTATAGTCCGCCTTGGCCTTCTTAATGCCTTTTTTCAGGTTGGCTCTAGCCCTGCTGTAGCTCTCCCTGCTTCTGGACCTGAAGGCGCTGTTCCTCTCTTTTAACAGCTGCTGGACTTCCCGGGTCATCCATGGCTTTTGGTTGGTGTAAACCCAGATCTGCTTGTCTACTGTGACAGTGTCTATACAGTGTTTGATGTAACAGAGGACACTGTTTGTGAACATTTCCAGATCTTGATGTTGGAAGATATTCCAGTGTGTGAACAGAGGGGAGGAGTTCACTGAATTTGATGATAAAATATCAGAAACAGATCAACTGTTTTAAACCAATCAAGTCTTTTTAAATGATCCAAGCACCAGTAGGGAAACGTACGGTTACCTTAGTTAATTTCCATCATACTTAGGATCTAATGTATCGGATACATTTCAAAATTTTTAGAAGGATTTAATGGTATATAGATACCATGGGATCATGACAGTCAGTTAAATTATACATGTACCAATGATTTTATAAATAATCTAACATCTGCCATTGTTTCAGGTTTTAACAAAAGAAAATACGACCTAGAAATAGATAAAACTGCAATTGAATATGTATTATGTCTTTATTAGAAAAGACAAAACAACTCCTGCTGGTAGAAAGTCACTCTTCATTGCAATCTTTCAAATAAAGCTGTGTTCAGCAAAGAGTTCAGAGTCTACACAGTGTTTTCAGGAGATAGTACTCCTTCTGCTGTTTTCATATTCCACTACACTGCATTGACGCTGCATTTTCGCTGCTCTTTGGGCTGGTTTTCAGCTTTGCTTCTCTTCGTACTTGAATCCTGAAACTCGGGTGTTATGTATATCCTCATTAGGACAGAGTTTTTAAAAAAAAAAAAGTATATTTCCTGATTCAAAACACTGTAAAATCATACACCTAAAAATGCAATAGCAGTCATCTCACCCCAGACAAGCTGATTTAACATGAAAATATTGTATGAAAGTGTGCCAGGAGATATGCAACAAGGAAATCAAAAGTAATTCAGCTAGGCATAACATGCCCATACAGTGTGCGTATTGTGCATTGTCACTGCTGAAAAAGCCACATAAATAAATACATAAAATACAAAATATGTACCGTGATCACTAGGGATGGGTATCGAAAACCGGTTCTTGTTGGAATTGTTTGCCA
Source organism: Astatotilapia calliptera (assembly GCF_964374335.1). NCBI lineage: Eukaryota > Metazoa > Chordata > Actinopteri > Cichliformes > Cichlidae > Astatotilapia > Astatotilapia calliptera. The sequence continues at coordinate 38,528,416 of NC_137426.1, forward strand.
TTTTTACAAACAATTCCCTTATCGATTCCAGTCGCCCCGAATGACGTCACCACGTTGCGGAGCGTCATTTACCTGGCAGGAAACACGGCGGCTCAAACGCTCAAAAGTTTGGTTATACTTTACGAGAACGGATGACAACAGGGCAACTTGCAATACTTGCAAAGTAGATATTTCATTCAAGGGAGGAAACACTACGAATTTGCAAAAGCATTTGCTCACAAAACACGCGATGACCTTAAATGAATGTCGTGTTTTTAATTCCGCTCCGGACTCGTGAATCTCAACCCAGCAGCAGCGGTAACGTTCGCACGTCCTCTCCCGTTAATGCAGCAGGTAAATAATCACCTAACAGTGCATATTATGTTAGCGCGATCTGCCTTATTACAAAACCTGCCATTACTGTGCATTTAGTGACCATGATGAGAGAGACAGAGGCTGTATCCCAATTCAGGGTCTGCAGCCTTAAAGGTTGCATTTTAAGGCCGATTACGTCACAGTGGCGCGCCGAAGGCCGTCCCAATTCAAAGGCTGCTCGAAATGCGGCCCTCAAATGCGTCCTTCATTTCCCTGAATTTTAAGGCTGTGGCGGTGTAGACTCCGTGGCCCAACATATCCCAGAATTCATAGCATGGCAGTCAGAAGCGGAGCAGCCGAAGAGTAAACTGTGAAAAGTAAGTACTGAATATGACGTCACTTATTTATGTGCAAATGTTTAATAATGAAGAACATTAAAACATTGCTGTTGGCCACATGTCGGCAAAGTTATGTGACATTAGTGATGTTTGTACTAACTTGGTTTTGAAGCCTTTACTTTTAAATATACGCCGTTCAATAGTCGACCTTAATCTTACAGAGATTGTGATGATTTTGTGGATAATTAAAGTCAGTCATATATCCACAAACACAACAAGCTGAAAGTCAGTGATGCTGCTCGGTTTGCAGTCCTGAACATCACGGCACAAGCAGGATTCACTGCACTGTTAATGTTAGCTATGTTATATTGCTGCCTCTGTTCGGTGGTGTCGAGCCAAACGGACTTTAACGTGTGTTTGAACGAGCTGACGGTTCACTCGTTAAGCTGAAAGAAAGATGCTTTAATCACAGCAGTCACACATGTGTCCACTGTACCATCTGGAACTCTTCTTGTTTACACTCGTAATAACACAAACACTAAATCCTGCTTCTCTGGTGCTGTTGTGTAGCAGTGTGTACACCTGAGACTGTCACCTGTCTGTCTGTCCTGCACTCTCTCTCTGTTTCTTTCTCTCTGATTGTGGAATAAAAGTATGAACATGTGTTTATAAGTTACACTTGTGTTTGAATCCTGCAGCTTATCACACATTTGATTTCCATGTGTGACGACTGCAAGTGTCCAGAGTGAGGACAGACTGAGGGACCCACTGCTGCACATCATCTGTGAGGCTTTGCACCCCTGATGATCCACCAGGACAAACTCAGCAGTGTGTGAGGAAGAGGAGGAGGAAGAGCCAGCAGCAGCTGACAGATGGAGAGAATAGACAGACTGTTCCCTGTTTGTGAAGGACTGCTAGGAAAGTTTAACATAACTGTCTGTGCTGAATCAGTCTTATTAGGTAATGTTCAAATAATGTTATCCTCCCAGTGTTTCCAGTGTGGGAGAAAGTACTCAGAGTACTCAGGGCCTTCAAGTTACACACTATGAAAGGCAGCAACAAGTTTAATGTTCAGAAACCTAAAGTATGTATCAGCAGCAGAATGGAGCTAAAATAAATGTTGGTTTCAGTTCTATGAAGCTTTGAGGATTTTGGATCAGTAGCTGCTGTGTTTGTTGCATCATATTGCTGTAACTGTTTATATGCTTTATATATTCTGAGCTAAGTTGATCTATAGTGTTACATCATATTCTATAAGGATGTTATGTGTTTGTAGACTTTCTGCCCAGTTTGACCCATTTAGCAGACGTCAGCCTGTTTAAGGCTCTGATATCTATTCTGTGTGACTTACAGCAGTTATGACATGGTCTGATTTTCTCACCCAATAAAGGAATATTTCATATATCAGTCTACTCTTCATTCTATCAGACACAGTTATCACAGCTCGCACATTTTGTTTTTACACATGTATGTAAACATTGAGCCAAATTTAGTAATGCCAACATATTGGCATTACTGTGGTCGGCATGAAGCTGGACACTCTGGTGACAGTGGCAGAGAAAAGGACACTAAAGAAACTGATGGACATTATGAACAATGCTGGGCATCCTCTGCACACGGCCATAAACAACCAGAAGAGTCTGTTCAGTGACAGGTTGCTTCTCCCAAAGACAAGAACTAACAGACTTAAAAACTCCTTTGTCCCACACGCCATCAAACTGTTTAACTCCTCTCTGGAGGGGAGAGGGAGGGGAGACAGGGGGACAAAGGAGGGGGGAACAACTAAGCTGTAGTGCCTCTTCACCTCACTGTACAATACCTTGTGCAATACTTTTTGTAAATAGTCAACAGTGCAATAGACTCAATACTTGAAATGTGCAATTCACTTGTATTTTTATTTTTTATTCCTATTTATTCTATTTATCCCCTTCGTATATTTTATTTATATTGTCTCTGTATTTATATATATGTGTGTGTGTGTGTGTGTGTGTGTGTGTGTGTGTGTGTGTGTGTATATATATATATATATAACAATTCTGTAACTGTAACTTCTGTCGGTGCTGTGCTTTTTGGAAGTCGAATTTCCCAGAGGAACCCACCCGAGGGATTAATAAAGTTCTATCTTATCTTATCTTATCTTATCTTATATTAAAAGAACAATATTTGTCTCTTATATATAATACATCTGTATGTACACTGTCACAGATACTTGAGTGTCTTTGAGTGAAGATTTAAGGTGACAGGAAATATAAATAACTGCAACTTGAATCTTTACTGAAGCTCAGTGTTTGACACGGAGTTCAAACTCACTGCTGTAATAACTAATAATGATTAATATAATATTGTCCGTATTATATTTACATTACCAAAGTGATATGACTTTAGTCTCATTAACAACATTAGCGAATTATTATTTACCAGCTAATCTTAAATGACTGTTCAGCACAGAAATGAAGCCCAACAATCATGTTTTACAGTCCTGTGGTCTCAGCCTCAGATACTTATCAAATCACACAAAGCTCGTGTAGAAACAAACAAACAAATGAACAAAATATGTTCTCCTTCATTTCTGTCAACCACACGTTTCCAGCTATCATGGTTGCTAGGCAACCTGGGAAGCGCAACGGAGGCTAGACCGTCCCATTTCACAAGCCTCACACTTAGCGGTCTTTGAGTACGCGGACCTTGAGGCTGCGTACTTTAAGGCTGCAGACCCTGAATTGGGATACAGCCAGTGTCTGGCTCAGATGCTGGCAGTTCTCGCTGCAGTCTGCCGGTAGCGTCTCCTTTCAGGCCAGGATAGACGAACGTCACCGAGCAGTGACTCAGTTTGTGGTCAAAGGCTTGCACCCGTTTGCCACAGCAGATGATTTTCAGTAAGTGAATGTGTTTAATTGTAGGCAGGGACATTACTGGATATTCTTGTGTAATTGCTACAGAATAATTCATGTTATACTTTGTTATTGCTACAGAAGAATATTTATTTTATTATTTTACATTTACAATGTGGACTGGGGACCCTGTGACGCCCCATTGAAGAGCCGTAGGCTGGATCTCTTAAGATCTCACTGTTGGGTTTCTAAGGCCATGTTACTCCTAAATTTCTATCTTGTTCAAAGAGAAGATATAAAACAAAGTTCTAAGCTAATCGACCTTAGTGTTCTCCTTTTTTAAAAAGAATCGATAAGAGAATCGAATCGTTAAACAGAATCAAAAATGGAATCGGAATCGTGAAAATCTTATCAATACCCATCCCTAGTGATCACTGATATCCATAGAAACCTGAATTTTCTAAATAAATAAATACATTTGAGCCTTCACGAGTAGCCTAATTTCAGAATGTTTTATGGTCAAGACCAAAAAATAAAATTTTTCAAGTCCAGTCCAGTGCAGCTACAGACAAGGTCGATAGAACTGCAGCAAGCACTGGGCAATTACCGTATTTTTGCGTATAAGGCGCACTGAAACAAAACAGTCTGATAAGTCAAACTTTACTCAGCTCATTCTTCTTGCTTCCTCCACTTTCGTACCATTGATTTATTAATGTTGAATTCTCTGGCAGCTGCTCTATTCCCATGGTGTTGCAGTATATTACTGACTTACCTCGTATTGTGGATGGATTATCTCAGTCAATCTCCTGACTGAAGTTTGGTCCGTTTACAGCATCCTGCCATGTGATTGTATTTGTCCCTAACCATCAGGAACCCTCACGTTAACTTTTATCAAGTGGAAAAAAGTTAGCGTTCATCCTCCAGCTTCACTGTGATTATGTTATGCTAACATAGCTGTGTAGCTAGCCACCACGTAGCACATCATTATATACCAGCTAGCACAACTTCCAAGCACAACTAGAATTCATACATAAGGCGCACTGTCAATTTTTGAGAAAATTAAAGGATTTTAAGTGCGCCTTATAGTGCGAAAAATACAGTAACTTCATGCAAGCGTACAGTCTAAAGGGGAAACAAAGGTTATGGTGACACAGGGCGACTGTGGATCAGGTGTGTGTGTGTGTGTGTGTGTGTGTGTGTGTGTGTGTGTGTGTGTGTGTTTTTGCAGAGAACTCAGGACTAACTAACCACTCAAATGTACACAAAATATTCCTCAATAACTGATACTGAAAATGTAACTAATGTAACTAAGATTCGCACTAAAATCTGAAAAGTTCAAATATTATGTGAGAGATTTAGAGACAGGCAGAACAGAGTGCGTATCGGTGTGTGGGAGGATGAGTACCACAAAATTATTTTGTTGCATTATCCATATTCGTTTGTATGGGCAGTAGCAAAGAGTTCTACTAACCATTTTGGTAGAAAATACTCTACTCTGTGTAGAATCAGGTGAGCAGGTAATTAAAAATGCAATCTTTCTATCAGCAGAAACATCAGCAAACACTGCCCGAGTGCAGTTTGTGTGTGTGTGTCACTAGCTGTATTTCCAGGGAGAGAAAAATTTGCAAGATAACTTTACTCAAAGATGTTTGAAGTAAATGCCAACTTTATACTGTCTAGTACAGTCATTCTCAAACAGGCCACGGGAAGTCTAAGATTTTTTTTTAAAGATAACATAATTATATATGTCACGGGCAGTGTTGCCAACTTAGTGACTTTGTCGCTATATTTAGCGAGTTTTCAGACCCCCTTAGCAACTTTTTTTCTAAAAAGCGACTAGCAACAAATCTGGTAACTTTTTCTGGTGTTATTGGAGACTTATTTATGATGACTTTTTGACATGAAAGCGTCTATCGCTCTTTCGGTGCGTACATGCGATAGAAGTGACCAGAGAGTCAGGTTTACATGTAGAGTCAATGAAGGAGCACAATGAAGCACGGCTGCAGGTCCTGCGACAAATCAGAAGCAGATTTGCATCGCGAAAAGGCTTTTCTGCCTTATTCGCGCAAACAATTAGCGCAACTGTTATGGCCCTGTCCATAATCTATTTTGGTGGCTGTTGTTGTCTGTGCCTTTAAGTCTTTGCAGGTCCCGGAGTGGATGAGCTGACGGCTGCTGATTGGTCCCCTGGCCATGTGATCTTCTTCAAATCCCTCACCAGCAGTTGTCCCGGGGCAGCCACTGACAGCAGCAGCAGACCTGACCCTGGCCTCCAAAACCTGAGACTTTTGTGCTTGTGATTTTTGCGGCTTTTCTGAGTTTTGTATATAGTGTGTACATTAGTTTTCATTGTAAATAGCACATTGTAAATAGCACTGCAACAGAAGGGGTGAGCTGCCTTATTGTTTTTCCTTGCACTGTTTTCTCCTGTTTATTTCAGCTAGGGAGTTAGGTGTAGCGCTTGTCTTTTGTTTGATGTTTGATTTCACATAGGGTTTTAGATAGCACCTCCTCCTGACTTAGTTTGTTTTGTTTGTTATTTTGGCCTTTGTTCACCCCGGAGCTTCATTTTTGCAGTGTAGAAAAATAAATCACGATTCACTAAGAAATTGGTTTCCCTCTGTGTATGGTTTTGGGGACCAGGGCGGGGCAATCTTTTCAAACTTATGTTGCGTTCCTGTACCCCTAGACTGGGGCGTAACAGCGACTGACAGAGGTGGGACCAAGTCATTGTTTTGCAAGTCTCAAGTAAGTCTCAAGTCTTTATCCTCAAGTCTCAAGTCAAGTCTCAAGTAATGTCAGGCAAGTCAGAGTCGAGTCTCAAGTCACTGGTGTAAAAGTCCAAGTAAAGTCAGAAGTCTGAAATTTTGAATTTCAAGTCCTTTCGAGTCTTTAAAAAAAATACGAAAAAAAGCATGTTGCAGTTTTATGCTAAATGTAAATATTAGACCATGTAATTTTTAAATCTGTGTTTTTCTCAACACATGACAAAATAGTGAACTTAGAAAATATACACAAATTGTGAAATTGCACCTCTTTAAAATGCAGCTCAATTAAACCTAGCTCCAAGAATAATTTTCACCGACAGTTCTGAGATAAGCTGCATGTTATTCTTGGATGCGGTTGTAGGACCAGCTTTAAAATCGCATGACAAAAATATCATACATAAATAAATGATATTTTTTTTAAAATATCATTTTAAAAAAAACTGCATCACCAACGTAGCCTGGAAAACATTTGCTAGTTAGATGAAGTCAGCTATCTCATCTTAGCATATTTATATGCATATTTATAATCATACGGTTCTTGGAGTGAGTGCACACACTCATGAAGTTTAGTAACTTCCGGTCACTGCAACAAGCCCAGGTACAGTTTACCGACGGATGGGTGCAGGACCTTGAAATGCACCGTGTAGAAAGTAAAGACCATCGTACGTATCATAAGTTTACCAGTCTCACAAATCGTCGTCATAAATACACATTCGTTAACCGTTTATTAATAGGACCTTTGAGCTCAACGGTAATTAATTAGCAGTGGAAATAATTTCTGGTAGCATCACAGAAATGTAGCAGTGACAATAATACTGTATGCTGTAATCGTACTGGGCAATTAGTGATACAAAAAACCTGTTTTATCCTGTGAATAAAAGTATATGTTTTTGTCAATGTACCATGGTAATAACAGAAGCGAAACACAATATTGTGTCAGGATAATTTACTATTTATGCACAATAAACAAAGGAGCATAGCGCGACAATTTCTGTTCAGCGCCAGACTTGCTTGTAACCTATATCACCAATTATGTTAAGAAAAATGACGCATTAACTACAACAGCAGACTGACCTTTGTGGAAATGCTTGGAGCAGACTAACCTGTGAGCTGGAGTGTTCTGAGACGTTATATTTGATCTTTGAATGGCTGCAATCCAGTCGCCTCTTTGTTACTTCGGAAACATGGCTGAACAATTTCTCTTCAACGACGTAATCCGATAACAACCGATCTCTTTACCCGTCGGCTTCCCGTGGCTGTCATGCGACCGGCTATTGAAGTTAATAATACAACAGCTTCTTGACATTTTTGTGTTTCTTTTTATCGCTGTGTAACTGATTTCAATTGAAAGCCTGCGTGCGCTAGTACCGCTTGCCACGAGTTCCCAGAATCCTTTGCGGTTCTACCCGTGAATGACGTCACATTTTCAATCTCTATATAATATGCATGTTAAATTTTATATTTGGGGTAAAATATCAAGTCTTTTCAAGTAAACCGGTTCAAGTCCAATTCAAGTCCCAAGTCATTGGTGTAAAAGTCCAAGTCAAGTCACAAGTCTTAGAACATTTTTTCAAGTCAAGTCTAAAGTCATAAAATTAATGACTCGAGTCTGACTCGAGTCCAAGTCATGTGACTCGAGTCCACACCTCTGGCGACTGATGCGTTAGAAGCGCAAAGTAAAATACGCGTGGCATTTTAGGTGGTGCATTTTGTGCATTCGCGCTTATCGCATCTGCCACTCAAGTTGGAAAAATCTGAACGCCACAACAACCAATCAGGTGACGGGTGTCAGTGATGCTGTGACTAAGTGAATGGAGTCAGAGCATCAGCAGGACATGGATACTGATAAACACCATGGCTAATCACCCCGAGCTACATGACGCCAGCTGTTTTCTATACAGAGACATGAATAAAAAAATAAAAAAGGTTAAACTATTTAGACAGGAAAGCTCTTAAGAGGTTTGTGGGTGGCTCTTAAAAGAGCTGTTGTGGCTGCAAAGGCCCCGCTCTCTCTGTCGAGAAGTGAGCCATGAACAGCTTCCTCACCCGGACACCCAGGCCTAATGGCTCCACCACAGCACGTCCTGCGCCGCTCTCATATTATAAACTTTTACTAACCACAGGCAGATGGACAAGCGCTCTGCAGTTGTGATTGAGCGCCTGTAGTTGGTGTCTAGGTGGGCGATGCTTGGACCGACGCGGAACAGCAGCTCCTCAAACTGGGCGAGGGACAGACGGTGGTACCGCTGTCCCTCATCCAGACGCAGCTCCTGGAGCAGGTGCTGAAACTCACCAAACTGCTCACGCTTCTGGAGGACCTGATGGACCCAGGTACGGTGAGGATGTCCTTAACACTGCTGCTCTGCTCTTCTCAGTAAATAGAGAAGGCATACTCTCTCTTCAAACGCTAGATTGACGGCTGCCATCTTGCAAACATACCATCTGGCACTACTTCCTCCCACATTCCCGGTTACGTGCATGAAAATTGCATATTTTAAAGAACACGCTTCAAGGTGCGAATGTGCAAGCGACCAGCTAGGGGCGTTGTAACCAACAATGTAGGTTACAATTACATTAGCATGACCAATTATGCAAATTAGGCAATGACATCATTTAGCAACTTTTAGGACAGCCAATAGCGATTTTCTTTACTGAGGAGTTGCCAACTCTGGTCACGGGTGTGACCAGTCACGCCCTTCTAAACGAGGCAGCAGCATGGGGTAATTACAGAAGCAGAAAGATGTAGAACCCAGTCAAATTATACAAAAAATATATATACACTTTTTTTTGTCCCGTTTGGATCTTTAGCCATCAGAATTGTTGTCTTAAGGCCAAGAAAGATGCCAAGCAGATTTACTTTACCAAGTGGATCATCATGGCTTTGCCATATTGGTCCATTTGTTTGACCTTTATTATAATTATGTATTTATTTGATTTTATTTTCGGTTGCTACAGACCGGACAGACATGACTGAGGGATAGGACAGGGAGAAAGAATGAAAGAAAGAGAGGGAGAGAAAGAAAGAAAAACAAACAAAACACCTGGATCACCTGTATGGAGAAAAAAAAAGAAGAGAAAGCAAACAAAAAAGAGCAACATAATAAATACAGCACCATCACAATAAACTAGCTAGCAGTAGATAACAGTAGATACTAAATATTGCAGCACAGAGTCCGGGGCAGCCCACCCGACTCCACCGCAGAGAAAACTGCACCCACCCCATCATCCAATCATCTCCCAAACTACACAAGACAATAGACACCCAGGTTGAGTTCATTCTCTACCTCTCCTATATCTCTCCCCCACCTGCAGAGTGAGCTCCTGTAGAGAGGAGACCACCTGCAAAGATATAACAGCCTCCCCACCAGTTAGAGAGCCCCCTAGTTGGGCTAACATACAGTTGATAACTATCCTGTGGAAGTCGTCCGCCATCAGCCTTGCTCAGCAAACAGCTGAACTTAGTGCCGCTTTCCAACGATGCAGTGTCGCGGTGAATAAGATCCATAGCAGATGATGTTAAAAACACACTGAGCGCATTAAAGTTAGTCGCTATTTTTCTATTCAGTTTGGTGAGACTACATACGTTGCAGATACGGCTAATTTGCTTGTTTACATTAGATATGAACACGAAAGTGCAGCTCAAGAAGACTTTCTGTTCTGTAAGTCACTTCAGACCAGAACTACAGCTGAACACATTTTCCAGTTATTGAATGAATTTTTTCAAGGAAATGGGCTGGATTGGAAAAGGTGCGTTGGAGTCTGCACGGATGGTGCTAAAGGTCCATGACAGGTCGCCATAGCGGAGTAGCAGCCCAAACTGCAGTATCCATCGCGAGGCCTTCGCAGTGCAAAAAAATGCCTGAAGAAGCTGTACTAGACTCAGCTGTGAAAACTGTCAACTTCATAAAGAGCAGGTCGGCGCACTCTCGCTTATTTCATGTGCTCTGTGATGAGATGGGCAGTGAACACCTCCAACTTCTGCTCTGTACAGAAGTAAGATGGCTTTCAAGAAAGAAGGTCCTTTCTAGGCTTTTCAAATTGCACAGAGAGATTCAGATGTTTTTACAGGACAAAAACTTCCCCTCATCAGATGTTTCTGAAGACACTGTGTGGCTCAGTCAGCTGGCATACTTGTCGGACATTTTCTCTCGTTTAAATGAGCACAATTTGGGCCTACATGGACTCTCCATCAGTGTTTTTGATGTGCAGGACAAAATCAATGCAATGTTGAAAAAACTGGAGTTATTTGTAATCAAAGTCAAGACAGGGGATGTTTCAGCTTTCCCCACTTTGGAGTGTTTCCTGTCTGACAACAATCTGACCTTCACCGATGGAGTCAGAGACAACATTGTTGCCACCTTGTATCTCTCAGACAGCAGTTCAGTGAATATTTCCCAGCAACAGTAGATTTTCTCCTCCCATTTGCGACCACGTATCTATGTGAGAATTGCTTGTCTTCACTCTCCTTCATAAAGACAAAATATAGAAACAGATTAGATGCTGAATCCAACTTTAGGCTGAAGCTGACCTCAATCAACCCAGACATCACAGAACGCCATGCACATCCCTCTCAATAGATATGTAGACCAAGTTGCAAATAACAACAACATTTAAATGTTTTGATTGTTTTCATGGAGCCGTTATTATTAATATCGCTTTTGCTGTGAATGTTTTCATGCAGTACATGATCAGTACAGTACAGTACAGATCTTACTAAATGTTTCAGTGCAGTACAGTTGTTATTTTCCCTTGTCACATCCTGAATGTTTAAATGCAGTGCACTTCATATTGTCGCTTGATGGGTGATTTAGTCAAGTACAGTTGTGGTGTTTTATGACAGTTAAAATAAATAACATTCCTATAAGAAATAAAATTATCTTGTGTAAACTGTATATGTTGTTAAAATAGGCCTATACTACTGTATTTTAATGTCGGTCATAAGAGTGAATAATAATAATAATGGATTGGATTTATATAGCGCTTTACAATGCCACTATTCAGTCACTCTCACATTCACACACTGGTGGAGGCAAGCTACAGTTGTAGCCACAGCTGCCCTGGGGCAGACTGACAGAAGCGAGGTATTTCAAGAGCTACATATTTTATGAGGTGGTAGTCATTGTGAAAAGTTTGAGAACCGCTGGTCTAGTATAAAGAGTGTAGTGTGATTGTAGGGGATGGAAATCATGGTAAATGGACTGATTCTTGTATAGAACGTTTCTACTCCCAGTGTACTCAAAGCACTCTATACAACATGCCACATTCACAGCTTCTAAGCTTTCAGTCAAAGCTAACATTCATACTCTGATGGATGCATCAGAGAGAAACTTGGAGTTGGTGTCTTGCCCAAATATATTTGGCATGCAGACTGGAGGAGCCAGGGTTCGACCCACCAACCTTCTGATGTAGATGACCTGCTCTACCTCCCGAGCTACAGCCAATCACATCATCCAAGATGGCTTGTGAAGGTGTGAACATCTTGTGAAACATCAGTTGTATAAATCCACACAGATCAGCAGGTTTGCTGATCACATCATGTACACTCTGCCTGTGCTGAGCCACGACACAGATTTTAGTGTTCCCCCATGAAGGTGAAGAGGACTGGGTGAAATGGGCACAGCTTCATTCCTGACAGTCAGCAGACCTCAGTCTCATGAGGTTGTTGAAAAGCAAATAAAAGTCACAAACTCCCAGTTAGAGAACTGGTCACAGTAACAAGATTAAACATTAAAAACAGCTTAAATGTGTTTATGTTACTTGTAGGGGTGCAACGATACAGAAAATTCACGGTTCGGTTCGATACTTTGTTGTCACGGTTCGATATTTTTTTGATACAAAAAACATGTTCATGCCTTTTTAATTTGTCATTTATTAAATTTCCACGGCACATTCTGCACCACATTTCTGTGCGTTCATCATTTGTTTGAAGCCAGCTCACCTCCTGCAACCACTTTTCCGAGAATACGCGATTCTTTTGTGGTTCGGACTCCTGACATTTCTTTGGAGGTGGAGGAACATCACAGTAATTGCTTAAAGGAGCTTCTGTTCATATTAGTGAATATTCACACACATAGTCAGACTTATGGAGCCTCTCACCACACTTCTTTTTCTCTTTCTATTTACAAACAAGGGATGTTTCTACATTCTCTCCACCTGTCTAAACGAAACACCCAGAGTACATCATTAGACATACACACACAATTATGGGCATGCTGAGGTTTGTCACATGGAATGTAAATGGAGCTGGCACCAGAGGAAAGAGGTTAAAGATATTTAACCAGCTTAAAAAACTACAGGCAGATGTTGTTTTATTACAAGAAACTCACAGACCTGTCACAGGTTTAAACGAACTTAAAACACCTGAGTTTCCTAACGTGTTTGCAGCCTGTTATAATTCTAGACAACGGGGAGTAGCAATCTTAATACATAAAAATGTTAATTTTACAGTACTCGATACAGTTATAGATCCAGAGGGTAGATTTCTAATTATTAAACTATCAATATTGAACAAAAAACTATGTATTGTAAGTATATATGGTCCAAATGTTGATGATCCCTCATTCTTCCACGGATTTTTTAGTGCACTCTCTGAACACCTCGATTGCACACTCATTCTTGGCGGTGACCTCAACCTTGGACTAAATGAAGACATTGATAGGCTCAACACAACAGGAACTCAGCGTAATTGGCAGTCCACAAATATGATCAAACAGTATATGAGCGACTTTGGTCTTTGCGATGCATGGCACTCCCTTCACCCCACCAGTAAGGAATATACTTTTTTCTCACATATTCATCACTCCTACTGTCGTCTGGATTATTTTTTGGTCAGCAGCTCACTGCTGAACGACATTTCAGACACTGAGATTCATCCTATAGCTGTCAGCGATCATGCTCCTGTATCTTTAACACTAATGCACAAGAATAATACTACGCCAAGTAAAAACTGGAGATTTAATATATCACTACTTAAAGATGAAGACTTTATTAAATATTTTAAAAAGGAATGGACTTCATATTTAGACTTTAATGACACTCCCGGAATATCTGCTTCTGTTCTATGGGAAGCAGGGAAAGCTGTGATGAGAGGTAAAATAATCTCTTTCTCATCACACAAAAAGAAAGAAGAAAACAAAAATATTCAGGAATTAGAAAAAAACATCAAATCACTAGAAGAAGCCTACGCGTGCGACCAAGATCAGGAAACATTGAACAAAATACGCAAAACAAAACTAGAATTAAATGAAACTATTAATAAAAAAACACAATTCCTTATACAAAGACTTCGCTTGCAGAATTTTGAACACAGTAACAAATCAGGTCGATTTCTAGCTAACCAGCTAAAAATAAATAAAGAAAAAACAACTATATGTGCTGCTAAAGATTTATCGGGGAACACAACATATGATCCTGGAAGAATAAACAACATTTTTAGGGATTTCTAATAGACTACTCATACGATAAAAACATCGAAGCCATAATATTATCTCTAGATGCAGAAAAAGCATTTGACAGAGTTAACTGGAAATTTTTATTCGCAACTTTACACAAATTTGGTTTTGGAAACTCTTTCATAAACTGGATAAGAATATTATAGAATTCCCCAAGAGCTTGTGTCAGAACAAATGACCAGACATCCTCCAGCTTCTGTCTCCTGAGGGGCACCAGACAGGGATGCCCACTCTCCCCTTCACTGTTTGCAATTTTTATCGAACCTCTAGCAGCAGCAATTAAATTTCTCAATAACTTTATCCCTGACCTGTCTGGTGTGTTCTTTGGACTTCATGGTGTTGTTGCTCCCAATATTCTCTTAGACAACCTCTGAGGCCGTCACATGGCAGTTGTGGAGCTGTTTTCCAAAGAAGAATGGGCAAGAATTTCAGTCTCAAGATGTGCAAAGCAGGTAGAGACATACCCTAAAACAGCGGTCCCCAACCTTTTTTGCGCCACGGACTGGTTTATGCCCAACATTATTTTCACGGACCGGCCTTTAAGGTGTCTCGGATAAATGCAACAAAATAAAACTTGTACCGGTACCGAAAAAAATAAGATTTATTCATAACACATGTGAAAAGACCCAGGAAAACCAAGTTAACGATAAAAGCGATAACAAAATAACGCTGAAAACCGATAAAAACCCTGAAAAGCATACATTTCACACCTGAGCCTCAACTCTCGTGGCCCGGTACCAAATGACTCACGGACCGGTACTGGTCCGAGGCCCGGGGGTTGGGAACCGCTGCCCTAAAAGACTGGCAGCTGGAACTGCAGCAAAAGGTGGTTCTACAAAGTATTGACTCAGGGGCTGAATAATTACGCACGCCCCAGTTTACTGTTATTGATTTGTAACAAATGTTTGGAATCATGTATGATTTTCGTTCCACTTCTCACGTGTGCACCACTTTGTGTTGGTCTTTCACCTGGAATTCCAATAACATTGATTCATGTTTGTGGCTGTAATGTGACAGAATGTGGAAAAGTTCAAGGGGGCCGAATACTTTTGCAAGCCACTGTAGGTATCGTGGTTGTATGTAAATGACAAAAGTAGTGAAAAAACAAGGAGGAAAAAATTGTCACCAGCCTTCACTCATAAAACTGTTCCTGTTTGGGGGTTCCTCCTTCAGCAGCTGAAACCGACTAACACCTCTACTGCTTAAATGACCAAACCAGTACCCCAGAAGATTGACTGACTTGATGCTATACGCTAATTAAAAGTGTTCCTTTAGTCTTTTTGAGCAGTGCATAAACAATAAACCAATTATATACGCTTGTATTATAAAAACTGTTGTTTATTAATGCATTTATTGACTACAGATGACCAAGAAACAGTTCTGTCTCTTTATATTCACCCATTCAAACTGACACTAAGCCCTTGTGGGACCTATATGAACTATCCAAAAGGTGCAGGAGTCATGTGTTGAACCATTTTGAATGGCTGCTAACTAGGTCTGGCTGTGACTCAGTGTAGGTCAGTGGCTCCCAAACATTTTTTGCTAAGCCCCCCTTTGTCTAACAAGAAAAATGCCCCCCCCCCCACACACACACACACACACACACACACAAACACATCTGCCAACCACACACAAACCATATTTTGTTCCACTGCGGTTTATTTCACACCTCAAACATTTAGTAAACAATTAAGCAAATACAAGTAATAATAAATTAATAAATAAATTACAAGTAGTAATAAAATAAACTACTCTACTAACTCTTTTATGCTACGTCCGCACCTACACGGGTATTTTTGAAAACGCAGCTGTTTCGTCCACATAAACGGCGTTTCCAATCACCGAAAACTGAGATTTTTTAAAACTCCTTTTTTGCATTTACATGTGGACGAGGAATACAGAGTTCGTCACGCAACATCAAAGGTATGTGCCTTTATTCACGTCACGCTGTGCGCCACGTTATTTTTTACATGAGATTGTCATGGTCCTGGGCCGTGTTGGCCCAGTATTCTTAGTTCTCTTGTATTTTTGTATTCAGTTCCCTGTTTAGGTTCTGTTTCCGGAGTTGCCCTGTTATGTTGTTCCCTGTGTGCTTTCCCTTTGTGACTCTCACCCCCTGTGTGCCCCTCTATGTATTCATGAGCCCTTGTCCCCTTTCGTGTTTTATTCCATGTTTTCCCCAGCCTGTTATGTCTGTGTTCTCCCCGTGCTCTCTCCTCCTGTCTGAACCTCTGCGTACTTCCTGTTTTACTTTGACAGTCTCTCGTCAGTATGCGTCATGTTGTGTTCACTCCTGCCCTGTCTCATTATGATTATCTGTGTCAGCTGTGTTCCCCGTGTGCTCCCACTTCCCTCGTTAACCCTCTGTGTATTTATGTCTGCGTCTCCCTCAGTTCTGTGTCGTAGTCTCCCTCATAGCTGCGTGGATTTCCCTGTGTCTCTCTGCAAGTGTTAGTTTTTGTTCCCAGTTTAAGTTTTGTATTTCTTGTGATCTGCCTTCCAGCATTAAAGCTGTGATTTTGAGTTTATCCCCTGAGTCCGTGAGTTTGCATTCTGGGTCCTCATCCTGCCTGCCACGCAGCGACCATGACAGAGATGAATTGCAGAATGGCAGATAGAGACAAAATACTGTTAATCTGACTGTCTGCAGGTTTTACACGCAGTTACTGTCCCTCCATTTACAAAGCCAGAGGCGTCACAGTGTCATTATTTTACATGTAGTTGTTTTTTTCCTGTGTAATAATATTCAACGTTGCTGTCAATACATTTTTCAAAAACATGTCTCTCTGTGCAAAAATGGGTTCAAAAACATAAACAGCTGTGGGATCCTGTTTTTCCGTGATTTAGACAGGGGGAACAAAGTGTAGCAGGATCAGCCTGATATTATTTGTATCCCGCTGTAACTTTACTGTATAAAGAGCAAACATCTCCAAAATGTCAGGAGCAGTTAGTCATTACAACAAGTGTTTGTGAACTAAAAATCAAGAATGTGGGATCCTGTTTGTCTGTGATTTGAACAGCCCAGTGCATGCTCCCAACGCAGCGGAGACCTACCTCAGCACTTGTGCAGGTGAAACCAAAGGGCAGATTTGCTTCACCATATTTTCTAGTCTTTGGCTTAGAATGAAGTTGGTTTGGAAACATATATAGCGATGCTTCATCTCCTGCTTTGCGTTTTGTGGGCGCCCCGTGCTAGCAGTGTCCAAGCGTTTTTTTGGGGGGGGGGGGTTTCCCCTTTTTTCCCCTTGCAATGGCTCTGCGCCCCCCTTAGGGGGCGGGCCCCACACTTTGGGAAGCTCTGGTGTAGGTCATCTACTAACTGGAAAGTTGGTGATTCAATCCCTGGCTGCTCCTACATGCGAAAGTATACTTGGCCAAGATACTGAACCACAGATTTCACTCTAGTATGGTCACTGGAGTGAAAATAGGAAAGAAAAGTGCTTGTGTGGATGAATGAATGAATGAATGAATGAGCCATGTCGCATAAAGTTCTTTGAGTGCTTGAGTAGAGTAAAGAGCACTACACAAGGACCAGCCCATTTACAACTGGATATAATTACTGTTCCAGTGTGTTTTCTTGTGAAACACATGATTTGTGATTAAATGTTTCTACAGCAGTGTATCTAACGTGTATCTAATGATGTAAGATTTGGTTAAGCACATAACTGTACTGACTTAGCCTTAAACCAGAGAAGCAGCTAAAAGCACCCAAGGAAGAAGGAGAGTTCAGCTAACTAAATGAAGTTTACATCAAGTGAGTGGACCTTTATTTTGAACAAAGACTGTGTGTGTGTGTGTGTGTGTGTGTGTGTGTGTGTGTGTGTGTGTGTGTGTGCGCGCGCGCGCCCCTTCCCTAACTTGAAGGCTGATTGGTTGGGTGTTGTCAAGGAGATGACTGGACACGAGAGGATAAGGTTCAACTCGAATAACAAAGTAACAGAAGAGAGCAGCACACCGCTAAACAGACAGTCACACTCTTGCATGCTGCACTTTCTATTTTGGACAAATGTGACAAATTTAGGTTAAAGTGACTCTGTTAACCTGTGAACTGACTGAACCCTCCTCTGCTTTTCACGTTCGTATCCCAGTTTGGATAATGGAGAGCTGCAATCAGCGGGTGTTCACACTGCTGCTCCTGCTGCGCTGCTTCATGAGTCTCTCCACCTCGTCCATCGACACCAGTAAGTTTTTAACACCCGGATACAACTGTGTGAAATACTCCACAAACTCAACTAAAAGAGGCTTGGTGCACGTGTGTGTGCTGTATTTCTCTGTGCACAACGCTCTGATTGCGCTAAATATGTGAGAGTCAAAGTAACAAAACAAAGACATGCAATCATTTTTAAAATCTCTGTGAGTGTGTTAACAAGGTTTTTCCAAAGACACCAGCAACACATTTCAAATAAACCAGGCCAAGTTTATTTGTTAGTATTTCTACTAATTACTTCAAAAACATGAGAGGCTGAGACGTTCTAGTGCTTCAGTGTGTGCTCAGGCTGTACTGCTGTCCATAAAGTAGAAATCACTGACTAGGCTCAGGAACACTGACCCTGTATATCACACACGTTTTGCCTTCTACATAACTTCTGTTGAACTAAAGGTCTATGAAGACAGTGCCCAACAAAATTCGGCTTGTAATCACAAACAAGTGTCACAGTCCACCGTGTCCATTTCACAGTTTGCCTGTCCAAAGCCTGAAACGTCCCGCATGCAGAAGTTGCATTACTAGAAGGGGGAGATAATATATTTATAATATATATAAGTCGGTAGGAGGGATGGGTACCGTTATCCGGTGCCATGATGGCACCGGTTCTGACATAAATGGTAGTAACCAGACCGAAAAGCAGCGCACATTTCGGTGCTTTATTTCGGTGCTTTTTTTTCCTGAGCTGTGATACACTTCTAGCCAATCATTTTACGTTTCCGAGGATAGTAGGCGGGCCCAGGTATGTACGTTCTTTTAGAGCAGAGCTACAGATTAAAAATGCCCAAGGCGAAGTGATCAAAGTCTGGCTGTATTTCACAGCAAAATATGCAAACTCAGCAGCAACAAGTGCTTTAAGCTGATACTGTGATACTGTCAAAGGAGGTAACACCTCGAATCTGATGAAACACCTGGCGACGCATAGCGTTTTCTTAAAAGTCGAGAAATGCACCGTATTTGATAGCTTGCTGCGAGACCTCACACCGAGCACATCTACTGCGGGTGTGGTGCCTGTTATCGGACCCGGAGTTAGCAACATCCCCCAAAAACCCGAAGAGGAGAGTCCTGGCCCCTAGCCCTGCCAGTGTAGCAGAAATGATGAGGATGATGATGCAGCAGCAGCCATTCTTCTCTGCGTGAGTAGCTTCATGTTGTTCGTGTGTAATTTACGTTGAGTAGGCTAACCACGTTATTACATTAATGCATGTAAGGTGAACTAGCAAACACCGTCGTAGTTACATGCGGCTGTCTTCTTGTTTGATGGCAGATACTCCCTTCACCCTGGCCAAAAAGGCTAAAATGACCAAAGAAAAAGTGGAAAACAGTTAAACATGAGAGGTTTTTGGACAAAGTTGGTGTTTTTTCCATTGTTTAAGCACTGCTTCCAGCCAAGAGTGATACCATATATGCCCTATAGCTGCAGAAAAGGCTAACATTGTTATCTTTTTACAAAAAAACAGCTGAACATGAGAAGTTTTTGGACCAATTTTGTGTTCTCCATTCTTTAAGCACCGGTTTGAGCACCGTTTAAGCACCGGCACCGTTTCAAAAGTACCGATTTGGCACCGGTATCGGATAAAACCTAAACGATACCCATCCCTAGTCGGTAGTGAGATAAACATGTATGATGTACACTCCAGAGTCCTTCATCACTAGAAACAATTAAGCTAGGCTGCTAACATGTATTTGCTTGTAAATGTGTTCTGTGTCTTAATAAATTAATTATTGTACATGAAATATACAGATGGGAGCCAAATTCAAGAGCAAACCTAGACCAGACCTCTAAAGTAAGGAGATGTGATGGCTGATGTTGTTATACCTAAGGGTTTGTCTTACTTATGCTCACACCATATGAGACCAAATATTTTAATTGTGGGAGAAATTTAAAAGGTCAAAGTGGGACATGACCAGTAGCGTGATGGAGAATGACCGAGCTAAGATCCTGTGGGACTTCCAGATACAGAAGAATTGGTTCTTATACAGGACTTTTCTACTCTGAGCACTCTATACAACTCGTTCATTCACCCAATCACGCAAGCTAAGTTGTTAAGTGCTCCCTATCTAACATTCACACTCAGAGAGCAACATGGGAACCACTAACCTTCCAGTTAGTAGCTGACCTGCTGTGACGGAGTGACCCGTCTCAAGGCAGAGTCCGCTGAGTATGGCACCGCCACCATTAGATCACCACCATTAGTTCGATTTGGCACCCGGGGCGGCGTATCTTTCTGACGACCGAGTAGAGGAATAAAAGGGGTGAGGAGCAAGTTGTGAGCCGCATCGGGGGAGGCTAGATTTTGGTTCCCACTTACTTGTTAAGGGCGTCGGTCGGGGGGACGTGCGGGGGATCGCCAATCGTGCAGGGTGACGCAAGCCGATGGTATGGGGGTGTGGGGTTTAAATAATGAGTTCACGTGTGTCTGGACCGTCATGAGAATGGCCTCATTACGTGGGCCGTTAATGTGTATATGAAGTCGGGTAGACTTCCGGGAAATAGTTGAGAGCCTGTATCAATGTATATGTTTTGTGAGTGTATAATGAAAAAGAAATTCTGGGGGAGGGAGACGGGGATTAAAGTTAGAATAAAGAATTGGTGGTGACGCCAAGGGGGAGGGGTTACGGGATATAAGAGACGGCGAGCCGGATATGAAGGGGGGTGTGTGTTGTAACATACAGGCTGTGTAGCGTGGCTCTCAGTTTTATGTCTTTGCAACCATCTTTTTATGCACTGGGGAGGCCGTTTCAAATAAAGTATCCACACTAATACCTTACCGACTACGCCTGTGTTTGTCCGGGAGAGGTCTGGAAGGGGACCCCGTGACACCTGCTCTACCACCTGAGCTACAACCACCCCGGACAAAATGGTGGTGGCTAACCAACCAGACATAGTGGTGGTGGACCAACTGAAGAAGACGGCCGTAGTGATAGATGTAGCAATACTGAATGACGGCAACATCAGGAAGTAG